>NW_027142408.1:3779572-4379572 GCF_026170545.1 Melanerpes formicivorus
CTGCCTGCAGTGATACTGGAGTCACCTGCAGAGCTGCTTTCCTTTGTTCCAGTGGTGCTGCTGAGAACCATATTCCTTTCCCCCACAGAGGCAAGTAAGACATGACAGACAGAAATCCTTCTTATTCTCCACAGAAAAGATGTTTTAAAAACAGTGCAATGCAAGACTGCATTGATCTTGGTACTCACCTAATTATATTGGGCAATCTTTCAGAGCCTCCATGAAGAAGGGGTTTCCTCATGACATGATGCATGTAGAACACACTACAACAGAGCCATGTCAGGGGAGGACGTGGATTAAGGATGCTTCCTTGCCCTGTCTGACAGAGTCCAGCAAACTCTGGGGCCATTAGGCCCCACTCTGTCAGAAAACTAAACACACACCAGGTGTCACTACCCACAGTGCGGATGGAGGGGGGCAAGTTTAAGCAAGCATCATTAGGAGAGCAAGCCAGTGATCCATCCTGATTTTCCTTGTTTTGTTTCTCTTCATTGGAAAAGGAGATCCCTTCCTTAATTTGCACACTGTAAGACTATTGAGTAACAAGTCTAATTTCATTCTAATGATTGCTGCTGCCATGAAATACACCCAGTTGCTTTGCTTAACAGACAGATAGTTTCCTTGTATCTACAAAATTTATGGAGGATATTACACCGGTAAATGCGAGCTCTCAGATTTTACATCAGTGGTCTCTGAAGACATTAAATACAAGAACAAATCCAAGTGATTGTGTTGGCATGCCAGGGCTGAGATACATTAGAATAGAATAAACCTTTATTAGAATAGAATAAACCAAACCAGGTTGGAAGAGACCTTCAAGATCATCGTGTCCAACCCATCAACCAATCCAACCCACCCAAACAGCTAACCCATGGCACCAAGCACCCCATCAAGTCTCCTTCTGAACACCTTCAATGACGGCGACTCCACCACCTCCCCGGGCAACCCATTCCATAGCGCAATCACTCTTTCTGTATAGAACTTCTTCCTAACATCCAACCTGAACCTCCCCTGGTGCAGCCTGAGACTGTGTCCTCTTGTTCTGGTACTGGGTGCCTGGGAGAAGAGACCATCATCAGCCTGTCTACAACCTCCCTTCAGGTAGTTGTAGAGAGTGATAAGGTCACCCCTAAGTCTCCTCTTCTCCAGGCTAAGCAGCCCCAGCTCCCTCAGCCTCTCCTCATAGGGCTTGTGTTCCAAACCCCTCACCAACTTTGTTGCTCTTCTCTGGACTCGTTCCAGCAAGTCAACATCCTTCCTAAACTGAGGGGCCCAGAACTGGACACAGTACTCGAGGTGTGGCCTAACCAGTGCAGTGTACAGGGGCAGAATATGTAACCTTCCTGGGGTTTTTTCCTATCATATAGAAAAGGCTTCAAGATTTTAGATTAGGCATTAATCTAATGCCATTGCATTCTATTTTCTCTCTGGGTACGGGGGAGAGCTACCCAAGACTTACACGAAACCTTCCACACAATTTGTGTTGACACTTTATGGTTTGAAAAAAAGACCACAGCCCCACATATGTCTTCATTTGTGTTTTATTAAATTTTGCATAATATTGATTAAGGATTTAAATCTGAGACATTTCCAGAGCAGCTTAATGCTGGCTGTTGGGACTCTGACATCATAAAACCTACACCTTGAGGATATAACATTGTCAAACTCTATTTCAGGATCTTTTCTTCTTTTCAAAATGTCAAATTTTAGAGATACCATGTCTTTAGAGGAATCAGAACGTTTTATGTTGTCATGGGATGAATTTTGCTCCAGTTCTTATTAAGATAAAGTATAAAGTCCCTATGCTTCTGAATGAAATGCAAAAAAATTACAATAGTGCTTATTTAGATCAAAAAAAACCAGTCACCCCTTTATCTCCTACATTAAATAAATTATCAGTGTGATGACATCATAATTCAGGGGGTACATTAAATTGTAACATAATTTGCTACTTTATATAGAACAATAAATCAGGGCATCCTACACCGTGTGTGACCTTCTATTTTCAACTGCAAATGAAAACAGTTAATTTGCCGCTCCACTGTTGCAAAACTCCCATCCTCACAGATAAAAATGCACCCAAATTATAATGCATCTTCTCAAAATTACTTTTTCTGCCCCAAAATTTAAGGACCTACATTTCTGGCGTGGGAACAGCAGAGGCAATGGCAGCTCTGGACCTCGCTTAGTTCTTCACTGTGACTTTTAGCAGACGTGTATCGAGGCAGGATATTTTTTGCCCTTTTGGGTTAATTTGGTTTACTTACTGATTTCTCACTTGAAGTCTTAATTCTGTCTGTAGGGCAGATCCTGCCAACCCTATTCCATGGACACATATGATCCAAGAGACTTTCTTTCATGCAGGTTTGCATAGCAGAAGCAAAGTGCTTTGCATATCCCTGCTCCCCTGGAATCTCACGTAGGTAGGGAAGCTGTGTACCAGACCCTTCTGCCAGCAGCTCTAGAGGTGGGTAGAAGCAAAGCTCCAGCAGATGACTGAAAATGTGGAAATGCACTTGATTTACTGGCTGTGCCCAACAGCTCTGCTGCAGGAGAGGGGAGATTTTCCTCACTCGTTCTAGGCCATAATCCCCTGCTGCAATCCACCTGATTTGGGACAAACTAAATATCAAACACTTTCTGAGGTCCTGAATAGAGGATGTGATGATACTGAACATGGTGGCAAACAAGAAGCTATAGCACATGAAAAAACAACTGTCAATGGTGCAGTTTAGGGGCCCTGGCAGAAAATGGAGGGAAGGACTGCCTTGTGCTGTTTGATGCAGGACCCCCAGTTTAATGTTAGACCCTTCACAAGTGACCCTCAAGTGCTTTCCAGTAGCATACTCACTGCCATCTGCTTGTAGACTTCATGTTTGCTATTTGCTTCCTAGCATTTCTGCAGACCTGTGCATAGTTCTGATACAGGCTTGGTTTAGAGAGGCAGTTGGAAATCTAAACAGTGCCTCATGTTTACCCTGAAGACCTCAGCCTGTGCCTTTGGCAGGGTGTGGGAAGGGTAGTAGTCATCATTTGCACCTCTAGGTTTTTGCTCTGTGTCTCCAGTTTGCCTCCAGGAATGGTTTAACCTGCCTACTGGAAGGTCCATGTGCCTGGGAAGTGGAGCTGTTGGCTGCAGTCTTCAGTGGGAAGCCTTAGGTGATTTTCAGATGTCCTGCTCTCAGACTTTTGAGATCCTTGAATCAGAGGAGTGCAATACTTAGCTTCAACCTGCTGTATATGAGAAGCCCATATGCAGTATGTGAGTTGAATTTGTCCTGGTTGCAGCAGGTTGTATTACTGATGGGATCTGTTGCAGCACTTACTGCTGCATGAGACACCAAAAGGCAGGTGGCTCCATGCTCAGGGACTGTGGAGGCCTGGCAGGAGATTAGATGGCCTCGGCCACCAAGGGAGTCTGTTATCTCGTGGTGCAGGACAGGCTCTCCTGATCAACCAGAGATGGTTGAAAGCTCAGCTTTAGCAAGTGCAGTGAGTGCTTCGTGGAAGCAAGTAAAGGTATAGATCTTCCACATGTATTACTGATAGAGATTTGTCCCTTTTTTTAGAGATTTTTATTTGTTATTAGTAATTTCTGATGGTAGTATTTGTGATGTGAATGGCTTGCCTGTACCCAGCAGGTCCAACAGGCACTTTGCCATGCCTGAGATCTGAGCAAGCCTTGCTCAAGTACAGAAATTTCAGCTCAGGGAGACTTGTGACTGGGAAAAAAGCAGGATCTGTCCTTTATGGATAAACTAGTTCTAAGCTAAACAAGGCAACTTCTGTTTACATGCTAGATACTAAGCAGGAGGCTAGCAATTGTCACAAATAATGCACATGCTTTAGTGCCTATACATAAACCATTCCCATGTGGTAGTTAATGCTTTTGAAATTAGAAACATAAAGATCTGTGAGCAAGATGGATTCTTAGCAATGAAAAAGAAAGCCTCACCAAACCTTGTCAGCTTGAATCCAGGTTGATGGTTCCTATTAGGAGGAATCATAATCAGATGTGCTAAAAGGATGACAGCGCTGAGCAAGTCAGCAAACGTGACAGGGATGCAGTAGGGACAGGATCATCATGGGATGTTGTTGCTGCTTGATTTCCCCTCCAGTTTTTGGAGGCACTGTGGCACCATTTTTTGCTTGACTATTTGAAGTAATCATGCTGTGAGAGAAAGAGGCAGAAACAGAGAAAGTATCAGCTTTCTATTTGAAACCACATTCCCTGCATCCATCAAATGTCTAGGAAATAGCAGACATTTGAAATAAAATAACCCCATCCTTAATGCCAGTCTCTTCCAAAGGGAGGTTTGGGCTTCATGCAGCAACTTCGGCCATGCTCTCACAGTCATTTGAATATTAAATACAAATAAAACAATAGTTCTTTCTATTTTCCTTTAATACAGCAGAAAGTTGGATTTTTTTGCCATAGAAGGCAAGGTTTGTGTCAAAACAAACTGTAGGCTTAGAGTTTGCAAGGAGTTACGGAATGTGGTGTGTGTCTGGGTTTGTGTATTGTATTTGTCATCGCTGTGGTCTTGTGAGGGCAGGTTTGCCATAACTCACTGCTTCATTTTTCGTGAGTTGCAGCCATGCTTTCATTTGCAAGCAAAAAGCACGGTGCAATTCCTCTCTTTCTGCTTTCCTTTCTATGCACACTCAAACATACAGTGTGAAACTCTGCCTCTTACTCCAGCGAAAATCCCTGTGAAGGAAAAATGCAGTTCCTGTAAATGCTTGTACACATTAGAAAAATATAAATGCAGAGAAGAGGTTTGTTCCAATATAGAAGAGCATTTAATGCCAGCATTGCCTATTAAAATCAGTGCATTAGGCTTATGCTGGCTGTGTGTGTGTTAGTTTAGCATAATACTGCTAAAATTGCCAATCTGAAGCCCAGTCGCTGTACCATTAAAAAAGCAAATGCTCTTTCCCCTTCATTTATAGCTGTATTTGGTCAGTGTGCAATGTGATTAGGATGATATTCCATCACACTGGACTTTCATTAATCAACAGATAACCCTCTCAGTTGAGTAAATTCAGTCTCTCTCGCATCTTAAGGCTAAGAAGACAAAGTATGAATTCTACCAGTGGGGGAAGTCTCGTCAGCAAAACAGGCAGCATAGCAATGTGGTTATTCTTGTGTCCCTGCCCTCAGGGCCACGTGGCTGTCCTTGGTGCAGTCTGTGTGGTACAGGGCAGGGAGACAGCCTCCTGCCTGCCCCACTTTGTTGTGGTTGTTTCATCTGGGTGAGTCAAGGGACACGGTGCTTTGTGTGCAGATACAGAAATACATACAGAGATGGCTGAAGAGGGAGGAGCCCCTATGCAGACACTGAACTGGTGCAAAAGGCAGGTTACATTTCTGCCTAGAGCCAGTCTGCATTTTATTGGTGACCCACTCCGAAGCAGGGTGACAGTCCTGAATGAGTAGTAAGCTAGGTGGAGCTTTCTCTGAATTGACCTTCACCCTGGACATCCTCAGGCACAGCTGCTAACGCTGTGCTCATCCTACTCCGGGTCCTGTACTCTTTCGTCTCCCTTCTCCATTAGGCCTCTTTTAAAGACTTTCTTACACGAAGGAGAGCGTGGTGAAAAGTCATTGTTCTTGCCAGTGGGCACTGGGTATGACATCTGATGGCTGCCAAAAAAAGAGACTTCTTTTTCCAAAGCAGAGCAGGTGGCAGTAGCTGACTGGAACACCATGCTGGCATTCGTTCTATCCGAGCAGTGACAGCAGAGCTGGAAGCTAGCAGGTTCACAGTTGTCTAATGTCATCATGCTGAAGACATTTTTAGAAAAGTTATGCAATTGATTAGCTGGCTAAATATACTTTGGTCTTTTTTCTGTTTTAATTTCCAGGCTCAGTTGGTATTTTTATTCTGACACAGCTAATAGCAGTAAAATAGATTTATAGATGAAAAACTGCAAATGAAGTTTTTAGCAGGTTTTGGCAGCACATCTTCCCAGAGCTCTCACACCATCCCCAGAGAACTCCTTGGAAGTTGTATGAAATGCATAGGAAAGTAACCACACTAGCATGCTCCCTACATCCAGGATAACTGTCAGTTTTTCTAAGGAGAGGTAATTTCCCTGTACTTTTTTTCCTGTGTCTCACAGTGCTCCTCCTCTCTTCTGCAGAAGACTGCACTGCCATCTGAAGAGACAGTGAGGAAAAGTGTTGAGTGTTCTCCTGAATGGCAACTCTTCCACAGTCTGTGGCCCAGATTCCCCCTGATTTTAGATGCATATGTGCATGGCACTTGAATTGAGATCAGTGTCAACCTGAGTGGTGCAGTGACAGGTGTTAGAGAATTCAGAGTGTACCTTGGATCTGAGTAAGGAGAGGAACCCTCGGACAGCAACCTTCCCTTCTTTCGGGGCCACAGTTCCTAATCTCAGTGTTTAAAGGCTTAAACCATGACTGTGTTGTCTCTCAAAACCGATCTGACAGATGCAGCAAAGTAATTTACTTCACCTTAAACTGTGGTTTAGTTGTGAATTACTTGGCAACTACTTAACAAAAAGACAAAGTCTGGTAACGTGGATGCGTGGCTGGCTAGGAGTGGACGAGGTGACAATTGCTTTTCTCCCAGCAATGATGACAGAAGATAAGTGACTCAGCTACCAGCTCAGAATCTGTGTCAAAGCTTCAGGGTAGGTGCTGCGGCACCGGGGCTTTCTCCTTTGCTTTGTTATGCTTGCCTAGAGAAAGGGTTGCAATGTGTGCTTTCGGATGAGGACTTTGCCAGAGTTACTTCTGTTTCTCAACCTGAGAAATTACGGTGTGTCAGTGTGATGTAGATGGAGCTGCAGTGCAAGGCTACTGAGCTGTCAGCTGCTTCAGGGCGCAGACAGCCTTTTATCAAGCAGATTTCACCACTAATAGCGCAGCTTAGATCCAATGGGCTCTACAACGACGTTGAACATCATTTGTGCACGTACTGCTTAATTTCCCAGTGAAAGGCAAAGTTTGCACTTCAGCAGTAGAAATCCTACTTTAATTTACTATTTTCTGGTGTTTGGTTTTTTTTTAGCTAGCCAAAGGGATGTAAACGGCACCTTTTAAATGCTTGATTTATCCCATGTTTTTCCTTTGCCTTCTTGCCTTTCCCACTTTCCTTTATCTATTAGCAGTAGCATACTACTTGAAGAATGGGAAAAGAATTAAGGGAAGGTATATAAAATCCAAACTTCTGGGGGAAGTGGGAGTTGCAAATCAATAGCCAAATGAGCAAGGAAACAATTACTTGCTGGTGCCAATATTTTCATTTTCCTAATAGAACTTTTGACCCTGAAATGTTCTACCTGCAGAAGCTCCCCATATTTGTTAATTATCAACCCATACTTCAAAGCTGATTGGTTTTCAAGGGCTTGTGTGGAGGTTAGCTCAGGAAAATGAGTATTCAGTACTGCAGGAAGATGTTTAATTTGAGGAGGTTTCATTTCGATAGGGCTTGGGTTTGCATGAATGCATTGTACCTCTCAGATGTCCTTAAAGCATCTTGGGGATGGGCCCTTCAAAGAAAGAAAATAAATGTATGCAATGTAAAAGTCAGAGGGATATTTCTGACACAGTGTCATATGATTTTGCATTGCAAGATAGAATCTCTTGGATAACGATAGCTAAATGGAATGTTTTAAAAATATATATGGTGCAGTAGTTGCTGTACTGACTGATAAGACAGAAGGCTTTCTATTTTGTTTCACTTTGTTGTATCTTTTAATAATTTAGCCTAGATATTATTTTTGTGCTAGTGGTGTCACTTTCAATCTCACTTCTCCTCTGCTACCCAAAATACCTTTGAAACTAATAAGTCAAACAAAGTACTCAATTCTGCCGTTCTTATTTGCACAAGATTAAAGCTGAGTTTTGCCCAAGGAGGGCTCCATGGTCAGCCCAGCGATCTGGAAAATAGAGGAAAGTAAATAAATCAATAAATACAACCTGGGACTTTAAAAAATTCATCATTAAGATTTGTTTCCTATCGTACTGAAAGAATCTGATGGCTGTCGGTAATTCTGCATGCAGCCTAATGCACACGTGTTTGTTACCAGCAGAAACTTTCTGTTACCGTTGTCTGTTTTTAAGAATGAAGTCAACACTTCTTTAGTGTCCTTCACAGCTCCTACACCGCTGGCTTCACTGAGCTGAAATTTTGATGCCAACATTTCCAAACCATATATTAAAGATAAAAAAATAGGAGTGAAAAAGCGGCTCGAGAAATCGGCTAACGGAAAGGTTAAGTGCAGGGACTCCCATCTGAGCTGCAAGTGACTTAACCCTTCTTTAAAGAGAGCCCAGTGTAAAGAATAAAGACAGTGCTTTTCCTTTTCCTCCCCCCTTTTTTTTTTGTAAGAAGCCACATGAAATGTTCTCCGAGTTAAGTTTTACCATTCATAATGAATGCAGTCTCGCCATTCAAATGCGACCATAAGTACACAGAAGATAAGAATTTAATTAAATGTAGATTAAAACCAAACAGGAAAACACACTCGCTGATAATTTTATCCCATCCTCTGGCCATATTTTTTATACTTCCTTCTTGTTCTTCTTTGGGCTATAGCTTATCAACATGCCGATAGTACCATAACTCATTACATCTGATGGTGCTGCTGAAATGTGCAGGCTTGGCGCTTGGCTTTCAGAGGCACTTAAAATGCAAAGCATGTAAATGTCTATGTTAAATATATTAGTGTGGTAATGTTAGTGAAAAGAAAGTGATTTCTTACAAATCCTTGCACCTTGGATCGTACATTACCATTGCCCAGTCACAAACTGCTTGTAAAAAAAATAGATCTACTGAGGCTTTCTCTTAAAATAGGCTTCTCTTAGAATGTAGTCATTTTGTTTTCATGTTTCTGGCTTGTCTACTCTCATATTGATTTCAGTTACTGCTATAGATTGCTGAAAACAGAGGGGTTATGTTTTTGGTGCTTGGACAAATGCACAGAAGGTGAGCAGGTGACTGTGAGAGGTGTGACTTACCTGCATAGTGTCGCGGGTCAAGACCAAATGACCATCAAGGTTAAATGGACCCAGATGCCACAAGGCTTTTAATCACAGATAAATACAATCTTACACATGACATGAGTTCTTCCTTCCAGGGAGGGAGATGACAGGGTCCAGAAGCCAAGTGGTACAGCTGTGCTCTGCATTCTTCTGGGGCTGGGCTAGGGGGATCACCAGAGGTCTGTCCCCGAGGGATATCCCTAGATATAGAGTGGGTAGAGGATATCCCTTTCTTCATTGGCTCATCTGACTTGAACAGCTTTGTCAGGTTAAAGCTACTCCTTTCTTCTTACAGCTGAGATACTCCCTTACCCTATGGGGTTAATTACAGTTCATCCACGTATGCTGACGCTGTTGTCAGTTGGGTCCATATGCTACATACAGCTGCATCTTGGTGTGGCAGTATTAGTAATCCATTTAGAAAGATCATTTTGTAATGTACAGCAAGAATAAAGGCTTTCTGTTCTAGGGGAGAGCCGTTCCTGGGCTGCAAACTCGCCCAATGGCAGCCTGGATGCCGCCGCTTGACTAGTAGCCTTTAGCATATCTGCAGCAAGTTATTTAGCCAGCCAGCATTGCAAGATAACAAATAACCAGACATGGCTCACAAGGCATTCTAGCTGAATTTGTCCACCAGTGTTTATTTCCAATGTGTTTTGCTCACTTCATACACTACACATTTCAGGGGAGCAAACACAACGGTTTAGATCTGTGATAGTTTCACTGATGGTGGATCAGACATTGAGCCCAGCTCTGAAATAAGGAGATACAAGTAGTAGTTTGATTAATTAAATATTATGCTAAGGTTTAGAATGTCAATGTATTCTTTAATATGCAATCTTGATTTATTAAGCACTATTAAAGCATAACTGAAATCATTTATATGCGACACTATCTTACATTTATAGCCAAGGCCTATAAAAAGTGGAACATCCTTTAGTTTTGCAGTAAGGAAAGAAGGATTCCTTCCTGCTATTTTATCAGCAAATAAATTATTTAGCTCTATTTTGCTTTAAAGTGGTTAGAACGGTCTCAGAGTTGCAAATGTGGTGATGAACTTTGCTTCAGCTCTTGACCAAGAGGTATTTCCAGATGAAGGAGATGGATCTGCAACTTTTTATAATTAGGTGGCCTTTGACCTGAGCTTTGTGGATCAATCAGAAGAGAAATTACTTCATGTAAAAAGTTTAATAATATTAGAAAGTAATTACTGAGGTAATCAGAGCAAACTCTGCACCTCATCAAGAACCGTACCTGACCTGCCATCGCTCAAATTTAGGACAGGATTTGAAAGCAAGTTATCCAGGGGCAGACCAGAGAGCATAGGAAGTCCATGACACCTGTGAGTTAGCATTCCCCACCATACTCAGGGCAGAGCCTAGCCTCCATTAGTTGCTTCCACTTGATGCCAAAATGAGAATTCACACATCCAAAGTATTTTTTAACTATTTACTTTGATAATAGTTTGTGTCTGGTGGAGCTAAATTGGGGTCTGAAAGTCGGCAGGTTGTGAAACTGGGTCTGAAAAGTGCTGCTGCCTTTTGATGCCTTTAAACCACTTAGGCTGAGCTTTTAGACCTACTAAAACAAAGAGAATTTTTAAAATGAGAACTGTGTTGAAAAAAAGCTTAGAAATAAAGTGTATTTCTTTCACAACACCCAGTGCTGCCTTGTTCCCTGTGCAGAGGAATGTTCAGCCCCAAGGCCTGCGGAACAGTTCAAGAGAGAGGATAGTTCTGCTCACTGCAGGAACATTTTTGCATAGTTCAAAATGTGACATGTTTCCGGCCCAGAAAGAAAAGGATACCACCAGTGATGAGAAAACCTGAGACAGTGAAAGCTGAGGTTCTGGAGGCCTTGCTGTGAAAGACCTGCATGCAGCATTTCATGTGTTAATGGCTCAAAATGTTTAAACAAGGACTTTGCTAGCACGGAGACCTTAGGCCAGGTTCACGGAGGACTGATGCATCAAACAGCTTCTATTTGGGGCCATGAGATAGAGGAGAGAGAGTCTTAATGCTTAATGGAGCTACATTGTTAGGGCTTGCTGCTTTCCAAGCACACTCTGCAAAAGTGATGGCCTCTTTCCACATCTTCAGGTGTAAGGACTGATATGCAGAAGAATTTATTCTTTGGTACACTTCCTGGGGTAAGGTAGAAAAGGCTGCAAGATGATGTGAATTTATTTTGCATTCTCTCCCTAAGTTTAGGAGGTATCAGGTTTTGCCCTTCTGCTAGCACAGGCAGGTAATTCAGCAGCACCGTGGCTGTGGCAGCTTCCATTCCTGTGGAGCCCCAGAGCTTCTGTTCCTCTGCCAGCTGTGTGCCTCCCAAATCGTGTAGGTACCACAGTGTATGGTATGGGTAATGTTTTCAGACAGGAAGTCAATAACAAGGGTGGGGGGTTCTGAAAGGAGCAGACTGGATTTTATTTTGCCTCTGACAAGTTCATTGCTTTCGACCTTATCCAATTTTGGTGGAAAGCTGAAACCTGTCCCTGTGGATTTCACCATCTGGTAAAGGCTCCATGGCAGAGTAGAGTTAGTTGTGCTGAGACTCCTGGCTCTTTTGCACAAGTCAGTGACACCAGCAAGATGCCCTCCTCTCCCACAAGTTGGTGACACCAGGTTCCACTTCAGCAGAGCCCCTTGCTGCAGGAGCCAGCAGCCCTGCTTGCACCAGCACTGCTTGGGAGCTGCCACCAGCAGTCCTGCAGCATCAAGTGAAGCATGTCCAACTTCTAGAGAAGAGGCTGTGTAGGTGTCACCACCCCTCCTCTGGGAGATGAGGGAGGATGGAGAAATGCAGTGGGACTGAGCAGCTCTTAGGGAAACAAGCAGGGTGAGTCACGAGGTTTACCTTAGAGATCCTGTAACACTGCACCGACGTCAGAGCTTATTCATTTTGGTGGCACTTGGTGACCTGGGTTCTACCTCCAAAGTATAGTTCACAGGGGTGTCATGTACACAAACCTCTGTGTGGCAAGCAAGTACTAGGTGTTGGTGTGATCTTTTGTTTATGAAAACATATTTGTTTGCACGTTGCACTGTCATCCACGAAGCACCCCGACTTCTGGTGTGCGGAAGCACATCCTGTACGGTATAATCAAAGAGTTCTTATTGCATGGATACTTGTGTTCTTTCCAGTGGAACTGCCTGCCAATTTCCCCATTTATTCTGTGAAATAAAATGTGTGAAGCTTTGCACACAAAAATGTGTGATGTCCAGTGGGCCTTGAATTCCAGAAGAGTCCTTTTTACAGGGACTTGATCCCCCATGTACATCAAAAGTCACCTTTGCTGGCTTCCGAATCCTTTACAGTATCAACGCTGCCTTTTGTCCAAGGTGCTGAAATCCTCATCAGACACTGTAATGATTAAATCATTGGTTCAACATGAGTAGTTTGAAGTGAGTTACAGGGTAGAGATTTCATTAGACTAAGTAGCTTTCTGCAAAATATTTGTGAAAACAAGCCAGGAGAAGTAAACAGTTGTAAAAGCCAAAAGGAGAACATGGCCCCTGCTAATAACAGAAGATTGCAGCCAGTAATCTCTTCTGTTCTTTTGGCTGGATGAGGAGTTCCTTAATAATTCCTTTTCTTCTCAATGCCTTTTTCTGCTTGACAAACGCTGGGTTACTGTCTCACAGGAGAACCTAAGTCAGCAAGCACAGCTCTAGGCAGGAATGGGCTTCTATATACATCATGTGTACCATAATGGCAATATCTCCGTCAGGCATCCCAGGCAACACTCACACCTCATCGTTGACAGGAATGTTGTCACTGACTGTGTTTCCAAATGCAGTGCCCAGCTCCAAAGACCGTGGCTAGTGCATGTTGCAGTGTTAACAGCAGCATCTTCTTCCCAGAGAAACTCAAAGAACAGACGTAGCTAGCGATGCTTCAAGCACATACCCTGACCTCAAGACTCACAATCTGCTGCGCTCCGATCCAGCCCACGCTGTGGCAGCAGAGCTGTGCTGGGATGGTGCTGAAGACAGACTGACAAAGGCTCTGTATGAACTTTTAACTTTGTCCCCCACAATATGTGGGGTTTCATTTGCTTCTTAGGCTGATTGATTGGTGCTGGAAATGAGCATCTCCCTAAGCCTTGTTGGGAGGTGATTTTCTTCCCCTGCACTGCAGGAACATGTCTGTAACGTGGTCTCTTTTCCTGTGTTACAATATTTGAGCACAGACTCGGGTAAAAGGCAGCTTCTTCTGAAACCTGTCCCACTCAGTTAATTTTTTGCAGCTACAGCCTTGCTGCATTATAATTGCAAGTACTATTGCCCTTCTGATTATTTCTCCTGTCTTCCCTATTTCTGCACAAGAAGCAATTACAAAGAACCAGAGAGATAATACAGCAAACAAAACTTTAATTTTGCTTTTCCTGATTCATCAGTTATTATATTCTGAATTTCTGCAGATCATTGATTCCAGTTTGATTTGGTCCTTACATCAATTCTGTCTAATTCTAGGTAAATACAAGTCAAGTTTTTAATATTATTTTTTTTACATTATACCCCTCAGGGAGGTTTATTTTTTCATGTCAGTAACTGTTATCTGAATCATTAAAACCCCCTCATTAGAGTATTCACAATGCACTGCTTGTGTGACAGTTGCTGAACTTTAATACTCTTTGCTGTAGTGTGCCGGCCTAGCAGCCTATAAAAGAGACATATTGTTTATAATGTTTCTTCCCCACAACAAATGATGCACTCCAAGGGTTTATGAAATGGCAGTAGTTCCCCAAATTTGTGATTCTTCTGTGTTCAGCAGTCAAGAACAGTTGTACATCTGCTCGGCACAGACTTTAGGAGACTATGCACTTTAATTGAGGAAAAATAATGAGGGTTCAGGGACCACTGCTACAGAGTCGGTTGGTAAGGCAGGTGCCCTGCTGGCAGATCAATGGATTATTTACTCCTTTGTCATAAACAAGAAACAGTTGGGTCTGTGTAGAGATTGCAGGCATATTCCAAAGCTGCCTGCCTTTTTCTGTTCCCTTGTAGACGTGGAGTGTACTGAATACTTGGAAACCTTGCTCCGAAATACATAGTGGCTTTGCTCCTTCATGTAGTGATGTAAGGTTACCCTTAATAGTATGATCTGAGGGAAGAGATTTAAATTCAGTGGTACTCTTTTGCCAAGCTACCAGTGGACATAGCAATCAATGATCTGTCCTTCGTGGAAAGGATTCTGTGGAGGCTTTGTACGCGTGTGTACAGGAAGGCCTATTCGTAATGCATAGGTACAAACACGGGGGGAGAGAGACAATTATGTGAAGATAGTTTGAAGAAAACAAATAGGAGAAATACAGGTGAGCAGATTTAAGCCAACCTTGTGCAGTCTGACTGCCATCATGACAATGTTGTTTCAGAACAGAATTTATAGAAATGTTACACACCACTGAAGTGGAATTTCCTGATGCTTTAATCAGGACAAAAATGCCGACTGCTTTTCCATGTGAGTCGAGCAAGTAATCAGGAGTTCCAGTAAGCATCCCTAATCCTGAGTGTGCCAGTGGCTATCCTTTACACACCTAGTAACCCAGCGGGGTGAGGTCAGCCAGAAAGGACATGTTCTGATCTAACAGGTATTCATTAAAGAAGCAAACAAAGGCCACCCTGCAGGACTGCATGGAATAAGCCTTCATTTCCATTTTAACAAGTTACTTAGCCTTACATTACTCCATGCCATTCAAGGAAATATGGATGCTTAAATCACTCGTGTCAGAGGTCGTGGGATTAAGTTCCTGGTAATGGGCTGAGGGCCAAGGAGATCTGACTTGTGAAAGTAGGGTGTTAATCATCTCATCTCCTACACCTCTCCCCAGACTGCTAAATTAAGAGTTGTTTCCAACAAATTACTTTTTGTTTGTTTGGGTTTTTTTAACCTAAGATCATATTGTTCCCAAATTCTTTTCAGACTCCCATCTCCAAGTTTTTAACCAATAATTCTGAGTTAATCTTTTCTTACTGTTAATTGATAATTACATCATTATATGTAAAATGTCTATTAAACACCACCAGCTTCTAAACAAAAAAAGGGGGGGGGGGGGGGAGTTGCAATAAGTTACTTACAGAATTACAAAAGCTGTGCAGATTTGATAAACAAAGGGGAGAACATTTTTCTCTACTCGAGGTATACTCATTTTCCATTTAGGATGTACTTCCATCCTATTTTCCTGCTGGTTGGAATAGCAGAGGATAGATCATGCTTTCTGTTTTGGGGTATGAATTTTACTCCTACATGTTCCACTGACTTTCCCACTCGTACTTTAAAGAAGCCATCTCTGCACATTCCCATTTCTGCAGCTGGTTTTGCTGTTTGCTGCACTGCCAAGCTGGTGAGGTGCTCACAGCCATGTACAACACTGCTTAGTTTTTGCAGCACTAATACGCTACTTTGATGTGCTGGGCTGGGCTCAGGCTATTCAGCTGCTCCAGACTTACTCCACAACACCTGAAAATAGAGTGTGGTCTGCAATTTTCCCTCTCCAGTGATGATCTAATCCACAAATGAAGCCACAAGTAATTACACTTATTTCATTTTCATGATATTAATTCCATGATGAAAGCCACTGACTGTAAAATGCATTTGTTAAAATCAGTATAGAATATTTGTAATGTATTGATAAATAATTTATTCATTATGTAGTCTACCTGGGAACTTTGACATTAAAAGGCAGTGAATTTTAAAAGAAGACAAAAAATACTTACTTTATTCATTATGTGGTGTCCCTGGGAACTTGGACATTAAAAGGCAGTGAATTCCAAAAGAAGAAACATGACAGTATGTAATTCCTGTTCATATAACAAGGATTATAAATCTCAAGACCCAGTAGCCTACGTGTCTGGCAGAACCAGCTAACCAATGGTCAGCTAATGTTTCAATAAATATTAACAAATGATGGCCAGCAGTAGCTGCAGTGATCATAGCACATTTGCACAGTAATAAATATTACTCATCTATTTAATTTGCTAATTTTCATTTGCTATGTATAATTGCAACCCAAAGAGCTCAGGTACTGCTTTCAGTGCTGAAGATACTTAGAAAACAGAGAGCTTGTCTGAAGCCACATGGAACACACAATACAAGAGTCGTCAATCTTTATAGCTGTACACAGCACACTGATATTTTATCTGTTGTCCTGCATCCTCAGGAAAAAGAGAAAGGCCCCATGCTGCTTCTGAAGTGTGCTGCTTTAGTTTGACCGCCACAAGCTTCATCTTCACTTGTAAAAGCTGATGTAAGATCCATTTGTGTTTCATACAACCATCTCCCAAGCGAGCCATGGGGGTTAACCTGAAGACTGGTAACTCAAATCCCAGCATTTTTCCAGGGCATAGTTTCCAATTTTAAGTTCTATGCTGTTGCTGAGTCTCCTTTCTTTCCACTTCTTGTGCATTTGATATTTGGAAGGACTACAGCAGTAGCTGAGTGACATCAAAGCTGTGTGCATAGAAGTGTTTCTTGCTGGGTTCATGTGTGTGTGTGTGTGTATACACCCATGGATTTTCACAAAAGCTTAGTATAAGCGTGGTTAGCATTTGTGACCCTTTGTGGTTTTCCTTTATGTTGCCAGTCTCACTGGGTCACTCACATTTTGGGCGTTGTAGCACGTTCAGCATCTGAAAAACCTACAGGTGCAACTGATGGTAAAGTTGTATTCTCACTTGGAAGTTCAGGGAACATGAACGCTAACAACATGTGTAATCCCCAAACATGCTTTGCAGAACCACCAGGAACAAAAGTGAATCTTTGCAGTCCTTGCCCCGTGTGATATTTTCTGCCTGTCACTGGGCCAGAGAGAGACAGGCTGCTAAGTGTGTGTCTCTGATGCTTCTACCAACCTGAAGTGTTCTCAAAGGATTAAATTTGTTCTTTCAGTGTAAACAGGATCTTCCTGAGGGCTGCACTGGATAATTTTGAAAGCAGTAATATTGTTTCATATCTTTACCGAGAACATCTAAAAATCTAGCCCTTTATCTGAACTTCAAAAATCTCCACTCTATATTAGTATTTTCCCAATCCATGTGGGTTTAGCCCTATATCTTCTGCTGTCGTCTTCTCTTTTCCTAATGGCTGCCTAACCTAGCAATAAAGATATGGAAGCATCCAAAGGCTGGACAACAAAAAGAGCTCAAATTGGAAATAAATGCAGTTTTTTAAACACTGACATTAACTAGTCCTTGGAACATATTGTGATACATGTTCTATAGCTTTGCTGCTTCTCATGGGGACTACAAGCTTCTCAGAATGAGGAATTTGACCACAACTTGTGAAGCAGAAGCAGCTCCCAGATTTACTGGGTAAGTTCTGGGTAAGACAGGGAGCAGACAGGATGGCAGGCTTGATAACCCAAACACTTCCTTCAGGTGTCAAATTCAGCTGGAATGCCCTTCCATTACTTTGTTACTCTCTTCTCACTTCTCCTGTTGTCACTTGCCCTCATGTTATTAGTACTTTTTGCATTGCCTTTGTATCTCAGGTGAGAAGGAATCACTTACTGGCATATTACAAGCAGAGTAGGATTCTCATGGGAGGTGATGAAGCATGATTGCACTTTAAGCAGAAATAGAGTAACACTCCTCTGTGCATCCTCACCTGATCCCCAGCATTTGGACTTTATTAATGACACCTGAGATTGCTGAGGGGCGTAGTTTGCCATGTCATCAAGAATACTGTGTTGTAGACATCCTTTGAGCTGGTACAGAGGATTGATGAATCTCTACTTTAGGTTGCTGTCTTTGGTTTTTGTTTCATTTTTGATTTGCTGGGTTTTCCCCACATAGGTGTAAAGGCAGATTCTGGGCTGAGCTAAACAGGCTCTTCTTTAAGACAACAGAGCTAGCATATGATTCCTGACCTCTGGAGGGTTAGGCACACAAACCTTCCCTAGGTGTGGGATTATGCAGCCAGGTGGCTACCAACGTGTGTTATGCCAGTGTAAGGGTCTGGTTGGTGCTGCTGAAGAGAAAGGGAGGAGAGAGCCTCCCCAAACGTTCTGTGGCAAAGGGCAGGAGCTGCGCTTAAGGACACTGCAAACTACAACTACATTTACCTGCCCTCATTAATGTGGTCAAATAACATTGTTTCAGGAAATATTTTCCAGCCTGTTCCTTCTTGACATAACTCTATAGTGCAGCTGCTGAAGCTGATGTACATGTATGGACAGAGAGGTGAAACTGCTCTGTTCCAGTGTGTCTGTGTGGGGCTGGAGGCTGGCAGCAGCTGCTGAGCTGGTCAGGACTCCCACTAAAAAACACGTTCCCCTTTACAGCAGTTAAATCATCGTTGTCACCTAGTGAATTTAAAACTAGCACGGGTACATTTGCTGAAGTTAGGTGCCGAGTTTTACTGCAATGCAGACGTGTCTCCTGCATGAAGCACCAGAGCTGTAGCACAAGAGTGCAAGCACAAACAAAAAGTCTCATTTGGGGAAGATTTGTAATTTGATCTACATCAAAATAATGCCATGAATAACAATAAATCAAGAGAGTATCTGGGGGGTAGGGAGGGAAGTGTCCTGCCATGTGCACTTACTATTCCCGTGCTGTGAACTGTGAATGGAGAGGTCTATCACAACCAGACTGATGAGAAGGAAAATGTTATTCTATAGATTAGCAGTTAGCATGATGAAGTGATCTTGAAGAAGAAGAAAAAGCAAAAGCAGCATCCATGTTTATGCTCACCTGCCTCTGTTTATAGCTAAGAAACTCGGCACACCGAACGTGACTAACAAAGTTCCTTCTGCTTCCCTTTTTAATCTGTGCTGAATTACCACAGTAGATCAGACAAAAGATCTTCCCCTCCACATCTTATCCCTAGAAAATGCTTCATCCATCTTCTTAACACCAACATCCCTAAAATTCATATTTTTTTTCCTTTTAGAAGAGATAAGTCAGTGGATAAGGAGGGTTGATGCCTTATCTGACAAAATGACCAAAGCCTGGACAAATGCAGTCTAATTGCCCCTTGCTAACTCTGCGAGCTCCTTCCTCCTACACCTCTGCCTACATGTGAGCATGAAATGGCAGCATTTCCTGAAAGTCTTTCCTCTGAGGGAATGTGCAGATACCAAGAGGATCTCATCCTTTCCCATGTTTATTTCCCCTTCCCTGAATCAGTAAAAGTGCACTAGAGGAAATACTGGCGAGGTTACCTTAAGGTTCAAATTTGATGTTGCAGAATTTGGATTAGTTAAAACAAAAAGAAAGAAGACAAAGAAATGTACTTTATTTCATGGATCTGGGTAAGGGAAGAGGAAGGTCTGATTAATATGGGAGGTGAACTTAGTCTGACAAAGGCAATGGGACTGCTCTGCATTCAGATTTAATAATTAGTTTTTCTGTTATCTAGGTAATTTTGTGAGTTAAAATTGTTAAAAGACTGAAAAGTTTCCAAGATTTGGCTGCATTTATTTCATGAATATTTTGTTGGTTTGTTGGGGTTTTTTTAAGTTGCCTCTGAGAAAGGTATCGGAATGCTCTTTCTGCAAACAAGCAAAATGCTCTAAGTCTCTGTTTTGAGCACATGAGAAACACATGAGGTTATCACTGAGATTGTCAGGGATGAAGTAAGGTACTTTGCAATTGAAGTATTCTTGCTGTCTCCTTAAGCCTTTATTCCAAAATGTGTCCTCATGCAAATGGAATAAATCACATTGCAAGCCTTTCAGAAATGCCATTTTCAGACTCTACCTTCTGATGATTACTGTTCTCTTTTTTCTGCAAAGTTCTATAGAGAATATATTTTAATTAGCTTCCACTTGATACCACTTCATACACACGGCCCAGATTTGACCCAGTGTCTGATCGTATAGAATGCATTACAAAAGAACTGGTCATTTGAGTGCTTTAATATAGCTTTGCATTAATGTGAGACATCATTTAGACAAGGCATTAAAAGTGTTATTTTAATGACTGAAGTGTGTAGGGTGGGAAGAAGCTTAATCTTTATAGGAAGAACAATTTCAATTAGCTCTAAAATATTAATTTGTTGGTATAACTATATACTCTAATGTATTTGGCTACAAAAAAATCTAATGAATAATACATTGCCAGATCCCAGTCTAATTCCTGTGCTGTAACTACCACTGCCAGTCAGAGCAAGGGAAACCGTCTTTGAACGGTCACAGTGTGGGAGGGCTGGGGGGGAGCGGAGCCAGTTCCGCAAAACAACTTTGTTTTCAGGATGATTTGGAAAGGGAGCACAAAGAAGGAAAACAGTGTGTGGCTGTTGGGTTATTGCATGGCTTCTAAATAGTAAGTCAAGATCTGCTTTCAGAAAGTGCATGTCTTTTGTTGGGGTCTGTTTATCCAGTGAATATCAAATCCATGACACCTGGCAGGGATATGGTATCCACCTGCAGGAAGCATGGAGGCATTAGCACAAAATACTTAGGTGCTGAGAATCCATAATCCTGTGTCTGAGAAGCAGATGTATTGTGCTAGTGACTCCAGCCCATTATTTGATGTCCTAGTCATGAATGCCTTATTTCTTATGGCCAGTACTACCCTAGCAAATTCTTTGATAGGACAGCTTCCCATCAAATCAATGGCAATAACAGAATTAGAAGTTATTTTTAAGAAAAATGTGGCATTCCAGCCCCTTGTTTGCCATGGACATATCTAAGGCCTTGGAAAGCAGATGCAGGTCTGGAATTTCACCAGAGCTGTCTTGCTGCACGTTAACTGCGTGGGCCCTGGGTAGAGCCAGTCCATAATGTTACCTCTGCCAGTGTTCGTGATTTTACTGATGAAAAAGTTCAAAGTAATCTTAGTTCCCATCCGTGTCAGAACCGGTCACAGATCCCTTTGTGAAAGAATACTCTCAGCATACTGCTGCAGGGTTGGGCTTTTTGCAATTCATCCTCTGACAGAAGCCAAATGCTTGGCTTGTGTAAGTGGTGTATGGAAGCCCAGGGGGTGAGCATCTTGAATTGCTCTACATTCTCATAGCACTCTAACAGAGTACCTATGCAAAATGTGGTACTCACCTTCTTAGTGTTTTAAACCATCAGTACTGCTTAGTTAAGTGCTTGCACTGAGGAAAAACTCCCTTGCTTCTACTTAACAAAAGAATGGGAGGCACTGATGCCTAGACCTGGTTATGGGTGTTACATTTACAGAGGATGTGATTGCAGACATAGACCACTGCCAAGAATTGTCTGTTTTCTGTCCTCTAGGTCAGCTTGCAGATCAGTCCTCAGGCGCACTTTTTGTCCTCACTGATTGAGCAATGAGTTATTATGTACCTTTCCTAGATCCCTAAGTCACTTGCTAGACTCAGCCTTCGAAGCTGGAGACAGCTAAGGCTCTCCAGACAGCACATTCGAATCTCTCAGGTGCATGTTTAGCACTGTCTGGTGTAGCCTGTTTTGTAGCATCATTTCCCAGCAAAATGAAAAATGCATGTTTACTACCAAACTGAGAAATATTGTAAGCATTTCTTTCAATAAATAATCTCAATTTGGGTAGCCTAATTTCTTAGTTTGCATACTCTGGGATAAAAATGCCTCACGTCTCCCTTTTGGCAGCCTACTGTTTGTTTCGTTTTCTCTGCAGTTAATGACAGAAAGTTAAAAACAACCTAAGACTCTTTTAAAGAAGAGAAACCTATTTGCAGTTTCTGAAACTAGGTGAAAGAATGCTTTTGTAATAGATTTCATGCAGCAGTTGGCATTGGCAGTACTGCAAAAAGAGATGTATTCTGTCGTGCTCTGTTTGATCAAGTGCTAAACCCGTGTGATCAATAGAGAGACAGATGTCGGGTGCAGATGGCGATGCCGTGATACCTGGGGCAGAGTGGGCCTGCCAGAATGACAGAATGGGAACAAGGAAGAGCAGCAATGCAACAGAATGTGACAAATGAAATTAGGGTTTATACTAGTCGATAATTTACAGCTAATAGAAAGTGACAGAATTTTTCAGCATCCAGCACATTTGCTCTGGTAATGCTATAGTCAATGCATTTTTCATGCAAAACAATGGGAGCTGCTATGAAGACCGGGCTCCAGCTATATGTGTTTTGTTACATTGCAACTTGTACAATTGATTTTTAAACAAAGCTGGGAACATCACATTCAGGTGAGTGCCAAGTATATGAAACACGATTGTATTTTCAACCTTGAAACGAGTCCATCTGATACTCAGATTGTGTAGCAGACCTCTAACAGGAAAAGGGAGACATCCCTACCTGTTTGTATGAACACAAAGCAGAGATCCGCCATGGCCACGCAAACAAGCAGCGAATGGCCATTGTTGTTTGGAGGCTGAGTTTGTCATCTATTGCGTTCTCTTTATTAATTAAAATCATGGAGTGAACACAATGAGAATTCCTCTCTCCTCCCCTCTCCAAATTCCAATCTAAAATCCATAGTTAATGCATTTGGCAGCTTATTGTGTTCTATTTGTGCTGATACAATTCAGAGCAGAATGATTGGTAGCTTAGGGTTATAACCTTTATGTTAAAGGTTAAAATCACTTTTATTTCCCTTTCTGGCTTTGTTGAGCCTGGTGAGCTGTATATGCATGTGTGGATCCATGTGTGTAAGTGAATGGAAAATGTATGTACACACACACAACTATATATATATATAATTTTAATAGATTAAAAATGAATCACACACACTTCCATTATTCTTTCCAAGTTCACCCTGATGTCCCCTCTAATAATAACAGGACTCCCATCCTTGTATTTATGACTGAAAATTTAATGTAGTGGACAAATCTTTTATTGTGCAATTTAATGTTTCCTATTTATGGGACAAAAGGAGTGGACATTTTTATAATGAAAGAGCAGTTAGGGCCTATTCTGCAGGCTTGATTTTCATCAGCTCTGGGGGGGAAGGGTCTTCCTTTAACAGCCTGTGATATGGCATTCAGATTCTGAACCAGAACTGAAAAGGGGAAAAAAAAGAAACCCCTCTTACTCTTCTTTAACTGCTACCTACTACTGCTCAGCTTGACATACTTTTCACACATAAAGGCAAATATCTCCGAGTGCTGATGTCACTTAATTTTTAAGGTACAATTTAAACCTATTTTGGACACAGTAAACACAGAAAATCGCCATTATGAACAGCAATGCCTGCCTTTCAGGCCTCTGAGAATCTACCCAGCTATCTATCACACTCATTTCTATGCTGTGTTAGTTCCAGTGGACAGCCATTCTGACTTGATGTCATGATACTCACACCTAGGTGAGAGAAGACCTCTTGATGTAATTTTTTCCCCTGAAGCTGTGCAACTGTCAGTCTTTGTTATGGTTGCACAGAGTGAGTGTAGCTAAAGTTTCCATCAATAATTCCCTGAATAATGATAGATTAGTTTGACCAAAGCAGCTTTGCAGGCTGTTTATATGTACATTACTAAAACAGTGCCATTTCCCATTCTTTGATGAGCCTTTTGGCAACAGGAATTTGTTGCTTTTCCCACGCCTACAGACAGTATCTCTGTGGTTTTTATCCTAGGGTGTTTGATTCTTTGCAGAGGCAGGTTTTGGTCACAGTCTCTCCATGCAAATTTGGGGCCTCAAATGGATGCATTTTGTCAGAAAAGGAGCTCATATTCTTCTTCACCCTATTTTTCCTACACTAGCTATGGTATGGACCGTTGGAATCTTACAGGTATGACAAGGAAGAGTAGGGAGCTATGTTCAGCATTTGTAGTATTTGCCACAGATGTCAGATACTGAAAATGTATGATACAATTGTTATGCTTTGATTGATAGGTTGTGTAAAACAAGTTTTAAGGTGGGTGACAGGAACTTACCTTTCTTATCAATAGAGAGTACTGGTGAAAACCATGCCAGAAAGCCTACTTCCCAAAGTTCTAATAGATACAACTGTGCTTGCTTTGGGTTTATCTAATACACTAAGCCTGCATTTCGTAAGCTTTATTGCATTTATCACTTACACTGTCTAAAAGAGAGAGGTCTTGAATTATCCATCATGTTCAGCAACTCAGATGGTCAAGCCTTGTAGTGGAGACAGAAGTGTTCAAGCTCAGAGACCCCTGGAAAAAGGAAGTAAGCTATTAACCTTGACGCTCAAATATCTTACCAAGGATGATGTAATGCTTGAAAGAGAACATAATTCTATTGGTAATATATTTTTGCCTTCTACAGAGTTGTAGCCAAGCAAAATAGAAGAGACAGCAGGTCTTCTCCTCTGAGCATTGGCACACTGTTACCATCTTGGAAAGCCAAGCTGGGAGAAGAACAATCATCTGTGATATTGAGAGTCTGGCGTGTTTCAGGTGCCATTAATCCACACGCATGTGCCCCAGCTGCTACACTGGCTGGAAGAGGCTCACCTGTTGCAAAAAGATCATCTATCCTTGTAACTTAGGGAGCTGAAAAAGAATGAGCAGATGTGTCAGCAGGAGCTGGCACAAGATTAAGAAACAAATCAGGACCAGAGGTTTCTTACAACTCTTTTGGCTTCAGGTTCAGGCCTGTAGAAGGGCTGATGCTTTGTGTAGTCAGAAGCATTCTCAAAGATTTGTTTTGATTGACACAGGAGTTCTGCTGGTAGACTAGCAGGTTGTTCAAATGGAAATTGTCTGCAGAATTTCTTGTAGAAATCTTTGATGAGTAAAATAGTACTAAGTGTTCATTCTCCAATCCTTTATGGCTACTCAGGAAACTGCTGAGCATTTTCAAGTTGCTTCTAATGTGCATTGAATATGTGATAACTGAAAAGATCTTAGCATATCTGAAGCTGTGTATGTCATAGCCATCTAATATTATAAATGATGTGTGTGCTCATATCATGGAGCCTTTCACCATTAGATGATCATATGGCTTAATGCATAGCTACAGTATCCCAGGTGTCACATGCAACGTGCCTTTGTGTACTGTGAACTTTCAGAAGTACCGAACAGCTTCATCTGAGCCCCAAAGGCAGCCATGCAGTAGTTGAGACTAGAGTTCTGATTTAAACACATCTAAAGATCTTTTGCCACAGATCACAAAAGATTTTAGGTTTTAGGACAAGACAGAAGCTGTCAGTTTGCCATATTATGAAAGCTCAGTGCACCCAAATGTTGAATACTGTGTGCAGCTCTGATCGCAGCTGGGAGAAGCTCTCTTGTGACAATAGACAAAAAAGCTGAGACTCCTCCATTTGGTGAAGAGAGGGCTGAGGCACAGCTATGATATGGGCTTTAAAAGTGTTGAAGCTGGTGGATCAAGTGAATGAAGAACTGTTATTTCTCTAATAGTGCAATGCTGCAGGACACTGGGAGAGGAGCAATTCGAAACATTAGCACAGCATGGAGTTAACTCTGTGCACTTGATGCTACAGGAGCAGACAGTGTCAGCAGGTTATGACAGAGATTGGACAAATTCATGAACAGTGGCTCTGTGAACAGGACTAAGAGGATGTACCCACTAACATTCCTAATCCATGTGCATGCTTGGGAACTCTCAGGGGAATGAACTGCAGATAGAAGCCAAACTCATATTCTTACTAAGTAACATCACCTGTTGCCACTCTGGAGACAGAATCTGAACTAGAGAGACCACCCTCTGTTCCAGCAGGGTATTTTTTATCTTTCTAAAGATAATGCAGTAGCACAAAGACTGTAGGACAAGTCACTCTTCTGTGAACAGTATCAGAGAGCAGGACTGCTCCTGAGTTGTGCTTTTTACCAGATACTGCTTCAAAACATTTGTAAGTAAGAATAATAATTAGGATTGTGTTTCATTCTTAAAAGTATTTGTTCTTAAACATATGAGCTTCAAGATAGTGTTAATCTTACTGTCATTTGTCCTTCCAGTTAGGCTATTTAATGTGATTAGTCTTTGATGGTAAATGAGAAAGATGCGTTTCCTTCAGCAAGTGCAGAGCACCAAGCACGAATGCTGTAGCATGAAGACAGGCACCCAGGCAAAGTGGTCTGAAACAGGAAAACTAACCAAAATTCTAGTTATCACAGAAATCACTAGAAAATTCCTGACAATTAGGTTGCTACCTAGAGGATCTTTCTGCAGAACACTGCTGTATTCTAGAGCTTTTCCTTCGCTGCTTGCATTTTGATGGCACCTATATCATGTTAAAACTGGCATATCTCCTTTTTAGCAGGCACAATTCCACCCTAACAGATGGCCATGATGATAGACATGCCAAAGAACCAGTATGTGTATCAAGTTTGATTATTAGGGATGATATTCCTGTCCAAGAACGTTTGAGTGGCATTCTGCACTGATCGCCTGAACCCTTTGGTATGGGCTGGAACAAATGCTGTTGTGCTAAAGTCAAGGGATGTGTGAAGTACAGAAGAGGGAGATGAGCACTATGTGATTTAAGGTCTTGTAAAATGGAAATAAAGACCACTCCACTCTTAAAAGAATCAGTCATGAAACAACATTTTTAACTTCTACTGGCTGTCTAATGGTATAATTTAGTGTTTCTGGTGCATTTCCTGGTAAATAGCTGTTCTTTTTCAAATGACATTGCAGCTGGCCAGCACAGATCCTACTGCACCACAGGCAGTGCAGAAATCTGCTGAAAGTGGAGCTGAATCAGTAGAAAGCTGGAGCAACATGGCAAAGCTTCATGAAAGCTGAGTTGCTCATCTCCTAGCAGTGACTCCTGTTCTCACAGGTGTGTTGTGCAGTACCTCGTTTTTATCTGTCACATTTTTCATGAGAAAAAACTCATTTTAAACTAGAAAGCCCTTTAATAACAGTAGGAATCTTTTAGTTGATTTAAAATTAAATTAGCATCTTGCAAAAAAAAAATTACATTTCCAAGGCCCCCACTCTTCCTTGTGCCAGAGGCAAACAGGATTCCTGAGTGTCGAAAAAGGCAGCTAGTAGTCAACATTTTTCCCCTCTGAAAGGAATCACTGTGGAGCGTAAAGAAAATCCTAGAATGTGGAATCTCATTGAACTAGAATTCCTGTTAAATATTTTCTTATGTTTAGCAGCATTCTAATCTTTCTTAGTTGCTAATGAATAAGACACTGTTTTTCTTTGACATACATTTTTACCAATGTCCTGCCGAGGCATCAGTACTGATGTACACCAATGTACACCAATGCAGATCATGAGGCATCAATACTGATGTACACCAATGTAGATCATGAGGCAGCAATACTGATGTACACCAATGTACACCAATGTAGATCATAAGGCATCAATACTGATGTACACTAATGTACACCAATGCAGATCATAAGGCATCAATGCTGATGTACACCAATGTACACCAATGTAGATCATGAGGCATCAATGCTGATGTACACCAATGTAGATCATGAGGCATCAATGCTGATGTACACCAATGTACATCAATGTACACCAATGTAGATCATGAGGCATCAATACTGATGTACACCAATGTAGATCATGAGGCATCAATACTGATGTACATCAATGTACACCAATGTAGATCATGAGGCATCAATGCTGATGTACACCAATGTACATCAATGTACACCAATGTAGATCATGAGGCATCAATGCTGATGTGCACCAATGTACACCAATGTAGATCATGAGGCATCAATGCTGATGTACACCAATGTAGATCATGAGGCATCAATGCTGATGTGCACCAATGTACACCAATGTAGATCATGAGGCATCAATGCTGATGTACACCAATGTACATCAATGTACACCAATGTACATCATGAGGCATCAATGCTGATTTCTTTCATACTTCTTCATATTATTATTTTTTTTGTGATGGTATTTAGCATTTCAAATACAGAAGGAAGGGTATCAGAGGCACTAAGTGGGAGGGTTTCACGGAGTTTGCAAAGTGGGAGTTTGTCATTTCTTTCCCATTTGGAATTAAAACACCTAATCTTGCCTACAGATCTGTCACTTCCATTGGTGGATTACAGTGGATTACAGTGTTCTAGCAAATCCAGACATTGATTTGACTGGTCTAGTGGAGATAGAAATGCAAGTTTCTTGATGAGCCTACAGTAATAATGAGTTAACCTTTCTTATTCAAAATCATCCATACACTTCCCAATGCTTTGTGGATGCATTAAGCTGTAATGTAACTTGTGGAGTCTATGTGGTATGTTCATTGAGGTTAGCAGGTTGTTCCCCTAAGTCTGCACTCGTTGGCAGGTGCATGAAGGCACCAGGCAACCCAAACACTGCGGTTCTTTTCAAGCTTGTAGTCCAGGCTCATGATCTGTGGCTACTGAACACATTTAAGAAGTGTCTTTTGCAAATAGCGTAAAACTACAGAGCAAAAAATGCTTCCAAAATCTTTTTTAAGTTACTTTAAACACAAGCCTTTCAGAAGTCTTTAAAATGTGTTCAGGGGGATTTTCTTTCTTTCGAGTTTTTCTTCCTCAGAATAATTTATATTACATTTTTTTCCTTGATTAGTAACAGAGGCACAGTTCAGTAAGAGGATTGAAATGACTCAGAGATTGGGTTACTCTGGCAGAGGGAGATTGAAACTGCACTTCACTACACTAGCCTGTGCCTGTTGCAGAAGACAACGATGCCTGCAAGAGCAGTGGTTCCAATTGCTACTTGTGCCATCACTTTTCTGTAAGGAAACTGAGGGTGATGTTAGAACACTCGGCTGGGTGTGAGCAGCTCTTTCCCTGCCCGCAGCTGGCTGGATCTGCTGGATGCACTGTCTGCTTTTGTGACTCCCCAGTGTCCTCTCAGAATGCTTCACTAGACAAGAGTTTGAATCCCTATTTTTTTTTCTTGGCTTAGTTAAGACCCTTCTTTTTTTCAAGAGCTTCTTTTTGTTGTGGTTTGGGTGGTTTTGCGTTTGGTTTTGTTGGGTACTTTTTCCAGAGCAGCTTAGACTTGGAGCATTTTAGCCTGTTTGTTTTTCTGAAGCATTTTCATCAGTGATAACCTCCTTTATGCTCAACAGTTTAATGCAGAGGTACTGATTTTGTTATAACACCCAGGGAAACCAGTGCTAAACCAGACAAGAGGGATGCTATTCCGTTTTCCAGTACCAATTCTTACCCAGTGAAATACAGGTTCTGGAATAACACTGGGGGTTAGTGTGGCAGATTATGTAAAAGGCACTCCCCTGCCACAAGACTAGCAGAATGATTGTTGATGAAAGATGGATCCTTTCACTAGATGTGATTTTCAAATACAAGATCAGTTGAATAGAATCCAGTTGTGTCAGATGATTTATCTGATTGGCAATGTTTCTTGTTTGACGGCAGTTCTTTAAGACCAACAGGCTTCATTTTTCATCTGTTGGAAGAGGTACAGTTAGAAATGCCACCGAGAGATAAGTATTCAGGATCCTTGCACGTTTCTAAGATCAATATATTCACTTCCCATGTCTTAAAAAAGTTAATTTTGTGCTCTGTGTCCTCCTTCTGAAATCACAATTTACATTTTGATTCACCATAAAATTCAGTTCAAACTTTTCCTGCTATTTCATTCTCGAGATCCGGCTGCTTTTATTTGAGAGATTGTCCTTTGATCTCAAGGAGACAATGGCTGTTTTACTCCTTTAATGAGGCTTGTATTATTACAGGCAAAATGAATATTAGACCAAATGGCAGTAGAAATCCCAGAGGGGAAACAGGCTCCTCTGTCTGGATCTTGGCAAAGCAGAACAGTCCATTTGATTCAGCGGTTCTATTCAATAACCCCCTAGTCTCTGCTCTTATTTACTTACTGTTTTTATTTATTTGATTATTGCTTAATAATAATAATACTCTTTTTAATTTTTTTTATTGTTAATAATAATCATTATCATTATTTCTGCTTGTAAGATTCAAGAAGTCAGAATGCCTCTGTCCCTGGTGGTAATTTGGGCAGTTCTCAGGTGTTACTGGGATGAGATCCTCTGCTAAAGGATGTAGGAGTGAAAACAGACACTCCATGTATACTTTCAAGCAGCTTGTGGTCATTTCTTACTTGACCTCTCAGCAGGCATTACTCCAACTCATGGTTGTGTGCCTTTTGGCCCTTTGTGTCCTCAAAGCTCGGAGGGATCTGATTTGAAAGCAACATTTCAGAGAGGAAATGGAGGGGGGGTGAACACTTGTTGAGAATAGAAAGGAAAAGAAGACAGAGGCTCAGCTTTGGGAACATTACCATTGGCTGCACCACGCTGCTGGGGTGAAGGTTTAATTCAGAGGTGTCTTTGGGCATGAAGTAATTCTGTAGACGAATGCATATGCCACAACCAAGGGTACGCTGTAAGGACACTCTAGGGCCTGTTACTGTTTGCTGCTAGGTGTCATCCCAAAACAGCAGCTGCTCAAAAACAGGACATAGTTTGACTAGAGCTATGGCAACTACCTCAGTACAAATCCATTCGATGACCAGAAAGACTACGGAGCTTCACCTGTCCCATTTCTGACCCTGTTCTGCATCTGAATTCTGAAGCAACACAGAAGACAGGGAGAGAGGATCTTCTGAATCAGCACTAAGGAGGGGGGGGAAAAAACACATAACATTGATTAGGTTTAAACTTATCAAAAATTAACCATCTCAGAACATGCAAGACTTCCAAAAGTTGCATCCTTTCTGAAGAGACTTAGTAATCCTGGCCATTAAAATCTCTCCGTGTCTAATGATAACATAGAGCACTCCAACGATTTATCTTCTCGATGCAATGTGGACTTCTTTCTGGTACAGGTGAAATGACTTGCAAATATTTTTCACCTGTGAGCAGAAAAGATAAATACTTTGCCAGGTCTTAATACAAGGTGTACTTTTATATTTCATAGATGAAAAAGGAATTTGCTTTCTCTTTCTGCTGTGGTTCTTGTGAAGTCCTGCAAAGAGCAAACAGGAGCTGTGAAGGGAGATTTGAAGTGATGAGCTGTCCCATGCCTGTTCACAAGTCAGGATTTCATTTTACATAGAGTTCTCTATAGCAACTTTTTAAAATTTAAATTAGAGCCATGGCCAGCAATGCATGCAAAATGTTCATTCACTGTAGTAAACTACAAAAATATTGCTTTTATGCAAGGAGAATGCCATTGTAGAATTTTAAAAGGCATAGAAATAAAAGACTCTGGATTGGAGTGATTTAAACAAACTCACTAGGATATAGTAGATGATTAAAATACAATCTATAATTACATTACACTGGTATCAGGTAAGGATAAAAGCCTATAAATACACTGGGGTCAGGGTAAGCATAAAAAATGAAACAGTTATTTGAATAATCTGAGATCAAGTTGCAGTAATTAAAAATGAATGTATTATTCAAATGAAGGAATTAGGTTACAACACTCCTCATATGAAAATATTATTGTGACAGACTGAAATAAGTTGGAAGCGATTGTGATAAAAAATTGGGGCAAGAAATGGAATTATTTACGTTGGGGAAAAAGTAGACAATCTGTGAGGAGAAGAGTATCCTTCAAATCCCTCACCAGAACTCCTACCTTTCAGCTGGCCTTTGAGAATTACCCGCCTCTTCCCGGACTTTCCTCTCTGATACATAGATCAATCCATTCAAAATTAGAAGTGCTGTAGCTAAAGACTCCACATGTATTCACACAGGAATTAATGGGATCCCCCCCCCTAGTAGGCAGGCTATTTAATCTACCCCATACATTGCTGTTTATCCATTTTTATTGCCATTACCCAGGTCATTTCTCTCATTTCTCTCCTGTTCTTTCTTTGTCATCTCCTGTCAGTTTGGAGTCTCCACGACGCAGCGTGGTGCTGCCCACGTGAATGCTTGTTGGCTGCTTGCAGATTAGGCACTTACTGTAAATAAAGGGTTTTGAATCTGACCTTCACTTGGCAAACTCCTTGGGGCAGGAACCTGTGTGGAGGTCATTTGAATACATAAAAAAGGATATTTTATTATTAATAATAATAATGAAAGAATCAGAAAGAAACTTTTGGGTTTTGGGCTTTTTTTTCCCAGGTAATGGCTTTTATGTCACTTACATTGATTAACTTTTACAAAAGTGCTGTGAGAGCCAGCCCTGAGTGGCTCTTTGCCATCTCCCATAGCAGAAGGGTAGAGCTTCTCTGCAGGTGCAAGTGTGCCCACCAGCAGACCCATGCTAAATTCTCACTGATAAGTGAATGAGAGCACATCAGAAGTCAGAGCAAGATCAGGAGTAGGTTTCGGTTTTGCCCAGTGACTGCTGTCTGAAATTCTCCTCAAGCCTTCCTGCCATCTGCAGAAGTCTATTGAGAAGACCATTTAGTTCATTTAAAATATGCACAGCTCTGTCCTTTCAAATCCTGCCTTGATCCTTTTATCGTCACATAGTATATTTAAGCCGCTCATTCTTACCTGTTAAATCCTTCATACTTCTCTTTTCTGGTCTCTTTTGTCTTCCTCTCAAAATGCTGTGTTTGCTTTTCCCCCAAAAGTGGTTGTTTGTCCATTTTTTTCCCCCTGCAATTACTTATGCATTTCTCAAAACTTTCTTCATGCTAGAAATTCCTTCTGGTATTGCCAACTCTTTTCATTCAATTCCTACTTAAATACTGTCTTACCTTGGCACAGGTCCATTTCCAGAGAACTGCTTCTATCTATTAGATATAGGTTAGCTATCTGAGCTAACATTTAAAAGACTGAAGAGCCTTTAAAAGATTCAGGGGACTTTAGGTCAAGAAACTGAATAGTCTTGAATGACCTGTCAAAACCAGTCAAATAGAGCCTTAAACTTACAACTGGCACTTGCTATTTCCATTTCTCAAGCATTATTCACTCTTCAGCTGTCTGTGCAGTTAATTCATGTAATAATACCATGCATAGGTAAATGAGCAATGAGATAAAATGTTAATTCAGATTCAGAGACTTGTGTCGAACTTCCCTGAATTGATCACTGGAGGATACAAGGCACAGGATCTTGGCAGATAGCTGCCACATCTCTGGTAGTGCCATTGAGTAACGTAGCCACACCAGCTGCAGCGTGCCCGTGCAACAGGTTCTACCGCTGTAGAAATAACTCTCTCTTCAGTTGAGTATCATCCCAGCAGACTGATCACAGTGCAGAGAGAGAGAGCATTCTTGTAATGGCCAGTAAGTCAGATTCTTGTACATGTATACATAGGCTACAGTGGGTGTGTTACCTGACTGGCATATAGATTAGCAATAATCAGTTAATATTTTATCATTTCGTATGTAATGAAAAGTGAGGATGTGGAGTGTGGTACAGAGCTGAGAGCAGAGAGGAAAGAAAATGAGAGAAGAGAATTAATCAGGGAGAAGATACCAAATGAGAACCCCCTAGCTAAAAAGACTTAAACATACAATAAGCTATACTGAAAGGCATTTTATATTGTTCCATCAGGCAGTATCTCCCAGGAGCAGAGAAATGGGTCTAAACTGCCTCCTCTGCACATGGGCCATATTTTCTCTTACGAAGATAGACACTAAATCCTGTTTGCACTTCCAGGGCATAGAGAGCATTGATTTTTCCGGTGTCTTAATAAAGAAGTATGAGGACACATTTTTTGAGATAGGATGGTACAGGATCATCTTCTCCTGCCCACGAAGGCACACGTTAAGGGAAAGAGTAATGGAGTATTTAAACGATTCTGAGTTGCAGATGCAGATGGTTGTCCACGTGATTGCTAACTTTTAGCAGAACAAAAAGACAGGAGACAGTGAAGCATCTCCAGCAGGTTGTGGATACTGTGAGGTTCACTGCTTGTAAACTGGCCAGCGTTCAAGAGGCTGTGTTTTGGGCTGAGTTTTATGTAGGTTAGGCAATGATGAAGTGCGTTTTTCCGTGTTGCCAGATTGCATTCCTTCTCCCATACCCCAGAGAGATTCTGAGTTGTTCATTATACTTTGTCCTGGTTAAAAAGGAAGAGAGGTAGTAGATAACATTTAGTGTCCAATAGGACTGGTCAGTGAAGTGTTGAAATGGGTCCACTGGGGGGGGCTGATCATGAGAGCAACTTCAGGAGCAGGGTAAATTTCTAAGCAGCCTGGGAGGCTTGATAGGTAATTGCTGCCAGTTCTTTCTTGCTGCTTTGTGAAAACCTGCTATTCCCAGGAGCATCCCAAACATTTAATGCAACTTTTCTTTAATCTCTGTGACTTCTTAGAGTAGCCTCATACCATTCCCCTTAAGATTTTGTGCGGTTCTAAGAAGGGGCCAGCCGGGACACAGGGGTCCGTGCCAGCACTGCAGGGCTAGCAGAATTTCACCTTGGTGTGTAATCCCTGCTCCTCCAAAAGCCAGATAGTTCTTCTGGGATCACTGCATGCCTGACATCAAATTTCTTCATTACTCTCATGAGACAGAGATAAGTGTTCAAAGGTTTCCATAAACTTTTAACATCAGGATCCCCTCGTGTTTCAGTGGGAGTCACAGTCCCTGGAATGATAGTTTTGCTCAGCAGTAGAAATGCTATGAAGTGGCTGGTGTTGGATAATTTCCAGCCTTAGCTGCATCTTTTCCCTATCTAGTTTCACAGGAGGATGGTTTAAGCAGAAACAAGCACCCGCTCGCTTGCAGGTAAGCAAAGGCAGGTGTGATTAATATCTCCTGATAGGCAGGGGTGGAGGAAGGTCACCCTGCGCTGCCTTGGCTGGCTGGTTCCAGGAGCACTTCGGCTCTAGATTTGGGGGGACAGGCCAGGGGAAGGAGGTTAGGCTCAGATTCTTCTGCTCCAAAATACACTTTCCTGAGGGCATCCCCCACAGTGCCCTGCAGCAAATACGTTGGTGCAGATGTGCTATTTACTTTGGTCTTCTGAAGAGTTTTGTCTAACTGGCATGGACCACATATGCCACAGGGGTCGGTGGCTGCTGCTCCGCTGGCCGGCAAGCAGAGTGATGCCCTATTGGCTTTGATGCGATTTTCAGAGCACAGGAGTGTTGTGTTCAGAAGGTCAGTATGCCTCAAATATCTCTGTCAATGAGCTGACAAAGATGTAGATGTTTCCGATCACGTTGCACAGTTTGTTTAAATCTCCTTCCTCACGGACACCGGGCGCCTGCTTCGGCGCCCCCCGTGATGGGGTACAGCTCCCCTGCGTGACCGGGCAGCGCCGTGAGCCCGGGGACAGCTCCCCTGCGTGACCGGGCAGTGCCGTGAGCCCGGGGACGGCTCCCCTGCGTGACCGGGCAGTGCCGTGAGCCCGGGGACAGCTCCCCTGCGTGACCGGGCAGTGCCGTGAGCCCGGGGACAGCTCCCCTGCGTGACCGGGCAGTGCCGTGAGCCCGGGGACAGCTCCCCTGCGTGACCGGGCAGCGCCGTGAGCCCGGGGACAGCTCCCCTGCGTGACCGGGCAGTGCCTTGAGCCCGGGGACAGCTCCCCTGCGTGACCGGGCAGCGCCGTGAGCCCGGGGACGGCTCCCCTGCGTGACCGGGCAGTGCCGTGAGCCCGGGGACGGCTCCCCTGCGTGACCGGGCAGTGCCGTGAGCCCGGGGACGGCTCCCCTGCGTGACCGGGCAGTGCCGTGAGCCCGGGGACAGCTCCCCTGCGTGACCGGGCAGTGCCGTGAGCCCGGGGACAGCTCCCCTGCGTGACCGGGCAGTGCCGTGAGCCCGGGGACAGCTCCCCTGCGTGACCGGGCAGCGCCGTGAGCCCGGGGACAGCTCCCCTGCGTGACCGGGCAGCGCCGTGAGCCCGGGGACGGCTCCCCTGCGTGACCGGGCAGTGCCGTGAGCCCGGGGACAGCTCCCCTGCGTGACCGGGCAGTGCCGTGAGCCCGGGGACAGCTCCCCTGCGTGACCGGGCAGCGCCGTGAGCCGCATCTCTGTGGCGGCAGCAAAAGCATCTGCCTCTGTCGTGACAGAAGAGCACGGCCCGACTGTCGGGAACGCGGCAGGCACGAGGGGATCGCGTGGAGAGGGTTTAATCAAACTTCCTGAGCACCTCCCGGCTTTATCAGCCCCGGCGGTGCGATGTGCAGCCTTGTGTAAAATTAAATAAATAACGGCCCCGGCCTCCTCCCGCCCCCTCCTCCCCTCCTCCCCTCCTCCCCTCCTCCCCTCCTCCCCTCCTCCTCTCCTCCCCTCCTCCTCTCCTCTCCTCCTCTTCTCCTCTCCTCCTCCCTTCCCCTTCCCCCTTCTCCCCCCGGCCGGAGCGGCGGCGGGCCGGCAGCGCCATCTGCTGGCAGAGCGGCGGCGGGGCGGCAGCGCCATCTGCGGGCGGCGGGGCGGCGCTGCTGGGCGGGGTGGACTGCGGGGCAGGCTGTGGGAGTCCTTTGGGGCCGGAGGGGAGCGGTGTAGCTCAGACTGGCCCCCGGAGGGTTTGTCCTGGGCTTCGGTACTGGAGGGAAGAGGGAGGCTTGTCCTGGGTGCCGTATGCAGCGCGACTCTCCGGGCTTGGAAGAAAACACTAAAATGGCCCCAAATTGGCTCATTAGTTATTTAATCCTGTGTGGTCCTTTGGGGCTGCTGGAGGACCTGGGCTGCTCGCTGAAATTCACCTATCAGAGGTGCAAAGGAATGTAATGGATACCATGATGCAAAAAGCACGTCTGCGGTATTCAATCTGCCCTATTTTAATAACACTCTCAGTCACGTGCTCAGATTTATTTGCATAAATAACTAATTTTGATTTTTAAGGAATTTGAGGAAATACAACAGTCCTAACAGTGACTCTTCAAACTTTTTATGACATCAGTCAGCATTTTCACCCTGAGGATCTCACCCTACCAATTCATTTGGAAGTTTGCTCTTCCTAGTTTATATGATAGGAGTTTTAACTACAGAAGTTTGGAAGGTGCTGAGTTTATTGCTTAACAAAAATGTTTCTTTGCAAGATTACAAAAAAAACCCAAACCCACCACATCTTCATACATTTGATTTCTGTATCCATGCTCGCTGTTGTTCACTTTTCCATCTCTTTGCCCCCTGTTTGGATTCCGTTCCAGTACTGTGGATACAAACTGGAGTGCAGAGACCCAGTTCAGCCAGCATATTCATGAGTGTATGTTATTATCTATATGTAAAATTCCCTTAATTTACAAGCATAATTGCCTTGAGTGGAATGTGTCTTAAACAATTAACTCCCTACGTCCCGAAGTGGCTGGAGGTTTGATTGCTTTTCTGTAGTTCTTGGGACTGGGGTGATGGTCTGCGGGCGCTGCCAGGAGTGACAGAGGGTCAGGCAAAGGTGCTACGAGGCAGAGAAAGATTAGCACTGAAGGAAATGAAACTGGTTCTGTGAGCATGGGGGTGACAGGATCATCCTTTAATGTCTTCTATTTCAATACAATTAACAGGTCAACAATCAATTAACAGGAGGAACCTTCCTTTTTATACGGCCATTCTCCTCTCAGTGATGACCTGAAATGTTTGCCGTGCACATGAAAAGCCTCACCTCAGCTAGATAGATAATTTTAGTTGGAATCTGAAAAGCCAATGAGAAGTCGAGGTGCATTTAAGGCATCCATGCATTTTGCATGGATATTTCTGAAGAGGTAAACTAATTGTAAGTTTCTGGTCTCAGCCTTGCATGTAGAACAGTGGGTGGCGGAGAGAGAGTGCAGACTGCAGAAATATTTGGTCCAGTGCATTGCACTAAATCATAGTGCAAGTCTCTGGTGAATTCCATTTTCAATGCAGCTGGATCTTGAGGGGCTGCCGTTCTCTGCACGGTTTCAATTCTCTCCTGTTCTCTTCCCCTCAGACTTGAATATTTTAGACCTTTAACACAGTGATTCTTCCTTCAGGGTGTATCACGTTTAGAGTACCCCAGTTGCTTAATTCTGAGCTTTGTCTAAAGCCTACCACCTTTCTCAGGGCTAAGGCTGTCAATACCCAGAAAACAAAAGCACATACACTCACTTCATTTTCAGAAAGCTTCTCAACAAGATAGGCAAAATGCTCTCAAGGATGACCCTGTAGAGGTCCAAGGAGTCTGCAGACTCCCTCAGACCCTGTCAGACTGCCCCCTGGGAAGCCAGCATGCTTTAACTCTCTTGCAATTGAAGAGGCTGTAAGAAGTGAATACGTAAGAAAGAAAGGTAATGAAAACTGACAAGTTGAAAAGAAATGGGGAGTTTAATCTGCAAGGTTGTGCTTGAGGGGGCTTCCATCCTGATACTCCTGTGAGCAGCTAAAAGAGAAGAAAATTAAGAAACTGCAGAGTATGATGAACTTAGATATTTCTTTTTCTTGCACTGGGCGGTATTTATTAGTCTATTTTCTGCCACTTTACAGCACCTCTTTGCCTCTCAAAAGAGAAAATGAAGTATACAAAACCTGGCGGTCATGATGAACGTGTGAAATGTTCACAGATTATTTATAAGCATGCAAGTTATGTAGTTGCTGGAGATTCTCTCCCTTCTGCTCCTGCTTGGTGATGAAGAATGGTGTTTTAATAGGCAGATGGTAAAGACAATTACAGTTTGGGGCTCAGCTGGGAGTTACATCAGTTTATTGCAAATTATTAGTTGATAAATGCTTTTGTTTACAAGCAAAGTCTTAAGCAGCTTTGTAATCAGTTTATCAGCTGCAGCCTGAATTTTGACAGCTTGCCTTTGGGTATACAGTCACTTCTTTCCTGGCCATTTAGAAATCATGCTGACCAAGCAGGCAGAATGGCAGCTCCCGTGCACCTGTGCCTGATGCTCAGTAAAGTGGTATTTCTTATGAAGCCTGCTTTGGCAGAAGTTATCAAGCACAGAATCCTCTTTAATTGCTAATACATGTTACTGTGTGTATCAAGAGTCTTAACTATTTGCTTAGTTATAATCTCTTTTTTAAACTGATTTCAGTGGTGACCAGAAGTGGAGCAACCTTGCTGTTACCATTACAGGATTTGCTTTCTGCTGTTTACAGTCTCTCTTGTTAGATGAACTGAATGATAGACCGCCTGTGGTGTGCAACGCTTGTGCACTTTGGGCATTGTATATAGCTTGGAAGTTGGAAATGCTCTTGGTTATCCTGAGTATTCAGTCCTCTTCACTGTCCAAAGACAGAACTAGAATAGCCAGGTTTCAGCACCTCTGGAGGAAACCTGGGGATTGGGTGTGGGGTTTGTGTGTCTGTGTGTTGGTTGCTTTTGTTTAACAAGATATGTTTTTTCATAGAAAGGACTGGGTTGGGTGTTTCCTGTAGCTTCTGTGGCATTCACATTTGAAAACATACTAAATGTGCAAACCTACTTTCACTTAGTTGTTTGTTTACTGAGAGAGACACTGATTTGCTACAGTCCTGTTGCTCCTGCAGCCAGTGTAAAGTGTTCTAATGGCTTAAGTGGCAGCAAGGTTTTTATTAAATCATGAACTGCTGCTTTGCTTCCATGGTTGTTACACCTGAGGTAAACTAGTTCCTGAACTTCAACCCGTGAGCTGAATGTTAAGGTGAAGAAAGGTCCAGGGTACCTAGAAACGATAGCAACCGTTGTCCCAAAGTTGCTATGCACACAACTAAATGCTTTATAAAGGGTGGCTTTTGTTTCATGCACAGTCTTCAGCTTCTTCTGGCCCCTGGCCCCGGCATTAAATAAGCAACCAGGTCCCACAGCCAATGTTTATTTTTCACTTGTTTTGCCATTCTAAAACTTCCTCATTTGTCCTGCTATTTAATGTGTTTATTTCCCTTACAAATATGACCTATCAATCCAGATCCATCTATATAATCCTCCTCCCACTCAGGTACCTTTACCATTCACTTTGCATTTGCCCAGGGGCAAGAAATGAGCCCTACAACAGCAGGTGCAAACCAGCAGAAAACCCATTGATAAGACGTAGCGTGCTCGGCTTTCTCTGCAAGAAAGAGGTGCCATTAAAGCATACCTATTGTCTCATTTAATCACCTCCTTTTTTCATACACTCCAGTCTCACAAAATAACTCTGAAAAGACAATCCACAGGCATGATTGCATTTGTGAGGCTACAAAAAGGTCACCTTACAGCTGTGCTGTTAGGGAAGTAGGGACTGCAGGAATTTGTGTATCCAAAGCCCTGCTTCAGTGTAGTTGGTTTCAGCGTTCCATTTTCTTTCTCTCTGAAACCTGATGTGTCCACAAAAGCTGAGGGAAGCAGTGAGGGTCACCTGGGAATGCCTCCTAGAAGGCTCTTTGGAGAGTGCCCATTCAGTGATCCTGTGAAAGGGGAGATGAGTTTGCTGCGACAATAAGTCCTCGCTGCTTTGCGGTGGCGATGGGAGTGTCATGCGGGTAGTGTCAGCAAGGGTTTATCAGGTTTTTCCAAGCCATTTATCATTTCCTTTCTGAAGGATTAGTAAATTATGGAATCATGCTCAAGTGGGACCCAATTCAAAAGTTAAAAAATGAGTAGAGGAATTTGGAAATATTTTTTTCAAATGGCTAAACTTGTGAAAGGAGTCTGAGACCTCACTGTTTGCTGAGTTAAGTAACTGGAGCAGGTTTAGCATTTGTGGCAGGCTTGCATTTCAACCTCTGAGCAGCAGACTTAACTTCTTGTTATGTGGGAGGATATTGCCATTTTCAGCTGCATTCCATAAGTGTTGCCATTTGTGCCAAACATTTAATAGTTTTAGGCTGTAGGCTGTCGTCCACCAGGAACTGCTATCACCTAAGACTTTTTAGAGCCATCTAATAGAAAGATATGTATTCACCCTGATTAGCCCAGGATTTGAACGAGGGTCCCAGAAGAGATATATAAGCCTCTTAAATGCATAGAACTTCTAAGGATACGGGTTTAACTGTCTCCCCCTGTGGTAAATAAGCTGTGACAGCTCTATCAGGGGGGAAAATGGCAAATAAAATTACCACATTATTTTCCTGTGAATATTTTCGGAGCGCTAATCTATTTTGCATCTTTCCCTAATAGAACTGTTGAGTGTTACATGCCGGCGTCAAATTGGAGCAAACGTGTAGAAATTCTCAAAATAACAAAAAAAACCAGGCAGACAGCAGTGCAGGGAAAAATAAGAGGTCACATCTAAGTGTTTGTTGTATTTCTTGCTCTTCAGAAACAGTGTGCCTCGTTTGGGGTGCAGTTTGATCAGGCTTTTGGCAATATTAATTTGAGAGCTGTCGCAGCGCATATCAGGCTGTTAGCAGTGGTTGTGCTGCAGCAAGGGAAAGACCTACCCCTTACAGTGACACAGAGATGCCAGCTTTGGGAGTTTACTCCCCTAGGACTGGCAAGTTCCTTTGCTATTTTTTTTCCTTATCAGCAGCATAATGCCTGCCACTTCTAACTATAAAATCATCTATTCAGATAAAACCCTGTCAGCTGTCAGCATATGACTAAGCTGAAGTCATGCCCAAAGCTTAGCTTGACTCAGGTGCAGGAGTAAGAGCTATACTTCGAAGGAGTATTTTTCTTCCCTGCTTCTGGTCAGACATTTTATATCTCAAAATGCAGGGATTTTAAGGCTGTCTCCTTCAGTTTGGCTACTGCCTTTAAGCTGAGTATTCTTCTGTTGTTTTGTTCTGAAAACTATCATTGCAGTCCCTTTATTTTGCAGTTCGTTCCCTGAGTTAAAAATGAACCGGGCTTATATTTTGAACTGAACAGACAGGTAATGGGAAAAAGTGGCACCAGACCTGGGTCTCCCACCTTATTGGTCTCATTTTAGAGCATATAAAAGATGTTCCTTTTCTTTTTGTGGTTTGGTTATTTTTTTCCTTTGCAGCAAGCACGCTGCATGCTGATAATACTTAGTTAAAATCAAAGGTTTAAATATCTTTTGGCAAACTCCTTTGACCAGTAAACAAGAAAAAATTACAGGCGACGCTAGGAAAGCAGGTCAGGGATTGCAATGTAACACTTGGTTTTGTCTTTAATTTTTGGGTGTGAGAGTTGGGGAAGTCTGAATTTGCAGGGCTGATTTTTGAGACACTTCACAGGGAGATGGTTGGAACCCTGGCATGCAAATGCACGAGCAGCCAGAGCGCTGTGCGAAGTGCGTATTTTGTGTACGCGTCCGCGAGAGGCGAGGAATTCTTCAGCAACTGGAAAGGCCGTTCACAAAATGCTTTTGATTTATTGCTGTATATACCACAGATCCCTATCACTTATTCTTACATTATTTTATTCAAAAACTTGTATGAACCGTGAGTTGGCATGTTGTAGAATACTGAAAAGGCATTAATCAACCTAAATAAACAAGTACATAGATCTGTCTCCCAACTATGAAGTAGTTAATAAATTTTTAGCAATTTTGTTATAGGAAAAAAAGGTCTAAAAGAGTAGTGCTTAATTATCTGGACTCCTCTGTGCTGGGCTCTCTTTTGATTGTATTAATGAAGCAGCTGGCCCATTGTTTCTCTTTAATTCCTCTATTGTTTTAAGAATATGTCACAGCTCTTTATTCTTTTATCAGGTGCTGTGCAGGAGGATCCACACAATACCTCATATTCCTACTGTATTTGCCAATGCACAAAGAAACCTCCAAAGCATTTTTCAAAGAAGGGGCACACATAATTTATAAGTTCTGTTCCTTGTACCACTCTACTGTCAAAAATTTCAACAGTATTGGATTTGAATTAATTATATTTATTTTTTTTATGAAGCAATGTGTCTACCTATAGATATATGTACTTGGTGCCTGTCAAAAATTAGAGATCTGCCCAGGAGCTCCTGCCAGGCTGAAATAGCATTCATTAAGCTGAGGCGCCGCAACCCCGGGAGGGAGAAGCAGGAGGAACCCAAATATGAAGATCCCATCCTATTGTGATGTGCAAAGGCTCCTTAAATGCTTAACCTGTGCAACAAAGGAGGGAAGATAATGAATTAACTCCAACCTCCACTGCCATTATTAAAAAGCATCGTTTTTACAAACTGGAATGTTTCACCGGGAGAGGAAGGTTTAATTCAGTTGACAGTGCCTGGAAGATGCTATGAGTAACAGTCTGTTGTTTAAATAAATCCTGATAGTCTTCTGACCCTCCTTGCAAAAAGATGCATGTGCAGGAAATGGGCTATTATGTTGTTGCAGCAACACAATCAAACCCAGTAAGCACGGATTTTACTACATGGAAGTAATATTAGTGAATTAACTGTGGCTGAAAATTGGCTTTAATAGAAATTGCCATTGATTTCCTAAATTTATATGAAAGGTAATTGCCATTTCTGGGTCAAAAAATTAGTCTCAATGCTTCAGCAAGGAAAACTGACTGATAGTGAAGGCAGGAAAGCTGGGATTGCCTTGGAATATATGTTTGTGTTGTTACTTTTCTCCATCTGTGAAGAAATAGCCACACTTCCTTCCATGAAACAGCTGTGCTCCGTGGCAGTGGTGGGTTTAGCTGCCTGCTCTCTTAACTCACTTTTCCTAAAAGCAGAAGTATCAATCAAAAGGTTTTGTGGTTCCATCTGTTTTGAAGCTCTTTTCTCCTAGTGGAGTTCCTAGGGAAGCCTGTCCTTAAATGTATATATTTTTTCCAGACTGTGACCAACAGACCACAAATGATCACTCCTTAAGGTCTGCAAAAAAAAAATCAGTGGAGCAAAAAGGATCCCACCGCCAGAAGGCTCAGGGGCTGGGCTCTGTGTTTTCCCTGGGGGGGTTGTAGGGTTCTGAGACTGAGGAATGAGTGACAGGCCATGGCATTAGTGGAATCTTCAGAGCAAATTACTGATTCCAGTTGGAATAACAGCTGCTTGGTTTAAAAGACATTCCCAATGCTGAAGAAAGCATCGAGGAGCTGTTTCAAAGCAAGGGAAGCAAATTCCTCTTGTTTTACATGTCTGTCCCACACGAAATAAAGTTTGGTATTAGCATGCAGTCCATCAGCACAGCACTCCGTTCTGAATGCAGAAGATAGACCGTTACCGCACCTAAATATGACTTAATTGGTTCAATTTGCTACGTATCTTTTTCTGCTGTGGGGTTCCATATCTAGATGAGCCCAGATGTAGTCATGTTTGTGGTTTGCAGCATCCCATTGCTTGCATTTTATTATTCCTACAAAGCAAATGTCTGTCAATCACAGAGATGAATTAGAAAAAATTGTGCAAACGTGACACCTAGCTAAGATTTTTTTCCAGCATGCTATGTAATTATTAACCTGATTTTTGCCATTGAAAGAAGCCATGAATTACAGATAGCAGGGATGAAGTTAAACACTTTCATATTAGATACATTTTGCTTGTAGAGTGTTCTATAGGTATGGCCATACACTATAATTGAAGCTTTGTCAGCTCTGTAGCCTAGCAACAGATAATACTGTTAGGTTACTGAATTGCTCCTGGTTGACAAGTAGGGAGTATTTCTGTGTTTATCATGTTTGCTAATGATGGGATCCTTTCCAAAAGGCTTGTCTTAATCTTAATTAGAGTTTATCAGCAGAGGTCTGCATGACATTGTGCAGACACTGATTTCATAAATAATAAAAAGTGCAAGTGAAAAATTTGGCAGGAGAGAAAGATATTTAAGACCACTGATTCTTGTAAGAGCTGCATGAATTTCCAAAATGTAATCAAGTTTGAACTGTGACTCCATTCTTTATTATCAAAACTTGCAGTACACTCCACTGCAGTTTTGACAGCAATTATGAGTATGATTTATAAGCTTCCTGTTAGGAACCAGATCTGTTTGCACAAGAATCTTGATCATAAACATTACAAAGAACAGTAAGTCCACAGTTTTTCAGGGACATCAGGGCCTTACTTCTTCCTTTGAACAGAAAGTTGGTTTGCAGGGTGTTGTTTCTTTTTGAGGGACGTCTTGGGTTTGGTTTTTTTCCAAGCAACAAAAATGTTTGTAGCCAAAGATGCAGACAAAGAAGGGAATCCTGAAATACCCTTTCCATTTGGTGGGAACTGAAGGGATCAGCTACTCAGTGCCTGATGTCGTTTGATAAACAGCTCTGCCAGTGCAATTGGAATGTGATTTTCTTCCTCTGGCTTGCACAACACGAATATTCTGTAACTTTCCCAACTTTCTGTGATTAAAGAAGCAGTTCTAATTATTTGCAATGTCAACTACAGAACAGAGTTCCAGTAATACAGCATTTTCCCCCTCATCTCCTGCTTGGCATGTATTGTACACCACATATATTTCTTTGGTTTAACCATAGATATAAGACAATATGTTGCAGGCTCTAGAGATTTGCTTTCATCTTGACAGGGTCAGAACTAGACTTGTAGAGAGAACAGCTTTCCAGTATCACAAAGCTTCCTGATACTTCAAAAACTTCCCTTTAGCAATGAAACAAGAGAAAGACTTCTCTTACCCACCTTGTAAAGCCAGTAAGACTCTTTTCAGTATAAATGGGTGAGCAGCCTACTCACTGCAGGAGAGAAGAGGGCCAAAAATCACCAGTCTACTGTTGTCTTGCCTTCTGACCACATAGTATAACCATGACTTTGTTTCTGAAGGCATGGTCACTCATCCCTATCAGAGCTTATCTGGAAGTTCTTTTCTCTTCTTCTTATGACTACGTCTGTCTTAAGACTGAGAAACTTGGCCCGGTAAAGCTCTGATAGAACCATCTCACCCCCATAAGCTTTCTCTGACAAAAAGCACAGTTGGTTAAAAAGTTCTTAGCTAGCTTAACCAGACCTTTATCTCATACAAACAATAGGCTTTGGTGTTGCCTTAGGAAATTTTCACATCCTTGCAAAGGTTTCAAGCAAACATCTTCTGGGCTCCTCCTCCCTTACCACTGGTACTTGGCAAAAGCCTGTCTTGAGCACTGCCCTTAGCTTTCTGAGATGTGCCCAGAGGAATCACTGTGTATCTGTCAGTCTTAGCATGTAGAAATGTTTGTGGAAGCAACTTTTGTGCTTTTTTGTAACCACCACCTGTAAGGAAGCTCTGATCCCTGGCAAGGGTGTCTGGGCAGGTTGATAATTCATATAATAGTCATGATTGAAAATTCCTGTTAAATTGGAAAACCTCTGCCAGGTTCTCTGCACCCCACTTTCCAGACTATGCAGTAGAAGGCTCACTGTGTAAGAAGGGCAGCACATTTGCATTCACTGCATTAGGGGGAGTAAAGTTGTTTGCATCTTTCAAAACAGCACCTATTGCCTTACCCTGTGCAAACAGGCATAGAAGGGGACAAGAGGGAGCTGTACTGTGTCCTGTCCTCGTGGGTGACTGTTGCTGCAGAGGTCATATACTGCATTTCCAGTAGCTAGAACAGTGCATCATTTAGGAGTTGATCTGGAGATGTGACTTACTGAAGAAAACATGGACATACATGTCAGGATCACTTAAATGCCTCTCTATAGAGTGGGCTGAAAGAAAACAAAATGTAATTCTTGGGTCTGAACTCTGCTGGCCTAAAGGTTTGTACTCAAATGCAGGAGCAGATTAAACTTCTGTAGCTCTGTTAATGAGCCAGGCTAGAGATTGGTGTGCTTCCAAAGCTGTCACACATCCCACTCAGCTGTGCCTGCCGTAGGTGTGACAGCCTTCGGGAGCCGGGTGGACCAGGCAGCCGAGGTCACTGCTCACTTCAGCTGTCCCAGTTTAATCTGCTGCTGGACATGAGTCAACACCCTGAGGAGCTCTAACACCAGGAGTCTGAGTCAGCCTTTTAGCTGATCCAGACTGATTGCAGCTGGAGACCCAGTAATCAACTACACTTTCTTTTTGGTTTGTGTTCCCCAAGGGCACAACATGTCAAGATGTTTGCTGGGATAGAGAAAGTCTCAGTTGGTTCTTCTGCAGTGACTCATTTTAATAAGAAATCCAGTTGAGGAAGAGCTTTTATTCTGTATTAAATAACTTCAGTATGTTGGTTGATTATTATACCTCTGTATACAACTAAAGAGAAGTGCTTGTTAATAATGGCAGTCCCCTTCCTCCCAGAACAGGAGCTGTGTGGTGTTTGCAGTCAGAGTGCTCAGTTTCAGATTTTCAGATTGCAGCATGTGTATCACATATTTTTATCTGCAAGACCAATTAAGTACACTTCAGGAATTTAACCTAGTTCTCTCTTGTGCCAGTTTAGCTCTGACAGCTTCTGTGTGTTTACTCCTGACTTACACCAGACAGTAAGTCAGACTGTGCTCTTCAAACGTTTGAATTCCTGCTCGGGCGTTGGGATTCTACATTTGCAGTCATTCATGCCACCACCTTCACATTTTGTCCTCCTGTTCATTAGAGGAAATCACTCAGATTTGTGCCACTCAGTGCTTGTAGGCTGGTAAACCTCAGTATGCTTTGGTACCATCACAGTAAATTGTAAACTCTGGAGCCACCTCCAGCCGCCGTATTACTGAAGGGTGAAGCAAAGACACTGCTCTGCTTTGAAACTTTCACACCGCTTTGAGGTCTGGAAGCTGAGTTTTCTTTTTCTACTGAAACACATTGTCAGTGACGCTGTTTTGTTTGCTCATCTTTGAAAGCTAATACACTGGTTTAATTAATTGTCCAAGATTTCTCTAAAACAATGTCCTAATTCTTCCATTTAGCTGTGGCATATCATACACTGTTGTTATCTGCTCTACCAGATTTTTGCAACAAGTTGTTTTAAAACTATAATCTCTTTGGGGGGGGGGGGGGAGGGAAATGAAGTGCAGTTGAAAAGGCAGTTATGCTGAAAGATAAACACAGCAATATTACTTATCAAGAGGAGTACAGTTTTTGCTTGGCTAATGAATACAACATATAGCTTTTTCTATATATACAAAACCTGAGGGGGAAAAAAAAGCTTTAGAACATATAAAGTATGCAACATTATTTCAGGCATAACTGTATTGGATATGTATCTAGGCCTGAGAGTGTAGATAACACAATATAAGTGCTTTGCCTGTCTAAACATGTGAAATAAATGAGCATTCGCTATCGCATTCAAATACATTAGTAGATGTACTCGCCTAGTTAATTCTCTTTTTAATGCACTGCACGTGACATCTGCAGCACAGAGCTATAGTGTATCTTACTGTTTGATGAAAGTTCTTCCACCTCCCCCCCACCCCCTGCCTTTTAAACAAACCTTTATTTGAATAAGCCTTTATGAAACAGATCTTTGGCATATCTCCTTTTCAGGAAGTTCAGTCAGTGTAAGCAGAGATAAAGCAGTCATGTTACGAAGAATATTACATAAGGGAAGGTTTCTCAGAGAAAGAGAGTGGCAGCAGCAGGGAGGGGAAGAACGCCCTTAGGAGGAAATCTGATTTCTTTCTTGCAGCTGTTTGCTTTGTTGTGCTGCAACTTCCTATTCAGAGCAACACAAACTCAGTGTTATAAAACAAACAAACCGACAGGAATTCTGGTGAAAAATAGTGATGGGGAAAGTGCCACATGAAGTGTTTGTCACCTCGATCTTGATTTTCATAATGCTGGCCTTTTGCAACATTAAAGTTTATATTCAGGCTGCAAACTGTTAGGAAAGGTATGTATCCCCCAAGTGTTTCAGCTTCTGGGCTGAAAGCTCCTATATTAATAGCAGTGAAAGGTAGTGGCCGCTTTGCCTTGACCAAGTCACCAAGATTGTTCAAAGCAGCGTGAAGATACGGCACCCATGTTTTGTGTTATCTGATACTGTCAATTAAATATTTCTGCTTTTCTGTTTCCTGTAGGAGGGCAGCTTTGGTGTACCACAACCAAGGCCATCTCAGAGGGTGAAGAGCTGATTGCCTTTGTGGTGGATTTTGACTCGAGGCTGCAAGCTGCTAGTCAGATGACTCTCACCGAAGGGATGTATCCTGCACGGCTGCTGGACTCGATACAGTTGCTCCCCCAACAAGCCGCTATGGCATCTATTTTGCCGACAGCCATTGTGAACAGTAAGTGATGAATGCTATTCTCTGGCGTGTTTTAAAAACAGCAGTGCTTTAAGGCATGTAATGAAGAGCTAATACAGTTGATAGTGAACTCGAGACCACAGAAACCACACGAGTTAAAACCTACATCTCAAGGCTTGCTTTTGATCCCACATCGTCTCAGATGAGCTCGCAGACATTAAAGGAGGAGGAAGAGCGTTTTGACAGCTGAGCTGTGCAAGAGCCGCACTCAGAGTATCCGACCTGCCCTCGTGTGGAGGTTCTGTGATCTGCTCCCAGAAGCTGTAGGATCAGAAACTGTTATAAGAGTTAAGGTAGGCTTGACAGCTCACAGAGCCCAGCCTCTGCTGCTCAAGGAAGCTCGTTGCTTAACAACTGCAGCTTCTGGTAATAATTCATGATAGATACTCAGTAGGAAGAAAGAACATATCTCTTCAGTGGTTGTTTCAAAATGCAGCAGAGATCATGCCTTATAGCAGCCCTGATTTATTGTGGTATCTCTACTCAATGGGGATGCCCAAGAATGTTTTAGCATCCTCTGGACATCAGCAGACCCTATCATGGACAAAGTACAGCATGTAATTAAGTACTGTCCTTAAAGAGGAGGAACAGGAGTACATGGTAAGTCACTTCCTGAACTGGGACAAGTCAGCTTGAATTAAATTTAATTTCTCTTAAGTTTTTCCTATTACTGATTTTTGTTTTTATACAGAACTGCTTCCTTATCCTCCTCTCTTAAGTACAAATATGTTAGCTGATCATCACCCATCACCGCTTGGCCTTGCATATCCTTAGCTCTCAGCACTTTGTAAGCCTGTCCATTTAGACCCCATGTTGGAGCACTTCCCTATGCTTCCTGTGAAGTTTAATACTCAGAAAGTAACTATTGTCATTAGATGTAGTGACCTGATGAACACAGTATTTCAGGTGTGAATGCACATGCCAGCACGTCTCGAGCAGTCACACCATCTCCAAGCTTTTTCAGACAGGAGTAGTCAAAAGAGCTGTTTTGATGTTCACCAAGATGTGGTTTGATGTTGACTGAAGCTGCTTGTTCTCTGATCCTGAGGTCAGCTGGCACAATCTGGCTGCACTCACAGTTTTAGCCTCTCTCAGTCTCAAAAAGAGGTGAGAATTGTCCAAAGCAGTTGCAGGGAGTGATCCTAGACCGATGCCAACTCCCCAGCTCTATGCAGGAATGGGGGGAGGTGTCTGTTGACGTAACCCAAAAGGGTGCAAGGGATCATTTTAGTGATAACAATATAAACAAGAAGCTCCAATGCTGTAATCTGGACCCTGTCGCTGTTTTACCAACACATCTACCTTAAAGGGCTGGGACTTCCTCCATGTTGATGGGGACTGGATGACAAGCTCAGCTTTCAGAAAGGTTAGACAGGTCTTCTTTCCTCCTGAGGCAGACAGCATAGACTGTGCAGGTATCCTTCAGTACATGATCAAAATACCTACTCCCTCTGCTGCTGGGAAGCACTTTGTGCAACTTCTGCATTGTCTTCCCCTCAGAGAGTGTTGGCACTTGGGGACAGAAGACAATGAAAATGTGTGCTGTTCTTGGCAAATAGCCCTTTTGCCTAGCAAAAAGTGGAACAGCAGCAATGTACCACATGCCAGATGACAAAAGTGTATTAGAAATTGTAACTTTCCCATTGATAACAACAGGAACACAGGAAATAAACTTGCTGCTTAGGATGATATTACACCCAACGCTGTAGATCTCAAGGAAATGGCCTCTGCAATATCTGAGCTAGGGGATTTTGCTGTAACAACTACATAAGCATTCTGAAAATGCAGGTTCTTCAATGTGATCTGCATCTAGCATTCAAAAAATTCAGGGTCCAGTGCTGGAAAGACTTCTGTGCATAGGGGAAAAAAGAGATCACAACTGCAAGGTATCACCTACTGAGCAGTGAGGTACTGGAAATGCAGCTTAGTTCTCGAAGCAATACTGCACGTTCACAGCAAACCACTCATTTGTTTTACTGTTCAACATAGCTACGGGGCAGAAACCTCTGGGTTTTCAGTACCTGTTTTTAACTTCTCCTTTTGACTGTTTCCCATGCTCAGTCTCCCACCTGCCAGTGACATTTTAATAAGCCCATGGCTCTATTTTCATTTTGGGTTGGGTTTTTGGGGTTTTTTAATAAGCATGTGTTTAATGAGGAATTGAGGAAAATTAATCCAGCTGTGATAATTGGTTGGCACTGAGTGCACTGTGGCTAACCTGCACCTGGTTATATTTGCTTGTAGAGGACATATTCCCTTGCAAATCCTGTGGCATTTGGTACCGAAGCGAGCGGAACCTGCAGGCCCATCTCATGTACTACTGCAGTGGGAGGCAAAGAGAGGGGCCCCAGCTGTCAGAGGAGAATGAAGATAGTGCTCAGCATATATCCAGTGTCTGCCCCTTTCCACAGTGTACCAAAAGTTTTTCTAATGCAAGAGCTTTGGAAATGCACCTAAACTCTCACAGTGGTAAGTACCACGTGTCTCCCTCTGCCATCTGCCGGATTTAGCTGTTGGAATTATTCACTGCAGACTCTCAGTGGATCAGTGTCTCTCCAAATATATTCAAATGTTAGGTGTAGGTGCTACCAAAGTGTCAACAGCTTCAGACCTCTGCTCTACACCAAGCACCTCTCCCAGGTGTCATTTTCTTGATCTGCTAATCCTTGTTTGAATGCTCTTAATGTATGCATACAGGCAGCACTTCCTCACTGGTTCACTGGTGAGGGCATGCTCAGGAATCAGACACAGACAGACCACTCCTGCCTGGTGTCTGAAAGATTCAGTCACCTCGAATGGTTCTGCTAGACCAGCCCTGTTTTAATGCTCAGCAGAGAAGTACACACCACCAGAGAGCAAGTTACCTCCTTATAAATAATAGTGCATATTGTTTAATACATACTTACCATAACACTACCTATATGGAAAGCAGGGTTACAGAATTCCTGAGATTACAAATCTTGAACTCAGCAGGAGTCTTATGTCCCTCCCTGAGGGTCCTTGGAGTGTGCTTTTTGAATTAGGGCTGGAAACATAAGAGTTGGCAGAGCATCCTGCTGCATTGGAGTTCTCAGTAGCAGAGGAAACAAGACAGACTGCAGTGTCAATTTATGGTGTACAGAGCTGTATCTGAGGGCCCTGTTAAAAAGGGCAAAGTCTAAAGGCCACTAATGTGTGCTTTATTCACAGAATAAAGTCTTATTCAGCTGCAGTGTGAAAACTGGAGGAGTGGGAGTCTACTGTGTGGACTTGGTGAAATGAAAAATTCTCATCTGATAGTTGGGCAGCCATTGCAAATCTAGAAGGCATCACACTGCCTTGGAGGAATTTGGTACCTGCAGAACAGGAGTAGGAGAGTGCTGAGTGAGAAACTTCCTTATGTAGACAACACATACAACACTTAGCCATTCATTTAGAGGTCAGATCCTTTTGTGCTTCCAGATCTTAACTTTGAGTATCAGGCTGTTGCCAATTCCTCTCTCTGGCCTAGAAATATTTCACTGTTCATTGAGGCAACAAAACAGTAGGAGCAGCAGGTGAATGCAGCACAACCTGTCTAACAGCCTGGTAATTAAACCCAGGTACTTCTGGAAAGTAGCAAATTCTCTTCTCCCCAGGGAGAGGAAAATCCCAACATCTCAGCCATTGTGCACTGGAGTTGCTTCAGCTCTTCACATTTGGCTTAGGTGTTGAGGGGGTTTTCAGCCATGAGCTGTTAGGGGCCACATCTTTTTGCAGTCTAGAGATAAGCATGCTTTTCCTTGAAAGACACATGTCTGAGATCTTACTGGACTTCCAGTAAGAATATTCAGGTATTTCTTAAGTCAGAGACTAAAAGTCAGGCATTCCCCTTCTTTTTAGTCATAAACCAGTCAGTTCAATCATTCTTGAGCTCCTTCAGATCCTGTCAATTTTTCAGTACAGATTAGCTCAAGTTGTAAGAGCTCCTGCAGTAGGAATGAAACATTCTGTTTCCAAATGCCCTGTAAGCTGGGGCTATGTTTGCCTCAGCTTCTGTTACTGCTCCTGCTGGGGGCTGTAGCAGACCCACATCACTGGAGCTTGGATGCCCAGACACTCCGCTGTGACTGTATCACACGAAACACCATCTTGTAGGAGTGGAGGAGCTAAAGCTTCCTATGGCCACCTGGTCAGAAAGCACTGGTTAAAGGTTAAAGGACTGTGTGTCCCTTCTGCTCCCTTCTTCCTCTGAGGTCAAGAACAGGTCAAATTCAAGTGTCACTCACCACTGTGGGAGTCACTGATGCTATGGGAGAGGACCTTTAAATACATCAGAATTACTTTCCACAGACTGACCCCTAATAGTCTCACAGCTTTATGTTGTACAACTACCACGAACCTAGTTCACAGAATCACAGAGAATCATCAGGGTTGGAAGGGATCTCAAAGATCATGCAGTTCCATCCCCCTGCCATGGGCAGGGACATCTCATGCTAGATCAGGCTGGTCGGTTCACCTGACCAAGGCATGGTATAAGTCCCTGATGTACGTGGGCAGAACAAATGCCTCTGCCAGTTATGATCCCTCACACTGTTTTTTCAGTTTTGATTGTCCAAGAGGTTATCAAAATCTGTGTTGCTGCAGTAGAGAAATTTGATCTTACCTCTTTTCAAAGCATTTTCGGTTTCAAAACGCTGTGGAAAAGTGTTTTCTGTTTGAGTAGTGATTGTAAGATGTCCATAAATGGCTCTGGACAGGGAAAACTGTAGCGATTTCATATGAGGAAAAGGTATTGTAGTACAGCAGCAGTTGTCTACAGCCTTTACATGTGGAAAATAAAATGCTGATGAAGCCTTGTCTTACTCCTCCTCCTCCCTTCACAAGGAACACAACTCATCAGGCCTTTCTGATGAGGATAGATCTCTATCCTGTACCCATACTGCTGCCAACTTATGCAGGCAAAGAGCTAAGCATCAGTGATGCTCAAAATGCTACTTCTGCTCTGTGGCTTTCAGGCACTCAGATTTTGAGGGATTTACCTCAAGCCACATCATAACCTTGAGCCTCTTGACATTGATGGTCTCTCTGCATGCAAAGTTTCCAGTGATTGTGTAAGGGTAACACTGTGTCTCCTTTGGTTAAAAATGTAATTTCTGAGACCTTTTCATTTAAATTAAGTCCTGTCTATTTTTATCCATTCCCTTGTTCTTTCTTTGCCTTCATCTCTGCTGAATGCTTGCAGATACTGAGGCTCTCCAAAGCAGAGCAGAAGTCTAGGAATATCCTCTGTTTGAGGAGAGAAATTCTGAAGTGATTGGGGTATTTTCAGGGTGACTAATACCATCCTATCAGAAGAAAATTAGTTGTTCTCGCTGTATTTGTACCTCCTGTGCAACTGATTTGGCAGTATACTTCACCAAGGGGGAAAGAAAGGGTCACTTTCTTTTGTATTTCATTTGTCTTTTCTCTAGGGGTGAAAATGGAAGAGTTCCTGCCGCCGGGTGCCAGTCTGAAATGCACAGTTTGTACTTACACTGCAGACTCAGTGATTAACTTTCATCAGCACCTGTTCTCCCATCTTACTCAAGCTGCCTTTAGATGCAATCACTGCCATTTTGGCTTCCAAACTCAGAGGGAGCTACTGCAGCACCAAGAGTTACATGTCTCTGGCAACAAAATTCAGAGAGAAAGTGACATTGAACAGTCTCCAAGTGGAAATGAAGAAGGTTTGCAGCCGGCGACAGACCTGTTGAGCAGAAATGAGGTTCCCCAGAGCCAAAAGACCATGCAGACTAAAGATGCAAGTTCTGACACAGAGCTTGATAAATGTGAAAAAAAGGCTCCACTTTTCCTGCCAAACCAGAGGCCAGAAACCCAACCTGCAACAAATAAGCAGAGCTTTTCGTACACCAAAATAAAGTCTGAACCATCCAGTCCAAGACTTGCTTCATCACCAGTTCAGCCTAACATTGGTCCTTCTTTCCCAATGGGACCTTTTCTTTCCCAGTTTGCTTTTCCCCAGGACATCACTGTGGTTCCTCAGGCATCAGAGATACTAGCCAAAATGTCCGAACTGGTCCATCGAAGACTGAGGCATGGAAGTAGCAATTATCCTCCTGTAATTTACAGTCCTCTGATGCCAAAAGGGGCTACGTGTTTTGAGTGTAACATAACATTCAATAATTTGGACAACTACTTGGTACACAAAAAGCATTACTGCAGCAGCCGATGGCAGCAGATGGCAAAGTCTCCAGATTTCTCCAGCGTTCCAGAAAAAATGCCAGAAGCTGTAAGTCCCAGTAACGGCCAGAGCTCGATCAGCATCTTGAATGCAGCTCCTCACACATCAGAGCCAGAGAACCAGCTTCTGCAGACACCTTGCATAAACTCTTCCAACGTTTTAGATCTGATTGGGCCAAACAGTAAAGGTCACGAGAAAGACTTCACAGCACAGTCTAAGAAGCTGCCGACGGCCAGCAACGGCGATGAGAAGATAAACGGCAAACCTGATGTGAAGAGCCCCGCTGCATCTTTAGTGGAAGGGGAGAGTGACCCCAACAAGACCACATGTGAAGCCTGTAACATTACCTTCAGCAGACACGAGACGTACATGGTCCACAAGCAGTACTACTGCGCCACGCGCCATGATCCCCCGCTGAAGAGGTCGGCGTCCAACAAAGTGCCTGCCATGCAGAGAACCATGCGCACTCGCAAGCGGAGGAAGATGTACGAGATGTGCCTGCCCGAACAGGAGCAAAGGCCGCCCCTGGTGCAGCAGAGGTTTCTAGAAGTGGCCAACCTGGGCAATCCTTGTACGTCTGCCCAAGAGTCAGCAGAAGGCCTTGGAGAATGTTACCACCCACGATGTGACATCTTCCCAGGCATAGTCTCGAAGCACCTGGAGACGTCGCTGTCTATTAACAAGTGTGTTCCAGTCTCCAAATGTGACACTCCCCACGCTGCCGTCTCCTGTCTGGAGATGGATGTGCCAATAGACCTCAGTAAAAAATGCTTACCCCCGTCGGAGAGGACATCCACTTCTCCCAAAAGGCTGCTGGACTACCACGAGTGCACGGTATGCAAGATCAGTTTCAACAAGGTAGAGAACTACCTGGCTCACAAGCAGAATTTTTGCCCTGTCACTGCCCATCAGCGTAACGAGCTGGGGCAACTGGACAGTAAGGTGTTTCAAACCCCAGAGAGCGAGCGAAACAGCCCAGACGTCAGCTATGAGAGAAGCATCATCAAATGTGAGAAAAACGGAAACTCCAAACAGTCCTCTCCCAACGGAAACTTATTTTCCACACACTTAGCAACGCTTCAAGGACTGAAAGTCTTCAGTGAAGCAGCCCAGCTGATCGCTACAAAAGAAGAGAACAAACATTTGTTTCTTCCACAATGCCTTTACCCCGGAGCAATAAAGAAAGCTAAAGGAGCAGATCAGCTTTCTCCGTATTATGGAATTAAGCCAAGCGATTACATTTCTGGTTCTCTCGTTGTGCACAATACCGATGTAGAGCAAAGCACAAACACGGAAAGTGAATCTCCTAAGGGCCCGGTGCCTGCGAATGGGTGTGCTGGGCAGAAGAAAGAGTCTCTCCCGCTCTTGCCCAAAAACCGGGGCATGGTAATAGTTAATGGGGGACTAAAACAGGAGGAAAGACCTGCGGCAAACCCACAGCAAGAGAACATTTCCCAGAACCCTCCGCATGAAGATGGGCACAAGTCTCCCTCTTGGATCTCTGAGAACCCCCTACCTGCAAATGAAAACGTGTCTCCAGCAATCCCTACAGCAGAGGAACAGTTGTCTAGTATAGCTAAAGGCGTGAATGGCTCTAGCCAGGCCCCGACCAGTGGGAAGTATTGCCGGCTGTGTGACATCCAGTTCAACAACCTTTCAAACTTTATAACCCACAAGAAGTTTTATTGCTCGTCACACGCAGCAGAACATGTCAAATGAAACGATGGGTCACCTGGGTACATGTGTCTAGCATATTGTTCCACACGGTCTAAAGAAAGCTGTTTGAATTACATCTGGACAATCAGGAGATTTCACTACACTGAGCTGAAGACTTAAAGGTGTAATTTCATTACAGTCCATTAGTAAAGTGTATTATTGGTGCCATTTTCAACAAAAAACCACAAACAAAAACCCCCCAATTAATTTATTTTACCAGCAGTATTCATAGCTGTAGTTATGTTATTTTTTATTTAAAAACTTTATATTAAAGTCATTTGTAATGTTATTGTATAGTTATTGTGTAGCACATATGGTTTGCACTGTATAGTAGATTTTAAAGAGAATAGTGGCAAACAATACAGAAAAGCATTTTAGAACTAGCTTCAAAAGCACTTGTGTATCCTGATTATGATTTCCCCCCCGTATACGCTGTTGCAGATACAGGTGTGTGCTAAAATATAACTTGCAAAGACGTTTCAACTATGCTGTAAAGTTCGCCTTAAAACTTCAATTTTTTTGAACAATTGGGCTGGGTTTGCAGTTTATATTTTAGCAGATACAAGTCCCTTAGTCATTAGGCTTTGCATTTGTATGTAGCAGTATGTTTCTGTCTCCTTTCTTAACCTGAAGCGTACGTTAACGGAAGATGGCGATTTTTTTCTTGTATAGTACTTGTATTTTCTTTCGCTGATGCATCTCTGTCTCAATTTTTAAACCTTTGCTGTTAAATGCAATACTTTATAAAGAATGAACAAAATTACTGGAAGCAGTATTGTAAAGTAAATGAGGTCGTATCAATCGGTTTTATCTTTTGAAAGGCACAGTCTAAAACAAAACCCTAAACTCAATGCTGCAATTATGAATCTAATTCATATATAAGATATATTTAAATATAAGAGTAGCAATACTGCAACTGGTGATCACAAAGATAATGTTCTACTTCTGATAGAAATAATTTCTCAACAAATGTTGTTACTATGCATGTATATGGATGGAATAAAATTCCAGATAATTGGAAAAGTTTGGCAGTTATTTCTTTAAATTCCTTTTTGTGTTGTTTTTCCAGGAAGTTTTAGAGCTCACGAGCTGTAAAGAAGCTCCTGGGAACGCTTTCACGTTGCCCTCTCTAATGGAAGCAGTTTTGAAAGAGAAAAAGGAGGATGCACAAAGGATGCCTCCACCTCAAGGGAGCCCTCACTGATAGGGAGCTGGTAGAGTTAAGTCTAAGACAACCTAGTGCACTGAAACTTTAAATGTGAAGGTCTGAAACCAGGAAGGCTGTTCTCTCTCTTGCAGCTAAGGAAGACACATCCCTGGCAGTCCCTCCATATGGCAATACCCGTGGCACAGTCTGCTTCATTCCTTATGTGCTCAGTGCTCTTACATGAAGCACAAGAGCATTCATTTAAATAGAGCAGCATTCTTCTCCCCTCATTCAATGTACAAATACTAGTCAATAATTAATGCTCTATGAAAATCTCAACTGCTGAGTAATTAATACTCTCCATTTGCAATTGTTCAGTCTCCTGTATTCTGTTTTCATTAAAAGTTAAGATTATGAAAGTGGCCTATTGATGCATATTTCATCCTACAAATTGAAAGCAAGACTATGATCTCAATAGTCACACAAACAGTTGCATTTAGATTAGTTCCTATACCAGCCAAAGAAAGAACCCAGAACAACATACATAGAGGGATGGTATTTCAGCTCAGCAGCCAGTTGGAGTCTAACATAACAGGTGCAATACCACTGACTCCAGCAACCCTGTCCCTGTGTACTTTGGAAGGGGATTTGTCCTTTCTTTAATTCTTGTTATTTTTCATTGCAGGAACGTGTGATCCAGTAGCAAGAGCAGTAAATGCTTAAAAAAATACTATTGGCAACTCTGAGGAGTTAGCTGGGCTCTACCTAGAGAACAAGAGTGCCTGAAACTGCAAGTTCTCTCTCTCAGCAGAGGTGACAGGTGTGGCCATTCATTTCAGCAGGGCCAAAACTGGTCCTATGGCAGATACTTCAGGTAATTAAACTTGCGAAGGAGGGAGAGCATCACAGACCCAGGGCAAATTAAAGAGACAGATCAGTCATGATTATCAATTAAACATTTCTTAGGAAGTATCACACCACTGTATCAAAGGCTCCTCAATATTGGAGACAGATGGTATAGTCTGACCTTTTTTGGCGGCGAACACTGTTTGGGAGATTATCCGTCATACAGAACGGGTTTAAAGAACTGAGAGATTGCATCTAGACTGAAAGCAGCTAATTCAGACAGATCTATATGCACAGGTGAAGTGGGCCAGAAAGCCACAGGTAGTGTCATTTACAACTGCTGAGCTCTGGGGATGTGGTTAGACTGAGAGGAAGTAAAGGAGAGTATCAGAGTTAAAGGGAATACTTAGCTGCAAAGTGGTGCTGAAAGGGAAAGTCCTTATCACAAAACATTTCTGACCTGAAAATACTGAGGGCTGCTGCATATGTTCCAGAGGTAAAGCCAAGCCTTCCATGCTGCACTGTCTTCTTCCCACTGGCTAGTCCAATTGGTTTCCCACAACAGAACATATCTGCTGGCATTTTCTCTCTATAATCAGGTGGGCCAGTCCCTGTTTTACAAGTTCAAAACAAGCACAACCTGTTCTTCTGGGGGTACAGAGTTACTCAGTGTTACACGCGTTCTCCTGACCTCAGCGGAGCACCTTGTAACTCTGACATGTGCTAAAGCCCCAAGTTGGGCCAGCATGCTGAAAGTCAAACTTTACACTAGCCAGGTGGGTAGCAAAGAGAGGTTGCTGACATTTGACTTCTCGCCGTTTGTTAACGCAGAGTGTTTCATAAAGGCAGCAGCTCAACGGGCTGGGGTCAGGACCCTTGCTTTCCCAGGACTTCACACACTATTGCCCAGTTTTTAACTTTCCCCTTTAAAATAAGAAACACTTTGGATACCCAGATCTCTCTCTCTTGTCTCTTAAACCAGTTTGCAAAATACTGGCCTAATCCCAGCTGGGGACTCCAAGCACATCTGTGTTTAAGTCATAAGTATTGTTTGCAGGAATAAACTACTTAAACCTGTTTTCTGACTAAGTGATTATTTGTTCTCTCTTCAGACTATAAGGTAATAACTGAATGTAATGGGTTGGGGCAGACCCCCTCCCCACCACGCGCAGACATAACGACTCGGACAAACAGATTGCAGAAGTGATGGAAAGTTTAAACAGAACAGTGAGTGCGTGCAGAGAGCCAGAAACACAGTGACAAGAAGAACCCCAAAACAGTCCCAGAGAGATCCCATCCCCACCTGAGGGTGCACCCAAAACCCCCAGGGCTCCTCCTTCCCCCCCGCCCCCCCCCCCACTGCTAGGCTAGTCTCAGCTGGCCAGATCTGAGACTGCCCATCCCCCCGTGGCCTTGGGCCTAACCAGACCCATGGCTGGGAGATCTCTCCCCCAGTTACCGGGTGGTGAGGAGGAAGGAAAGAGGAAGTGCCAGACCCCGCCGTGAGACTTACAGTGGTGCAAGGGATCATGGTAGGAAATAACCTAATGTCCTGTGTCCAACCACTGGGCTGGACTTCTGGCCACAGGAAACACCCCTGTAGCAGAGGGCACCCAGCCCAAAGTACGACACTGAACAAGCAAACTGCCTGCAGGTAAAAACTTCTTTGGGCTGTAGACTCTTCCCTAGTTCTGCTTTCAGGCTCTTGCAGACATTTTAATTATTTATCAAATCACCTATACAGGGAGAGTCCATCCAGAGTGGGCTTTTGCCACCTGGAAGCCGGCAGGAAGCAGAGGACCTCACTTAAATGATTTGGATCCGCTAATCCCTGTCAGCAGGAGCCAGAGAATAAATCTTCAGGGCTACCAAGTGGAGATGAACAGCTCAACAAAAGGCATTAAAATATTTCCTGGTTTTATGAGACAAAAAAATGAAATTGCTCCACATGAAGCTTTAATATTTAACAGAGCCAATTGCTGCCTGCTTCCACGTGTGTGGCTTGCTCGGGGGGCTTTGTGTTCAACTTGCTTTTTGAGGAAGATTTCCTTATTCACAAAACACCCATCCACAGGCAGTGCTCAGAACTGATTTGTCTCTGAAACTCAGACTTTGAAATGCTGTTGTGATGCCCATTTGTGTCACCATTTTCACACAGCTGTGGTGGTCTCTCATGTCTCCATTTTTTTGCAGGATGGTGTTTTGGGGTTTTTTGCTGTAGTCATAAATCCTGTGGACGTGGCTAACGCAGGCAGTAGAGGGCTTTGCTACAAGCTGATGTCTGTCTTAATTGTAGTGATGTTATTGCTCTGGTGACATTTTGTCATTGCTACAAATGATCATAAAACTACATCATTGATGTTTGCTGTGGATCCACACTGCTAACTTTCCCAGTCTCTCATTTCTAGCAGATAACTGTTGACACATTCCCAACACACTCTGAGGGGGCATATAAGGTGGTTGCTTCTCTGTACAATAAATGCTGCACCACTGAGCAATGATCCACTCTAAAAAGATGGAGCTGAGGTGGAGCTCTGAGCAGCCAGGAAACCTGGCTTTTGAAAAATGCTGTGGTGAGTACAGTGGGTGAGGGGGGGATATTCTCATTGAGGAGCAAAGATGATACGGGCAAAGGGAATCAGCCTGTTGTTCACAGTGTGGGTACAGTGATGGCTGCAGTAGGCAGCAGTTACATGGCATCAGTAGTACAAAAACAGTGCACATTCCAGGCCTGTTGAGGGAGGCTAAAATACCGAAGAGACAAACTAGTGCAAAGATTCTGGGTCCCTGTGGTCTCCTTTTCCCCAAGGCTGACAATGAGGACAAGAACCACAAATCTTCCCACCTTCCGTGCCACCTTCCTGGCCCAGGCACTGTGCTGCCAGGAACTGACAGGGTGGGCACCACACAGAAGAGGTGGAGAGGGTGCTTTGGATAGGGTGCTGAATAAGAAAAGCCACAAGGGTGATAACAGGATTAATAAAGGAGGAAACACCTTCAGAAGTAGTTTGCGTCTGAGCTTTCCTAGTTGTGAGGTGTTCTTGGTGAAGCTGTGAAGCCAGGTTCACGTGATGGCTCTATGTAAATCTCAGCACTTTGCAGGACCACCAGCATTGCTGCTGTTTGGGAATCCCATCTGCCATCGAAACAGCTGTCTGCTCCATTTTTACATCCACTAATAATGCCCATGCTTTAGGAAGAGAAACGCTGCATGCCAGAACTTCTGTCCTGTGGTGGTGGCCAGCTGATACGGAGCAGACTGTAGAAACTACAGTCCTCAGTGTACATGGTGCCAAAAGCAGCCCTGCCACTCCTGGTCCTGTTTGAAACATGAGCCTCAAGGGTGGTGAATGGAGAAACTGAAATGTTGAGACGGTAATTTGCCTCCAAGTGTATGTAGTCCTAAAATGCTGTCCCTGCATGGCTGGTTTATCCAGGCACTTGGGAGGATTCACCTTCAATTAATTTGCTTTCCTTTTTCTGAGGAAGCCTTGTTAAACCCTCTGCAACTTGAATCATAGAGGGATATGGAGAAAATACCAGTGGGCTGCTCGTGTGTTGGCATTTGGCTTGAGGGAGAACAGACTGCCACTTTGATGGTTTGACATTTTTGATCTCATGCTAATTCTGATGAAACTACCCCCAAGAGGTACATTTATGGAATCTAATAAAAGACCTGTAGGTTCAAAGCCTGATCAAGGAAGAAAATTGTTTTAGAGAGAAGACATCTCAGCCTGTGATTGAAGTTTATATATCAGAGTATGCAAAGGGAAGGGAACATGTTGGTTTACTGCCATGAGTTTTCAAAGCAGAATAGAAAAGGGACCCCCCCAAATGGGATCTTTCAACAAGAGCAAGTAAGAACAAAAAATAATGTATTTAGATGGATTTAAACTCTCTGCTAGACCAAAGGAAGGAAACTCTGCAGATGTAATTTAGGGAAAATTAACCTAAAACTCCTTCCCCTTCCCATCCCTTGCAACCAAAAGCACAACTCACACCAGGCAGGCTATGCAGCAGGAGCAAGTCACAGGGTGCTAGGATCCAGCCACATGTGCAGAGGGTTACCCTGCATACGCTTGCCACATCTCCTTTCCTGCATCCTCAGTCTGGCAGGTCTCTCGGCACCCAGCTAGGTAAATAAGGATCCCCACAGTGCCAAGGACCTGCCTGGGCTTGGGCAGCTGCTCTGGCAGATGTTCATTGGCACTCTGAGCTGAGAGCAGAAACAGGATTGTTTCCTATTTGATCAGCACTGGGTAGAAGAGGCACAAGCTTCCCAAGTACATCCACAAGGATGAGAATATCTATTGCTGGCCAGCTGACATGCACAGCTTATTTGCTCATTTGCTTGATAAGAAACACAAGGCTGATCTTCAAGGAATAAACACCTCAAAGGCCTGCTGAGAGATTAAAAAGTGAAAGCAATGTTTATGGGTTTAGGAGGTTTTCAAAATGGTAGAATTTTTCCCTGTTGCTTTTCAAGTTATAGCTCAGATATATAGCAATATATGAGTGAGGGATTTCTCTTATGCACAATGTGGTTCTTGGTGCTTGGGTCTTGTTGAAGGAGACAGGATAGCTACAAGGGAAGAGGCATAGCTTAGCAGAAGAACTACTAAAGGGAAATGGAGAAACTAATGTCTTACCCTGTCTCCTGACTCTTCCTCTTTCAGGCCCCTGCCCCTCATCCTGGACATCTGTCTACACTCTAAAAGGTACCAGACTATGCATTCTGTAGACAGGAAGGTAGTCTTCTCTTAAAAAAAATAAGAGAATTGCATGTCTCAGCTGATCCTCATCTCCTCCAGTTAAGTCCCTTTGTTAGGGCTTCCCCACGTTCTGCATCTGCCCTCTCTCAGCGCTAGGCACCATCCCCAGAGCAACCAGAGCCTCGGGCTGTTGTCTGCTTTTGCTTAGACATATTTCCTCATGGGGAAACTCCACGAATGAATGAGTTGGACATGCACTTTGAATGCCACTATTAATAACTTCAGTGATCACTGTTTGTATAATAACCTGGTGTTGTCCATGAAGAGGAGGCTGGATTCTTTGTGCTTCTCAGCCGTCGAGGTCTAGCCAGCTCTTATGGCCATCAGGACTCCAACCCCTGCAAGAGTAACCAGAGAGAGAAAGTCATTGGACCACAAAGAGAGAAAGGGACAAGAGGGACTTGAAGGGTTATAACATATGGGGAGGGTAACTGGGGATGCTCTCCTCATTGTCTGACCTTTTGCATTCAGCAGACACTGGGAAAGTGTTGGTCCAGCAGCAGCTGGGGCTGGTAGGAAAATTGCAGTATGCTTTTGTGCATTGTTTCAGAACTCCCTTTCCTTTTATGAGAAATGTCTATTATTGAGAGATAATTTTTACATTGGGGGCACAAAAGTTGGCAGTGTTTACTGGAGTTTTCACTGGGCTTACACACTTCAACGTCACTGAAGTCTGTCGCATCACTAAAATACATCCAAAGCTTTCATCTAATTTATGGAGCTAAATGTTCTAATTATGCAAAAGATGTTGACATGTTTTCACTTACTTGAACTTTACCATGTCAGAGGGATCCCCTGGCACTCTTTGACAGCCACTTTACAGCATAAATTGCCTCTGCTCTGAAGGAACCCTCCCCATCAGTACTACTCTGTGCTCCTTTTTACCTCTGACATCCAAACATACCACAGTTTGTGTCTGTGATGCCTGCTTTGATGCTGACACTTGCAATAAAAAATAGATTCAGTATAAAGTACTCAGCTTGCAGACACCCATTGCACCTTCCTGACAGGAAACTGCTCTGGGTGCTTCCCAACCCCATACCGTGGCTTGGTGCTAGTGGCAGGTTTTGCATTTGCTTTAAGATCACAACAAACATGACATAAATGAGCAGCATGGTTAGAGTAGGATCCATTCTCAGGTGATAAAAATGCCAGTTTCCTTTCCCAGGCCAGGAATCCCAAATCTTTCTTATCATCAGGTAAGATGAAAAAGAAATAAAGAGACATTGTACAACTTTGAACAGAGATCTTTATGAACCCTTACTTTGGGCTGTGGAAGGTCCTGTTGTGGATGTATCACTGGTGTGGAGAACTACACTGCAAGCACCTCCTACTGCTGTTTAGAGCCAGCAGTGAGAGATGTGATGCAGGCCCAGATGAAAATAAATGATTGGTTTCATTACAGTAAACAATCTGAAGCAAAATGTAGCCTTCTCGAGCCATGAATTACCCTGCTGGCTGGGCTTCCCTCAGAAATGGAGATGAGGTAAAGTTAGTACTCTGCTGAGTATCAAAACCTCTTTTCTCTGCAGGATTGCTCACTGCTGCTAACACATCACCCATAAAAATGCAGGTCAGGCATGTGGAAGCTACATCTAATGCTAACCAAACTCCCATTTAAATGAGTTATGGAATCGCTCACTCCAGTTGCAGTGTCTACGAGTAGATAAAAGAGAATATGTCTTTGTGACCTTTAGACAGATTCTGCTGCATTTATATACTGTACCAACAGCTTCTTTTGTATGTGATACCACTGGCTGTGCAGAGGAGTGTAAGGAAGCTGGGGAAGGGCCTGGAGAGAGAAGCAACTGAAGGACCTGGGGCTGGTTAGTGTGAGAAAGAGGAGGCTAAGGAGAGACATCATGGCTCTCTACCACCACCTGAAAGGACATCGTAGAGAGGTTGGTGCTGGGCTCATCTCACAGGTAATTAGTGATAGAACAAGAGGGAATGGCCTCGAGCTGCAACAGGGCAAGTTTAGGCTGGACATTAGAGAAAGTGTCAGCCCAGGGAGGTGGTCACCAAACCTGGCTGTGTTCAAAGGTCGTTTAGATGTTGAGCTTGGGGATATGGTTCAGGGGTGAACTTTGTAGAGTAGGGTCAGTGGTTGGACTTGATGATCCCAGGGGTCATTCCCAACTTGAATGTTTCTGTGATTCTGTGATTGTTGTGAGGCATTTCTGCCATTGGTTTTATTCTTTCCCACAGTGTATTCCAAACACTGCAGTACCTCCTGCAGAAGTGAACCAAGATGTCTAGCTAGGTGGCTGAAATACATTAAAGGAATAGCAATCAATGTGATTGAGGAGGAAAAGGTTTTGTTTCTTACAGGGCAGCCATCCCAACGTGCACTCTTCTGGCATGTTCTTACTCTAATCACAGTGGGGGATCTGCTCAAACTCCCTTTCTCAAGGGTTTGCAGCTTGAATTGAAAACTGACTTTTGCCCCAAAAGTAGTTAAAAAAAATTCCCAACATCACAGCAAGTAAATGTAAAAGGAGTCTGTTGATGATGTGCTCTCAATAGAGCAAGCAGGTGATTATGGTGCACTTTAATCCACACTTGTGCTAATACAATTTTCCCATGTCCTTTTGCTGAAGTCACATTGCAGTAAAGCTCTGAGGCATGTGCTTAACTTAAGCATATTCTCCTGGACTCACTTAAGTACTATCCAACCTATATTTTATTTCTGAGTGGTTGAAGATGCTTAAAATTAGTACTGATTAGACCAAGCTGTTGTAAAAATAGGCAGTTACTGCTGTGCTGGTGCTGGCAGGCCAAGAGAGACTGGGAGTTATGTGCTGATCCTCAGCCTTTTCTCACAGAGGGGGAAACACCGGTGCTCCCTGGTGACACTGCTGGGGATTTCATTGCAAGGAGAGCTTCACAGGCCATGTCTGCATTAGCAAACCTCAGATAGCTTCCCAATTCCCAGGACTGCCTCCACAGTCTGCATGCATATTGCTGTGTGTAGTCACATACCCACTGCATCTCCCAGGAGAGAGTTAAAGCTTATCCCAAGCAGATATCCCCAAGCAGATGCCAGTCTGGACTAACCTGGCTAGACGACACAGACCTTCTTCTTGGGCACCTGGAAAGACAAATTCACCTGCAACTATAAGGATTTCTCCTTCACTGGCATTTTTCCATTGTTTCCCCCCAAATGTGATGGCTGTGCACCAGTTGCATTTGGAAGACATCTTACAAACTGTGTGTCTGCTTTCTGTACTCCCCCAAGGAAAAAGCTGCTCCTACAGAGAGGTATTTTTGCCATCTTTACATTTCCTCTATGGAGAGGAATAATGTTTCCATTAGAATAAAGGGATGGGGAATAAAAGTTAATAAAAGAGGCAGCAGCAAACTAGGAAGCCCCCTAGGCATGAACTTCAGGCTTTCCTGAGTCCTCCTGTTGCCATGCAGACGCCTGTAACGTCCTTTGAGACACCAGGGTTTGCCACACACTGCCACTGATCTGTGTGTCTCCTCCCCGTGCTCTCCGGCAGTGTCAGGTTGGCACGTCAGCCCACGGCAGTGCCGGGGCTCACCTCTGGAGCCCTCCTGGGGGGCTCTGCACAATCCTGACCCCCAGTCTCCCACAGAAGAGCAGAGTGTGCTGCCAGCAGGCTGCAAGGCCAGCTACAGTCAGATTTTTCATTTAAATTTTGGCACCATCTGAAGTCATTCCTGTTACTTCCAAGGACTGTTGCCATTGTATTAAAAAGAGCAAATTTGCTGCTCAGTTATTTACTGCCCAGAAAATCCAGCTGAAACCTGCCACTGCCAAATCTGAGGATTCGATATTGGACCAGGGACTTTAAATAGCTTCTGCTGCTGAGGATTTTATGCTGTCTATAGGAAAAAAAAAGGCTTGATAAAGCTGCAGTTTGAGGGATTGGACATGGACTGCTAGAAACTGGAAATTGCCACTTCTGGTGTGGTTACTACCCATCCAGTTTTTCTGATTCCATCACCTGTTCTTTTAAGCCCAGGTCTGGTTGCCCAGGGTCCAGGATAAAAAGCACAAGCCCCAAAACAACTCCAGCTAATGCTGATCTCCTAAACAAAGCAGAGGAAAGCCCTGCTCACGTAGGCTGGCTGCCCTTTGTAGATGGAACACCACACTGGGGGTGTCTACCAGTGCTGCCAGCAGCCCTTCCCCAGTCCTATTCACCAGGATGTTTTGCCCTTTTACAGACATGCAGTTGCACTTACTCCTCTCTTAAGTCTCACCTTTCCTTGCAGTCTGAAGCCCAGTGAATCCACCTCTGCCATAGCCTATTCCCTGCAGGAAAGCTGATTGCACAGCCACCTGTCTAAAGGCAAACCTGTCGCTACCCCTCTGCCTCACATCTTCCTTTGTGTCTGTCTCACACACCTGTGTAAAGAGGTCTCCACAGCAAAAGGCAACCTTTTATTTTTCCAATAGTGGTGTAGTTTTTAGCCTCATCCTCGATGTAAACAGGAGCATGGACTGCAAGACAGTAGTGGAAGCTGTGAGCCAGCCGGGAAAGTGCTCACTGCCATCCTGGCAGATACTCAGCACGAAGACTGCTGCACACTGCAGGCTATACATTTATTATGCACTCTGCTGTGTGGATATAACCTTAGCAACAGCAGCCCCTGCACAATGAGCACGAGCTGGAGCGCTGCAGAGGTTCAGGGCAAGCACTGTGCACGCCCATGCAAATACCTAAGCACTATAAGCAGTTATGCTGGGAATTTCCTTGCAGACACCCTGGCAGGCCCTGGCAGCAGTTCACCATTGCTCTTGCAGCGTTTGCAGCTCAGGAAATATTAACAAAAGAAAACCAGTTTAAAATAAATATTAAATAATAACAGTTGTAAAGAATGTTAAATCTGGAAAGGGAGATGCTTGTTTTAAACATTATGTGTGCAGAAACAATGCAATCTAAGACAGGAAAAGCTCGAAGGAATGCTTATGTATTTGATGGGGGGAGTCTAACACATGACAAATGATTGAGAAATAAGCAATGGAAGATAATCAGCCTTCATGATATGCTGTGCTAGAAAGATACTGCTGTGGGTGTAGAATCATAGAATCAATAGTCAGGTCTGGAAGGGACCTTAAGGATCATCCAGTTCCAACCCTCCTGCCATGGCCAGGGACACCTCACACTAGATCAGGTTGCCCAGAGCCACATCCAGCCTGGCCTTAAACACCTCCAGGGATGAGGCTTCCACCACCTCCCTGGGCAACCTGTGCCAGTCTCTCTCCACCCTCATGGGGAAGAACTTCTTCCTGACATCCAGTTTGAATATACCCATTTCTAGTTGGTTTTTTCCATTCCCCCCAGTCCTACCATCACCTGACACCCTAAAAGTCCCTCACCCACCCCATTTCCCCCCCTTTTCCCCTCAAACCCACAGCACCTGGGCTCTATTGGAGTCTCCTCCCACCCCAGGTGTGGTCACTTTGCCCTCCCCACCCACTCCCCTATTTAATCTGCCCCAGGAAGGGCAGCAGCCCTAAGCTGAGCCCATCTGGGCTGAGGATCCTCCTCTCATCTCTGGTGAGTACCCATGGAGTCCCCATGGTGTGCACTGGGTGATGGTGGTGGTGACAAAAGGCCGGGGGGCCTGGTGGCCCCCCGGTTGTTAGGGCTAGGACTGATGACTCCTCCAATACCACCCACGGGTGCTGGCTGGGGCTGAGCTCCTCTGGGTGGTGTCTTGGCTGGTGAGGGTCTTGCTCTCAGCTCTGGGCTGGGTGCAGGAATGGTGGTGGTGGAGCAGGAGCTGTTTAGCCAGATGATGTGATGCTAACTATACTGCGTCTATATGGAGGCCCCTGGAGTCTGCTCTCATCCTTCAATAAATCTCTGGTTTTGTGCTTCATTGACAGACCACTCTTCCCCCTTGTAGCTCCCTTCAGATACTGCAAGGTCAAAATAAGGTCTTGTTGGAGCCTTTGTTTCTCCAGACTGAACAACCCCAACTCCCTCAGTCTGAAAGGAAGGGAAGTTATCCTGTGTGATCTGCTCTGGCACAGGGGTTGGACTGGATGATCTTTCAAGGTCCCTTCCAACCTCTAACTTTCTGTGACTCTGTGATTATTAAAGCCACACTGGCTGACTAGAAGTGAAATGGCATCACACAAGTTGAATTGCATATTGACGACACCTGCCATCGTTCACTGTGGCTTTGGTCACCTACTGGTCAATTTTGGAGTGCAAAACCAAACCTGCCATGGAGAGATGTACCAATGTTAAATTCAAGCAGACTCACCTCCTCTTTATTTTTATTCTTCCTATGAAGTTATTCTCGCTCTCTGCAATGACCAAACAATCCTTGTATCTGCTGTTGATAGATGCTGTTGGGTTGTTCCACAAACCCTGTTCACCACCAGCATCCTGGGTCCCAATGGCATTGTGCAAAAACAAAGCAAACTTTGCATTGTCATTACTTTGTGTATCCTGCTGACCTCCTATCTGCTTTATGCCAGCTTCATTAATAACTCATCAAATCCAGCAACCAGCTTCTGTAGAGTTTCTGAAATGAAATTAGGGGTGGAGTGGGGGTTTTTTCCCTTTCCACTTTATGGTGCTCTTAAGATTTATTTTCCAGGACCTTCCCCAGCTCCTTGCCCTCCTCTGCACTGCTCCAGCACCCCCACATCTTTTATATTGAGGTGTCCAAAACTGAACACAACACTCAAGGTGTGGCCTCATCAGAGCTGAGGGCAAAAAGGCAATCACCTGAGCAGCCTCCTTAGTTGGCAGATGTCATTAAGGCCAACTTGTGCTCAGGTGTGCCTGTGAGCAAGCTGGCAAAAAGCAGCTACAGGTGTCAGGAAACATGCTGGTAGCTGGACAGGAGGGGCCACCGTGGTTCTCACTTAAACGAGTTCTGCTTGGTTTAGAAGGAAAGCTGTGGCTGCAAAGTGCTGCTTGTGTGTATTGAACAGGATTAACATTTGATGTGGCTTTGATGTGCAGAGAGACCTCCTTACAAGGCCTGTACAGACCTCCTTACACGGTTTTAGCCTATTACAAAAGGCACAGAGTAACATAGATTTCTACATTATTAAATATGTAACCTAATACATAAATAGTTCTTAATACTCTTTTTAATCATTAACAACAAATAATGGAAAAAAAAGCATCTGGAACCATTGTCAATCTTAGTAGTGTATGATAAATATTTCTCTAGATCTTTAAACCTATTTAATCTTCAGCCTGTGACTTCAACTCTCAGAATTTCTGCTTTGCTGATGTGTTGCACTGTTCAAGCTTTCCAATTCAGCTCTGAGCTCAGCCTTGACAGAGCAATTTATCAGTAGGGTAAATATCCACTAATATGGGTAATATTAATGGGCATCTCCTTTTAATACTTCTCAAGCTGCTCTATCGAGGCAAGACTGTTTGCCTTTCTGCAATGTTTAGTAGATAACTTGGGTGCCTTTAAATGAAATCTGGGGGGTGGCTAATGGGAAGAAAAGAATTTCCTCTTTTTAAATGTTTTTCTGCTACAAACAAGATACAGAAGTGCTGGAAAGTTGATTTTCCTTTAGCTTAAGCTCTTGGAGTTAGTCAAAATCCATAGACCCCTAATGGCATGATTTTGCTGCTGTTGTGCAGTGCCAGTGTTTTCATGGTCTCCTTATTCAACCAAATCGTTTCAACATATCAAAATGTTTCTGTAGGAATTCAATAGGTTTTATACTAAAATGGAGAGGTGAAATGGGTAGAAGTATTTGACAGATGTGATTTAGTTTCTATTCTATTTTTGAGGTGTTCTGATTCCCTTGATGATAACAATTTCTGGGGAAATAAAAATGTTTTCCGATGGCAGCAGAGGAGTCACTATCGACTACAGAGCCTGTGCTGTGCTCTCCAGATCCTATCAGAGGTGCCATACTTACAGTAATCATGTGGAAGATATTATAGCAGCAGTAATAGGTTAGGTGTGATTCCAGTTACAATGCCTGCACAGGATAAGAATTTTTAAAGCTTCCATTTGAGACAGCAGGAGGCTGACATGAAAACTGAAGACGTGAAGATGGTGATCGATAGACATGATACCGTTTTAAATGACAAGAGCAGGGAAAGTCGTGAGGTGGGAAGAAAGAAATGGATGACCTTGTAAAAAGGCACAGATAGTGATCTGTAATCTGCAACACCAGCTGCAACTGGGAGTGTGGGTCTGCAGTGTGTAGGCACCAAGTGTCGTATATTTTCAGTGCACAAAGGTAAGAAAGGGATCTGAACTGTAACTTCAAATCTTGTACCCAGTGAGTGAATTATTGCAAAGCATTCAGGGCCCAGTTTGTGAATGAACTTAAGGGAGAGGTTAAAAGAGTTTTGAGAGGTGAAGAATAAGAGTTCTAAATGTAATGGAGGATCTCTTCACTGAGAGCTCTTATCAACCCATCCTGCTACTTTGAAAGACATAAAAGAGATGTGTAAATTACCTGACAATCCAGATGATAGGAAAGATTTTGATCTAGTTTACATTTTTGATCTCTTTTAATCAGTGAGACAGAAAAGAGTGCCCAGAATACTGTGGTTCAAGTGCTGCTAAACTCTGACCAGAATATAACACTGTCAAAAATCCATTAGAGGATGGTATTAGCATTTCTCCTTTGTTCTTCCTTTGTGCCTTTCTGCACATGACAGTTTAGGAAATCTTTTTCTCTTGAATGTGAATTGCCCCTTCCTCTGTGTTACAGAAGTTATATTTGAGTCTCTTTCACAGCCAAAAGTATTGTTCAAAGAGCTGGGGCTAAAGAAATGCTGTGTATCAGCACCCAAGTTAAGTGGAAGCAGTTAACATCTATTCTAGAAGTCAGAAGAGCAAACTCTTCTAAGAAAGGCTTGATGTTCTTTTTAGTGCCAGAGCTAGCTGTGATGGACTAGGCATTGCTTGTAATGGTATGAACACCCATTCTTGATTGTGCTATCATATCACTCACTGCTCTCTTGAGCTAGGTCAGCTGCATCACTGTCAGGAAATATGAAGGCACTTCTCCCTCCCAGGAATATGTGTGCCTCTGAGAACACTGGGGAAATGGTACTGAGCCCTCCGCTGCAAACCCCTTTCTTGTTTCTGTGCAGGGCCTGGCATGGCAGATTTTGCCAGGAGTAGCTGAATGAGGGAATGTGGAAAGGAGGATCTTGGGTGACAAGAATTTATCAGAAAGCAGAACAGTCTGAGATGTGAAATCCACAGGTTGGGCATGGCTGGGACTAGGAAGATCCTAAGGAAAAACACCGATTTGGTGTGTAGGGCTGGTTTAAAAATCTTCCAGTGACCAGCCTGACTGTCAGATTAGGGGCAGTGCTCTTGCTAGATGTCTCACTTGGACAAAATCCTGCACGAGGATAAGCATAGAAGTTTCCAAATAAATCTTGGCTTTTAGCCTCAGGAGAGCTGCACCCCAGGGAGAGACTATTCAGGCCATTAACATGCAGGGAGGGACTGAGGACCACAGCAGGGAAGGAAAAGGCACATTTAACACTGCATCGGGACAGAAGTCTATTGGCCTTTAAACAGGTTGGGTTTGAGAATGCAAATGGTTCCTCTCTGCAGGCTTGGAATCCAAATTGCTGTTTGAGTTGGAGAGGTTCATGAGCAGACTCAGCTGGCTAGCACAGTAAGAGGTACAGAGCTGTTATAAAACCATGCCATGCCTCTCTGGTTTTATATGCTCAATAAATAATATATAATGATGACTAATTAACTACAAGAGTTCTGACCAACAGCAAGATCTGTGCTTTTCTCTGAACTATAGCAATGCTTTACAGAATGTGCTGCTTTCTCCTATGACCTTGTGAGACATGAACACTGCAGCCCTTTAGTTTTGTAGTTTTGCTGCTACGGTTCAGCAGCTGAGGGTTTTCAGAGTCAACTGGTAGGGGTTTTCTTGTTTGGCTACAAAAAATCAAATGGGATCTGGAGCTGCAGTCTGCCAAAGCATGGCATTGCCACCTGAATATTTGCTGTGCATGATAAACAGGCAAATGTGGACGCTGGGAGTTGTGAAAGGAGAGCAGCAAATTCCAGGAATGAATATTTGCCACAGAAACCTCCATCGAAATCTGCCTGTGTAAAAGACTGGATGGAAACTCCTGTATCCTCTCACAGGCCAGCAGTGAAAGTACCTGCAAATACAGATGTTTTGCCTCTGCTTTCAGCACAGAATAGAGATTTTGTTTCTATTGGGAAGTGCATTTTGGGTGAGTGGAGTCCCACAAAGCCCAGCCCACATGGGGCATCACAGCACAACCAAGTGTGAGAAATTGTATTTGGCTTTCACAAGGGGAATTCCTGGGGAGCCTGGGGTTCGGTCATTGGGCTGACTGGTTGGGTATGGTCTGTATTGTGTGGGGTATTGGGAGAGAAAGGTGAGGTGCCAACAGGTCTAAGGACTGGCCAGGTCAAAAGTGCAGGTTTTGCCTGTCCTGATGGAGAGGGGTGGGAGCGTGCTGGGGAATATGTATGTTTGAATATGAATCTGTTTGCCGCCTCTGTAAGTTCAACTGCTGTTGTTATGGAGCACCTCTAGCAAATTTGTTATGCACCCAGCACTGTTGCCTTTATTTTATAATAAACTGGTTATAAATTTCAGCAGTGAGTTGGTTTCTCCCACAAGCAAAGCTCACCACAGATTGCTATCACACAGTGGGTAAATTCTCACCAGGTACTGGTTGTCCAATTTGGATGTAACCCTAATGAAATATGTCCAAACTAGCAGGCACAACAGGCACCTGCTCATCTGCCCTGAGCATCCCCGACACTGCTCACCACCCTTTGCCTCCTTTTGCTGCAGTGCATCAGTAAATTAGAGATGGAGCTGTCCATGGATAGCAAGGCACAGGCTGAAAGCTGCCAGACTCCTAATGCAAAACCACTCCATTTCATTTGGCCATAAACATAAATCATGGAGAACAATACTTTCCTTTTCTATAAATGTTAACTGCCAAACAACTCTTGGAAGCTACTCCATGGCCCTTGCTGGTACAGCAAACACTCTCAACTATCACTTAAATAACTATCAAAGCATTCATCCTGCTGGTTTGCAGGCCTTGTCCAGGGGACTACTGTATGTTTTCAAGCTATGTGAGAATTATTGAGAGAGCTTTGCAATGTCTAATCAATAATGATGTCTCCATAGCAATCTTGGGAGGCATAGGGGCTGCTGCAGGAGCAGGCCTGCTCTGCACACCTGCCTTTAGCATTTGCTAAAGCAAATCACAATCTGAGTCTGCAAATCCAGCATCACCCCTCCTGCAGTCAAAACCAGAGGGGCAGCTGTTTGCAGATGTTCATGTAACAAATTCCACTCTTGGTTTGAGCCACAACATTTGTTGCTTTTCAGTTTTCCTCCAAGAGTCCTCCTTACTTAAGCTTTCCAAAATACTAGCCATACTACACAAAGTGTGCTGTAGTGTAAGTATAGCACATATATATATTAAATAAATAAAAGGATGCTAACCTACATAACCTACCAGAAAGCAGCCCAAAAGTTCCAGCTTCTATGTTGTCTAAATCCGCTTTAAAAAGCGATAGCCATAAATTACTGTATTTAAGAACATCAGCCCAGGCTTGTGGGGGTGTGTCTTATTTGGTTTTTTCAATGACACAAAACCCCTGGGATGCTGGAAGCCATGCCTAATGGCACTGTAGCTATTCACCCCAGTGAAGGTGGAGCTGGCTGAGATGCACTGGTGTGCCTGTCTGTGCAAGGGGAGCAGTGAGCAAGCATTGCGTAAAACACATTCTGTGCTTCCTCGGTCTTGGGCAGATTAACACAAATCAAATTTCACACCAATCTGCCCATGGTCAGGGGTGCTACAGTAGGAGTGAGGGGATTCAGCTAATTGTAAAGAATGTTTTGCTTTATTACAATGATCTGTGAATATAGCAAATAGATCCTGGGAAGCTAGCTTATCAATACACTTCATCAATACTGAATCGATAACAGATGATGAGCGATGTCCACGTGCAAGACTGCATCAGGTTTCTCAATGTTATTGTAACTTGCTCAGGAAATTTGAAGCAAGTTTTCTTCTTTTCACCATATTTTCATGTTGAGTGTTTGGCAATCATCCTTTAGGTTATACTGCTTAGTTGTGTCTGACCACCCAAGCCATGGGCCACTTCAGTCAGGGCTGAAGAATACACTGAGCGGCCAGGAGAGGGAAGTCCAGGATCAGAAGCTTGTTTCTCATAGCAAATGTGAGCCATGAGATCAGGAATATCAACCCCCTACAAAATAATACCTTTTGAAAGCAGAGTTTGCTGAAGCAGGACCATGCCAGCATCCTGGACCAAGTAATGTGGTTATGATACTTAAATGACAGCTCAGTCAAACTTCAATGTGCATACTGGTTGTAAACCAACAATAATCTGAGCTAACTGTCTAAGGAAAATGCTCCTCTCTTCAAAATAACTAAGGAAGTTCTGGTCAGGCCTGGGTTTGGCTGAGGGACAAATAAAACCCCGTGTGCAGTAGTACTGGCCTTGCAGGAGGCAATGTTATTTCTCTATTCTGAGTTCAGATCCATAGGCAGCACTGTTGTGCATGGCCTGGGGAGCTGTTAACACCCAGTCCTGGTCTGGGAAAGACCCATGGCTGTTAAGGCTGGTGGCAGCTAGACTGGAAGCACTGAAGACAAAAATCATGCCTCTCACCACGGGGCTGGAGTTCTGCCTAGTGTGAAAACCAGTATTTGTAATTCCCCACATACATTTCTTTTGACTTGAGGCTGAACACTTGGAACTATTTGTGCTACACAGTAGGAGACCTGAGAGAATGCCATACTTTGTTTAGTAGACCTAACCTTCCTGCAACAAAACTTAACTCTGTTTTTAATTAGAAGAGCATAAACCAGGTTGGAAGAGACCTTCAAGCTCATGGTGTCCAACCCATCACCATCTAATCAGCCAAGCTTTTTATTGCTTTTGAGGCAGTATTACACAGTTAGGCATCAGGAATGGTGGCATGTGAGATGCTGATAAATAAATGTTAGCAGTGCCCATTCTCTTCAGAGAGAGCTCTGTAGAGTTTCTGAGTAAGCAAGCACTACATTCCCACGGAAAACACTGTAAACCACACAAAACATTGTGAAATGTATTTCCAGTCCTCTGAATAGCTTTAAACAGATGCTGTTAGTCTTTAAATAGCCAGGGTTTCCTTCGGTAGCTCTGAATGTTTGACTGTAAGTGCAAGGCTTTGGTGTAACGTTTACACTTCTACTTTAACACGTTTACAGAAATGCATTCTCCTCTCATCTTTGCTCAGAGATGATTCTTCCATCACTTCAGAGCAATGACAAGGCATAGCTGGTGAGTCCTTTGGGGCTGCCACACCAGCACTGAGCTCTCCCAGTATCCACCAGAAATGTCTGTGCATCTGCTGCAGGAAGGCCAGGAAAGGTAGTGGCTGGGATGCTCTCCTCTCTGTCAGTCTCATCCAGACAGGCAGTGCACAGACCTCTTTTAACACCTACATTTGTAACCCCTCTGCATTGTACTCTGGCCTGTCTTGGAGAGGGTGATGGGAAGTGAACTGTGAGGAAACAGGATACCAGCTAACACATCTCTGCACATTGAGGACTGGTCAGCACTGCTGCTGCCAGCTGTGTGGCACCCGTTGTGGTTTAATGCTTAGGTCATTCCACCTGATTTCCTCTGCATTACATTTTGTACAGAAACATGGGGCCTTAACCACCAACCCTATGTCTACTCCTCGCTGATTCTGATCCTTGCTTTGCATCCAGTACAGCCAGGATGGTAACTCCATGTAGGGTTTATGTGGAGCTGACTTTCCTTTGCATGCAGTGAGGTGCTCCTTCCACCATTTCCATAAGCGTTTGAGGTCTGTCCCGGGAAATAAAACACAGCTCTAAAGTAGCAGTAACTGAGCTTAATTGATTACCAGAACGCTGGCAGAAATCTGATTGCCACCCAATTGAATGGATGTTACCATAAACCTCCCTGGGGACTGTTCCCTTTCAACTAGCAACAAATAACTGTGTCATTGCTCCCCTTTTGGACAGCAGGAGCACAGTGTGAGTTGCCAAGCCAGGAGCCGTTAGACTGCAGTTTCCTCTCTCATTCCTCATGAGTGCCCTCCATTGCTTGCCAATGTCCAGCATTTATCCTTTAAAACTTTGTCTCTTCCCTTTTATGGACTAAGCACAGCATTGTGCTGACGGGTTAGCACGATTGGTCACGTTTTTCAGCAACAAGTCCTGCTGAACTCACTAGATTGTGGCAAGGTGCAGCCTGGAACGAACATTTAGGTATTAACGGAGTGCGTATGCTCCAGATCAGGTTTTCCTGCTGAGCTGCACCGGTGTTAATCTAGTTTGATTCCAAGCCCTCGTGTAAATTCTTGGGCAGATACTCTATTTTAGCTGAGAAACGAATGCTGACAGTTCACTGGGAGATGACAAATGAATGCTGACACTTTATTCTTACATGTTTATAAATCAGTTGAAAGGTTAAGAGTCGCTAATGCGGGCGATCCGAGGAATCCATCCAAGCAAACAAAATACTCATTTTGGATAACTATGGGTGCCCAGTGTCACCCACAGAAGATAAAAACCAGATTAAAGAATGAGGGGGGGGAAATGCAAATTTATCAGCGTTAGTTTATCTTTTAACTAAGAAACTGAATTGCCTGCTTGCTAGGCCTCCTGGTCACACTCACAGTATGCAGTGGTGGGGATTATGGTTTTTTTCTTCATTTACTTTAAACATGAAATTTCTACATGATGATTTGTAAAGCATGAAGATTAACCCCTCCCTTTCCACATGACTCATGCTGATTAGAAGTGTTTGCCTGTAACTGAACCACTCTTGCAGCCACTCATCAATACGGTCTGAGCTAGGACACATTGTGGGAATAATTTACATGCTTATTTTTATTCAGAATGTTCCTGATGTTACCAGAGATAAGAAATATCACAGTCATGGCTTCCTCATTTATTTCCAAGGAAAGGTCTGAACAGTGCTCTAAGAAGCCCACAAATTTCAGTGGCAGTTTTTAATGGCTGATGAGTGCTGCCTCCAGATGAGAAAGGGAGAGTGCAAAGTAGAACAGACAGTCTGGATGAGCGTACCTCATGCACCACGTTAGGAACAGCTGCAGGGAGTCCAACCACCTTCCCCATCGTACTCTGAGGTTGCTCAAGTCAGGTAGAGAGCTCTCTCTGGTAACGGAGGCAAACACCAACTCTTAACAACATGACTTAAAGCTGGCTTTGTGAAATGCAAGGCCAAAATCCTGGGATGATTTGTGGGCATGAAAATACAAAGCACACCAATGCACTTGCCTCAGCATCGATCTTCTTGGGCAGGTTGCCTCCATGCCACTCTTAGCCACATACAGTCTAAGATCTCAATTGTTTTGCAGAGGTTTTTGAGGCTTTCTTCATGCAAATTACAGTATTTCATATCTTTTATTGCCCATTAGCTAATGAATGAGACTTACAGAGCTAAAATACACGGCCAGAAGTGTTTGACTTAAACAATTCTTATGCTCTGTATCTCACTTATTATTAAAGAACTGCAGCACACAATTACTGGGGCATTATAGTCATATTTCCTAATTAAACCATATTTCAAGCACGCACAGATGACCCCTAAAATAGCTGTAGTCAAGGAAAGCTGAGTGCAGAACTTGGGATATTCTTTGAATGATTTGTTAAATTAATTTTGTCTTCATTTCTCAACGTTCTTGAATCACCTTCTTAATCAAAATGACTCCACAGTTCTTTCGAGAGCACTTTCTGCTCTTTGTTTTACAGATAACTGATTAGGGAAACAAATACCATTCAAACCCAGGAATCTATTTTGTGTTAAGTAGGTCACAGGCTGCTTGGTGTTTGCCAGCAAAGTATCTCCTGAGCTCACTAGTGCAGGACTAGCTTCTCGGCTTCAGAGGGAGGTTAGAAAATGGAGTCTGAAGCCCAGGTCTAGAAAATGTTCAAATTGAACATCACTGTCAGGGATAAAAAAAGTATGCTGCCCTGTAAAACATTCAGAGACCTGACAACAACCAAAAAAATCTGGAGCACTGCTAAGCTGAAATTCACTTTCGGATTCAAGACAGTCCTCACTGTTTGCTTCACAGCTCATTTATACTCCTGCTCAAGATTCCAGCTGGCATGCAGACAATCATTAGGAAAAGTTTAAGGGATGAGCTATTGAGTCAGCCAATCTTGCACAGTAAGGCCTTTCATTTCACCTCTACAAGAACATACTGCTTTTTCTTAAGCAATCTCATGCAAGTAATTCAAATGTAATCCTTCTCCTGAACCCCAGCTATGAAGTATAGGTCCTGCTCTGCGCAGAGCTGCACATTGCCTGACTGCTACACAAGCACCTGCCAAAGAGCCAACCCTCGTGGTGCAGGTATAGTGTTGCAATTGTCTGCCACCATGCCTTGATTAAAGTGACCTACTGCTAGTCAGGAGGCTGGACAGACACCTGCAACAGTGTGGAGCTGTGGCACATCTCTGCTTTTTATACCGAACAAAGCTCAGACTTCTGAGCATTGTTGCCTAAAAGAGAGAACTCTCATCTGTACATTTTGTCTGTTGGTTTTTAATGATTGTCTTTGCACTGAAACAAACCCAAAATACCATTCCTCTGAGACAAATAACTTTGATGCTTCATGTTTAAGACAGATTATTTGCTGAGGAAGAAAACATTTGCAACCCCTAAATTTGGTACACAGCAATACTTTGCATTCTCATAATACTTGATGCCTGAGGAATCATTTTGGGTTGGTGGGTGGTTTGTTTGTTTACTGCTCAGGATCTGAGCTGCTCATGGCTAAACTAGTGAGATCTCATCGGTGTGTCAGTGATTATATCCCCCAGAGCCAAGCCTCTCTCTTTTCCATGTCCCATATCTACATCTGCACAGCAGATCATGCAGCTATAGAGCCCCACTGAATCTGAACTGGAATATCCTGAATGAGCTGCTTTTGTGAGGAGATGCTGAATGAGTTGTGGGATACCTTTGTTGTGTCTCAGAGCAGTGCAGAAAAGGACCATTTTTCCTTAGGAGTTTCCATAATTTACAGGGTCATCACCTAGAAATGTTGTGCATTACTTCTTGGGCCTTCTAACCAGAGGCCAGGATAAGTGTCACATCTCACTGTTGCCAGAATGAGAAGCACCTCTGATGCTTCTGAGAAAAGGTTACAACAATGCTTAAGATAGCTCCCAAAAGAGTGTTTCAGTATGGATTGTGTAAGTGCTCCCTAACCCATCTCACTCAAAATAAGCAAAGCTTGCACAGCCCTCCAGATAGCATGGTGCACATTTGACCTCCTGAGAAATGCAGGTGTGCTGGGGATCATTTTAATCACTTTTCACAGGGCTGCATAGAAAGAGTAAAGAAACTGTTCCTTGTTCCAACACTTGTGTCAGTTGAGCACACAGGAAATAAAGCTGTGCATGTTTTTCAGGGAACTCAAGAGGTTTAGGATAAGTGCAAAGCACAAACAGGAATCTTCATGGAGCTTGTGTTTGTGTTAGATCTGTTCTGTAATCATGTAGTGTGCCAAAGTGACTCGGCAAATGGGAGGAGAGAGAGTACTTGCTCCTGGGAAAAAATTGCTGACCTGATGGAAAACTGATCAGAGAATGATAGGTGTGAAGCACCCCTTTGATTTTTTTCACTGATTTCTCTTTGTCTTGCAATCCTCTTGATAACAGGAAATGCTGGAGTGGATCAGCTCAGCCTTACAACAACGAGGGATGGGTTTTTTCCAGTTCTGTCTAGCAAAGGAGATAGCATTTGTTTGGTACATGGCAAAGTGTTGGGGAGAGGGGGATGTCCTGGGTATCTTTTAATTGTTATTACTGAGGAAAGACAGCCCTTCCAGTGGAATGTTTTATGCTGATGAAAGTGTTAGGGATGCCTTCAGGGCTGGGAACAGGACACAGTGGAACTGGAAGCAGAAGAGCTGTGTGATCGCTGCCATGAGCCATGCATGGAGTAACTTCCCAGCGCAGTATGAACTCGGGGGCTGACTGAATGCCTGCCAAATCCTGCCAAAATTCAAATGCTGTTCAAATATGTTCTTGGCAGGCTTTGTCAAAGTTGCCAATGGTCTTTGATGTTGTTTTCCAGCCTGACTTCATAAATTTGGCTTTGGCTGTTCTAGAAAATAAAGATGACAGAGAATTCCTGCAAGTTATTTTTCATTTGAAGCATTGGTTTTGAATAGAATTGTTCCTCCTTTCTTTTGTGCCTCCAGATTCAGCATGCTGTGAGGTTCCCTGTGGACTGCCTGGGGAGGGATGACTTGCAGCATACGTGCAAGGTGAAGCCTCAAACTGATGAGAGAGGCTGGGGCTCCTGCCCCAGCAGCTGCTTTGACATCCAAGTGCAGAATAAAAGGGCTGGTTATCCTCACCAGAGACTTTCTCATCCATCCTGCTATCCCAGCATAGATTCTTTTCCCATGTTATCCCTGAAAGAGGTTTATCTAAGAGAACTTTTAGGATATTAGTGCTAAAAACACTAGGACATTTCTTGCCAATTTATTCCAGTGTCCTCACCACTAGAAACTTATTCTCAGCAGTTAGAAGTGTTTGCTGTAATTTATGGTGATTTCTTTCCATCCTCTTCACTATGGACATGAAGGACAGATTGATTCCCTTCCATACTGCAGCATTCCCTCTGTACTTGTTACCCTGTTCCATCAGTCTTCTTCCGACCAAGTGAACTTGGTGTGTTTGGTGTTAATTCATATTTGCTGAATCTCTGATTGTCCCTCTTGCATCCCTTTGGATTTTCCCCATTTTCTCTTATGTTTTTTAAAGGCCTGTGTTGAACTGTAGACAATAATCCATCTGGGGCTGTAACTAGTGCTGGGAAGATCAAACAAACTGACCGTGTGAACCTTGCAGTCCTGCTCCCTGCGGTCCATGCCCCTGTCTTTACATGCAAGGTTTACAGGGTGGTTTTTCTATAGCAACATGGCACCATTGAGCTGTTTTGATCCATTGTATGAACTGCCATTAAACCACAGTATCACTAAGGTTGCAAGAGACCTCAAAGATCATCCAATCATTTCTACTCTGGGATTGTGGGGGGGAACAGTTGTGCCTAGCAGTGGTACCATTTACTAATTCCTAAAGGCTGCTTCTCCAGGATTACACAATCAGAAGTGTGAGTACCAGAGTGGTAACAATAAGTAAGGGGCACCATTCTGGAGGGAATCTGTGCCTTGCTCTGTGCACAACCTGGGGCTGTTCAGTCTGGAGAGAAGGAAACTGAGAGGGATCTGATCAATGTCTATAAATATCTGAGGGCTGGAGGTCAGGAGGGAAGGGACAGAGACAGGCTCTGCTCACTTGTGCCCTGAGATAGGACAAGGGGCAATGGATGGAAACTACAGCACAGGAGGTTCCACCTCAACATGAGGAAGAACTTCTTCACTGTGAGGGTCCCAGAGCCCTGGAGCAGGCTGCCCAGAAAGGTTGTGGAGTCTCCTTCTCTGTAGACTTTCCAGCCCTGTCTGGATGTGTTCCTGTGTGGCCTGTGCTGGATTTTATGGTTCTGCTCTGGCAGGGGGGCTGGACTGGAAGATCTCCAGAGGTCTCTTCAAACCCCTAACATCCTGTGATTTCAAGCCATGTTTGCAGCTCAAGGCTCTTACTAAGCCTCAGCTAAAGTGAAGCTTCAGCCACTGGAGGGCAGCAATTCAAACAACGGTGCTGAAACTTCAGCCCCTCGAGGTCAGATGCAGTGAAGCGGCAGGGAAAGCAAAACAAAGCAAAGCAAAGCAAACAACACAATGCTAAACAAAACACCACCACCTCCCACCCCAAACCAAAACAGCCACAAAACCTAAACAAAACCAAACATGAGGAGGTCCTTCTTAAACTGAGGGGCCCCGAACTGGTCACAATACACCAGATGCAGCCTCCCAAGGGCAGAGCGTAGAGGGAGGAGAACCATTCCTAACTGGCATCCAGATGTTCCCTCATAGCCCAGAATAGTATTGCTACAGTTGATGTTAAGCCAGCTCTAGTCTCTGGGGTTTTCAGTTGCAGGGCTGGGTTTTGGATGCTTTGTGACGGAGCCTCAGCCTTCTGCAGGCAGTTTAGCCCAGCTGAGCTCCGCGGTGGGATCACTGCCCGGAGCAGACAGAGGCAGCGAGTGCCCCAAACGAGAAACTCTGTATTGAGGCGACTTTGCCGCTGTAATTACCGCAGGTGCCCACGAGATGGCGCTGCTATGCTTCCGTTGAACCTTGCAGCCAGGCTGGAAAGCAGGAAAGGAGCTGCGGGGCTTGAGCCGGGGCCGTCAGAGGGGCTGCATCCATCCAGGCGGCACAGCCGACGAATTTTCTTGACAAGTATGGATGGAGCTTAATCGCTGGGAACAAAACCCTGGCAAAAACATCTCGGTGGAAGACAGTAGAGTACAATAGGCAGCGCTGATATCGAACACCTCGACAAGGGAGGCCTAATAGGGGTTTTTAAAATATCAAATTCAGCCTTTCGGTTTATAACAAAAGATTCCTTTCCAATCAAATTTCATCTAGATTAAAGCCCTCCGTTGTGGACCCTACAATAAAGAAGTGCTCCTATTACAATGAGAGGATACAGCCCTTTTTTTGCTTGCTCTTAAGGATGGAGTAACTTCCTCTTGTCATTTATATAGGAGCCAGTGACCTGCTGGTGTTCAAGAAGATAACATTAAACCACTCCCCTTTGTCTTCCATAGGTACAGCTTTGAGGTGCCTGCACCATTTCTGTAATGCAGCAAAATAAAAGCCCAAGTACAACTTTAATCCAGTAGCAAACGTTGGTATTAAGCAAAGGTTAACCTGAGCAAGCTGTATGTGGGAAATGTCATGACTGGGCTTTAAAACATCATCCTATTGCACAGCCCAGGCTGGGGCCACCATCTACCAAGATCATCCTATTGCAGCAGCCCAAGAAGGGACTAACACATACCAAGATGATAATAATGATGAAAATTGGGATGGGGACATTTTTTGCTCTGGACCAGACCCTAACTCCTCCCAGTCCTATGGAGGAAGACACCTGCCCCTCCATAATGCCCTCCACAATCTTTATATCCTATGATTAAGGAGGCAATTGCTGACCCCTCTCCCCAGTTTTGGCATGGTCATAGCCTAGTAGTAGGAGCCTCTCCTCTGCCTGCTGTGTTATCAGCAATCTTTTCAGCACCAGCAAACACAAAGCATATCTCCATACAAGGTACTATGGAACAAAACTTAGTTCTGTCCCTGGCATAAGCAGCACAGCACCACTGGCAAGCAGCATGAAGCTACAACAGAGCACCTAGCCATCTGTGGTTTAGTTATTCAAGCTGGCATTGGAGGGAATCCTCTGGCCCTGCAGACATCTGATAGAGGACCAGCCACCAGCTGGCACCTTTGGGGGTAGTAATATGGCACCTACAGTTTACTAATGGTAGATGCCCTGCATGGACAGACGTTGTCACACCAGGAAGGGGTGGCTGGTCTCCCTCTTCCCAAAGATGTGCATGTTCAAAGGTCAGATGTGGAGGAACCCTTGCCTGGGCAGAGGGTGGGACACCTTTGCTGGCCAAACAGAGAGGAGCAGCACCCTCTGACAGCTCCTGGTGAAAAGGGACTCCAGCCCTCTCCCTCTCAACACATTGCTAAACTGCAGCACAAGAAAGCTGTTTCGATGCAGCTTTTGAATGGCCATCAGCAGATGGCCCCCATGCGCCGTGCAGTGCTTCCTGGCACGGAAGGTTTGTTAACCTCTTTACACATCCTTCTGTCTTGAAAGCACTGCCCCAGAGCTGGTGGGTGAGTGTCCTCTGCTCTAAGCAGATCTGTCTCTTAGTTCTCTTTTCCAGCAGCCACAGTGGGTGATGGTGCTGCTGGGAAGACATCAACAATCCCTTCGTGGCAGTCCCACCTGCCACTGAGAGAGCTGCTCGTCCTTGGCTGGACAGTCAGTACCTGGACATCAGAAGAAACCTTTCCACTGAAAAAGTTTCAAAAGCTAGAATAGGCTTCCCAGGGAGGTGACTGAATCACCACCCGTGGAGGTGTTCAAAAGACACATGGATGTGATGCTGAAGGACACGCTTTAGCTCCAGGCTTGGCTAGATACTGGTTGGACTTGATATTGAAGGCCTTCTCCAACTGAATCCCCTCTGTGGCTGTATGAAAATTCTTCAGGAAGATTAGAGGAGATGAATCTTCTTGTGCTGTCTGCCAGCTCTCCCACATACCAACTGTCTTCATCCACCTGGCCAAAGGCATGAACAGCTTGTCCAGCAGTCAGAGGAAGCTCTAGTTCGTGCTGCTCACTGGGACCATCAAAAGGATTGCAGCTCTGTTGAACTGTGAGAGTCCAAAGCTTTCACAATTGCTGTCCTGAATCTGCAGGATGGTGACCTGCTTGTCTGCTGCCAGTTCTTCTGTCTCCCTTCCTGTGTCCTCTGGAAGAAAGCAGGATCCAGGCCTGCCCCCTGCCCAAGCTGACCCCAAGGATCTCTGAAACCAGTTCTCCAGTTCCCTCCCCTGTGCTCTGGACAGTTGCATGGCTTCTCTGCAGTGCCTTTTTACTTCTGTCAAAGCACTCTATGCCATTTCCCTCATGGCTTTTTGCTTGTGTTCTGCATCCTGCAGCTGAGTTTGGAGGCAGTCTATGGCTTGGTGGCTTGGATGACAGAACTTTGCTCCTCTGCCATTTGTGTTAGTTGCTCTTTCAGATCAGTATTTTCAGCTTGAACTTTTTCTGCCTAGTGCATCGACCCACAGAGGCAAGAATTTTTTTTCAGCCAGCCTGCTGTTTTCATCTGTCGTCTCCACAGGCTGCATCTCCAACTCCTCACACCTTTGGCTGAGGGGGCTCATGTAATATGAGCTCTCTTCCTCTGCTGCCAGTTGGGCTTGCAGCTTCTCAGATGCCTTCTGTAAAATTTCATTCTGCTGGTCCTGTGCCAGCAAAGCTCTGGCAAGCTCTTGCCTCTATCCAGCTCTCTGCTGATGAAAGAATTTCATGCCCAGTTCCTCAGTGGAGCTTTGGATGGGCAGTGGCACGGGGATGTTCATCAGGTGCACAATGGTGTCCTGGAGATGGCTGCATCCTTCTTCCAGATGTTTGATGAATGCATTTTACAGATGTTTGATTAGCATTTTACAGCTGGAGCTGCTCTGCCTCCTTGCACACTTCCAGAGAGCTTCTCTTTCTCAGGAGCCAGTCCTCCATCTCAAGGGCACCATGTTGCCCCTCCAGGCCTTCCAGGAGCACTGCATACGGGTGTTCCACTCCAGCATCTGGCTGCAGCTGGCTGCAGGTGTTCCCAGAAAGCACCAGGTCTTCCTCCACAGGCTCTGGCACCTGGAGCAGAGGATCTGCCACAGCCTGGCATCTTGTCTGCTGCTCAGCACTGTGACTTTTGGGAGGTGTCTCCTGTGGTGTCAAACACAAAGTCTGAGGCTTGGTCTGCTGGCTAGCCACTGCCAGGGCCCTTTTCCCTCAGGGAAACAGGAGCTCTGCACCTCGAATTGTCCCAGTTCCCAGGAGGGTCTCAAGATTTATTCTCTGCTTCTCATCAGCTGGTGATATCCAGCCACTTCCTGCCCAGTAGGGCCTCAGTAAACTGAGCAGTTGCTTCAGAAGACAAATGCCTTAATGAAGAATGCCTCCATTCCCTCTCCTCCCTTCTCTCAGCTTTTATTGCTGAGCACAGCATCATACAGCAGGGAGTGTTTCTTTGGCTAGCTATGCTGGCAATGTTCCCTCCCAAACTCTTGCTCATCCCCAGCCTGCAGGACTCAGGAAACCTTCAATCTATACCTTAGGTAACAAACCCCAACATTTAGCAAGAGGCTGCAATTGGAGCAGACTTCAGCTCAATGTGCTCCTTTTGTTTCACTAGAGGCAGTCGGCTTTTAAATCGATTGCATCTGGAAACTGCACACCCAGGCAGAGCGAGTCTGTGCAGGTCACACAGAACTGCCCTTGCCATCAGCTTCCAACAGTTTGCAGAGTTCCAGATATGCTTTTGGCATTTGGAAACCTCGTGCAAAATGCATCACCTCCACGTGTGCATCTTGGAGGAGCTTAAAGAGAACCTGCAGATGGCTGATCTCTGGTTTGGAATGCAGTTTGAATTTGAGGTGGCCGCTACTGAGTTTCATTAGCAAAGCTACCAAACATTTCTGCAAGCAAAGTCTGGCCCAATCTGTGCGCCTCACGTTTCACTCATACTGGCTTGTGTTAACCTATTCAGGACTACCATGAACTTCTTTGCACAGCACTGTGTTGCTTTGTGCAACTATATCCAAGTCTGAGTCTGTACCAATCACAGTAACAGGGACATCTTCTGCGTTCAGTTCTTCTCTTGCCAGGACACTTCACAGAGCCATTAAAGAGTATGGTTTACTTCAATGTTATACATTGCTGGCAGAGGAACCTGACACCACAAGCTCTTTTCCCAAAACAACTTCTTTGTCTGCAAATGTCAGCCTACACCAGCTCCCATTTGGAAGAGATTAACGGCCAGGAGATGTGCAGCAGCACTGCTTTATGAAACACATTTCATCAGGCTGCACCATAGCTCAGCTCCTGCCTGCAGAGATCATTTTGGCCAGAACTAAGATCTTAATAGCAGGCTGATGACATACAGACCAACACAGAGCTGTTCTAGAGATCACTATTGGAGATGCCACTCGTGCCTGATGCTGCTGGACCTGAGGCTGTTCAAGACTGTGTCTGTGAAGCAAGGTGTCTGTGTGCACCATCCATTCACCACAGCCTCAGAACTGATACCATTTCCAGACTTCTTCAATATCTCATCTCTTAGGAAACTAAGGAAGAGATGCACCCATAGCATGCTGCCAGATTATTCCCAGTCTATGCCACTTAGTGCACTGCATCCCTGTGCAATCAAGACTTATTTACTGAAGGCAGAATAGATCCTGCCAAATCAGGTACCGGATGAGTTTAGGCAAAGGTCTTTTGCCAGCACATCTGTTGTGCCTAGACAATCCCCAGTGAGCTGGGGGCTCCTGGTGGCTCTCTAGGCTTTCTCTGAGCTTCCTGTGATTCAGGAACCCATCCTGTGCACTGCACTGGAGCCCTTTGCTGTGGATCCTGACTGCACTGGAGCTGCTCATCTAGGCAACCAAGTGCTATTGTTAAACAGTATCACTTGGCTCTGGGAGCTCCTTCTGAGCAGGAGCTGGGTGACAGCTGCAGGGGGAAGATGCCTAACTGCTGGCTGCATGTAGGGACTGACAACAAGTTATGGGCTCTGGAAAATGTTGGTAAAACACAGCTTGCTATTTATCCCCTCAAAAAGGAATGCAGTTAAAGCACTTGGACCAAGCATCCTCTGTAACCACAGAACAAAAGTTTTGCACAGTGTGAAAATAAGAAGGTTGAGGTTTAAGTTCTTAAGTACAATGCCATGTGCCATGGATAAGCTGTTCCTTTGGACAGTGCAAAAAGCTGATGTCAGTCAGGGCTTTGGGGTTTTTGCATGACAGTTAAATGTTTGCTAACCACAACGTAGGATGGCAGAGAAATAAATAGCATATCCAAGCTGGTAGGAGAACAAAGGGATGGCTTGGGTGAAATCTGTGGCACTCACTGTGTTGTGTTGAGTCCAGTAGCTTAAATCCAGACTGTGCAAAGAGTGAAGTCTTAGCACCTGATTGAGTTCTTTATTCTGTGGGAAATGAATTTGGGATTTCAGTCTCTTTTAGAGAGGAGGGGAGTGTTAGCCTGTGAAGTTAGAGTCTCAGCCTTGTCCAGCTTCTCAAACTGCTGGATGTCTAATGCTTGCTGGGCTGCTCTCAGGGTCAGGATTGGATTATAAATGAAGTCTGTCCCTCCGCAGTGAGTCAGACATTCCCATGCCATGCTGGGGAGGGATGTGAAGGAAAGCATGTGTTTCCATGGCACAGGATTACCTTTAACACTTGAGCTACAAATGCAGTCTTGCTGGCTTTCTTCTCTCCAGAACATCAATGATTTGCTGGCCCAATACGTGGACAAATGGCATCCCAGCACGTGAAACTGGCTCTGTGCTATGCTGCAGAGCCACAGATTGTATTTTAGGGACCCAGAAAGAAGCAATGACAACAATAAAGCATAACAAGTGTGTTAGCTGTCCTTTGCAGAAGGACAGCTGCATATTCTCTCTTGTACACAACAAGCACAGGAAGTGCTGGGCAGCTCAGCATCTATAGCTGTAACTGGGTCACTGCATCTTAGGGGAGACAAGACAGACCCAGATGAGAACTTTTTAATTAGAGTCTTAAGGTCATTAGCATTTATGTTCTCTGGAGCATCTCCTACACCAAGTAGAGACATAGAGGAAAAGGACAGCACAGAAGCTGTATAAAATTGAAGTATTGGAAAAAGAACATGCTGGCAATTTTGTGTCAAGCAATTTCCTTGCTGTTCAGAATTTGGTGATTCTGCTTTGTATATGTATTTAACCCAGGCAAATCAGTAGAGTGAAAACATCTGAAACCCCAGCTCCTGCTGTAGCTGTGTGCTGGCAAACACGACAGCTGACTGTGTTGCAGTGGCTCGCACTTGTCAATGAAATGCATTTCTTTGGCTAAACTCAGGGAAGTTCCAGTGCCCCGTTTAAGGTTTTCTGTAGGGTCAGAATGTACCTCCAGCCAGCCAGGGGCTGATAACAGGGGATGTTTTCCCACTGAAAATTCTGTGAGCCTTTAAAATGGTAAGGAGATTGGATAAGTGGCTGTGGCCAAGAGATAATACATGCTGTGCCTGTGTCCCATAAGCCTAGACAGAACTAACAACATTTTAGACTGCAGTGATAAATGATGCTGTATATCCTGAACAGTTCAGTGTGTCTTTTTCATTTTTCATTTCTGGGTAATTCTTGACCCTCTGCAGCCAACTTTGCCAAAATGAGCAATACTCATAGAACCATAGAATGGGTTGGGCTGGAAGGGACCTCCAAAGGTCATCCAGTTCAACCCCCTGCAGTCAGCAGGGACATCCTCCACTAAAGCAGGTTGCTCAGAGCCTTGTCAAGCCTGACCTTGAATATCTCCAGGGATAAGGCCTCAGCTACCTCCCTCTAAATTTATCTGCCCTTTTTTCAGAAGAGCTGGGACTTCTTTTGCTTCATCTTTAGCTTGCCATGTCCTTGTGCACAGACCTGCTCTTCACTTGCCCCTTTCCTCTTTCCTCCTCCTTGCTTGGCTCTACCCGCCCCCCCCCCCCCCCCCCCCCCCCCAATGTTCCTGGTTTTACCCCACTGGGACAGTCAAACTAGGCCAATTTGGGGGTTTTCTTTTTGTTTCACTGCACTTCTAGACAGAATGCAGAGGATTGCATTAACAGGGATCATCACAGCGAGACCAGCAAACAATTCATTCACTTGATCTGACCCAAGGAGCCTGCTCATGCTAAAGAGGGCATTTTGATACACATAGCAAAGCAGATGATTCAAGTGAGACGTGCTGCTAGCACACCTTACAAATGTGTAGGGTCTGGCTTCTAATACCAAACTCCTTACAACCAAGATATTCATTAATGGTGGTCTTGACTTTCTGGAAAGAAGGAATCAAGTGGAAGGATCCTGTCCTAAAATGCTGTAGCTGGATAGCATTTGCTAATACTTCTCTGGCAGAATCATCTCTTCTAATACTTCTCTGGCAGAATCACCAGGCCTTTTTCATTCAAATGGAAGATGAAGCCTTCATTGTTAGTCATGTTGGAGGTGATGCAGTGTTAGAGGCTGAAAGAGAAAATGCTAATTCTCTGACACATGAGGCTGCAGGAAGAATCCAACTGACTGAATTAGAGAGTAGTTCCCAACCTTTTTGGAAGCCAATATTAACATGCCTCTGACACTGACTGAAATGTAATTAACTAATTAAAAGTTGTTCTGTTGCTCTGTGCTGTTTCATGTTAAGTTTATCAGCATGCTCATGAAGCAGGTTTTGTGGTCAAGGGCTTTTGTTACTAGTTCTGCCTTGGGTTGCTGTCATTGGTTTTGTCTTTCTGGTACACTCCCATGAAGGATTGTAGTTATAAAGCAAGAATGCTTTATACAGTGAGACTGTAATTTTCACTGCAAGTCTCATCTTTCCTCTTGACAGGTGAGCAAACTGAATGCAAGGAGCACAGTATTCTGTGTCGGTCAGGTTCACAGATGAAGTAACTGGGAAATACTATAAAGCAAATACCAGCAGGGCAAGCCATGACCTCAGGAAAAATTGTGATAAATTACCAAAAAACCCTCACCCCAATCTGTGAAGAGTATGGCTGGCTAGGAAGAGCCAAGCATCCAGAAACACACACGTTCTGCTGAGAAATGAATCTGGAAGGGAGCTCTTCAAAACTACTCCTGACAGGACAGAGTAATGTAAATATCATATGCTGCAGAAGATGAGAAAGTAATCTTCAGTTGTCTTTGAAAAAGCAAAACTTCAAGACAGGAAGCGATTATAGTAATGATAAAGTTTATCTCTCTCTAGTCTTGATTTGGTTATCTTAGAAGGCAGAACCATGGAGACATGTTGCCAGGGTCAATCAGGTGAAACAGTTGTAAGAGAACTGACCTCTGGGCATGACAGTTCTGAAGAGCATGAGTGAAGCTCATGCCAGTTAACGTCTAGCACGAAATCTTGTTTAGAAGGAGGGGATGCAAGCAAAACCCACCTATAGACAAGCAGCCTGGAAAAGATGAACTCAGTAGAAAGGAAAAGTCTTCTGGGAGACTCTGAGGCAATGGTGTGTCCCTCAGTCCTCTCTGCCTGTTCATAGTTGCTTTTCAGTTGGCTTTATGCTCAACCTTTATTCACAAGCGGTGCTGCACACCTTGTGACAGTTCTTGTGGCTCTTGAGGCCTTTTCAGTTTCCTGTTGCAGCTTGGAACATTAGCATCTTTCTGACTGAAATACTACATTTCACATTCCTGCTGCTCTAATTTTAAGTGATAAGGCACATGCATCTTCACTTTGTTCTTTGCTTTATAATCAGTATTTCCTCCAAACAGCACAGGCTGCCTGTAAATTGTGGTTAAAACAGTCTCTAGGATCAAAGGGATTCATATTTCCCTATGGCCACCTTCTGAGCAAGGTGATGCTTCCAAATGAGCCTCAGTGATGGCCTGAGTGATAGTACACCATGCAGGACACTTCCATGCATCTTTCACCTTTCTGAAGTGAAAACTGCTCACTCAACCTGGGCCCATAGCTTGCATCTGTGAAGAAGTCTCTGCATGTGGGAAAGCTCTAGAGCAGTCCAACAACTGAGATAAACTGGAACAGGCTCACTGCGTATTTGTGTGCTCTGTTCTGAAATGAAAATATCTGATACTCACTTTGTGCCCACTTGGTCCTGTATTTGGGAGGGCAACCTTCACCTTGCTGCTGACAAGTTCTTCTCAGCCTTCTTGCCTGTACATGGTCCAAATGCCCACATCTCTGTACAGCTAGTCATAGGGACAGGCAGTGAAATGACAAGGTGATTGTGAAGGTTCAAAAAAGGACTGGATTGTGACCTGGCTAATCCTACTCTGCTGGCAGCAGCAAAGACTAATAAAAAGTGAAAGAAATAATCATAATTGTGCATCAGAGTGTCATCCTTAAGATGAAGCTAAGAAGTCCTCATGCTTTAGTACAGATTATTCCATATCTCTTTATTGACAGAAAGAGGACATTAGACTGGATCTGATCTATTATCTCCATCCCTCTGTAACAGGTTAGACTAAATAACCTCAAGATCACCTGTGTCAGCAAGGGAAGAGACAAAGTTTCTTACTTCACAGCCAGTATCCTGACAAGCTGTAGCAAAGGCCAGATGTCTCTCTCCACTGGTGCAATGCTATTGCCATGTTGTCCCAGGTCAATGCTTACTTGTGATGATGATGTTCCAGCAGCTACAGCAGCCTGCTTTTATCACAGAGAGCTGCACCATCCTTTGGTGGGTGCTGTGCTTTGACAGAGGCCAAGGCCTAGGTGTTGGGTAAAATAAAGTTTCATCCTCCAAACTGGGGACACACCAAAGCCATTGGGGAGCATCATTTGACTGATGAGCCCTTTGGTTCTCTTCAGAAAGCTTGTGTGGGCTGCTGACTTTGAGCAGAACAGTGTGGTGCCCACAAGATCACAGAGGCTGTTCTCAAAGTCGGCAGTGTCACGCTCCCAGGTTGGGCTAACTGGCAAAACAGTTTCCAATTACAGAGCTGCTGGATATCCTAAGGCCCTAAGGGACAACTTGTCCAAAGGGACTGCCAGATAAAAATAGGTGCATCCAATATTTTGACTGCAGTTTTCAAGCACTTCTTTATTTAAGGCTCCCAGCTGACCCAAGATTTATCAGTACACAGTGAGAGGCATCTTCCCATAAGAGCTCAGCAGTAAGCAGACAGCAAACTACATTACCTGAATGAAAAAGTGAAGTGTCATATGAGCTCTACTCTATTGGAAATGGATTAAAACAGAGCTGGTGGCCTTCTCACTAAATCACAAAAGACACTTACTGCTGTGAATATCATTTTTCCCAGTTTTTCAAAGGAACCATTCCTACTAAGAATTCTGGATTCTTTCTTTCTCCGTGCAGCTCACCTCCAGATAAAGCAAGTTGTGTCTCCAGGGGGCAGAGAGCCCCGGCTGTGCAGAGAGCTCTTGTTCATGGTCACTGTTCAGGGGCTGAGAAGTCTCTGCTCTCCTTGTAAACAATGGTGCCTGCTGAGTGCTCTCCTTAGCAAAGAGAACATCTGTCCTCTCTCTGTCCTTAGCAAGAGGAAATCCCTGCAGAGGATACAGAGTTCTGAAGTCAGTCCTGCAGCAGCTGGAAAAAGTGACTTTTTGAAACCTTCATAAAGTTCTCCAAATGGTGATCAGCAGGTGAAATGCAGGATATTCCTGCCTTGCCAGCAAGCATCAGTGTGAACATTGGAGCACAGATAGGCTACTGACTTGTTTGAAGCCTAACTACTTCCAAACAACAGAACTCCTCCTGTCAGATATCTTTATCAGTGCTTTAAGGGATGCTGCCCAGCTCGGCACTGGTCCAGAGCTGGAAGGTTGCATATGTTTTGCCAGCTGAATCGTGAGCACAGGGCAGCACAAAGTCAGTAAACAGCTGCAGCCAGATCTGCCCTGAACGACCTATCAGGGCACCAACTAAAGCACACACTCCATCCAAATGCAAAGTTCAGAGGTGATGTGATTACAGCTGTGTGTGTTCTTCACAAGAGACAGACACGCTTGACAGTGCTTCCTCATGTGTGCCCTGCCACTCCTTGGCTGCAGAAGGAGCAGGTAGCTCAGGGATTGATTGATTTTCTGCATGTGGAACTCACCAGATTTTTCTGGTAGGTTTGGTTCAGATCCAGACAGATGTGTTTCGAGAGGCATTTTTCTGGTCAAAGTGATGTCCTTTTGAGCTGAACTAAAAAGTATACAAATCATTGAACACACTTAATTCTTACAGCTTTCTCTGTTTCCAGTTTATGAGATTTTTTTAATCTCATGTCAGAGTTGGGCTTATATTGTACCTGTAGCCTAGCAGTCTTAATTTCATAGCAAGTGGGGGCAAATCCCCAAATTAATTTCATATGAAAGATAAATGATGGCAATATCCCCTACTGAAAATCAATCTGCCTTTTGAATCAAGGAGTTCAAACAGACACCTCCCTCATTCTTACTTTGGTCCTGAGTATAAATGTAATCCTGCAGCTGAGCTTTTCTTTCATGATAAAAGCTTAATTGAAAAGGCTGGATGGCAGAGAAAGTCCAATGGATGGGGTGAGTCATATTCAAGCTCTAAAACTATTGACAATATTTGATTCTGATTTTTCTTTTAGTCGTACACTCCCATTGTATTCCATTAGGGAACCATGTAAACACCTATTGATTGACATGTAAGAAAGGAAAATACTCACAGGAAAGGTCAGCTGTGCTCAGATAGATAGTTGCTGTGACTAGACTTGACCAGATGCCATGGGGTGGAGAACATTCACATAATCTGCTGGGGAGTGTCCATGATAAGTGAGCAAGTAGCATAAAGCTCAAGGCACGCTGGTCACCTAGCAGCCACCAGAGCTACTTTTAGATCCAGGATAAAATACTGCACAACCTATTTAAAAGATAAAATGAAAAAAAAACCAGTAAAGAAAAAGCAATGATAGAACAGATATGTTTCCTTATGTGACAAGGACTGCTCTCAGGGGTAAAGGGGAATCAGAATTTCACTTAAAAAACAATGCTCAGCACAGTCCCACTTGATAATCCTGCCCCAAGTCAGAGACGTGTGATCTGGATGGAAGCACTGCCCGAGGAAACACACAGTGAGCTGAAAAGCTGCTCTCAGATGTTTGCTGTCGAAAAGGTGTCTCAAGTAGAGTCCCAGGGGAGTATGTCCAGAGCTGATATTTTCATTAGCCACCTGGATGATGGAAGAGAAAGCATGCTTATGAAATTTGCTGACAGCCAGGATGGGTGGCAAGCAGGATGTGTGACAGGATCAGAAGTCAAAATTATCTTGATGCATTGGAGTGGGGGGGGGGGGGAAGGAGAGGGGTAAGGGGAAAACTGCATCTGAAGAAGAGAAGGAACAGAAATGCAAAATGGAGAGTGTCTGCCTAGCCACTGTCATGGCAGGAAAGGATCGGAAGCAGACACTGGCTGCAGCTCCGGCTGCGCTAAAATTCCCTTAGAGGCAGGGTACAGACTGGGAGCTGTTAATGGGGGAGAAAACAAATCCGAAGGAAATCCATCATTGTTAATGATGTTTTTATCTCAGGGAGATTTCTCTAGGTACAGGTGGGAGGTTATTTGAAATTATTCAGTTACTTCTTTCCAGAGCTCAGTCAATCTTTCACAGCTGAGACATCCCTCCGGAAAAACACAGGTAAAACACAGGGCTGTCTTTATCCTCACTCCTGCAGCAGTGATGCTGCTAGCTGCTGAGACATAGATATTTTCCATTTCAGACTCTGGTTTGCAGGACTTTATGTAACTTGGAAATATGAAGAGAAAGTGGCACTGAGGTCACAGAAAACCTAATTTCTTGGCATTCTTCCCTTTTAATCTTTGAATCTTTCAGCCTACCCACCCCCACACCTGGCAATGTCAGTACTTAAAGTGCTGCTTTCCTTCAGCTGCATCATCTCTTCACTTATACTTTCTATTCAAACAAACAAACAAACACCACAAACAAAACCCCCAAACCAACCAACCAACAAAAAAAAAAACCCAAAACCCACAAACCCCAAACCCCTACACAAACCCAACCCAAACAAACCAACCCCAACCCCAACAAACTACCCCAAAATTCAAAACCAAACCCCCTAGAGATCCTGATTTAACATGCTTTAAAATAATACATGAAATATTTAAAGCTGGCTTAGACATGGAGGAGGACTGCTGAGCTCCCTTCAGTGCTTGCACCAAGGAGAATGCAGTTCTGCTGCTCGTATGAAAGTGACAGCTCTGGGTTTGTGTCGGTTGCCCAGAAAGAGTAATTTTCGAATCCTCTCAGGTTCCCATTAATCTCTGGGTGCTGTTTATCTTGGCTTTGTCATTCAGACACTGTAACTTGATGTATACTTGATAGTGACATTCATATTCGTTGTGACAGCTGCGGAAAACACATCACTAAACTCTGGAGCTAAGTCAATTTATTTTCTGTCCTCATGAAAAGGTATAAAGCAGCATTTACATTCTTCCTGCTTTCCCTTGTCTACACAAATGAACTCTGGAGACAATTGGCAGTGCAGGGCAGGTGGAGCATCCTTCTTTTCTCTGTTTTGACTGTCTATGGGGAAGAAATCCTACTTTCATCTGTTATCCACTGTGCCCAGATACAGAAGCTGAGAGGGGGGCATGCCTGACCCATCACAAGCAGTACACATTACTGCAGAAACTTGTTTAACAAATAACATTCTCATATTTAAGAAGCTCTCAGTGTGACACTGATGTTCAGTGTGTGAATAACTTCATTCTTGAATACTTGCTGACCTAAATACTGGCATTTGAGGTGATACTAGATATCAGTGATCATGCCTGAGGGAAAAAAAAAATCAACATCTGTGGTGAAAGAGAACACAAATGCTATAAAATTCAATCTGTTTTCCCTAAGTTCAAAGTAACTTTCTTGCTTTGCAAAAGAAGAGGCAGCAGAGAAGGCATCTAGGAGGTCAAGACATGTATCCTACTAAAATATAAGGAGGTTGATAAACTGAAGCTCAAAAGCAAGAGCCTTCATAAAAACATTAAGCCCCTCGGTAAGGTGTTTGTCTTCAGGCAGTACCTGGCAGTGTTTATCTATTCATCCCTCTTCTAATAATAAATACATACATATAGGTCAATACAGGCTTCATACTGCTTGGGCAAAACATTAGTTCTTAAAATGTCATTGTCTGAACCACATGAAGACATGAGGAGGGGCAGAGGGGCTCCCTGTGTTTCACAAACACACTAGCCAGGCTTTGTAAGAAGCGAAGCTTCCATTCTGGCCAGGGTCCTCTTATGAAGATTCTTAGAAGAAGTGCAAAAGTAGATGAGACTGCAAACAAGAATGTCCCAGTCCAGCTCCTTCTTTGCCTGCATTTATAACAATAAATAATTTTCTGTGAAACATCCTTACATTCTCATCTGTATGTTCATCATTTTGAGGTGGAGGCATGTCTAACTCCTGGCAGTACCCTGGCCTATCAGACTGAGCCATGTCCTTTTAGAGACTCAAGTACAGGCATACAGGTTCCGTGGGAAAACATCATACTTCTGTTAAAAAAACCCAAACCAAACCAACCAAACCAACTTGTGATTATGATAACTTTGCTGATGAGCAACAGCAAATCTTGTCTCAAATCTTAACAAATCAGTAACCTATCCCTTCATATCACTGGCCAAAGTCACCCTGTTTCATGAATCATCCCTAATCCGTGGCTGTCAGAATTATCTATGAGAGTCTGTTTGCCTGACTGGTGCTTTTGAATCACGGATCTGGAAAGATGGCTAAGACATGTTTGTCATTCTATAATGCACATTGCATGAAAGACCTCTTCAGTTTTAGTAACCTGCTGTCCAAAAGAAATTAGATAACCTCATCTGTCAGCTCTGTGCGTTCTGCCTCCAGCACAGAAGCAGTAGATGTATTTACAGCGTCAACACGAGGGTGGCTGGGCAGGCTTTGTTCTGACTTTTCCAGGAGGTCTTGCAAAGGGTGGTTTAGCTTTCCACTCAATTTAGCAAGCACTAAAGAAACTTGACCTTCTACCACAATTGTGATTGTGCTGTGGAAAGTGCCCCATACTCCATGGGCTGGTCTTACAGATGCGAGCAATGGATCTCCCTTGGTTTGAAGCATTTTATTTGTTTGTTAATAATAATTTATCCCTTCAGTCTGGGGTGGTCTTTATTACCTTCCCTGTCAGTGCACACTGCAATGGAAACACTCTCAAAACAGCAGGTTTGCTGAGATAGTTAGCCCACACATTTTGTGTTACTATCAGATGGTAATGGAAGGGAATGGAGTAAGTTCTTATTTCTTTCCTCCACATATTTCCTGACTATTCCTCAGAGGGACCAGTAAGGCACCAACATTAGAATGAATTCTGACACCATGTGCTCAATACAGAACATAAAGGTTATGATGACCTAGATAAGCTGGTTCAAAACTTTAGTTATGGAAATGTCTGTAAATCTAAATGGATTTATGTCCCTATACATGAACTGTGAATCTGCATGATGTGCAGAGCTCTTTTCCCCAGATGAATGAGTTTAAAATTCACTGTCTTCCCTAGCTCTTCATTCATTCCTTCTCTGTATGCTACAGACAACTGCACAGCTCCTCGGGTTTGGGCTCGCTGTCTGTAGCCATTGTCCATAGAGAGTTTTCTCTGATCCTGCAGCCTCACTGAACTAGCTCCACAGTCAGATAAATTTGTTCATAACTACACAAAATGCAGGGAAAAAAATATTGAAGTTTTACAGTTAGGAAATATTTTGCCCAAGATTCTCTCTGAATTACCCAGCACAATCCCACGAAAGCACAGACTACCCAAAATGCCAGCTGGAAAAAGAGCCTTCTGAAAACAGTAAAATCAGTGAACAAGAATATCTGAGAGGTGCAGGGCTTTTCCAACCTGGTCTGGTCTGGTCTGGTCTATTCTATTCTATTCTATTCTATTCTATTCTATTCTATTCTATTCTATTCTATTCTATTCTATTCTATTCTGTTCTGTTCTACTCTACTCTACTCTACTCTACTCTACTCTACTCTACTCTACTCTACTCTACTCTACGTCTATTCTATGTCTATTCTGTGTCTATCTGGCTTGAGTTTGGTTTTTATTAAGTTTGAGAGAGCTAAGTAATTGCACCAACAATAAATGACTCCTCAGGATCACTTCTGCTCTGGTTTAGGACTCTGCAAGCAAATACAAAAATAGCTAATGGAAGAGACTGCCTGCAGCATCTTTAGTTTCTCTGTGTAGGCAGCACAGACTAGCTCAATAGATTATTTCAACAAAGTACAGACTCATCCCAGAGCCTAAATGCACATCTAACCACCCAGAATGCCAACACTTGGACTCTTACCCCAGACCCAGCACAGAGAAGCTTGGTCAGAACTAAATGTCTGAAGATTCAGCATCGTTTTGCCCTCATTCCTGCTAGACAAGAGACTTCTTCATATTCATTTTTTACCAGTCTCTATCAGGCCTCTTGATTTTTATGTGTCCCCAGGAGCATTTTTGGAACCCTGTGGTACAGCATGGACAGTAATAGTTTCACACACATCATAGAATCACTTAGATTGGAAAAGTCCTTTAAGTTCATTGAGTTCAACTGTTAACCTAAAACTGCCAAACCCACCACAAAGCTATACTGCTAAACACCACGTCTACTCCTCATAAATACCTCCAGGGAGAGTGGTTCAACACTTCCCTGGGCAACTTGTTCCAGAACTTGATAACCCTTTCTGTGAAAAAGTATTCCTAACATCTAATCTAAACCTCCCCTTGAGCAACCTGAGTGTGGAAATCTCTTGAGCTACCCAGAGGGCTGGCTCAGTTCCACCCAGATGCAGCATTAGGAGTCTGGAACTGTACAAAGATGAATTCAAATTTAAATTACCAAATCTCAGCAAGCTTACAACTTATGAAGAACTGCAGCACCTTTTCAGAGTGGTGACTTTTGGTTCTCGTCTCTACCTCCTCACCTGCACAGAACTGCACCTTTCAAACCATCTCTCAAATCAGAACTGTGTTCACAGAGCAGTCACTTGAGAAATGATTCCCACTAAGAGAGGTCATTTCTGACTGTAAAATCCCATGCCCTGAGAGACAGTGGCTGTCATGCATATTTAACTTACCCATCAAATGAGCTTTGCTATGTAATAAGTTGCTTGAAAGTAGAATAAAGGCAGATATGAAGTTCATTTATCCTTTGAAGTCCCTTAAAGGTGGGATTGCAATCAAAATATACTAAACTGTTTTACAGGTCAAGACTTGTTTGTGAAGTGTCCATTTAAGTCAGGCTGCAGTACCATCTTGATCAGCAAGTTAGAGGAAAAAGCATCTTACAAACTGTGTTTCATTACTACTAACGTGACTGTATTAAGGTACAACTGATTCAATGCTCAAAACTGATTAATCTCTGTGTTAATTACATGAAAGCTGCTTAACAAAGAGCCCTGTGAACCCACCATCTCCTTTTTCATTAAAGTTGTCAAGTTAAATTATATCACAGGCACACTATTATTTCTAACTGACTACAAAGTAGCTAAGACATCATCAATCCAACTATCCTCTAAAATCCAAATGCTGGAGAGGCTCTGTGTTGTTATTTCATTAGGACAGAAACACTGTCATTAGGGTCTTGCAGCCTAATTGTGTGTTTGGGGAAATCAGTGTATCCTCTATTGCTTTTGTTTAAACATAACCCCCTAAAATCTGATCAGGAGAATGGAAAGTGTTTCTGCAAGGAGACTACTAGAGCTTGTGTTATTTAAGCTGGTGAAGAGAAGGCTGCACTGGGATATCATCACCGTTTCTGTGAGGGAAGTACAGACTGGGGAATTTCATCTAAAGGGCTGTGTTGGCAGAAAAACAAATGGGTGTGGACAGCCTGTTAGTGGAGCTGAGATGGAATTCAGAAGAAAATTCCTAAAGTCAGGGCATCAGGGGCTTCAAATGGCTGCCCAATCCCTGCAATAGGTGAAGAAGCCTTACTTTTACAATGAAGCTTAAAGAGTTTGTGGGGAGAATTATCTGATGCTCTTCTGAGAGCAGCTTGAGTTCAACCAGTAGTCCAAATGAGCTATTAGAGAATATCACACATGCATGCTTCACCCTTTGGATAACCTCTGGCAGGCCCCAGAATCAGCTTGCACTGTGCTAGTGAGGCTGGAGAGTTTGGTCAGTGTGCCTCTACACTGCTCATCTGCACAGCCCTAGAAAGGAGGGCACTGTGTGCACACAAAAGTGGCCTCTCCATTGGAAGAGGAAATCAAAAGTGCCTATGAACTGCTGGAGGGTTATGGTGAATAAATAGCATTTTTCCAGTTTAAGGCAATTTAGTAGCTACTTAACTTTCTAGAAACAATGTCAGTGACCTTTTTCTTTTAACGTATTTGCCCTCTGACAATGTCTGAGCTTCATAAAATTTAATTGCACTAGGGACCTCATTATTATATTACATTTTGTTGGTGGACTCAGACAAGAACTCAAGAATATGATTTTCTGAAGCCAGAAGATCTGTGAGAATAGTAACTTCATCTTGGGAATGGAAAGAACACAGAGAGTGCTTTACCCACACACCTCCAAAGAATCAATTTTGAATTGCTTTCCTTATTCAAGAGTCTGACATTGTTCTGAGTTTTTACTCTACAAACTACTGTGGATTATGGCAAGTTTATTTTAGGCTGGCATGTTCAGCAGGGATGCATCTTTTAATATCTATTCATTAAGGATGCTAGCACATAGGAGATTTTCTTCCTATAAATGCAAAATGAGAGGGCTTTCATCCTACGTACTGCAACGTTCCTTCTAAAAATGCAGGGAAACAGACTGCACTTAAAATAGTCTCTGGCTCTGCACGTACAGGGGAAGGAAATAGCAGGGGGATAGGCTTCTCTCTGCAGCAGACTTCTTTTCCCATTTAATTATTTGTATTTATAACATTTAGTGTTCCAAATATCACTGAAATAAATTACCAGCAGTAGCAATCAGTTGTTGTTCCCATTTAATTTGTGCACTCTTGATAAAATACAGGACAGAAAGAGCAGCAGCGTTTGGAGGCAATAGATCAAATTACTGAACAATTAGCCTTAGAAGTATATATGAAGACCAGGAGTAAAAGGATGGAATATTTTTAAGGGAGGGCTATGTTGTTGTTGCTGGTGTTCTAGAAGTCTTAATTTGAAAGGTTCTTATTGAAAACTAACAAAATGTTGTGTCTGCACCTAACCAGGCAATGTTTTGGTGTTGGTTTTTCTTTGAAACAATTCCTTTCATTCATTCCTCATCTGCAAAGGAGCAAAGATTGTTTATCCCAGCAAACACAGCACTTCCCATTCTGTTCTCACCTTCTTTCTCAGGCTGCACCCTTCATTTTCCCTGAGTGCCTTTCTGAACAAGATCCTTACTTACTCAGTTAGCACCAGGCACGGCCTAAGAGTGTTGATAACTCTTACAGTGTTTCCTGTCTGATTTCCTGCCCCATTGCACAGGAGAAGCAGCACTAACTGTTAAGGCAATGAACCAGCACGGATGGTGTGGTGTTACAGTGGTGTTTAAACTCTATCCCTAGAGAAAACAAGGCAAGGAATGCTCTTTTTCTCTTGTGCTTCAACTCCTCTCTGATGTGTCTAATGCTGACTAGGCAAAGTTTTACAGAGATTAATTTCTCTCTATTTACTGCCACCAAAGATTTTCAAGGTAGTATGCAACTTGCCCATCCAGTGCTTCTATTTATAGGATCTGGATCTCATTAGTGTGAAACAATAGCTTGCTATTAAACTCAGTGCAGTTACAAGGGAACTCAGCAATTCAGTTTTGCTCCATGAGCTGGTAGATGCCAGCAATCTAAGTCTATGAGATATTCTGAGACGCTTTTTCTTTATTTCCATACCTAGACTGCTGAACAAGAGCCTAATCAGATTTTCTAGCCTTAATTTCAGCTCTAATGTCTATTTTGAGAAATGTGTCCTGCCATGAGATAATTTGATATTTTTAAATAACTGAATTAGGAAAAACTCTTTTCTGAGTAATGTTGTTCAGTGTGCAGATCCTTAAACTTGATTAAGGAAGAGCCAGGAGGAGACCATTCAGCGCCTTCCATCTATCACTGCTTTGCACCTGCCATCGGCAGGCACAGGAGCACGCAGGCAGCTGTCTGGAAGAGACTCTCTCATATTTCACACAGCAGGAATCTTCTGGCATTTGGCCATGGACTCACCTTTCTCATGACTGAAAATCCACCTGCAGTCCTACTGCCAAGATGCCTCTGCCCAGCCCTGTCCCTCCAGAGTAGGGAACACTGAGGAACCTTTCTTTATTTCCTAGCTAACAGCTGCTAAAGGGAAAGCACCAGATAGGTTTTCAGTATCCTACAGGTCTCCAGAAGAAAAGCCCCAGTGATGCTAGGTAGGGAGATTGAGTTGAGGTTAGAGAAATACTGGAATATGCAGTTGATGTTCTACAGGTGCTTTTGCAAACCAGAAAATGCCACAAAAAAAGGTCTTGAAAATGCCACCCAAAGATGTCTTCTCTGTTAAAACACAGTCTTGATGTTTGTATAAGAACATCAGCAAGGAGTTTAGTTTGGGCAAGAGGCAGCTCTGGGCTAGCTGAGCTGATCTTTGACACCGTGCTTCCTCTGCTAGGAGACACTGTGCTTGGCACTGCTGCAGAACTGGGAAGGCATACGTTCTATCAAAGGCTGAAAAACCCTCCACTCAGGCTGAAGTCTCCAATTCTTCTGTGCAATTTGCCTCCCAAGTAAGATGTTTGGAGTGGGGAAGATCTAAAGCAACGGTAACAATGCCGTGCGTCACCAGAGTCTGCCTGACAAACGAGTGTGCCTGCAGTGACCTCCTGCGAGCCGCCCCGCGCGCGCTCTGTCTCACCACCAGCACCGTTAATCAAAGATGTGACGCACGTATCTCTGTGTAAAACTGGAAATGAGTCAGCTGCTAGAGATATAAGTGAGTCCTTGCAGATGCTCAGGCACCACTGAGTCGTGACTGGAGCAGCTAACTGCTTCAAAGATTCACATTTTTTGAAGTTATTTTTGATTTTTTTCTTCCATGGAGAGATCAGCAGGAACCTTGTTCCTAGATTAGTCCTGTTACATAACAAGATGTGTTGGGTGCCACATATAGCTGCACATAGATACTGCAAGGATGAAAGTATGAATATGTGATTCTTCTCTTCCTTCTCTTACTGTTTACAGCCGAGAGAAGCATATCTGCAAAACGTAGCTGTCCCTGACCACGTGAATGCCAAGCTTTCATTAAAGAGAACTTGACTCTCACTGTGATTAAGTAAGAGTATTCCTATCTTGCAGCACCTTCAATATAAGCAGCTATGTTGCTAACAAGGACATTGAATAAATGGACATTATGGTTATGGGACATCAAGGGTTTCACTCTTTGGTCAGAGATCTTAATGCAAAAGGGTTGTGAAAGGCTAAAAGATGATGCTCAGCCAGCCGGCTTTAATCATCTAACAGTTAAGCTTCCAGTTCAAGCTGGGCATTCAGAATCTCTCCAGAATAAAAGGTGAGATATCCTACAGAATGAGCTAGTCTAATGAGCTAGTCACTCATTCCACCTATTTTAAAACTAAATTAAAATCCCTTCAATTTGCCTCTCTCGTTTGATCAACTTCATCTAGCACGGACTAGACAGTTTTTGGATAGATAAATTAGCATCCTGACTTAGAAACAGTGGAATGCACGGTCAGTGCTACCTTTTACAAGGATGCTTTCCTCAGCCCAGTTACTCCTGGAAAGATGGTCCTTAGGTAGGAAGAGAGAGGAAAACCACAGGCTTAAAAAAACCTGCTGGCAAAAAGTTGTTCTTTGTACTTAGTGGAAAGACATTTCCCAGTTTAGAGGAACACTGCATTAAATATACAATATTCATTTCTGCTCAGGCAAACATAAACAAACATCCTACTCTCTTCACATGTTTCAATGAGATCTCTTGGTAAAGATAGTAATGACCAATGTACTGTTGCTTTAGGCTGACAGGAAGCACAGCTCCTTGGGGCTTACCGAGTGTGTGTGATGTTCAGGCTGTCCCACCACTGGAATGACTGAAAATGTTCTCTTTTCTTCTCAGTGTGTCTCTTTGCAAACAGGTTGATGAAATCTGTCTGTACTTGTAGTCATCTGTCTCTGATTTTGCTGCCTAAGCTTGTATGAAACCAAACCAATCTGTGTGATCACCTAGAGAATAGTTATGACTTCTTCTGGCTGCCTTCACTAGTAAGACAACAACAATGTGTTAATTATAGTTTCATAGTTTCATTCAGGGTTGGAAGGGACCACAAGGATCATCTAGTTCCAACCCCCTTGCCATGGGCAGGGACACCCCACACTAGATCAGGCTGCCCAGAGCCTCATCCAGCCTGGGCTTAAACACCTCCAGGGAGGGGGCCCCAACCACCTCCCTGGACAACCCATTCCAGGGTTTCACCACTCTCATGGGGAAGAACTTCCTCCTCACCTCCAGCCTGAATCTCCCCACCTCCAGCTTCATTCCATTGCCCCTAGTCCTATCACTACCTGATATCCTTGGATGATACCTGGGTACAAACACACCTTTATGAAACCACTTAATTTGCACCTGTTTATTATTTCCTACCAAAGGACAGAGGAAAAAAACCAATCCATTAATATTTTTCTGGATGTCATTGAGGAGCTGTTAAATATGCTTTATCTATCAGTGCATCCAGGTATAATGAAGGCTTGTGGTTTAAATCCATATCTGTGGCATACCTGCCACCAAAACCTCTAGGTCCTGCACAGCACCATGAAGTCCAGTTCAGCATTCCTGTGTACATGTAAGATAAAGGGAAGGACTCAAACTAGCAGGTGTCAGGTAGCTTTCCAAACATCTCTTACCACCTGTGGTATTCTCATGGTGAAAATTACCCTGAGCAAAGAGCAGTCAGGTTCCAGCCGAAGAACAGTTGGCAAAGGTTGACTCAGCTGTCAGGGGTGAGCAGAGGAAATGACAAATCTGCTTTCCTAACCATGGCGAAATCATTGACAAGTAAATTGTCCACCCACAGTCAGCTCAGTCTGCACTTCCATGTCCTCCAAAATGTCTCCTTGAGGAAATGATTATCATCAAGTAGGATTCCTGTGTATCACTTTCTGCTCTTTCTGCCTGGGAAATTTTGTCTTGCTCTGTCTGACAGTGAGCTGCTATCACTTACTGAGGACTTCATCACTCCTTAGCAGGATCTTGTCAATGAGAAGAGCATGAAACCTTCAGAATTTAGGACATTTCAGCTAAAATGGAATGTTGCAACTATTCCAAACACATTGAATCCTTCTTTAATTTTCACAATGGCTAAACATCAAATACTAAATACAATGCATACTTAGTCTAAGCTTTTACCATCAAGACACTAGGCTCAAGTTACTGAAAAGGTCAGATAAAGGTCAGATCTAAAAAACTCCTGCCTGGCTGAATGAAACCTTCTAAAGCAGGAAGGTTTGTCTCTAACACATCCTTAGGAATGTTAATATTAAGAATAAGGGGGAAAAAAGGGTTTTAGCATGCACTTATTTTCTAAAGGTACAAAATAAGACTCTTCAAAAATAAGACTCTTCTATTACACCTAAAAATTCAGTTACCTTCAGAAATGACACACAATAGAATGTAAAAACAAGGTGATGACTGTGCCTGGGCAGAGGTGTTTGGCTTCAGTGACCTTTCCAGGACTATAACCAAACCTGTAGTTTTTCCAGGTCACAAAGAGTTTCCACCTGACATAAGCAGATAAATTCCTGCAGGTTTGGGTTTTAGCAGGTGCACCAAGAACCCGCTCCTGCTCTGAACACTGATTATTTCATCACTGGATTAAGTTCAGTCAGAGCAGTCAATATTTTGATCATTTTCTCAGTCATAATTGCAGTAAAAAAATAATTTGACAATCTGTCTATTTTTCATAGGAGGAAAACTGCCAAAACACCAAGAATGAAGCCTATTCCCAGGAGGTGCAAAGCCGCTCCTGATCCCAGCGAGACAGAGTAGCTTGAGTAATTTCAGACACATGCATGTTAGTCACATCACGTTCCTTACAGCCTATGTGAGGAGCACAAATCAACAAATAAGAGTTCCTTTCAGTACTTCAAGGGCATTTAACTGCTGTGCATTCATCCCTCAGGACAAGCTCAGTTCCATCCTGCAAGCAGAGAGATGTTTTATTTTGGGATTTTGAAAATGCAGTCCCTTCCTCTCACAGCAGCCACAGCCCATGCTGGTAGCAGTTCTCATTTGTTTTGTTTGGGGTGGCTTTGTCTTTGTTTGTGGGGGTTTTGGTGGGGTTTCTGTTTGTGTTTTGCTTTGGTGGTGGTGGTGGTTTTTTTTCCCTGAGCAAAGAACAATTTCCTAAGTGGCAGCTTACCAACAACAAATTCACCTGAGCTATTTCCTACATATTACAGTGCCTGGAAGTCTAGCAACACAAGGCAGGTTTAAACCAATAAACACAAACTACTTTCCATGGTAATTGTTGTAGCCAGGGAGGGGTTGGTCTCTTCTCCCAGGCAACCAGCACCAGAACAAGGGGACACAGTCTCAAGCTGCACCAGGGGAGGTTTAGACTCGAGGTGAGGAGAAAGTTCTTCACCAAGAGAGTTGTTGGCCATTGGAATGTGCTGCCCAGGGAGGTGGTGGAGTCACCGTCCCTGGAGGCGTTCCAGAGGGGATTGGATGTGGCACTTGGTGCCATGGTCTAGTCATGAGGCCTGTGGTGACAGGTTGGACTCGATGATCCTCGAGGTCTCTTCCAACCTTGGTGATTCTGCGATACTGTGATAATTTGGGTGGGTTGGGTTTTGGTTTCCTGATGTACACAGGACAGTACAGTTTGGCTCCTTGCTGGGGTTTTCTTGGGCTTTACTTCTAACTGCTGCCATAGGCTCACTCCTTGGGCTGGGGCAAATGGCTGTCCTCTCCACTCACTTTGAAAATGCTCTCAATGAATGCAGAAAGCTGCCTGATGGGCCCAAGGTAGTGATGAGGTTTGTAGCTAGCCAAAGTGAAATGGTGAGCATCAACCAACGTGTTCTCCTTCTGCCCTTAGTCTCTGTCAGGGAGTTAGAGTAGCTGTGGAGGTCCCAACTGAAGGCCTTGGTAGTGCAGAAGAACTTCTTTCTTTTTGGGTAAGGTATACCACTTGCACTGTTTTCTCAGCAGTTCCTTACACTGTCTTGCTTAAATTAAGCCCAGCACATACTGCTCTGCTTTTATCAACTACTTTAGAGAAACAGAATCATAGAATCATAGAATCAATAAGGTTGGAAAAGACCTCAAAGATCATCAAGTCCAACCTGATATATCAATAGGTCCAAAGTTTTATGAAAGAGTGCTTTAAATTCAGGATTTCTGTAACTGAAGCACCCAAAGCACAATCTAGACAAATGGTGATACATATTTTAACATCAAAGACTTGCAGGTATTTTCCATTGACCTTCTCTTCAATTACCTTGTCCTTTGGTAATAAAGTTAGCAGGAACTTTTTATTGCAGGGTATTTGTAGAAGATTAAGAAGATCCCCAGAAACTTGCACACCAGCAAGACTAAATTAATATTGGCTGCTCCTTGCTGTAACTGGAAGCATGGTAACTGAATCAGATATTAGCCTGTAACAGCCTGGACACCTTCCTTCAGCCACCTCTGTCTGTTGGAAGGACAACACAGCAGGGCACCATCAGTCTAAGAGGTTCCTGGAATGCATGGATGACAATTTCCTCTTCCACATGATAAAGGAACCCACAGAAAAATGTGCCATGCTCATGAAATCCTCTGGCCACATCTCACCACAGGCAGTACAATATAATCACTGCACATGAAGCAAAGAGCAAGAGAACTCTAAAAGACATGTCTCTTATCTCCTCATGCAGGGGCAGTAAGTCTGGGAAGCCACTTTCTTCTTTAGGTAGAATATCTGAGGGAAAGATTCTTGTCCTGCAGAAGCAAAGTTTAAAATCAGATTTGTTGTTTAATCCAGAATTCAGTAAGGAATTCTTGTATCCCTTGAACATTTCCTTAGACTAAGAGGTGCTGCTGTTGATTCAGCTCCCTTGTCAGCAGCCACTCCGAACGCACTGATGAACACGTGGTGATATGTGCTTCATTTTCAGCATATTACTCCTTGTTGTTATGTTCCTGCTGTGCTTTTCTAGTGCCATAGTTTCTTTATACTGTGACCATAGCAATGTCCATCCAAAAACATGGCAAATGCAAATCTTCAGACCATCAGGTAGCAAACCATGTATCAGGAAGGCTTTTGTTCACTCTGTGAGGACTAATTCCCTCTGTGGAGACAATCCTGCCACACGTACCTAACACCTCAGGATATGTGATTTGCATTACAAGTAATGCTTATGACAAGCATCCAAGCCCCAGATTTTAATGAAGGACAGGATCAGCTCGCCCCTAGCATACCTCTGGTTTGAGTATAACTTGAATTGTCTTCTGGGAACTCTGCTTGTTGGGATAAAATCGGAATTTGTTTTGCCTGCATAAAGATACAGCTTACAGCGACAGTGCTACGTTATGTAATATCCAACAGCTTGACTATTCCATCTAATTATACTAAAGGCTAAACTAGTGGAAGCAACATGAACACTTCAGATTTTGTTATAAATATGAAAGACAACTGAAAGCAGCAAGTTTAATATGCACTGTGCTGTAAGTACCCTTGGAAAATCTCTGTCTCTGCCATCCTTTCCGATACCAAGCTACATTTGGTAGGTCATACTGTAAACCACAGCTGGAAAAAACCTCCCTGCAGGACATTATCAGACTTGCTTCTAGCAATTCTCACTGTCCTGCAAAAAAAGTCCTGTCTGATTTTCTTTCCTTCCAAGCTCAGGCAAGAAACATCTTCATTTCCTGCAATTCAGCTTGAAACATTCACTCCTTCATAAGGAGGGTTACAAAATTAGTCTTTACAGAACCCAAACCTGATCTCTACAAAATGAAACCTGAATCTGAAAGATTCAGCCTGTCAGAGCTGAGGATTTAAAAAGCTTATCAACTGGGGTAAAGCTTTCAGCATACTAAGCATTGAGTTTGCTTGGGGGGAGATGCAGCCAGCTTCAGTTCAGCAGGCATAGGAATGTGTTCAGGTGCTACAGGGAAGGAAAGCCTGAGAGCTCGCAGCAGCTGACAGGCTTTCAGAAGAGGCTTCAAGCACAAAGCAGCATCCCTGGGAAGAAAAGAAATAAAAAATCAAGAAATCTTGTCTTCTGTTTTTCTTTGTTTTTTTCCTTCCAATTCCCTTTTCTTAGAAGTTTATTCTACTAAAAAGGTGATAAAGGAGTGCTAATAGGTGACACATGCCTAGTGACAGCCGGAACTGGAGCTTGACCCAGGACACTTTCCTGCTTGGTGACTTCCTGGGAGTGTCCTTCAAATCTCGTGAGAGCTGTAGGGGAAACATGAAGTACAACATGCAGACTCTGCAGTGGCACTTGGGAAGAAAAGGCAACAGCCATAAACTAAAAGTTCATTTTGCTTTTCTCACGTTATTCTGTTATTACTACCCACTCTAGATATTTTTTTTCCTAGAATCCCTTTACTACTGGCATTTTCTGCCATGAAAAATGTACTGAAGCCACTTAGAGGTTGCATGTGTTTTGTTTACTCCTGCACATGGTTCCCAGGTGCTCCCAGGAGCTGTTCACTGGTCAGTACGGTCTGGGCATGCCCTGTGCATTTGCTGTACTACGTATTCATTGCAGCACCCTTCCTTGTTGTACAAGGTGCTAGGTTTCCTGAGAAGAAGCTCCTGGCTTGCTTCTTTCTCTGAAGTTAGTTGCATGGTATTACCACACACTGTAAAGAGCATCTGAGGCTAAACTCAGGCTGAGCATTGATGGGCACCTCTGCTCCTCCAGGCTCTTGAGCCTGAGTTAGAGGTTTGAGCTTAGGCAGCAGGATGCTAAAGCAGCAGCAAATCACGTTCCACTGTGGGCCTGTGCTTAGCGCACGGCATAGACAGCATCAGTTGAGCTGGCTGTGTGCTGCAGTCTGTATGACTTGCATGCTAGGCTGCACCATTACAAAGTTTCTGTTTATCACTGTCATTTGCTTTCATTTTTAACTTAAAGGATCAAATGAAGAAGTGCAACACTTCTGACAGAGAGCTATTGTGAAGTGAAGAATTTGCCATATCAAGTGATCTAAACATTGATTTAATTTGTCAGTCTCAATGACAGCAGTCATTGTCAGCTATTCCACAGATAAGCCTCCAGAACGCTGTGCACAGGGAGAAATATCTTCCTTGTACTGGAAAAGCAGCTTTTCCAGAGGCTTAAGAACCACAGTTCTTGCTTACTGTTCTGCACCTGAGGACTGCTTTCCCCTTCATCATGATTGCTCTAACCTTGCTGATTGCTGAGTACAACCTTGCATACTTTGGCATTAGTATTAACAAGAGTTCTACTGTTTCATTAAATCTGGTCTTGTGTCAACCCATAAATCTTCTCTCCTTTTCCTGATGCCCCTTCTTGGCTGGAGAAGGAGTCATTGGGTGGTAGAGTGGACCATTTCTGAAGCAGTGCAAAAATATCTCTATCAAGAACTATCTGGCTTTTTCTTGCATGAAATAAGTCTGGAGACTATTGATTAACGTGTGTGATATGAGATGGGTCCAGAACAGGGTCATGGAGATCTTCAGATGGCTGGAGAACCTTCCCTATGATGGCAAGCTGTAAGAACTGGGGCTGCTCGCCCTGGAGAGAAAGCAGCTCCAGGGAGACCTATAGCAGCCTTCCAGTACCTGCAAGAATGGTGGGAAGGGACTTTTTACCAGAGCTTGTAGTGATAGGATGAGAGGGAATGAATTGAAGCTTGAGGAGGGTAGATTGAGACAGGGAAATTAGGAAGAAATTCCTTAAAGTGAGAGTGGTGAGACACTGGGAGAGTTGCCCAGGGAGGTCATGGAAGTTCCCTTCCTAGAGGTGTTCAAGGCCAGGCTGGAGCATCCTGGTCTAGTGGGATGTGTCCTGGCCCGTGGCAGAGCGGTTGGAACTGGATGAACTTCAAGGTCCCTTCCAACCTAAACCATTCTGTAAGAAGGTGTGCATGTCTGTGTGTCTGTCTGTGTCTGTGCATGTCTCTATGTGTCTCTGTGTGTGTGTCTGTGCGTGTCTCTGTGTCTGTGTCTGTGTGTGTCTGTGTCTGTGCGTGTCTCTATGTGTCTGTGTCTGTGTGTCTGTGCGTGTCTCTGTGTCTGTGTCTGTGTCTGTGCGTGTCTCTATGTGTGTGTGTGTGTATCTGTGTGTGTCTGTCTGTGCGTGTCTCTATGTGTCTGTGTGTCTGTGCGTGTCTCTATGTGTCTGTGTCTGTGTGTGTCTGTGTCTGTGCGTGTCTCTATGTGTCTGTGTGTCTGTGCGTGTCTCTATGTGTGTGTGTGTCTGTGCGTGTCTCTGTGTCTGTGTCTGTGTCTGTGCGTGTCTCTATGTGTGTGTGTGTGTATCTGTGTGTGTCTGTCTGTGCGTGTCTCTATGTGTCTGTGTGTCTGTGCGTGTCTCTATGTGTCTGTGTCTGTGTGTGTCTGTGTCTGTGCGTGTCTCTATGTGTCTGTGTGTCTGTGCGTGTCTCTATGTGTGTGTGTGTCTGTGCGTGTCTCTATGTGTCTGTGTCTGTGTGTCTGTGCGTGTCTCTGTGTCTGTGTCTGTGTCTGTGCGTGTCTCTATGTGTGTGTGTGTGTATCTGTGTGTGTCTGTGTCTGTGCGTGTCTCTATGTGTCTGTGTGTCTGTGCGTGTCTCTATGTGTCTGTGTCTGTGTGTGTCTGTGTCTGTGCGTGTCTCTGTGTCTGTGTGTCTGTGTCTGTGTGTGTCTCTATGTGTCTGTGTGTCTGTGTCTGTGCGTGTCTCTATGTGTGTGTGTCTCTGGGTGTGTGTGCTCTCAGAGGGAAGTAATTGCACAAATGCAATTGGACAACTCTACACCAGAGTACATTCAGAATCCAGTAGCCTATCTGTATTTTGTTTTGCTCTCTCTACTGACTGTTGTATTTCAAACTAAAAGAGGATAGATTGTTACCCTAGAATTCTCTCAAATGAGCTCCTAAATTGGGATACTCTGTTTTCTGCCAGCAGGAATCCATTAGGTCTAATTGATCTATGAGTCAGTGAACTTAATGTTGCCATCACAGAAAATTCATGGCATTGTATGTGCAGAGCTTGAAAGGATACAGGACTCTCTTCAAAAATTAATTGGACAAGTAATAATGTAGTGTTTTGCTTCTCTTGGCTTTTACCCCTGCTGAGTTTCCTGTTAAACTTTAATGGCTGATTAAGGAAACTTCAGCGTAAAAGAAAGTCATCAATAGAAACTACTGAAAAAAAGGTGAACAGAACATTGCCAGAACTTTTAGTCACAAATTCTGTTTTCTTAACTATTTCTGTCAAGGCAAAATGATTTAATGTCTATGCAAAATTTAGCTTCAGCATATGGTATGAAAATTATTATTTCTCTGTACTTCACCTAAACTGAAGGCAGTACCTGTGCTACAGGAGATTGCTTCAACAAATTTCTTCTCCAAACATTTGTTCTACTTGAGGGATTTGTGCCTTCTTTCACAGAACAGCTGCACAGAAAGTGGCCTCAGAGGTTTTGTGTTTCCCTTTTGCTCACAGTGTTGTACTTTCCACACTCGGTGTAGGAAACGCTGTGCAGTTGTACACACCTGATTCACTCTGCCCTTCCCCTTACCTCAGGAACATTAAAGACTCCCATTATTTTGGCAGGATATCTGCACTGAAGGGTACATTTGATTCTCTGATTTAGAGACCGAGAGAATGCTCTCTACATGTTTAATTGATGACAGCTTATTGCCATTTTTATTCAGAAGAAGGAAACCCTTGTCCAGCCATGTTCTTCCATGCTTCCTAGCACTTCTCTGTAGAAAGGAAAGTAGATGACACCCAAAATGTATGGCCTTGCAGTAAGCCACTGTAGGAGCCAGCACAGATGCCCTAAAGGATGGCCATTTACCACTAGCTTATACTACACCAGGTACTGCCATATTTCCAGTGCAGGGACAATGAATGCTGCTTTAGCTGCTCCGCCTTTGACTCTGATGGAGCAGAAATATTGGGCATGCAGGGACCACTTGCTGTAACATCATCATTATTCATTTCTGAAGCACATCTGACAGCATAATAAAGGATTGTCTTTCATTTACAGGTGTTTTGAGTCACAGACTTTTTGTTTTGTGTCAGTGGACCCATGCCAGCCATGAGTATGACAAAATGTGTGTTTCAACCACCCTGGTAGGCTGGAGCTAGGGGCGGAGAAGCAAGAGGTATCTTCTTACTTACAGGAGACATTGTAATCTAAAAGAATATATAAAATGGGCAAACTAGAGATGACTCATCTGAGGAAAAACATTTCCATTCATACATGGAAATTCCCCTCCTTCAGCTGAACCAAAATAATCGATATCATAGACGCCTTGTTCCAGGGGCACGATGGAGCTGTGCATGAAATGAGGCAGTTATCGAGCTACGCCGCAACTACAGCGAGTGAGCGTTAAATAATGCTCTACTTCCTCTTGGCTTGTTTCAGTGTCAAATTCCATTTTAAACAGTTAAATGATTACAAGCACTGAAATTAAATTTCAGGATGAATAATTAAGCAGCACTCTCCGGCGTCTGTGAGAAATCACATTCCCTGCAGTAGAAACACTTCGAGTAATGGATACAGGAGGAGATTGGTAGCACGCTTCTGATTGAATTTATTCTCTGTAGAATGACTTCTCATATATTGCACTCAGCAGTACATTGCAGTCAGCTGCATCTTTTAGATTATTTAGTTTAATATTAACAAATGATAAAAATGGAAAAAATTCTCCAAACTGCATCTGCATTTGCAAGCTGGGTAAGTTTGGCTGCTTCTGTGGGAAGTAGCCAGAGGTATAATCATTGAAATCAGAACTGCATCTTTAGCTGAGGTACATAAATAGGCCAGGGGTTTTTCTTTGGCTGCCAAGTGGAAAAAACTCTCCAGAAATAAATGTTTATGTCTTCAATTTATAGAGAAGAGTTGGTTCAGCTTAGGAGAAACTTTCCTTTCCTTCTGGTGAAACCCAAATCATTTACTCATCAAAGTTTAAATAAAAGCAGGAGAGAGACTAAATTCAAGAGTTCCTTTTCCATCTGTTCCCCTCTGGAGAATCTGTTTCAAATTCCTCTTTGCTAGTTGCAGAGCAGGCACCTGAGTGTGGTATTTCTTGGACCACCTCTCTTTGCTTTATGGAGGCATCTCCTCCATTTCTAGGAACAAAGGTCTCTGCGGTGGTAAATATTCCCAAGGTCTGAGAGACGGTTGATCTCGGAAGCAGGAGGCCACTGCTGTCCATGCTCAGGGGAAAAAAACAAACCAAACCAAATAATAATAATAAAAAAAAAGTTGGCAAGTGCTTCCCTTGTCCTAAAGTGGAAAGGGTTTCCGGAGGTGCTGGAATGTGTCCAGAGAAGGGCCATGAGGATGATCAGAGGGCTGGAGCACCTCTCCTATGAGGACAGACTGAAGGAGTTGGGGCTGTTCAGTCTGCAGAAGAGAAGGCTCCCAGGTGACCTCATTGTGGCCTTCCAGTATCTGAAGGGGGCTACAGGAAGGCTGGGGAGGGACTTCTCAGGATCTCAGGTAGTGATAGGACTAGGGGGAATGGAATGAAGCTGGAGGTGGGGAGATTCAGGCTAGATGTGAGGAGGAGGTTCTTCCCCATGAGAGTGGTGAAGCCCTGGAATGTGTTGTCCAGGGAGGTGGTCGAGGCCCCGTCCCTGGGGGTGTTTAAGAGCAGGCTGGATGAGGCTCTGTCCAGCCTGATCTAGTGTGGGGTGTCCCTGCCCATGGCAGGGGGGTTGGAACTAGATGATCCTTGTGGTCCCTTCCAACCCTGAATGAAACTATGAAACTAATGAAAAACTTACAGAGCACTGCTGGCACTTTTTAAAGTCACCTAAATAGCTATTGGTGTGACATCAGGAGAATTTGGGCGAGGTTCTGGAAAAGGAACTTCAGCCAAAAAGTCTAAATTTTGGCTTCTTGAAGGAGACTGGGCAGAAAAAAGGAAAGTTGCAAAGTGATGACTTTCAAACACAATTTACAATTAATGCCAAGAATTTGCTTTTCTCATGCAGAAATACTGCAGCTCTGGACAACACACAGCACTTGTAAAGCATGGTGCATGGTTTCCCAGAGTGTGACACTGTGTGTTTGGTGACACCAGGTCAACTCAGCCTGTGATGGCATTAAAATGTATTCACTACCTGGGACTCTCTCTGCATAGAATCGCAGAATGGCTCAGGTTGGAAGGGACCTGAGAGATCATCTACTCCAACCTCCACATCACTGGCAGGGCCACCTCTCAACCAGGCTCAGGTGCTTGAGGCCTCTTCCTACCTGGCCTTGAACACCTCCAAGGAGGAGGCATCCACAGCCTCCCTGGGCAACCTATTCTCACCACCCTTATACTGTAGAACATCTTCCTAAGGTCCAGTCTAAACCTACTCTCCCTCGGCTTCAAACCATTCCTCCTTGTCCTGTTGCTAGACACCCTTAGGAAAAGTCTCTCTTCATCTTTCTTGCAGGATCCCTTTGGGCATTGGAAGGCAGCTGGAAGGTCTCCCCAGAGTCTTCTCTTCTCTAGGCCTCTCTATGGAATTAATGTCAATCAAGAAAAACCAGTGACTGCTTGTCTCTGGCCTTGCATGAGTGTGTATTATGAATGAAACCACAGAAGAAACAACCCTAAGGGCATGAGTGCAGCAGGTTTCTCATAGTTCATACATTTCTTGTCCTGTGTGTTTCCATGGAAAGCAGTTATCTGCTGCAAAAGAGAAAACCAAGCTTCTTTCCATCAAAACCTCTTGGCCTGGCATCCTACTCTTTTTCTCTGGAAACTACCACCACTCAGTAAAGCTTTCCAATGTACTGACCTTGGTTTTTACCTTTTTTTCCCCCTTTTTTGAACAAGTTCACATAGCCATGTGTTCCAGAATATTAACCCAGCTGGAAATTAAAAGTGAATGTTCCTGACCCGCAGATTATTGAGTTCAGTGACTTTTATTAGTTTTGGATTACACCCAGATTCAAGGAGCAGAAGGATCTCATTATGTGGTCCAGATTTTCAGAACCTCACCTCTCATTAAAAATTAAAACAGCAATCAAGTTTTGAAAAGAGTTTAGCACCACATCTACTGAGCTGTTTAATTAGCCCAAGCAGAAGTGTCACAATGGGTGCTGCAGGGGACAGGACAGATCTGACAACTGCCCTTCGAATTCTGGTCATTTGTCACTGGGTTGCCCTGCACCTTTATTGCCATGAACAGCCTTTGACATCTCTGTGCTTCCCTAAAGCATTGCTTTTGTTCTCACACTTGCTTGAAAACCACCAAACATTGCTGCTCCTTTCCGTCACTGCAAACTTCAGAAGACTACTTTGCATTCTCATAGAATCTTTGAGTATCAGGTTGATAACCCAATAGCTGCTTTATTTCCATGTTCAGTTTCCCAGTGATACACATGTTGCACTTTTTACACTCTTCTTCCTGTGATCATGTTGATAGCACCATTACACCTGGTTCATTTTGTTGTTTCACTTGCACCACTCACTGGCCTGCATGTATGCACAGAATGTACATGAGTGCCAGGAGCTAATGGCTAATTCTGTAGTAATCCCTTCCTGCCACAAGGACACAAACTGCTTTCAGAAATAAGCTGGATCGTTCAGTTTAGGTGGCATAGTAATCAAGACAGGAAACACTCAAAGGGCACTTCAGAGGGAAGAGCTACCCTGCAGGAAGACCTGGATAGCCTGTAAGGGTGAGCTAACAAGAGCTTCCTGAAGTTCAACTAGCACAAGCATAAGGTCTTTCACTATGGAAAACAATCAAAAAGTGCATCACAAATTGGGATTTACCTGGTGGGAGAGCAGCTCTGTGGAAAGGGACCTGACCTGAAGGTCCTGGTGAAAAGCAGCTCAATATGAGCAAACAGTGCGCTGCAGTGCCGAAGAAAGCTGGTAGGATGATGGGTTCCATCAACAAGGACATGACCAGCAGAGAGAAAGCAGTCATTGTCCCATTCCATTCAGCCACACATGGAATACCCCTGCTGTACAAACAGCAGATGTGAATGGGCTGGAGGGGGTCCAGAGAAGAACCAAGAAGATGATCAAAGGACTGGAAAGCCTGCTGTATGAGGAAAGGCTTGTTCAGCTTTGAGAAAAGAAGGCCTAGGGGAGACCTTATCAACATGATCCAGTTCTCAGAGAGGGGCTGCATAATGGAGACTCCCTTTTGATGAGGAGTCACATGGAAAGATGAGAGGTAATGGGCACAAGTTACTCCTGGAGAGATTCCAATTGGACACAATTATCACAAGAGCAGTCAAGAACAAATCTCCTGAGGGAAGTGGTGGAGTCCCCAACATTGGACACTTTTAAGATTCATCTGGACAAGGTGCTGGGCCACCATGTCTAGATGATACTTTTCCCAGCAAAGGTTGGACCAAATGATCCTTGAGGGTCCTTACCATCTGGTAGTCTATGATTCTGTGATTCATAACTGAAAGGAAAATTAAGTTCTGTGCTGACACCCTGCCAGAGCTGGAAGCCAGGATCTTTGTGTGATGTGTTAGGATTTAAAGATTGAAAACATGTTGACTGCTGTTGAAATGATGTTGAAATTGTTTAACAACTTGAAAGCATGAAGTAGGATGTCATTTGTCAAGAACTGGAGCTCATATCCTGCTGCAAAATGCCAGTGATTCCTAAAGAATCCAGGCTTAGCCTTGCAAGAGAACAGTGACAGAGGTGATACAGCATCAAAAGAAGGCTCTGGGGTGACCTTAGAGCAGCCTTCCAGTACCTGAAGGGGGCGTACATGAAAGTTAGGAAGGAACTTTTCACAAGGACTTGTAGTGATAGGACAAGAGGGAATGGCTTTAAACTTGAGGAGGGCAGATTTAGACTGGAGATTAGGATGAAATTCTTTCCAGTGAGGGTGGTGAGACACTGGAGCAGGTTGCCCACAGAGGTCATGAATACCTGTTCCCCAAAGCTGTGCAAGGCCAGGCTGGATGAGGCCTTGAGTTCCTGGTCTGATGGGAGGTGTCTTTGCCCATGGCAAGGGGCTTGGAATCAGGTGATCTTCAGGGTCCCTTCCAACCTAAACCATTCTGTGACTCTATGAATCTATGAACTCTAATATCTGCATGCAGACCTGCTAGTGAGCAGCAGTGTGAGCAGATAATCAGGGCTCAAGGCTGCAAACAATCCACTCTACCTCTTAAAGCAAAATGGCTCACAGAGGTAGAGAGGTTAAAGCACTCTAGTTTCTGTAGGCAAAAATGCATGAGAGTGGTATGAGAAATAGCACATGTAGCCATCTTTTCCTTATTAAACTGGTGAGTCACACTTCAACAACTCAGGCTTCCAAATCAGCCCAGAATAACAGTAAAACACAGCAAACCTGATCCACAGTGGAACTCCATTGCTCTGCCTCAAGAGCCTGGAAGGTTGTGCTATATGGATGTGCCAGTTTGTTAAAAGCCAGCACAAGAGGGGTGGTGTTCTGGTAAGGCCTTGCAGACACCGACAGGTGTTCACACATCAAAAGCAATTCCCCTGGGGAGTTACATTCGCTGCCAAAGTTAAATTCCATCACAGCTGAATTGTTATGCATTAACTTTTTTCCCATTCACAATTATTTTCCTGTAGTGTTTTTACTTTAGTCAGCAGCAAACTCTGCAGAGGGTTTGCATATTTAATAGACCCACATCTAGACAACAGACTGACTTTCAAGCTGCCATTCAATGTAGTTCAACAGACACCTGACCAAGCTCAGGAAATATCCAGCTTGCTTAAGCCATGCAACCTATGTCTTGATGCCTCAGCAGATGGAGGTACTCATGGCTACCATGTGCTTCTAGAAGTAAAATCAGCCCTAGAATGATTTATTTATGGAACACCATGAATCCAGAAGCAATATTGTGCCGTGTTGCAAGACTGTAAAGAGGGCATGGCTCCTGGGCATGTGCTGCGGCGCCTTGCACTTCCACACGAGCTGTGCCCAGGATTCTGCACACAGTGAAGATGACCCTTCCTGCACAATCTTATGCACAGAGGCATGCACATGAGCAGAGATGAAGGCTGTCATGTCTTCATAGGAAACAGCTCATCAATATCTACAGAGGGTGATTCATTTGTAGAAGTGTAATGTCCCCAGTTTTTCTTGTAAGGAATCAAGGAGCATCTGTATCTATGCACGGTAGGCCAAGCCTAATCTTTCTGTGGTTACTTTATCTAAGCCTCTTTCTCAGATATACTCTGAGGACAACACTCTGAAGTTTTACAAGCAGTGTGTATTCCCCTAACAATCACATTCTGCCAGAGAAACAGACCAGTGTTTCAACATAAGATTTACATGCAATCTCAGAAAGCAGAGAAGTCTTCCTCATCCCCGCAAACACAGCAGGGGTAGACAAAACAAGGACCAAGCTACTCAAAATGGACATCCTCCAAATGAAATTATTTCAGTGTGTCCTCTTCAAGGCTGCTTTCCAGACTCTCAAACTTCTCATACAAAGCAAGGCCTCCTGAAATGAAGAAGGTAAACGTAAGCAAACTGCCAAAGCAGCAAACTCGCAGTCTCAAACACATCTCCTCATACACCGCGGGAAGAGCAGCCCACGCAAAACCATCGCTGTTATAGAGCTTACACATGCATCCCACCTTTGGGGTTTTGCCTCTTGCATCAAATACCCTCATGCAAACTCTCCAAATAGAATCAAACAGCCCTGTAGCAACAACATGAGCTCTCACAAACAGTCACGGCAAGCAAACTCCCCCACCCTCAAAAAGGCAACCAAGCCACCTCCAGTCTCGCAGTGCTGATCCTCAGGGGAAACCTGCAGAATGCAGAAGTCTGTCTTCCAAAGACTGTCTTTCCAGATCAGTTTCACCAGGCTGTCAAAAACGTTCCTCTGTAGCCCATTATGCTTCCCCTATTTTTGTCTGTAACTACCTTGTGCTGTTCCAAAGATGCTGCTCCTGTCTTTGCTCTCCAGGTTCTCTTAACCTCTCATCTCTCCTTTTTCTGATTGCACTTGCAACTATTCTCAGACTTGAATAAGCTTGATGTTTGCTTTGTCCATGTCAGATCTCCTTGTGTGGCTAAAAACTCCTTTGCCCCTTTCCCAGTAAAAGCCATGTTATCTTCTCCTCCTCTCCCTAACACCTTCGCTCCTGTTTCACGTGTCTAATAAGTAATTACTGTCCCTCGCTCTCTGCAGCACAACTTCCTATGCTTTGGCATAATTCCTCTCTCTAGACAGACTTCAGAGGGACTCTTCAGAAGCAGGATTTTAAAGCTTTCTTAACACAGGCTCCAGAAGTGGTCACTCATCATATCTGTCTGTACCCTAATAGCATTTCAGTTAATCCATTAATGACTGACATGAATAATTATTTTACCTGTTTTGCTGGGGGGTTTTTAGCACAGACAGAGGCTAATCTGATTCAGTTTATGACCCATATTTCACCAAGTAAAGAATCACATTCTTCCCCCCTGGTACAGTAGAAGGAACCTACAGAAGAGAAGTTTTCAAAAGGTGCCATAATTCTGTAACTGAAGACAAACTTGCAAGGCTAGTAACATGAACTACCACAAACACATCACATCTCCTCCAATTTACTCAATTTGGAGTTCAATGCATCTGCAGAAACTCCATTAAATACACTATTCTTGCTTGGAAAGAAGACTGACCTCAGAGTTCACAGTTGACTGTATGAAGACTATAATCACAGGCCAACGAATTCACTCCTGCACTTCCTTGATAAAAAGGAAGAATTCCCGAATGCCTGTGCTTCCCAGCCTCTGGCAGAGACAGATTTATCTTCCCGTTGGACACAAGATGGCAGAGCTTCCCAGTGCAGCTAGCAGAGCTCTGTGAAAGCTTTGGTTATACCTTCTTGAGTGTGAAGTCTCTGCCCTAGTAATAATGGAAACCTTACGTGCTTGGGAGCTGGGTTGGGTGTTTTGGGGGAGGTGTTCTCATAATCTCTCCAGCCTGCAGGGATCATCCTTTCTGCTGAGCTTGGCCATCAGTGGCAGGGGGAGGGTTGGAACAAGCTGATCCTTGAGGCCCCTTCCAACCCTAACAATTCTATGATTTGTTCTCCAATATGCAATGAAAATCACCCTCTTCAGATTGCATTCTTTCTAAATACAGAACGAAAGCTTCCACAACTGAAATTCATCCAAGAACTTGATCTCCTACTCCTATGGTGCTATCACTTGCTCCCTCTCCAGAATACACGTTTTTAGGAGGAAATTTGCCTAGATGGTGCACCAGGTATTAATTTCCAGAGGCAATGCTGTTTGTTATTTGGAGAAGTAGGCACCAAAAAAAAGTGGAAGAGTTTGGCCATCTTTGCACACTCACACCCCCACACACACACGCCCCCCACACAACCCACCCACCTCCCCTCCATCTCCCCCCAAAAAGAGTGTTGACTAATTAATGTTGACAAGCAGGCTAAGAGCACTGCTCAGTCATCTTGCATACATTAAACTGCTGGCAGCAGTAGTTTTAGGACAAAACCGACGGTGACAGTAGCTCTGTTAGATTTCTCTGTTGATAGGAGAGTTTGCACTGGACTGGCTATCATAGCTTCAGGACGGAGTGTAAACACCTTCTCTCCAATCTGCCCGTAAGAATGCCATTCATGTGCATCGTTACTGGGCTCTGGCTGAAGCTGTTTGATTCTAATACAGAAATGAAAGACAAAACATCGGCTGCCAGGAGTAACTATGTGATTGCACAGCTGCTGAATAGGGCTCCTTGGTTCTTTGAGATGTAAATACCAGGTAGAATGTTGATTGCATTACAATTACAAAAAGAAGGTAAGTGACAATCCCAGCATTTGGCTTTTGGCATTTGTCCAGAGGACTCCCTTTCCCTGCTGCAAATGGTAAGGTGGTTCAGTGCTCGTAGGTACACTTCTGCGGGGGATAAATGCTTCAGTCAGTGCAAGGATTGCTACCACAGCTACCTGGCCATTGCCACATGCACACACACAAAGGCAGACATGCACACACACAAAGGCAGACATGCACACACACGAGTTCTACATTCATGAGCAGAGGAGATCAATAAAACTAGTGAAGTATCCCACAGCAGGACTGGGAAGCCTATGTTCAAAGAATTCTTGCAGCTCTTACAAGAGTGGATTGTATTTACTTTTTCCCTATCTTCACAGAGTCAGTAGTACTGAATCCCACTCAAGGCCAGTAGAGATAACAGGCAGGACATCAGTTTGGTGGGAGAGATGCATCTAAATGACATCTGGTGGATCGCTGCTTTTGATCATTGCATCTCCACCACTGTGAAACAATTCATGTGGCTGAACTGCTAGTGAAAACGATCTGTAAAGAGCAGTGCCAGAGTATGCCCAGAGACAAAGAGCCCAGAGAGGGCTGAGATGTATTTGCTGCCTATCATCAAAAGCATAACACTTGAACACTTTGATTTTTATGTCTTTTACTAGATGCAGAGTTTCTGAAATCAAGTTGTTACTGAGTATATAGAAGCTACTTACACAGTAGAAATGCAAGACAAATGCTATTAGGCTAAGCATCAATTTCTTCAACAACCACCAAAAAAGCATTTGGGAGTGCTGGTGGCTGATGAGTCAGCAGGGAAGCCCTGGCTTCCATCTCTCATTGGAATGGTCTGATCTCCAACACCTCAGCTACCCCCTAACGCTGTTTGTTTTCCCCCCATAACTATAACTTTTGCTCATTTTTGCTTTCCCTGACTTTCTGGGTTATCAATACTAGCCCAATAATCATTTTTGCCTTTGTTTTTCGATTTCTTCTCTCATGCAGCTTATGAATACAGTTGCAGTTCAACAACATTTTCTTGCTCCAGAATGCTGAGTGGAGCAGACCTGGCTGGGATTCACCAGGCTGGGCCTTGCTCATGGGCAGCTGCGAGCCTGGGTCAGCAGCTGCAAATGGAGAAGCCAGGCCCTATCTGGTACCCATCTGCTGCTGATGTGAGAAAAGAGCATCGAGGCATTCACACAGCCAAAAATTAACACAAATGCTGCAGATTCACCCATAAGTTAGTTTATAGAGATAAGATTTTTGGAGGCTCATAGGTGGGCACTTTTGTCTCTGTACTGCGCTTTAGCTGTAGACAAGACTGGAAATCTACCAGCTGTGATGAGCTGTAGTATGATCAATGTCTACCTGCAGAAATGAAAATGCAATGCCACTCCTGTTAGAAGCAGTTGTCTGAGAATCAGATCTGCTGTAGCAGTGAACCAGGTAGATTGAGGTTAACAGGCAGTACAGAGCTTACATCTGTATTAGATGTATTGATCTGATGTATAAACAACGAGTTACATAACGCACTTGTTTTTCATTACCTCGGTGCAGCAGAGGTTAATGCAGTTACCAGGAAGACATGAAAGGAAAATATGCTGGTTCAATGAATCACTTGCAGGATAAAAATATAGCCTGTAAAAAGTGCATATGGTTTTCAGATGACAGAAATGTCCAGAAAATAGAGGCTTAATAGCGTAAGTGAGACAGCACCAGCTGCATCAGGGCCCTGTAGCTAGAAAGAAACATTTAGACTGGCATAATTTCTAAGGGAAAAAAAATGCCTTGAACATTTGACAGACTTTCTGGTGCTGTAAGCAAGGACACAGAGCAACCCTGAAATCCATGTGTGTTAGTTTGCTCTGGGATATGATACTGTGACTAGGAAGAGGTTCTGAAAGGTGGATGATTAGAATTGCAGAGTATTTGCTTGACATGCTGTACACTGCACTTTGTGCCAGCTGCTCCAGAGCTCAGCTAGAGGTTCTAGAGAGTGGCTTTCTGAAGGTGAGGCATCAGCTGCCACACAGGAGGCTTATTTCTTGGGGCCCAGATCCACAGACAAATTGCTCAGGCAGAATGAAGGAATGGTTTGGAATTCAAACATTTAATCTTCCTAAAACAGGCATACACTACTGTGGTGGGTTGAAGTTTCCCCCCAACATTAGCTTTGCCAGACCAACTGAGTTAGAAGCAAATGAAGCAGAAAAGGTAACCTGCTGTAACCTGAGAGAGTTCTACCGGGTGGGGATAGCTCTGCAGAGCTCTATGGCTCCCTTGGGCAGGGGGCCCCTCGTGAGCATCGTGCATGTTAGAACAGCCAAACAGAGACTCCACAAGCCATGAGTGGAGCCACTCTTGCAGGAGCAGATGCAGCATTTAAAAAATCAAAATAAGTGATGTAGGAGTTCTGCAGGCTCCCCAGTGCCTGAGAGACCTAATGCTGCAGCAGGGCAACTGAAGACACGAGTCAAGAAGCCAGGGGTACCTGCCCTTCATTTCTCCAGCATATGGCACTGTTGAAGCCATTGCTGGGAGACTGGGGGTATTGTTGTTAAGCTATCAGCACTGCAGAAAGGCTATCAGAAAAGTAAAAGAGACAAGACAAGACAGGTACAAGGATTATTTGAAGTCTGGACACTTTGCTTACCAATTCCATTCCTTTTTACCTACATGCAAAGAGTCAATGAGATGCAGTTGCTGGGAGTTAAAGTCAAGTACATGTAAGTTAGAAACAGAGGTGATTATCGGTTGTCACAACTTCTCCAGCAGCACAACCATTCATCTGACACAGGAAATCCTGAAATAGCAATCAGTTCACCCCACCTGCTACCTCCTTAAATGCAAGACCTAATTCAGAAGTTGTATAGTGAGTACAGAGGACTAGTCATCTTCAAGGGACTATTGGAATGTCAGCAAGCCTGAATCACGGATGGTTTTGTCTTCATTTATCATGAATTCCCAAATTGGGAACCTTAGGTGCGTAAAAGTCAGTGAGATATATCAAGGCTTCACTCTCCCAAGGTAACTTTTCAGGAGTAATTGAATAGAATAAAAACCAAATGAAATGAAAACAAGAGAAAAATCAGGAAGCAAATGGGTTTGAAGGGAAATCAGACAGAAAGGGAGAAGAAAGCAATGTTCAAAAACCAAACAGTCACTACCACCTCATCAAAAAACTGGTCTCAGGGAAAATGATACAGATGATGGCTTTTGAGAGCCAGTGGAAATGGAATGGGATGCTATTCCATGGGTATAATAATGGACATTTAGGGAAATAAGTAGCCATTTATAAAAAGCAGTGGAGATGATTCCTTTTCTGCAGACCTGTGAAAACCAACTTTTGCTATCTTTGCACTAAGGACAACCCTGACATAAAAGTGAGGAATAAAGGGGAACACAAAGCTCTTCGTTTGTTCCTGTGTTTGTATACACATTCATGTGCATATAGCACGTACATAAACATAGGTACAACTCGCTCCATGGGTGGGCAAGTGCAAGAGGTTCTCTCCCTTCCAAACTAAGAGAAGGGTTTTGAAGCAAGGCTCTGCTGGCTGTGGGAATTGCTGTGAGCATGGGAGTCTGGTACAGTGCATTGGATCAAGCACTGCTGGCAGACTGGTGGAAGCACGAACAAACAAACAGTTGGTTGTGCTGACATTCCTTCTATAGTGTGACTGTTTTGTCTGCCTGTTTATATTTGGCTGAGAAATGCTCAGATCACAGCAATGACTGATCAGGAATATGTGTCTTCTGTAAGCATGAGAAAGAGTCTCGATTTCATGTTACGCTGCAACCCACTGCTTTGCTTCAACAGAAGGGCTCCAAAGCTACCACTGCAGTCTGCCTGCAGCCCGGGAGACCAGTTCCATCCTAAACTGCACCAAAAGAAAGGTGGCCAGCAGATCCAGAGGGGGGATTCTGCCACTCTGCTCTGGTAAGAGCTCACCTGGAGTACTGCATCCAGATCTGGAGCCCTCAACACAGGAAGAGCATGGATCTGATGGAGAGAGTCCCACAGGAGGACCATGAAAATGCTCAGGGGGTTGGAACACTTCTGCTAGGAGGACAGACTGAGGGAGCTGGGGGTGTTCAGCCTGGAGAAAGCTCTGGGGAGACCTAATAGCAGCCTTCCAGTACCTGAAGGGGACTATAAGAAGGCTGCTGAAAGGATGAGGGGCAATGAGGGGCAATGAAGGTGGTGAGACACTGGAGCAGGTTGCCCAGGGAGGTGGTAGAAGCCCCATCCCTGGATTTTTTTTAAGCCAGTGTGGATGTGGCTCTGGGCAACCTGATCTAGTGCAGGGTGTCCCTGCCCATGGCAGGGGGCTTGGAAATAGGTGATCCTTGGGGTCCCTTCCAACCCTGACAATTCTTTGATTCTATGATTATTGATTATTTGTTGATTGATTGATTCTTCCTGCTATTTTTAGAGCACTGCCAGGGGTCATGTACCACAAGATAGCTTCCATGGTGCAGGCAAATGATAGCTGTCCTGTCATGTCCATACACTGGGACTGTATCATGGTCAGGTGTATTTAGGTGACAGATCTTGGTACAAATTTCCTAAACCTCCCCTGGTGCAGCTTGAGACTGTGTCCTCTTGTTCTGGTGCTGCTTCTGGAGAAGAGGAGGCTGAGGGGAGACCTCCTTGCTCTCTACAACTACTAGAAAGGAGATTGCAGTGAGGTGAGCTTTGGTCTCTTCTCCCTAGTAGCAGGTGATAGGATGAGATAAAACGACCTGAAATTATGCCAGGAGAGGTTTAGATTGGTGATCAGGAAAAATTAATTCATGGAAAGAGTGGTCAGAGATTGGAACAGGCTGCCAAGGGAGGTTGTGGAGTCAGATCCCTGGAGGGGCTCAAGAAACATGTGGCCATGGCACTCTGGGACATGGTTTAATGGCCATGGTGGTCTTAGACTGATGGTTGGACTTGATGATCTTAGAGGTCTTTTCCAGGATTCTAGGATTAATGACTATATGTATGGAATTGACTTAGTGGAATTACACAGCTTTGAATCAAAGTGCAAAAGATCTCTTTTTTTCCCAGTCCAAACCTGATGATTATTCTTTTCCTGTCAAATGTTGGCATAATAAAGGCTTTCAGTGTAGGTATTATTTTGAAGGCCTTTTTTAGCACAGAATTATTTTCTTTTTGTCCTATTTGGAATACTTCAATTTGCATTTCTGGAAGGCATTCTGAAAAGCCCACAATTTAAATATTAACAGTTGAAAAAGCCTTTCTTTTTCTGGAACAATTCCCAGGCATTGTTTAACATCAGGTAATCAAAAGACTGTTCCACGGGGCTGCAGTTAATAATCCTTCCAGTGCACAGAAGCTGAGTGCAGAGGAGTCTGCACTGGTGGAGCTGGGGAAGCAGGGGCTGGCTTGTGGTGCCCTGGCACAGGGCATGACACACTAGCTTGGCATTCTCTGAGCAGGTATTCCTAGAAGAACGTTAGCCAGACCCAAGTATCCACATCATGTCTCTGTTCAGACAGCAGCTTTCTGGAACTCAAACCACCCCACCAGGAACTGCAGCTTTCTGGAGATGTCTCACTCAATCAGATGGAAACAGGATGGGAAGAAAGACACAGTGGATGACAACAGCGAAGCAACCTGGCACACCTCCAGCGCACGGAGCAGAGCTGGACTCCCAGTTGAGCTTCACAGTGTGAACTTGTCACATCTTTGCCCTGTTCCCTTATGCCAGAAAAGGCTACACAAATTGCATTGCCTCACTCTGTGACAGCACATTGATCCCCTGTGGTGACCTGGAACTGGGATCCCACTGAGAAAAGCACCAGTGCAGAGAGATGGGCTCCTTCAGAGCGAGGCTAAGACAGACCAGGGTAAGTTCTGTGCAGCTGCTTCTGTTGGCCTAAAGAGCTTCATGTGAAGAAGGACCACTTGGGCACTTCAAAGCCTAACCATTCACTTTCCAAGTTAGGCTTCTAGGCTGATGACAGAATACATGGGGGATACTGCATGATGCATTAGTTTCAAGGGCCAGCTTGACAGGGTGTGGGGACATCTCCTCTAGGCTACACCCTTACCCTAAAAGGTTGCACTAGATGATCCCTGAGGTCCCTTCCTGCCTGGTATTCCACAAATCTATGATAACCTTCTAAAAAGTAGTCACAGGAAGCCCTAAAAAGGTTGTGTGATTCAGATGTATCCTGAAGAATTAGGCACCCACTGGATTTCATAGTGAGGAACCAGGGATTTCAAGTCTTAACTCTTGTGGTTGAAAGGCAGCCTTTCAAGTAGTGCACAGAGTTTTACTGGCTGAGCATTGCTGTGGCCAGAGCTTCTACTTCTTTGTAAAATGCCTTTTAAAACAGCACTGAAAAATTGTGTTACCAGCTACAGAATTCTGTGCCTGAAACTGGGAAGTTTCACAAATGTCTATTGGAAAGAAAGCTGAACTTCTTTGATCTGGCTGCTAAGTTCCAAAGCTGCAGGAATCCTGCAGGGAATTTAGTGCTTGTAAAGTATTAGAAGGCAGCAAAAGCAAATCTGTCCTTCTCATGAATATGAATAGGAAAAGCAATTTACCTCCACAATCAAAAGATATTAGTTGGAGATTTTTTGTCTTTATCAAGCCTTCCATGATTTAAAATCTTTTCCTAGGGTTATTTTTAAATATGATCTGCTTGAAGGCAATGTGCTCAGTCTCTGGGTGGGAAATATGCTTCATTTAAGTCAACAGCAATCTGTACTGCTGATTAAAAAGCAAGTGCTGATGGGCTTCACAGGGAGTCTCATCCATCTTGCCTTAGCTAAGAACTTGATAGAGAAAATGGTGGTAGGAGGAAGGGAAGGGTGGTGAGGAGTGCTCCGTGAAACAGCGAACAGCAACAACAACAAAGCATGAATCAGTGGTACTCAAAGTTCTGCCGGTGAGAGAAAATGGCTCTGGAAAGAGAACTGCAAAGTGTTTGGTGATTGCACATCCTGGGAATTCAAATGAACTTTGTCACCACTGCCAGTTTCATGAAAGAATGAAGTCTCCAGCAAGGCACAGATGGCATTTCTGAATGAGCAGATGATTATGCCAAGAGAATATTATGCCTGGAAACACATTTTATTGATCTGTGAGCAAAACCGTTAGAGGGACAGCTATAGAAAAGAGGATCGAGCTCTGTATGGAGCACCTGAATGCAACAAGAAATTAGGCAGTGGCTACAGGTTATTTGGTGTATTCTTCAGTCCTACTTACTGGGAATTAACTGGAAAACTATCCAGAAGTCCTGAAGCTTGAAACAACACTATAATTAATGATAACCCCAAGAAGATGTGTGAGCAACAGCAGGTACATAGCAATCTGTATTTACCTGAACTGAAACGAGATTTTTCACTAGCTATTGCATTTCCAAACAGCAGCAGTGAGGAGCTCTTAGAAGGGGAACAAATTCCACATTGATTCTGAGTACAAATTCATTAGAGTGAAGTGAAAAAAGAGTAACTTTTGCTTGTTGAGGTTTCCAGACTCACAAGCCCAATGTGAGTCCCTATGTCCCTCCTTGTGCTGTAGGCTAATGGGTTTACACTGATTAGACACATTGGCTCAGTTAATAGAGTTGTTTCTGGGTACACCTGGGTCATCCACAGCCAAAGTGGGTTCAGTGGCTTCAGTGGCAAGCCCAGGACCACAAACCCAGGATCTGAGGTGCCAAGAGCAGTGCCTGACCATTTGCATTAGTGGGTTTGAAAATGGTGCCTTCATACTTGATAGACTAGACTAATAGGCTGGGAACAGCAAACAGATTTGTCTTCCACGCAGGTTTCAAATCCTACGTCGCTCCCTTGAGGTCAGTCAGCTCTTTCTGGCGACTTCAGGGTGGTTTATGTATGGGATGAAATGTAACACCTGAGATTTGTTTTCTCAGGGGTGAAAGATTTTCATCAGTGCATCCTACAGGGCCATGTCATAGCTGCCAGCCTCAGCTTTTTCTGTACATTGTCTGCAGCACATCAGCCTTGCAGGCCGATGACCCTGCTGCAACAGTGTGATCTCTGTAGCCACAAGAAAACTATACTGATCACCAGCATGAGAGCAGAAAGAATACAGAGCCCTCAGCCAGCACTTATCCTGATGCCACTGATGGAAATGTAGGAGGGATTACCCAGACTCACCTTTGGTTACAAAATTATTGATGACATTAGGAATGACTAAAGGGTTTGGATTACACTGGGAGAAAAGCAAAAGAAACCCAAAACAACAAAAGCAGCAAAAGAACAAGAACAGGAAATGTACTGCTCGAGGGTCCTTATTCACCAGGAGTCAAATGCAAATTTAATAAGGGAACAATCAGAGGGAAAAGAAGAGATGATAGGAATCCCTTCTTCCCACATGCCTTTCTGCTGCTGTAATTGAGGTTTTTATGTTGTTAGGTGGAATCCATGGGTCAAATTCCAGCTCCATTTTCCATTCATGCAAGTTGATTTCAATGCCAATAATGTCATATTAATGCAAAGCATTGAGCCACCATCCACCAACCCGTTTGTGTATGTGAGATGCATACATTAGCTTCTCAGCAGATGGCTGTGAATCCTTCCAGACAGAGCATGTCTCGGGCTTTCAGTGATCGTTTATCAAAGCCACCAAACTGTCTTCAGTTCCCCAGAGCTCACGCTGGGGAGAAAGTGCTAAATGGTTTAAAGATGAGGCAGCCGTACCGCGAGCCCCTGTCACCCCCAACCACAGCGGCCTCTGCAGCACGGCGCCTCGGACTTCTGGGACACCTGTTGCTTGTCGCTTTGCCGTGCCAGAGGTACAGCTCTTTGCTTACAGCTTAGTGTGGAAATAACATTTTGGGTATCCAGGATATTCAGTGGCTCCCTTTCTTATGATCCCACCAGGATTCTGCCATCTCGGTGTGGGAGGCAAAGGCACAGGAGATCTGCATTCTGTGAGCATGGGAAATACTTCATAGCTCCCTACATACAAATTTTAAATGAAGGATATTGGGTAAAAGGTTATTAGATTTCAGCTGAAGGTTGATGAAACAGTAGGATTACCACTTGTGATCGCTTTCCAGTGAACAATGGCCATGCAGTGTGTAGACCTAAACTCATAAGGGCTTCCCAGCAGCCTAGTGATGTGGACAAATCTACCCAGTGGGCTACATTCCTCCTACTCACGTAGGATGAAGGCACTTGGGAAGGTGAGTGCTGAGATTCAGGAAATAAATAGCAATATACTTATTGTGGGGTTTATGAAGTCAGAACAGGTTGATATCATGGTGTATTTTAATTTTTAGAGACCTCATAGCAGACCCAGTATGTGGGGAATGTGCAATAAGGCATTAGAAAAACTGAAGCTGTAAATATTTGGAGGGCACTGGCCATGTTTATTGGCTGCCATTTAGGGAACAGCAGACAGCTGCTACAGCACAAAGTGAAATGTCAGAATGTTGTAGTCAATATGTTAGACATATAGAAGGGCTATGCCAAGTCTGGAACGGACAAAACTCACAGAATCACTGAAGGTTAGGGTTTGGAAGGAACCTCCAGAGATCATTGAGTCCAGCTCCCATGCCAAAGCAGGAAGACTGAGGGCAGGACACAAAGTAATGCATCCAGGTGGGTTTTGAATCTCTCCAGAGAAGGAGACTCCAGAACCTCTCTGGGCAGCCGGCTCCGGGGCTCCAGCACTCTCACCACACTGAAGCATCTCCTCCTGTTGAGGTGGAACCTCCTGTGATCTAGCTTATACCCACTGTTCCTTGATCTATCACTGGGCACCTTCATCTTGACACCCACCCCTCAGATACTTAGAGGCACCGATTAGATCCCCTCTCAGCCTTCTCTTCTCCAGACTGAACAGCCTCAGTTCTTTCACTCTTTCCTCACAGGAGAGATGTTGAAGTCCTGCAATCATCCTTGAAGCTCTCCTCTGGACGGCCTCCAAATAAGCGTGGCTGAAGACAAGGGGAAAAGCCACATCATCAGACCAAGCACTAGTTACTCCTAGGTGTTAGTAAGTTCACATGGTACAGCCAGATTGCACTGCTCAAAGAGTGTCAGGCAACCAGGAAGCCCTTACAAGATCAAGGTCTGCCCTCTGTGGGAAACCCTGCAAGCCTAGTGGATCTGTGTGTGTGTTTGGCTGGAACTGGAGTTAATTAGGGTAATGCCTATGAGGTAAGAATAGTAGCAATTAACAAATTAGCTCCTTAAGGAAATCAACACATCAGTTCACATCCTGAGAGACCCATTCTAATATTGGTTTTGGGTTTCTCTCCCATTTTCCTACTTGTCTTCTGCCAACTGCCTACCAAGAAAACAGTGGGTTTGGAAATGCTGCTCTCTAGACCCAAGCAATATTAAAACATAACCCCTGGTCAGAAGGTTGAAAGTAAAACCATAACTTTCTGCTTGCTCTTGGAGCAATAAGATAGTTCATTGCATACTGACTAAAGCAGGACACCTCCAGAATTCAAATGCATAGGCTTAAATTTCTGTGTGTGGAGAGAAGGGAGCTGTGGCTGGCATCAGAATGAGTGTCAGCAGCCTCTCCACAAAGTGGGGAAGGCACTTGATACATTCCTGCAGCAGTGTTTGCTCAGTTTGAATAGTGACCTAAGCATACTTTTGAGGTTTTAGACTGGAGACCTGGGTTCTCTACTTCCATTCACACTTCCTGCTCTAGTGTGAGGTATCCCTGCTCATGGCAGTGGGGTTGGAACTGGATGATCCTTGAAGTCCCTTCCAACCCTGACAGTTCTGTGATTCTATAACATTATCAGCAAGCCTTAACATACCCTAAGCTCTGGATTCACTTCTGTGCTTTTGCTGGATGTTAATAATGGAGGCTATACAGATTTATGAGCCTGATTGATAAATTATGCCAGACTCAATTAGGGATAATGGTACTTCAGGAATAATGATAACAAAGCAACAGTAAATCAAAGAGTAGAGTTAGCAAAGCATAATACAAAGGCCAAAAGAGAATAAGGACTTTGAGGCCCTTTTTAAACTAATAAAAGAGAGATTAACTGCTGTGTTTTGGTTTGGTTTTCCTGTAGAATAAACCCCAGATCTCTGGCAGGAGATCATAGTCTTCATTGCTTTCATGTTCGAACTGTCAAGCCATTTTACTTTGGCCCAGATGACGTGATTGTCTTCCTGGGTCGGTATTTGTTGCACCGCTGTGTAACCGGCTGTAGATGAGCAATTTGATGGGAACTATGATGAACTTGGTGCATCAAAGTCAGGTGTCTGGGGGGAAATCCTGACAAAGCTGATCCTCTGAAGCCATTGACTGCTGTTTGTGATCTCCACTGAATGACCAGATATTTCTCAGAGGAAGTAGCTGGCACGATCAGGCTTAGCAGTTCTGTGAGCTCATGACAGATCTGTGCTGAGACCTTGCGGCTGGCTCGAGGGCATTCTTGCTAATTAGTCTGATGAGGCTTCTAGCATTCTTCTAGCTGTTATTGAAGATGAGAGGCACTAACCATGGAGCCAGATGACCCATTCTTGTTAAAGAGGTGCACATGACTAATTCCCAGCTAGAAGATGGCACAATAACTACCTAAGGACAAGATAGCAAAACTGTATTTGGATGTGAAGCAGGCAAGAAATAGTCACATACTTCCAGGTTGAATTTGTGAAGTAACTTTGGGCTATTATTTGACCTCTCATGATGTCTGAGTGCATGAAAAGTGAACAAGAAAGAACTAGAGGGGAGATCTTAATGTCTTTAAGTCAACACTTTAATCCAATTTTCCCCAGATTCCAACCCAGTGATCAGTAATTATTAGCAGTGCTGTTCAGCTTCTCTCTTAGAATTGCCAGTGCTTGCAATCGCTGACAAACAAAGACACTCTCTGGCAAATGTGAAGCTTGCCTCATTGGATTAAGCCATTTGCTTGAACTGAAGAAAATAGTGCTCAGAGGAACTGCAAAAGGTCATCCAATCCATTTTTTTACTCACTGGTCCATTTATTCTAGTACTTTGCCTGTGGTATTCACCCAGTCTACTTGACTGCTTCCTGATGTCACCATTTTTTACAGAATAGAATAGAATAGAATAGAATAGAATAGAATAGAATAGAATAGAATAGAATAGAATAGAATAGAATAGAATAGAATTAACCAGGTTGGAAAAGACCTTCAAGATCATCAAGTCCAACCTATCACCCAACACCATCTAATCAACTAAACCATGGCACCAAGTGCCTCATCCAGGCTCTTCCTAAACACCTCCAGTGATGGTGACTCCACCACCTCCCTGGGCAGCACTTTCCAATGGCCAATCACTCTTTCTATGAAGAACTTCTTCCTAACATCCAGCCTAAACCTCCCCTGGCACAGCTTGAGACTGTGTCCTCTTGTTCTGGTGCTGGGTGCCTGGGAGAAGAGACCAACCCCCACCTGGCTACAACCTCCCTTCAGACAGTTGTAGTGAGCAAGAAGGTCTCCCCTGAGCCTCCCCTTCTCCAGGCTAAACAACCCCAGCTCCCTCAGCCTCTCCTCCCAGGGCTGTGCTCCAGACCCCTCCCCAGCTTTGTTGCCCTTCTCTGGACACCTTCCAGCATCTCAATGTCCTTCCTAACCTGAGGAGCCCAGAACTGGACACAGGACTCAAGGTGTGGCCTAAGCAGTGCTGAGCACAGGGCAGAATGACCTCCCTGCTCCTGCTGGCCACACTGCTCCTGATGCAGGCTAGGATGCCATTGGCCTTCTTGGCCACCTGGGCACACTGTTGGCTCATGTTCAGCCTGCTATCGACCAGTACCCCCAGGTCCCCTTCTGCCTGGCTGCTCTCCAGCCACTCTGACCCCAGCCTGTAGCACTGCACAGGAATATTGTGTCTGAACATTGTGTCTAGTTCTGGGCCCTTCAGCTCAAGAAAGACTTCAGGGAACTGCAAGCCATCAAATGCTGCAGTACATGTCTGAGTTACATAAGGGATGGATAGGAACAGCAGAAGATTCAAAACAAGCCAAGAGGACAGATGTGAAGAGTTCTGAACAAATATATAACTAAATATCTTTCTAAAGTGAACAGATGATGCATTCAGACAGACTAGCAAGAGGCTTGCAAAAATCATTAATGGGTATAGAACATTCCAGTTAGGATGCCCAGAAACTAAGGAAGAGAAATGTGTGGGTCTAGGTGGGTTTGGTCAATGAAAGTTACTCTGGTTTTGAAGAAAGCTCTTTGAAACAGTTCTGGCATCCTGAACCTACAATTCCCAACGAGGGAGAGTGGATGTGCAACACTTAGAAGGAGGTAGCACAGACAAGAAGTCCAGTCTGAAGGGAGCTTCATGCATGTTCAGAAATCCCTTGCTATGCTAGGACACTGTTAGGGAAGCTCAGCTGCTAGGGCAATTGTAGTTCCATTTGGTGCTGGGCCAGCACACTGTCCCGCAGCAACAGGTAAGGGAAGTTAGACAAATGTAAGAGCAATGCAGAAGGGCTGAAAATTCCTCACTCATAAACCAGGTGTAACTTAAGAAACAGGTCTGTAGAATCACTCTTACAGTGCTGGTACACTCCAGCCCCTGCCTGCACACAGGAAATAACAACTGTGGAGGGCTTTCAGCTCAGCACTGAAGGCTGCCATTCCAGAAAGCATTTGGGAATAACCTTTTCTCACTTTGATCCTTCTGAATCCTTTCTATCTTTTTCTATTTGATCTGCCTCAGCCTGATATTTTTTTTTCTCCTAAGTGCTTAGGAAGACATGAAGAGATGAATCAGTCACAGGAAAATCTTTCACTCAATACTCAGTAGGTAACTGTGCCCATTTCATAATACCTGTCAGTGGGGGTGACCTTATCCAGCCTATCCAAATCTAAAGTAGTGAGGTACCTGATAATGAAAGAAGGCCAAACAAATGTATGGGGCAGCAGCAGACCCATCCTCAGAAACAACTGTCAGTCAGCTTTATGTCTTGAGTGATTTCAGTGATGGGATGTCATTATTATCATTAGCACACCTGTTAGCATGAGGCATCAACAGCCTTGTAAATGTACTGCTACCTGCACATGGTTTCAGACCCATGGAGGTCAATGGGAAGCTGCCACTCACTTTCACATGAGCTGATTCAGGTTGTCAACAAAACAGGAGTAAACTCTTTGCATTAGATTCTTCTCATCTAGCTTTAGAAAGTTAAGTATTGTATCTTAGCCACATGTCTGTGTTTCCAGTGTGATGAGTGGCTGGATGCAGCTCCAGAGTGTGCTTCACTTCATTCTGCACTTTAGTGTCTATGGCAGGTGGGAGGAATCACCCACTTTTCTTTCCTGGACTGCAGCAAAGCCTCAGTCACTGTCTTGACTTGCTACCTGAGTTCCAGATGACTAAAGCTGGAGGATTTCTGTGTAATACAAATCCAAACCCCACAGCATCACAGCCATGTCATTGTAACAGTACTTTTCTTCAGAGAGCAGGAGAAACAGACAGCTTGCACGTTCTCTTTAGCTCAGTCAGCTTTCAGGAGATTAGCAGGAACAATGTGATTTGGCAGAGAGGAAAAGTCAGTATTAGAAAAGCAACCAATAGTAAGACTGACGTTATGGATGGGGTTTTATACTTACTGAAGTGAAAATCATCAGCTCTTCTGCTCCCTGGCTGCTTGTGGTAGCACGTACTCAGAATAGTATTTGTGCTGATAGGTAGTGCAAGAGTTACACCAGCATGTCTCACAGCCCTCACACTGGGTAAAGCTCTATAATGCAAGGGAAGGTTAGCAATGGGTCAAGTTAGCAACATTACGTTGATAGTTTAATTAACAACTGAGAGGCTGCCAAGCTCTACAAAAGGAGTCAATGCCAAATGGATCTCTCCATTTCCTACCACTTAATTACCAGACAGAGCTAGCATAATGCATTTTCCTGCAACTCCAGTTATGAAAAGGCCACACTAAAAGAGAAGGGAAGCTTTAAAAGGGATATTAGAGGTTTGCCTGGAATAGAAAAGCTTGTCAATTTGTCTGCCAAACATATGCCAAAGTAAAGTGCAGTCATCAAGAGGTGATGCATGAAGGAATTCTGTTGGAGATGTGTAGACTCAAGTATCAATCTTTGAAATACCATTACCAATGTTTTATATGTCCCTGGGACAAGTCTTTCCTTAGCTCTGACATGAAGGTCAGTCAAAGCAATGAAGGAAATCGAGGGGGAGTGGGAAAGGAAGTGGTTCAGCACAGAGGTGTGAGATGTAACTCCAGGATTAATCACAGCCTGCTTTGCATTTTCCATCAAACTCTAAGAGGGCAATGCTGAGCACTGAGCTAAGCACAGACAGCTAAGCAGGAGCAAGCAGCATCAGGAGCAGAAGCAGCTCTTTGCAAATGTCTGTTGTTCATCTAGCAGCTAACAAGGGGTTTACAGTCTGGATCCAGAGAAGTGGGACAGTTCTTCTCACCTCCCCAGAGGTGTTCCAGGCCAGGCTGGATGAGGCTTTGAGCAACCTGACCTAGTGGAGGGTATCCTGCTCAGCACAGGGAATGAGATGGTCTTTAACAGTTCCTTCCATAATTCTATGATTCTGGCCTCTGTTGTAGTTTCTCATTATTGTGAAGGGTCAGTAATTGAAAAATGAGAGTCCCAGAGCAAGGAAAGGTAGGAAGGAAGGTTAAACTATTGTCTGAATGATTTCCTCCATGTTCCAGTATGTCTTTTGCTCATATATATCATGCACTGCAGTTTGTTATACTTTGTCACCAATGGAAATATTTTTGACCTTGAGTATATCAAAGCAACAAAGCTGCCTTAGTCATGGAACATGGACACATTCCCTTACAGGGAACATGGAACTGGACATATCTGAATGTCTGCAAGAGAGAGGAACATCAAGAGAATTAAAAATAGCTCCCAGTCACTGCTTGAGACCTTGCTGGTAATACTTAGTGATATCTTCAGGCTGATGCAACAGATAAACCCCATGAGACAAGAAGAACAAGGAGGACAGATTCAGATTGGATGTTAGGAAGAAGCTCTTCCCCATGAGGGTGGTGAGAGACTGGCACAGGTTGCCCAGGGAGGTGGTGGAAGCCTCATCCCTGGAGGGTTTTAAGGCCAGGCTGGATGTGGCTCTGGGCAGCTTGATCTAACATGAAGTGTCCCTGCCCCAGGCAGGGGGGATGGAAGTGGATGATCCTTGAGGTCCCTTCCAGCCCTGACAATTCTGTGCTCCCATGAACTCAGGCAAGTGACAGAGAAAAAGAAGGCCTGGGTTTTCTTCCACACAGGTATTTTCCATGGGTAAAATGCAGGCTCTCTCTTTCCACTCCATGCTCCCCCAGCACAAACCAGTGTTAGTATGATAACTCTTTGCACTCTCCCTCTGAGCAGACATCCCTTTCTAATGTGCCTTTGAGTTTAAAAAAGTCCATTACAGCCTCTGTGTTCTAAAAGATGATCCACAAATCTCCACTCTGGTTTTGAGACTGTGCAACAGTAAGTTGTGAGCCTTCCAAGCACAACCTTCCTCCCCGAGTCCCAAGGGACATGAATGCTTCAGAGATGAGCAAAATCTAGTGCTGCTTTTTTCCAGTATGCAGCTGCCTTTTGGTCTAACCCACGGAGAGAGCAGGCTTTAGGAGTGATGCAAACTGACAATGGATGCCTCGCTTATTGACATTTAGGAGGGCAACAGTTTGCTGGCAGCCTGTCCAGAAGAAGTTTCCCAAGCCTCAGTGTACACATCACCCAACGCTCTCACTGAAGGCCAATCTCAAAATGTCACTAGCAGAACATAAACAGATGAAAGGTTATCCTAATTAAGGCTGCAATTGCATAGTGCAAGACTATTAAAAAGAGGAAAAGAAATATTTTCAAAGTAGTCTGAGTGAACTCTTCGGCAAGAAAGGCACAGGCTTTTGTTGCTGGATTGTTTGGGTTTGGTTTCTGATTTGGAAACAAAGAATTTATTTCCCCTTTTTTCAAGTACATTCCTTTAAAACTGCACTAATTCTCATTTCAGTCAGCTCATTTCAGTCAGCTCGTTTCAGTCAGCTCATTTCAGTCAGCTCTTTCCAAGCTGTTGAAGCTCAGGATACTTTCTGCTTTTGCAAAAGCAATTCCCATTTGGGGAACTCTTGGCAGGTCTTGGGGGTGCTGGTGGACAAAAAGCTCAACATGAGCTCTCAGTGTGCACTTGCAGCCCGCAAAGCCAATCAGATCCTGGGCTGCATCAGGAGAAGTGTGGCTAGCAGGTCGAGGGAGGTGATCCTCCCCCTCTACTCAGCCCTGGTGAGACCCCACCTGGAGTACTGTGTCCAGTTCTGGAGCCCCTATTACAAGAGGGATGTGGAGGTGCTGGAGCGTGTCCAGAGAAGGGCCACAAGGATGATCAGAGGGCTGGAGCACCTCTCCTATGAGGACAGACTGAAGGAGTTGGGGCTGTTCAGTCTGCAGAAGAGAAGGCTCCCAGGTGACCTAATTGTGGCCTTCCAGTATCTGAAGGGGGCCTACAGGAAGGCTGGGGAAGGACTTCTCAGGATCTCAGGTAGTGATAGGACTAGGGGGAATGGAATGAAGCTGGAGGTGGGGAGATTCAGGCTAGATGTGAGGAGGAGGTTCTTCACCATGAGAGTGGTGAAACCCTGGAATGGGTTGTCCAGGGAGGTGGTTGAGGCCCCGTCCCTGGGGGTGTTTAAGCCCAGGCTGGATGAGGCTCTGTCCAGCCTGATCTAGTGTGGGGTGTCCCTGCCCATGGCAGGGGGGTTGGAACTAGATGATCCTTGTGGTCCCTTCCAACCCTGAATGAAACTATGAAACTATGAAACTATGAAACAACTTTTGGCATTTTGGGGAGCACCAGAAGAGGCTACATAAAGAGGCTGTGTGAAGGATTAGGATGGTGCCACGAGGAGGACTGACAGCCTCTCTCCTCATTCACTGCTGTGTTGGATCCCTGTTCTCTGTTGAAATCAAATCTTACTACTGTGTTTAAGGACTCCTCTGCCTCATCATTCCCATCTTGCCATAAAAGCTTCTCCAATTTTCAGCCCCCAGCAAACCATGTGAATGAAGCTGTTCTAACATTAGGCTATGAGGGTACCATATAAGAGGTTTGTCAACTCAATGTCTGTCTAATCAGCTCAAGAGGCTTGGCCAGACAGCAAGTACTGGGGAAGAGCCAGCCTCGAGGAATGCACCAACTCCCTGAGCTCTCCACTAAAGGCAACAGGATCTGGGCATTTCTCCCTCCATGTCTGAGCAACTCTACAGAAGGGAGTGAGGAAGCATCCTGTACCACAGCACCACAGAATCCCAGAATGGTAGAGCTGGGAAGGGACTTCTGGAGATCATCCAGTCCAACACCCCTGCTAATGCTAACTCACCCAAATCAGGTCACACAGGAACACATCCAGGTGGGTTTTGAAAGTCTCCAGAGAAGGAGACTCCCCAGCCCCTCTGGGCAGCCTCAAAGTGCTTTCTCCTTAAGTTCAAGTGAAACCCCCTGCAGTCTATATCGTGCCTGTGGCTCCTTGTCCTGTCATTAGCCATCACTGAAAGGAGCCTAGCCCCAGTCCTCCTGACCTCCACCCTTCAGGTATTTCCATGCATTTAAAAGATCCTCCCTCAGTTTTTTCCTTTTCCAGGCCAAAGAGGCCCAGGTATCTCAGCCTCTCCTCGTAAGAGAGATGCTTCAGTTCCCTCATCATCCTTGCAGCCCTTCATTAGACTCTCTCCAGTACTTCCCCATCCCTCAGCATGAGTGGCTGGTGTAGCAACCATTTTTAGAGGAATTAGAAAGGGAAATAGATGGAGCTTACCACTCATGTACCATGACAGATTAAAACCAGCAGTTAAAAGAAGCAGCATATCAGCAGTGCCTAGGCTAATTAATTCCTCACCACTACACCTCACCACGTGGTGAGTCAACAGGAAGCTCTTTCTGAGCTACAGCCATTTCCCCTGAGGACAGTAAGTTGGTAGAGCATTGCACTGTGTTAGGCTTAAGCACAGGATGCAAATATATGTGCAGTTTCTGATGGTATTTTAGCTCTTCAATACATTTTCAGTGCATTCCCTAAAACAATCTGAAACAAATTACTTCAAAGGAGCAGGACCCCAAACATATATTCTCACAACAGCCTGAACTGAGACTCCACACCCTACATATTCCATCGTGCACCTTTGGCTGTATTCTCAGGATCATGTTGTTAAAAATGGCCACAGAGTGGCAGTTCACAGTGTTAGGATTAGGGTTAGGGGTGAGGGTTAGTCTTAGGGTCAAGGTCAGGGGGAGCTTTAGGGATGGATTAGGGTTGGGTTTGGGTTAGGATTAGGGGTAAAGTTAAGGTTAAGATTAGGGTTAGGGTTAAATTTCCCTATGTAAAACAGCATAAAGGAAGCTGTCCTTACCCTCCCCAATGTGCTACACCATGAGCAAACCTGTCAGTACTTACTTTCCCAGGCCCCTCTGTCTGTCTCCTGTGAAGATTTCCTCCTTCAGAATTGTCAACCACCTCCTGCCCCATCTGTTTCTCTATTCCCTTTCCCCAGCTGTGAATGGGGTCTCTCACAGTTTCATCTCTGCTCCACTGATGAAAGCTTCTTGTTTTCCACAAGCTCTACCCCAATGCCAGCGGTGCTCTTACCCAATATGCTGTTGGTTATAGCCTTGTGCCTGCTTAGCTCATTGAACCAACACTCCTCCTGTGGTCTCCTCCCTTTGGACAGCCTTCATCTGTTGGTCTGACACATGCAGCACCATGTGGGGAGTGCTCAGCAGCCCCAAGAGCACACTGCTGCTGTGTCGAGCCTCCCCAGAACTTTCAGTTCTCTCTCTTCCTAAAAGCTGTTTATTCACAAAATCCTTCTTCATCTTTCCTGGGCTCTGTGGGGTTAAGAGAGCATGAAGATTGCAATTTCATAGCAGAGCTGCTTTGAAGGCACTAGAACTGCAATCTGATTTCAGAGCTTTGACTACAGCCAAAGCCTCCACCTTTGTCCTCTCCCCCAAAATGCAGAGTGCTTTCAGAGCTGACAGCTACATTTTTACAGACTTTTCTGTCTCCTGTTTTAGATCAGGGATTCACAGCACTTTTTTTGCCAAATATGGGTCTGCTGCCTACACAGCAACAAAACACTTGGGGATGTGATGTGAGAGTCAGTATGGGATGGTGCTTAAGAAGACTATGAAATTATGACAGAAAAATACTCCTAACAAGCCTGTCGTGCATGTAAGCTGGTGCATCGGGCTGTGCTGCATGAGGCAGCCCCCAGTGGAGGTCAGTTCTTCATGCATTAGTTGTCCTTTCCATGTAAAGATAGTGAAAGTGTCACAGAAGGAATTCTAGTCTACAGATAAACATCTGATCTCACAACAGATGTAAGACAGCACCCCTGCACCTCTTATTTAGAACAACAGCTAGAGAGGTTCTCTCAGTGGTAAGCACAGACAGGAGGGCACAGCAGCTCTGCAGCATGACCTCTCTGTGGCTTTGGCCACCAGTCTGAACGGCAGCAGGGCATTCCCTTTGCCACCGTTTTAGTAGGCTTTTTGTGTGTGTATGCATGAAGCCTCTTCCCAGAAGCTGGCCCCAACACATTTACAGGCACTTCTGAAGAGCAACCTAACTTCACCCCTTTGAAATGCTGTCTTCCTTTCTTCATCAATTGCAAGAAGAGTTTAGGACCTGACTCCAAATCCATTGAAAGCAGTGGATGGTTTCCAATGACTATCAAAAGGGTCTGGGTAAGTACAGAAAAATCTGCTTCAAAACACCGATTGCTATTGTTTCCACAAACCACTTCAGAAGAAGTAAAATCCTCCCTTGACCCCCTGCCAAGTGGGAATGACAAGTATTCCCTGCATTACATGGAAAGGCTGGATGTGTGCTGAGGGGTAGAATTTTGTATGTCATGTCACCTGTCCGCTGAGAATACATTAGGATGTGGAAGGTAGGTCTGCAGCGCTATTAGCGAGCTAGGAATAAAAGGGATCAGAGGAATGGCAGAATCCCAACTATGAACATTATCTGTATTTAACTTGGCAAGCCTAATGCCTTCATTAGTAATTTAAATTAATTGCTTCTTCAATGATATTTCTCAGGAAACATTTATTCTGTACCTGCTAGAGGCTGCCTGCCACCTACACAAGTTCAGCTAAATGAGTATTGTGAATGAAAATACCCTGCTCTTTCACAGAGGGTTAGGAACACAGCCTGTTATAAGGTTGCCTGACACTTTCCATTAGAAGTCTTTGCTGCTTATGACTTTGTTAGACTCTTACCCAGCTGCCTGCCAGGTGCTACTTCAAGATGACATTATAGGAACTTCATTCCAACCAGTTCAGTCAATTATGAAATTAAGATAGGGAAAGAACACTGATCTCCTACACCAAAAGTTTCACAGCAATGTTGTTCTAGGAGCTACTTTCAATGAAGACTTAAGTCAGTAGAAAGTGTTGAAGTGCTTGAGCAGATTTGCATGCAGAGCTGAGGGAGCCATTCTGATGTCACTGGCTATGTGGTACAGCAGTGACAGGGAACTCCCTAACTGTCTTTGCTTCTGCACAAGATTGGACTGGCAGGCAGGGAACAGCACACTCTGATGGTGTTTTCAGCAAGGGGGACGTTTTGGTCCCCACTTTCTCTGACCATTTATACTATTTTCGTTTTACACTGAGCTGCCTCTCCCCATGTGGGTGAAAAGAGAGCAGTCCAGATGGACTGACAGAGAAGTAGCTTTTGCATCCACACTAGGTCCTCGGTTTTCAGATGCACTCCTTTCCTAAGGGACACCACAGGCTTCTGGCCCAACACTTCTAGCTGAGACGTGGAACCATTGCTAAGCAACCCAAATGTACCTCATCAATAGTTGCATATGAACTTGGGCAACAGGAGAAAACTGCAGGATGTTTTGATGATGCATGTGCACGTACTGCAGCCTACTCAGGTGCCCTCAAGGCCTCTTTCATTAGTCAGCCCCTGCTGGCCTTTTGAGTAGGCAACTCTGTTTCCCATGCTGAAGTGCACAGATAGAGAAAATACGATGGAAATTATCCTCATCTGGATACCAAACATTCTTATGGGTACATAGAGATTCCCCTGGCATCTCAGAGGCAACTGTATCTACAGCTCCAGCCCTAGCTGTAGGAAGGGCAGGTCCTGCCTCTCCAACCTGATCTCCTCTGCCCAGGTGACCCGCCTGGGGGATGTAGTCTGCCTGGACTTCAGCAAGGCCTTTGACACTGTAAACAGATCCTCATCTTGAGCTATGCTAACTGCAGTGGCATGGCACAGGGCAATGTGGATAATCAAAGAGAAGACTCTTCACGGCAGAAATAGCCAGTCCCTGAGAGAAGCCCAGGCTGTGCAGTGCTTGCCTCTTATCTTCCAGAGGTACAAAGCACTGACAAGGAGTGCCTGTGCTTGCCTGCCTGGCCCCAGCTTTCCTGCTTGGGGCAGTGCCAGCACGTGAGTGTCCTCAGTGGATGTAGAGGCAAGAGGGAAGGAGGTTGCTGTGTCTTTTTGGTGGGAAACACACACTCCCACGGTGGTGTTTGAGATGCACTGTCAGGCTGGGGAGGGGTATGTGCTGAGGCTGCAGAAACAGCAGAATGGAGGAGGCAGTATAGTCAATTGACAACCCTCTGGCTTTTTGTTCCACCTTGAAGTCATATACTCCTCTGGCTCTCATGCTGTTTTACACACTTGCTAAGGACTACACACATGGATGTCAAAAATCAAGGACACAAATCCACACCAGAGGAAAAGTTATTCAAAGGCTGAAAGCAATAGTGGCTTTGTCTAATCACTGTAATTTCTCTGCTTACTCTTTCTTTAGCTTGTTCTGCTTGGATTTGTGTGTGATTGTTTTGCATTACTCTCAGCAATCTGCTTTTTATTGCATGCATTATCCTACCTGTGTCCAGTGCACAAAATAAGCTTGTCCAAAGTCCCTTTGCTCTGCCGTGCCAAGGGCTATTTGTTACACGAAGGTCTGCATTCAGAGGCACTTGATGACAGCTCTGCCACACAGATGGCATCTGTGGTGCTCTCAGAGCCACTGCACCGTGCTTAGATTCAAACCAACTTCGCTGCACGGAGCAAAGCACATGTGCTAGATGAGTCTGTAAGTGTAAGCAGAAGCTGGAAACTAATTATTTAACAGGTCTCCACAATCTCATATTAGAGGAACCAACAGATGTTACAGCAGCCCTATACCTAGTATTGATTTGTTTTCCAGCTGGTTCTTACTTACCCGTGTCTTGTGATACATGAGTGAGTCAGCACTATATTATTTATGAGAGCAGGATGTGTTTAAGTTATATTTAGATGCAAGCACATCTTGCTAGAGATATAATATTTAGTAGCTCGTGCAAGGAATACAGAGCAGGGCAGTGACTATTTATGGGCTAACTTTCACAGGGTGAGGAAGAGGGTGGTGGTTTATATACTTGCACAAAGAGAGTAAAACACTGCTGGAGTGAAGAGGAGAGAGACCACTTGATCTGTGGCGGTGTTTGTGCCTACAGAATGTACACACATTAATCTTCTTGGGGTCTGGCTTATAAGTGACTAATAATAGAATAGAATAAACCAGGTTGGAAGAGACCTTCAAGATCATCGTGTCCAACCCATCAACCAATCCAACACCACCTAAACAACTAACCCATGGCACCAAGCACCCCATCAAGTCTCCTCCTGAACACCTCCAGTGATGGTGACTCCACCACCTCCAGTCTCTCTGAGCTGTAAAGAAGACCCATGGCACATGGTGGATCATACAAAGTTAGGTTCTGTTACAGGAAAACCTTTGTGCAATTTTAGGCATTTCTGCCTGTGATGGTTTGACCCTGGCTGTATGCCAGGTGCCCACCAAAGCCCCTCTATCACTTCCCCTCCTCAGCTGGACAGGGAGAGAAAATAGAACAGAAAAGCTCATGGGTTGAGCTAAGGAAACACACTCAGCAGTTACTGTCACAGGCAAAAGAGACTCCACTTGTGGGAACACAAATTTAACTTACTGCTCATCACATCAGAGTAAGATAATGAGAAACAAACACAACTCTTAAGAACAACTTCACCCACGTTGCTCCTAAGTTTCTCTACTTCCTCCCTTATCATAGCACAGGAGGGTGGGGAATGAGGCTGTGGTCAATTTATCACATCTTGTCTCTGCTGCTCCTTCTTCAGGGGGAGGACCGCTTATGCTCTCCCCCTGCTCCAGTGTGTGTCCTTCCTACAAGAGACTGTCCTTCATGAGCTTCTCCAATGTGAATTCTTCCCACTGACTGCAGTTCATGAACTGCACCAGCATGGTTCTCTTCCATGGAGTACTGTCCTTCAGGAACAGCCTGCTCCAGCACTGGTCCCCCACAGGCTGACAAACCCTGCCACTAAACCTGCTGCAGCATTTGGGCTTCTCTCTCCATGCAACCACAGGGACTGCCAGGTGCCTGTGCTAGCACAGGCTCTCCAAGGGCTCAGAGGATCCTTTGAGGGCATCTACCTGGTCCTGTGTGGGGTCTTCCATGGGCTGCAAGTAGATATCTGCTCCACTGTTTATCTCTATGGGCTGCAGGGGAACAGCCTGCCCCAACAGCCTTCATCATGGGCTGCAGGGGAATTTCACCATCAGTGCCTGGAGGACCTCCTCCCTCTCCTTCTTCACTGACCTCAGTGACCGTAGGAATGTTTCTCCAGCACTGTGCTTACTTCTCTGGCAGCTGCTAAGCAGCACTCATCATCTTCCCACAAACGTTGTTGCACAGATGCCACCAGCTCACTGAGGGGCTCAGCCTTGGCCAGCAGGGATTCTCTCTTGCAGCTGGCTGGTGTTGGCTCTGTTGGATGCAGGGGAGGCCTCCAGCAGCTTCTCACAGAAGCCACCCCTGTAGCTCCCTGCTACCAAACCTTGCCAAGCAAACCCAGTACGCTGCCACAGGATGCCTGGCTGCGATTTGCGGTGATTTGTGCCATTGTTTGCTATGCAGAACCACTAAACACCAGCTCTTAGAGGCATGTGAATCCAGATGAATGAGATCTGGTCTGGCATGTGCTGTGTAGGGGTAATGCAAATGCATCTTTCCTTCTAATGTGGAAAGAAATTGCCTCTGACAAGATTAAAGAGGGAATGAATCTTCATTGTTGTGAGAACCCTTTTTCCCCTTTATATTTCTATTAAGAGTACCTCAACAACATCAGGCTTATTCAAAATGTGTGTGTTGGGGGGCTAAATATATTTTCTCTTGACCTGTGTCAAGTAATTGCTGTTACTGAAAGAACAGACTTAAAGCCATATGCAGATTTCAAAGCCAGCAGTTACTGGGAATTACCAGTGTCTAAGGAAACTCCAGTGTGAATTCTTCACTCACATAATGCCTACGTAAAGTACCTTTGTATACTGCTGCCATGGATCAGGAGAACTTGAAACGAGTTTTACAAGAGTAAAATTTGTTCTTCATTGACTAGGTCACCTGAGCTGTGATTGTGTGGTTGTGTGTGGGATGGTAATGCTTCAAAGCAGGGCCTTTGGTAATTAAAAGTCATGCTGTATAATTATCTGTTTGTGATATGTTGCTACCTTGAGTTTTACACCACTGTGAAACAAACCACCTTGTTTCCAGTCCCCAGGCTCTAACTGTGCTGGGACACAGTACACAAAGACGTAGGAGGATTTATTTCCAAGTTAGGAGTTTCATTTTCAAATTAACTGCTTTGGGAGACGGCGGCAAAATGGATGTGAAACTTCTCACTGAAACCTTTGCATCAGGAATATGCCTTTGAGAAGCAGCCCAAACCCATTCTAGTTAGAAACCACTCAGAACATCCATGGCTCAAATATTCTGTGGCTGCCAGAACACCAGGATATTCTCTGCCTGCGTAATGCCACAGGAGCACTCTAGGAGCAATAGGCCCACACTAAACTCCTCAGATTCCGAATTCTTAGTTCTAATGCCTGTTTTGACTCCAGGGAGACAACTGGGAGCAAGGCACCTTGCCCCCAGGGTGCTTCTGATCTCTTCCAACCAGATCTAGAACCACATCCAGGGCTGTTGTCTTAGAGAAACATCAATGGGACCAGACTAGGAATGCACAGTAGGGTAAAGGAGCAATTGTAGGATGGAGAAGCGTTTTGAGGAGGAGGGAAAACTGGCAGAAAGGGTCTGTGCCTCCTCCCTCATGTAAATGAGAGAGAAATCCAGTGTTTGAACTTTTATGCATTCACAAAGGCTGGGAATCGTTACTCCTTTGTAACTCCCCCGCGGTACAGGTCTCTAGACACTTTTGGAAGGGGGGAGGAAAATGCTTCAGGCTGACACTTACTTGACATGCATGAAGAGTTAAAACAGGAGTTATCACTATGTTGGAAAGTGTCACATGGTGGATCCCTTGCTTCCAACAGTGTTGAATCTGGGAATGTGTTGGGCTCTGTGAAACTCTGTACTGAGGAGGAAGAGACACTTGTAACATTTGCTGTGAGATTTCACTAAATAATACAGTGGATCTAATTCATCCTCCAGCTCCATGGCCACCTTCATATATTGCATGGAAAAAGCACAGTGTTGTGCTCCAAGTGTGAAGCACTGAGAACTTAGCTTTAAAATAGGCACTTAGATAAAGTTCCAAGTGGAACTGCTGCACAGAAGCTTTGAACTAAGTATCTTTGTTAGTATTAAGAAGAATTCTAACTTTCAGACAACAAGAATTTCATACTCCTGTACCTTACTGCCACAATGCAGCCTATTGCTATGCAAGTGTAGCATTTGTGCTACTTCTGAAAGCCCAAGCATCTCCCTGACAGCAAGGGAAGCGTGATCTTTCCAAGCCTGATTCTGAAATGTTAGTTTTGCAGTGTCCTTGCTCATATTTTAGGTGTGCTTGATGGAGCTGAATGGTGCTGAATAAACTGCTGATCTTTCATCTTTGCTTCACTGATTCGATCCTACAGTGAACTGCTGAGTAAAGCAAAGGGTTTTTCAGGTCAGGGCATACTGCATAACGACAAAAGCTGTCCAGGCCAGAATCTCTGCCTATAAGCTGTGCCTGGCCAGAGTAAATAGCTACTTCCCCTGCCTCCCATCATTTTTTCAGTAAATAGCTCTTCCCCCTGCCTCCATATATTTGTCAGTAAATAGTTATTTCTCCTTCCTCCCATATTTTTTCTCTTGATCTTTTCAGGCTTTGTGTTCAGGGTGTGGACATAGCAAACAGAAGGGAGGGAGAACCAGGCAAAATTTCCTCTCAGATGTGCTCACGTGCCAGCCTTAGGAGCAATAGCTAAAAGGCAAGAAAGAAAAGAAGGCAGGAAGTTAGAAAGAGCACCGCTACCAAATCAAGCTTTCAGACTCTCACTTCTCTCCAAGGCATAAATATGGCAGCAGAGCTATCATTTGTCTTTTAGCTTTGCTGTTGTGTGACAAATGCCTGAGGCTGCAAGCTCAGGATTTACAGAGCACAAGTCAATGGCACCTTACAACACAAAAGTGTTGAGTAAGAGCTTTCCCATGCTGAGGTGCCAGCTATTTAGATTGAATTTCCTTCAGTCTATTTTGCTTTCCTAAACAGCATTGACACACATGTTTTTCATTCTTTGATTTCACACCCCATTCCCTCCCCCACATTCATTACTGGCAAGCTAATGGAGGAAAGGAAGCTTTCTCTTTCTTCCAAGCTGCACTGGAAGTCATCTCAGAAACAGAGTGCTGCATTTTAACACTGTTTATTCTCCAAGGCATTCTACATCTTTTGTGAAATGTAGGAAACACCAAAGCTGAGGCAGATTTGCTTCTATCATTCATAATTTTTGCTTGTCCATCTGACTCAGCTATCTGTCACAAGACACTGACCGTGTGGGGTCTGGGGGAAAAGGCCACCACGTGGACACAGCCCACACGTGGGCCAGAGTGGGCTCTGCCCCTGCTGGGCTGACTGCTACAGGTATTATTCTGGGTTGTCTGTGGATGAGCCTGGCTGAGTAGGAGATGGACCGTTAATTATTGGGGAGAGAGTAGGTCATTGGACTCTCTGCTTCCCACTTTGAGCATTTTAGCCCTTTACCTGGTATATGAACCAAGGAGAGGACAGAAGAAAGGAGAAAGACACCCTGGTGACATGAGTAATGTGATGATGATGATGATGATGATGATATGGCAGATGCAGAGGCATCTGGGGAGCTGATTCATCTTGCTGCAGTACAGCAAGTGCCTGGTGAGAACATACAGACCTGTGAGGCTTGGGATCTCTGTCCCTACCTCAGGACCTGTCAGCTGAGGTGTGAGCAGGTCCTTTGTCATGAAGAAGCAATTCCATTAATGATGGGCAGTAAAATGCTAAGAAGGTGCACAGGGACTGTAAAAGAAGCATTTGGGCTTTTCAAATTGACAATTACAATGCAAGCCTAAATTTTGTACCAAATCTCCTTTAGGAGAGGAGTCTGTTCTGCTCAGACCCAGTGGTTCCCTCCCAGGATAGTGTCTCATCCCTCAGCTGTGACAGCTGTTTCTGCTTGACTCAAGGATCCAGCTGGTCATACTGAAACTCGAATCACTTGCATTCATGAAGTTACTAAGATAACTAAGCGACTCTTCACTGGTGACAGACCCTAGCTGTTACTTGACATTTTTGTTACCAACTTCCCATCTCACTCATAGATTGTTTCAGTGCTTTTGCTTTTCCTCCTTTCACAACAGAAGTGTTAAATACCACAGATCTTAAATCAAATCCCTGTAGGAAAGCTCTCTGACAGCTCCCCACATAAGCATTTTCTCTTTGCAATCCCATTTCAAAAGCCATCCCTTAGAAAGTTTTTAATCCATTTACTGTTCTCAGGCCAAGTTTGCCATTGTGATTACAGCTTCCTAACAAAAGTGTGAGACGCTATTGGGGCAATTCTGACAGGATTTAAATGGATGAATACATAACTGACATTATTTACCAGCTAGTTCAGTAATCTAAGGAAAATGTCAAGTTAGTTTGGAAAGATTGATTTTTCATAAGGCAAAGTTGATAATTAAGAAAAGGAGAATAAAAATATTTGTTAATGATGATCTCAAACTTTCTGTTATTTGCTCAGGACCAGGACGTGATGGGTAGTTTGCCATTGGAAAATATTGGCTTAAGAGAAACTTTTCTTCCTCATCCTTGTAATTTCCCCTGTGCTCTCAGCTTTATTAAAAACCAACATGCAGAGCTGAGAAAGCTCATTAGATGATTCCTTTTCACTGATTTTAAATTCATGTGCTTTGAGCCTCTTGGAGAAAACAAAGCAAAACAAAACAGAAAGGGAAAAGGGAAAAGGGAAAAGGGAAAAAGGAAAAGGGAAAAGGAGAAGGGAAACATGAAAAAGGAAAAAGAAAACTGAAAGCTTTGCCAGCTGCTGTTTTCACATTCTTCAGGAGACTGTTGGAATGGAAGTTCTCATTCCCACTCTTTCATCAGCTCAGCCTTCCCTCTCACCTGTGTGGAGAATTTTGGGCGTGCTTGCTAAAACCAGTTCTAGTTCCCTGATCCCTCAAACCCTTTCCCCACCATCTGTTCAGACATTCTACCTGTTAATGGGGTTCATAATTATTCCTAGCTTTCTGAAAGAAAACCATCATGTCCAGAGATGAGTGTGTGTGCTTCTGTGTTTGGCTGCAGGTGTATATAACACGTTAATTATGTGATTAGCTTGGACAGTGTTCTGCTTGCGTACAGCAGGCGTAATGGAGACACGATCACCTGCACATCCACTGCGCTGAAGCTTTGCTCCACGATCAGTTTCTCTTCATCTCCTCTTACTTTGAAGTGGTACTCCAATAAAATCTATTGGCTGGAGGAAGCAGAGGTGCTGCAGGTACTGTGCAAAAGAAAAAAGCCCAGCATAAAAGCAAGCAGTGCCCTGTGACTGGTATGCCAAGTAGCTGCTCTGAGAGTTCTTCTACAGCTCCTGGCTCAGCAGTTGAGCTTGATAATTCTGACAATTTGAGAGATATAAATAAATAAGCATGGCTTAGATGATGGAATACAAAACCACACTGGCCTACTCTTACATGGCAAGAATATTACAGATTAACATCACTTTCTAAAAACAGATTCTTTTGTGCTGTTCTTAAGTAGTTTCCTACACACAGACTTGAGGAGCTGTGGGTTGTAATGGCTGAGGGGCGACTTGTTCCTTGTTCTTCCAGAAAGGAAGGCAGTGCTTTACCTCAAGCATGCAGGCATTTTGAAAAATAATAGCAAATGGTTGGCTGCAGAGAAGAGAGTGTAACACTACAGCCTGAAACACAGGACTGTTCCCCTTTGGCTGCCTGTAACTTGCCCAGACCCAGGAGTTGAAAACTACACTGTCATTTGAGCATTCGAGAGTTTCCCTTATTGGGTACAAAGAGACACAGTTTGGAAAAGGCTTAGCCTGAGTAGCAGCTGCAGATTTTGCCTTTGTCCCACCCTCACCCAAAATCTGGCCTCACTGACATGGCTGGTGAATATAAACGGCCTCTGCTTCATCTAATATCAAGCTGTTGCTGTTCTGCTTTGCTGTGGGTTTATTTGCTGTGGTTTTGTGTTGTTTGTTGCTGCTGTGGTTTGGTTGGTTTGGATTTTGTGTGTGTGTGTGTGGGTTTGTTAGTTTGTTTGGGGGCTGTGTGTGTGCTTGGTTGGTTTTTAAAAGATATTAGCTATGGCCAACTATATTTTATATAGATACAAATATTTTATTCTACTCCAGACAAATACCCCCATGGTGAATAGCACTATCAAAACCAACTGTGCAGTAATTTGTCCAGAAATCAATGGCACCACCACCATATCACTTCATACATACTGCACTGTCTGTATCTGAATCATCAAAAACATCTGTGAGGAATGTAATTCTGTGTTCCAGAAGAGGAATAATGCTCAGGCAGGAGGGGATCTATACATGTTTGTCTGTGGTGGTTTCTCCTGTGTTGTTTTTGGTGTTGTTTTAACTAAGGGGGAGAACAGCACTTTTCTCATAGCCATGAACATTACTTAGGAATAAACATGCTCTCTGCATAAGCTAGGAGTAAATAAAAGGGTGATCTTTCTTAGATAAGTTTCACACCTAAATCTTATTTCCTGTATTAGACAGTGTGAGACTTTTCTGTATCGCTCTATGTTATCTGAGTAACCTCCCATTAAAGTGGTCCCCCCCAGTTACAGCACAGAAATGTCAGAGTTGATTGCAATGCAGTGCTACTAACTCTGCCTGCATGTGCCCCAGCCCCGTGAATCAGCATGACCTGCGTCTGCTAATGCATGCCTTAATTTGGAAGCATTCTGCTAAACTCCATCCTCCACCACATTTCTACCTGGGTTTCTGATTACCCAATCTGATCAGCTAAACCAAGATTACATGGTAACTGAAGATGCATAGCATGAGCATTTGATCCCTACAGGATTTCTCTATTCTACTAATTTTGTCTCTCATTAATCTTATTGAAGAGTGTTCTGCAGTGAAGAAAGGCTGTCACCTGCCACTGACCAAAGGCTTCAGACTCTCCACTCCCCAGATCTTTCTTTTTAAAAGGCTTCTCCCCCCATGTTTTTGCTGGTTACTCAAATAAACAAACAAGCTGAGGGGGAAAAAAGGTTTTGTAGATCTTTTCATAAGAATTTATAAAAGCCTCTTGGTAAGGGAGTCTGTGCAGAAATAAGAGAACCTTGTGTTGCTCACCACGCTCCGATGCTTATGCAAGCTGAAATGTCTTGTGGCTTCGTTAGCTGCAAGAATCCCCTTCCCACATGAATACCATCATTAAAGCAGTGAGTGACATTCAGATTTCCACTGAATAGCCCAATTTGCTGTTGATTATTTCATGCAAAATGAAGCAGCTTCTGGAAGCGACAAAGGCAGCACTTCACCTTAGACTACCCAGGAGTATGATTGCTGGATATCCTACAGGGAAGTGGGAGACAGGGATTCAAGGACTGTCAAGCAGAGCAGGCAATTAGACTGTAGATTTGTGGGTGAGTGCTGAAGCTGTTTGAAGACAGGAGAGATGACAGCAGCTCCTTCTCTTCTAGCTGTATTCTTGTGTAAACCCAGTCTGTTCAGCTTTGAAATTGCCCAAATAAAGGAAGCATGCTGTGCCCCTGAATCCGGGCAGGATGTGTGCAAGATAAACTCATCACTGTGGTGGCTAGAAGAACACTTCCAGGAATTGTCAGAACAGGTCTGTAGGTATAAGGAACTCTACTATCAACATTTTAAGTGGTTAAGGAGCTTGCATCATACCAGGATGTGGCAGTGGCACAGTGAGAAGTATTAAGAACCAAATCTTCTACTTAGTGAATTATTTTATCAGATGCCTTCCTTCATTTTGCTGCACTCCAAACTCTAAACTTGGAGAATAAGGAAATGCTGTTTGTTCCTACAGTGTTGCTGTGAACTGCTGAAATACTTCACAGTAAGAAAAGCCCCTAATGCATACTGTAAGTACAAATTTGTGAAGTAACTTCCTGCAGAGAGCAGCTCCTACTCTGCAGTGAGTGCTGTGACGATTGTCTCACTTCTGATAGTTCAGAATCAATCCCTACTGACATCCCTGATCTTATTTGAATTTATTTATTTTTCCCCTCAAGAAGTTTGCATTGACACCCTCTGCATATTTGGCTTTGTTTTTCAGTGTTGAGCTAGTAACAAATGCTGCAGAATGCATCACCTCTGTAAATAAACCTATTGCAAATACAGGTCAACCACACAGATCACTAAACATCTGAAACACTTCCATAGGTTTGTGACTGCCAGGAGTAGCAATCAACAAAATACCCTATTAGCAATATCTTCAGAGGGTTACAAGAACACAGGTTGGGCTAGCACATTATTGCAGGTTAAGACAGGTAAATGTTCCTCTTACAATGTGTGGGTGGGTGAGGGAGCCAGGTAACGGACCATGAATGCTTTGTGCTTGAGCCACTAGAACACTTTCCCAGTCTCTGTGACCAGCCACCAGTCTTAATAGAATTTAATAGAATAAACCAGGTTGGAAGAGACCTTCAAGATCATCATGTCCAACCCATCAACCAATCCAACCCATCTAAACAATCATGCTAAACAGTCAACCCAACAACCCAACCTAAACAGTCATTCTGCTGCTGTGCTGCAGAGCTGCTACAGGCCCAGGCACAGCACAGCAAGAGTGCAATCAGTTTGCAGGGCCACATTCCTACTTCACACCAGTGAGGCTATGCTGCAGCTCACAGTTCTAAAACGTTTTGTCAGCTTAACTGCAGAAACTACCTCAGCCTGACCTAGCTGCAATTAAGTTTCCTTAAAAGGAAGCTTTTAAAAACTTCTTCCAGCCAGGTAAGTGCAGACATACATCAAAAGTAGCTGTGAAAAGAAATGTAAAGTAAAAGGTGACCTCATCCTTCCTGTGACATATCTTCTCGTACAGCATTCACCTTCACTCCACCAAGTACTTGCCTGAGTCGTATTCCTGCAGCAGAATGCATTTGCTATCTGCACTGCACTCGAACTTAGCTCAGTGCAGAGTTTCCTGCTCACATCAGGCAGGCAGGCACTGGGAAACATCTTGGAGTATTTACTTTTGAAAAACACCTCGGGCCCTTGGCAGTAACCTGGGAAGCTGTCCTTGATTATATTCAGTGGAATATGTTACACATATAGAACATGAGGTCTCAGTCCCTTTTGAAGGCCATCATTTCTCTCTCCAGACACAGTGAAAAGTTTGGTGTGGAAATCAAGGACGGTTTCATTTGCTGCTTCCCTGAAAATCATCCGTGGGGGTTTTATCTTCAGGTGATCTTTTAAAAATCCCTTTATTTTTGTTCCCTGTGGTTTTGAGGGCTATATTTTTTTCACTATCAAAATAGAGAAGTTTCTAATGCTTATTTAAGCTAGTTTAGCATTTTTATGGTAACCAGAGAAGCCACTTGCCAATTTATGCATTTTTTCACTCTATCTTCAAATAAAGCTGGGGCTGAACAGGATATTTTCAGCAGCTGAGACAAATCTCCATTGTCTGGTAGCAGCCATGTCCTTTCCTCTTCCAACCCCCCGGAGAGAAGTGCACCAGCATATAGGCAGGGCTGGGATCCTTTCTGATCCCAAATCATCTCTCTGGTCGCCTGTAGCATCAACACTAACACTTGCATTGCTTTGGTGCTTTGTCAGTAAGCTCCCAAAGACACCTTTGACAACTAGGAGTTGCAGTTAACTCTTCATCCCAGGCAGTTCTATGTAAAGCTTACACAGAACATGGAAAAGGAGCTCTGCCCAAGGTGAAATCACCAAGTCCCAAGGTGATTGTATCTCAGTGATTCCAGGAGTGAAGTATGAAGGGAAATGTCTGAGCAGGGAACCAAATTCCTTCTTTTTCACTACCACATCAGCAATCTGTGCAACGTGTGCATCTTTTATGACTCTTTCAGCATCCTCCTTGCCTTTTACCACCCTCCACGCTCCTCAACACTGCTTTTGTTGGATGCTAGCCCCATGTGATGCCTGAATACAAATACTGAAATGCACCTTTAAATACATACATGGAGCAGCTGTTTTGGGGCAGTCTATGTGCCATCATGCAACAGCACAAACACTATTGATATAGATCTTGGCTTAGCTAAAATAACTTCCTTCAATGACTTGAATTTAAATTTTACACTTCTTAAATCAGCCTTGAAGTAATTTACCCTTTGCATTGCTACATCTTTGTGTCTCTCTGTCAGGGTTGGAACAGCAGAGATCCAGTGTGAAGCGTAAGAAGCAACATTCCTCTTCTATTTTCCAATTGCTTTTAGTTTGTATTGCTTTGTTGTGCTGTGCTTTGGTTGTTATGAAAGGCTAGAGCCAGTTTTCCATGTGGTTAAAACCCACACTTCCCAGAGCTGATTGAAAGTTCATAAGGCTCTATCAAACATCATCGCATCTTCCTCTCAAGAGCATGTAACCAGTTGTCCTTAGAACACAACCTGTGGGGCATTATTCTCAGCAAGCTTGTTGTTGGTTTGCTGTGGGCTTTTGCTTTTTAAAAAAGCCACTGACATTCTTTCCAGTGAGGGTGCTGAGACACAGGGACAGGTTGCCCAGGGAGGTCATGGACACCCCCCCTTGGAGGTGTTCGAGGCCAGGTTGGATGAAGCCTTGAGCAACCTGGTCTAGTGAATGTGTCCCTGCCCGTGGCAGGGGAGTTGCAACTGGATGATCTTAAAGGTCCCCTCCAATCAAATCCATTCTATGAGTCTACACATCTTAATGGTAATATTTGCTTTTATTAATAGGTTTTGCTTTATAAATCTATATGGACATTTTTAATTTGTTCCAAAGAAATTCTGCAGCTGCATTTTCCCCCCATGATATATTGCCTGTTGGTTACTGGAGGCTCCTCTTCTCAAGGTAATCATACCTTGCATGCTGCTGGGTTTTATAATGGTGAGATGATTGACTCCTGTGAAATCATAGATTATCTCAGCATACTTCCAGCCTTCTTACTCATTCACAGAAGACAACCAATGGCTCAGTCATGTCATTGCATGCCTCTGGCCTGGCCCTGCTGACTATGAGAGACTTTGCCTAATCTCCCTTTGTAAACAACCATAGGAGTTGCTTGAGATTACTGAAGGAAATCATATTAAATTAAACATTGATCTCAAAGTAGAATGTTGCACTCCTGTCTCTGGTTTTTAATAGCAACACTAATAGCACTCTGCTTTTACTGCCGCTCTCTGAGAGACAGATGCTTCTGGCAGCTTCCTGGTGCAGAGTGCTCCATGCACTCACTTCTTCCCACATTAAAGGGATCACATTCTCTGTTTATTTTGGGGTTTATAATGTCTACTGTGACTTGTATGCCCCACAGTAATTAGATAACTGAAAAGTCAGGATTTTCTGTTTTACAGGGGCACAACTTCAGTAGTGTTGAAAGAAGGCTAGAACTGATCTATGATTATTACTGAATAGTGCTAAGAAAATTCTTCTGAAGCATTTAATACATTTACACAGTAATATAAGCCTGTGATTGTATTCATAACACATTGCTCCAGTGTTGGTGTCTTTGAAAACAAAGCAAATTAATCTCCTGTACACAAATCCGCACAACGTGTGAAAGCAATGCCTGAGATGAGGAAGTGTCCTACACACTACTGAGAACAGCACATGCACAGCCTTAAAGTCAAATGGTGACTTCCAAGCTGACAGATGCCTGGCAGAACTCTCAGCTAAAAGAAGTCAGGGACAGGTATTTAAATTTGAATGTATAGAGAAAAAAACAAACCCACAACTTCAAAGCCCAGAGAGGGCAGTAAGAAGTAGATTACTTCAGACTGACCATGAAAGACCCCTATTGATTACTGTGAAGAAAATGTCTGAGGGGATATGGTCAACAAATTGGGAAGGCTGGAAATGATGAATTTACTCTGAGTAAAAACATATTCTGTATTCTTCCTAGGTTAGCATATGAAGTTACCTTCCTGTCATACTAACAAGGAATTAGTAGGAAGCTCATTGTTTGAACTTCAGGCATATTTTAGGTTGTTTCAATTTCTTACACACAGAAATCTTTTTAAAAGAAAGAATGCAGAGGCAACATCTCCATTGCTGTCAGTGCATTTTCTGTGAGGCAATGGCAGGATGTACCCTCTCTGTTTTCTTCTATCAAACTCCCCCAGCAGAAATACATGGTTTGTCATTTGTTTCCTCTCATGGACCAATAAATGCTGCTTAGTCTGCCACTGACAGGCTGAGCTGTCAGCAGCAAATAAGCAATGGCTGTCTGACATGGCTAGGGAAGAAGAAGGGATAGCAGAAAGACAGTGAATTTCCAAAGGAGGGACACCCAAGGGTTTCAGACTGCTCATGTCTGCTGGCCATTTCTTCTGGAGGGTATGGTAGCAGAGCCTCTCAGGTCTAAACAGAGTGGGTACTCAACAGACACAGTCACTAGTTACCAAGGATTGTTAAACTCTTCATGAGTCCTTGGCAAGACATCTGTGTATTCAGGGGCCACGTGGGAGATGAGGGTAACAAACAGTAATCATCAAAGTGGGATTTTTTATATAAGATCTTGGTTTATCAAATGCAAAGAGACTTTTTGCTGCAATGCTCTTAAATTCTAAATGACACAGCAGCATTCCATTAGCTGCCTCTGGAGTTAACAGAGGGGACACGTGCTTGGAAGCATGGATAGGATCCCTCCTGGAATCACACATTCTGTAATTTGCAACAACTGAATTTACCCCAGGTATCATCTAGCCCATTACACTGCGTCCAGCAGCAACCAAAGGAGATGCTGTTTGCAGACAGTATATGAATTTGAAGCTTTTGTTCACTTAGATCCACCCTAGAATCCGGAGCTCTTTGACTCCAGATACTGAAGGTGATTCCCTGACTTTCCAATTACTGTTTACACTTCTGTTCACTATGGATTTTGCCAGTTCTTTTCTGAACCTACTGATGAAGCCTGCCTCCAGAACCTCTTGGGTCCATACTTTCAGGAAGACTATTACCCCTCTGCTTAGGCAGGTACTGCCTGTCCTCTGTTTCACACTTGTTGCACTGAGTTTACCCAGCACTGTGGAATTTGGTGAACAACCTTCCTCATCCACTTCTTGTTGTACCTACGGCAGTCATGATTTTGTAAACCTCAGTCATACTCCCCCTCACATTTCTCTTCTCCATGTGGCAGAGCCCTGCCTTTTTATTCTCCCCCTCCATGGCAATTACTTGCTCATGGCACTTGTCTTTCTTTGGACCTTTGCTAGTTCCATCCTTCAGGTTTGCAGAAAGCAGGAAAGTGCTACCTCTGTCCTGATGAAGCCTAACGATTCATTGTTGGTTTTAGATAGTGCTGAACACTGAACTGGGAACTTCAGATACCAGTCCAGGATGACTCCAAGAGCTCAGCTGCCAACTGTGAATTCAGCTTCATGTAAGCAGAGTTACTTTATTTTCTCTAAATGAGTTATCACATATGCCTTGTGCCTCCTTCTCTTTCCCCTTCACTTCAGGGAAGAGTGTACAAGAAATGGTCACATAAAGGATCACAAACTGTGAGGAAATAAACCCTTACCTTTTATTTATGTTTTCACTACAATTTCCAAGTTGTATTCTTTGAAAATTAGCTTTATCCTGTAAGCAATCAAAAAACCCCAAATAAAGCAACGTATTCTGTGTACCACATAGCAAGACTACTCACTAGACTGCACTATAAAGTTACCTAGGACAGTGAAGATGAAAAGTAAGGGTGCTGGAATATAGCTTGGAGTTACACAAGGTGAGGGCAGAGAAGAGAGAATCTGAAAGCTGCTTTTAGAGAGAAGAGTGAAGAGAGGAGAAAACTGTGAGGACTGTGGTGAAAGACTGAGAGCTAGAGCCAGTTGCTGCCAGTATACAACAGCCTCATATCATCAGCACGATAGGAGTGATATCTGAAAAAAGAAGAGTTGACCAGAGCCTTCCCAAGTAATACAAAGTGAGCTTGGTAAAGTGTTGTGCTATTTATGGAGACCAAAGCTGTACATCTTCTGTGTGCTGAGAAATTGTTCCTCTTCTGTCATCTGACAGGGACACTGCACCAACGCAGATGTTCAAATCTGAGGAGCAAAATGCAACGCTACAGATATTTCTGCTGAGCAAAAGTGGAGGGAGAAAGGAACAGCATCCAGATTCAGATGGGTGGCTGCCTCTAGACAATTTACAGCTCACTGACTGGCACAGCAGATGCTGCTACCACTTACTTGCTCATGTCCCCTTTGGTAATCAGCACCTGGGTGATGCTGGTGTCTTTCGAGTGCTGGAACTGTAAAACTTCTCATCTTAGACAACAGTTTTCAGAATTTAATGCAATCTGCAAAAGCACAGCTTGGGTAAGAAACATCCATATGTGCTTGTCTTAAAAGCAGCTCTATTTGATAAGTTCTGAAGAGATTCTTCACAGACAAAGAAAGATGTGAGAATGACAATAGATCTACCCCTGAGGAGAATAATAAAGCAGCCTTCAAGAAAACCCAAACCATGTTTTCTTCATTATTTTAGCAGAAGCGATTGTCTCCATGATGGACAGTCCTCTGCACTCCCTAGGTAGCAAGAGTCCCCAGCTGGATGCTCCTCTCCTGAGACTCAGGACATCTTTTGGTCTCCTGATTTACCCAGAGCTGTGTGCTGGTAGAAGTGCAAACTGTTCTAGGAAACTCTCCAGAGGCTGCCTACTGTTCCTGCAGAGCTCCAGATGCAGCCAGAAATACATTATCCCTCTGTTATCCCAAATCAGGGGCTGCACCCAGAAACTGCCTTTTCTACTTCCCCTGCTGTCTGTCCCAGGATCCAAGGCAATCATAGTATCATAGTATCAGTCAGGGTTGGAAGGGACCACAAGGATCATCTAGTTCCAACCCCCCCATACATATGCTGCATAGTTACAGTACAACCTTCTAGAACATGAAGTGTGAAGGCTGCTGTTAGACATGGTGTATCTCAGGGCTTACAGAATGAGGAGACAATTAATGAACATGATTCATTCCCTTTTGAATACTATAGCCTCTCTGACATCATCTCTTGTTTCTTGAAATACAGCATCACAGTCCCCTCACAATCTTGTCTAATAACCTGTGCCATTGTGTGCCATTCTATGAAGCAAATTGCTTCCTTGCTCTCACTTGATTTGACATTGCTAACAAGCAATGTTTCCTTTCCTGATTATACTCACCCACATGTAACTGAGCTTTACTCCCCCCCCCCCCCCCTCCCCCGCAGTGCTTTTCACTGAAGGCTGTGTTAAGACTTCAGATTAAGATACACTTCCAGGGCTCTCTTGTGTCTAGTGAAATAAATAGAACTTTTAAAACATGGTAATATCCTGTTGTACGTGATCGTTCTGCAGCTGTCTTTTATGAGTGAGGATTTATTTAGGATTCATACTGTAAAGATGTGGCTTTGGGTTTTGGCGGTTTGTTGCTGGTTTAGTGCAGCAGCATGTTTCTATTTCTATAAAAGCAAAATTCAGAAAAAAACAACCCCAAACTCCCGCTCGGGTCATGTAATTTTAGGCTTTGCAGTATGTTTATAAATTGAAACCAGTGTGGTGGTGTCATGTTTATTCTTGCTGGTCTTTTAGGAAGGCAGAGAGCGATAAGCCGTGGCTTAAAAGCCGCACCAGAAGCGCCCATTCACATTTCCAACAATTACCTACAGCTCTACGCTGCCTGGAATCCTCCGACACATTCTCAAGACCCGATTTCGGAAGCTGCCGCTTCACAGGGTGACCCGGCCCTCTGCTAGACAGCGTGCGGGCGAGGGGCAGGCAGAGCCCGAGCGCCGGGGCGCTCCGGGAGCCGTGCCGCGCACGCTGCAGCCCCGCTCGCCTCGGGGGCACTAGCCGCAAACGAGCGCGGCGCGGGGCTGCCGCTGCAGAGGCGCGGGCAGGACCCGGGAGCGGGTTGCAAGGGCATCTCCCCGGGTCCGCTGCCTCTCCTCGGACGCGGCGGGGAAGAGCAGGGCTGCGGGGAACGAGGCCGCCTCTTCCCCTTTAAGCTCTCGCTGCTCTTCTCTGCGGTGCCTATTTTTAGCTCGTCCTCTTGGTAGCATCCAGCTCTGCCCTCTATTTCTCCGTGCTCTCTCCCCTCCATCCCCCCCCGGTGGTAGGTTCCGCTCGGCGGCGGCGGGGGGACTGAGCATGTCCGAAGCCGCTCGGCAGCGGCCGCCGCGCCGGGGCTGCGCTCGCGCGCCGCGCTCGCCGGGCGGGAAGGAGGGCGCGCGGCGGGGGGCCGCGTGAAGGAGGCGCGTGCCGCTGCTGCTCCGCGGCGCCCGCCGCCGCCGGCCGCAAGTAAGTTTCTCCGCGGGCGCGGGGTGGCCGCCGCGGTGCCGGGCGGGCGGGGGGGGGGGGCAGAAGCTCGGAGTTCGGCGTTTCCCACCCCCGGGGGACGGCGTCGGGAGGGAAGCGGGATGCGACCCGCTTGCCCTTTGCAGTCCGTCCCCCTCGCTGCGTCCCCTCTGCCCGGGGCCGTCGCAACTTCTCGGCTGCCAGCGGCCCGGGGCTCCGGGGCAGCGGCTGGCCCCGCGGGCGCGGAGTCCAGCCGCCTCGGGCACGAGCCGCGGCCTGCCGGCTCGGTTCGGCCGCGGCAGGTCCGCAGCGCCCGGGTCTGCTCAGGTGCCCGTGGCGGCCCCGGCGCCGCGCTGCCTCCCCCCCGCCGGCAGGTGCGGCCGGTCCGAGCGCGGTGCGCGGCCGCGGAGGGGAGCGGGGGGCTGCGGCTAGGGCGCGAGGGGAAGATAGCGCGCAAGTAGCCGCGCAGGCAGTGCGCCGTCAGAGCCAGCGAGGCTGCGGCGGCTGGAGGAGTTTGGGATTTAGCAGATGGTAGCACCGGGAAGAAAGTGCCAGCCGCCAGGAGCTGCGGCCGCGGCTCCCTGCCCTCCTGCCGCAGTTTGTGCTGGGTCCTCTCCTCGCTCGGCGGGAGGGCACTGTGTTAACTTACCTAGAAACACCCCCCGAGCTCTGCCCTCTGACAATGGGCCTTTGTTACCAAGCTTTAAACTGCCCCTTCTGCTCTTGTTCTCACGGGTGAGCTGTGTCGCTGGTCCTGGGCAATGCGAAGTTCTTCACTGCGTGTGGCGAATGCTGTGATTTAGTTAATTTCTTTTCCCGTGCTCTGAAATGAGGAAAGGTTTCAGAAGCTGTTTCCCGATTCAGCTTCCCATGCTGCTTGCAAAGTTGTATGGAGACAGCCATCTAACTAAAATAATAGGAAAAGAGGAATTTGAGTGGCTTTCAGTGAAAGAACATCACTGAGGAGCGTTGTGCTGCTGAGCAGGACACTGGTGAAGGAGCTGGACTAGGCAGGGGCTAGTAAGGTGCTCTTGGTAGGTAGCCCATCTTGATTTTCACTAGACCGTCCGGGCAGGTGTTCTCATTTTAATGACCTGACCTACGACAGTATTACAGGAATGGTTATCCTTGCTCATTGATGTCGATTTGGTGAAGTACTCGTCGTTAATATTCATATAAGCTTAACTATGTGCATGCCAAGCCTCATCAAAAGTTACTCTAGTTTGAAGTTGATGAAGGAGACAGAATGTGCAAGCCCTACCACAGGTGTTCCGGACTCTGTTAATCAATGCTGTTGCAACGACAGACGAAACTGCTGTGTGACCCTTTGGGTAGCTCTGCAACTCTTCCCTGTTCCAAAATGAAACGCACCCCCCCTTCTCAAACAGTAACAACCGATCTGGGGGTTTCTGGGATCCAGGCATGCAGGGTTGTGGTTTGGTTTGTGCACGATTAAACTGCTGTCCTGTCAATTCTGGTTTTATGAGTATGCAATAATGGGGGGGAGGAATTCTGAGGCAGATGCCTTTTGCTTGCTGTACAAGACCATAGAAAATGCAGTGGGAAAGCACACCTTGTGTTACCTCTGTTGTCAGTGTAGTGAAAAATAAGGAAACTGATGTGTGGCAACTTGCCATTTCCCTCCTGTAATTAGATTTAAGTGGAAATAATACCAAGTATTTAACAAATAAACTTGCTGAAGATATCAGAAGCTCTGAAAGTCTAAGTGTTAAAAATGCCTTTCCTAATGCTCCTGGAGTCATAATTTGTTTGCTTCATTTTACATTACGACATCTTAGTACAGCTGATTATAGTTCAGAGCTCTGCAGAGGAATGGCACTAGTATCAGCATCCTTAGCAGGGCAGATTTCTTGGGTAGTCAAAGCATATGGCAATAAAAAGTAGAATTTATAGCCATGGTATGTACACTGCTGTATCATTCCCGTCGCCTCAGTTGATTCTTCTTGTCCGGGTTGGAGCCCAGCTGTTGACAATGAGTAAACTCCTTTGAGTGGCCGTGGTGTTACATATTAACTGTTGGGGAATGTCTGGTGAGCAGCTGCCTGTTCTCTGCCCTTCAGGCGAGAAAAGTAGCCCTGGCTTCTTTCTCTATGCATCTCTTCCCTGGAAAACTTATTTCTCCATTGTTTGTTCAATTTAGAAATACCATCCCTGTTTGTCCTTCTGAATAGAAGATGTCATCTCACCCTGTAGGATATCGTCTGTTGTGCTCCCCCAGTGCTGTGGGGAACAGAAGGGCTGAGGAAAGCCATGTTTTGTTGTAAAAGCTGAATTTCATTAAAAAGAAGACAAGAGCCCCCCAAACCCCTTATTGCTAATGCTCTGGGAAGTTCTCATAAGGAAGTCATCATTCTCTAAGGCAGCTAGCCCAGGGTAGGATTGTTAGCATTATCCATCCAGGTGAGTTTGCAGGTCTCTCACTATCTGTTGTTGAGGAGCTACTGCAACATTTTGTTTCCCTTCACATTTTACCAAGCTGCTGGTTAAGTTACTATATCAAAAACGTTAAATTAAGTGTATTATTGAAAGCCATGGAGGGGGAACACCTTGCAGAAGCAAGTACTGACTGTTGGCAAGCATGTTGAGTGTCAAGGTAGCTCCATGTTCATGAAGGGGTTCACACGGGAGGTATCCATACTTCTGTTTAGTAGAGGCATTTACTATTTAGGAGGGATTCCTTGTCTGCTGCACAGACAGCTGTTAGGGTAGGGTGTCTTTCTTGCTGTGAACTGTGGCTGTCAGAGGTAGAAGGAGCAGTTTGTGATAGGCAAAGAATTGCATGTGCTTGAAGCTCTTGGGGAAGACTTTCAGATGGGAAAGGCACTGCTATCTTAATTTCCCTGGTGGTGATTTGTGCCAGGAGCAGATACTCACGTGCTGCACTGCAGCAGTGAGCTGTAAATTACCCTTTTATTCTAGCATCTGCTCCTGTCTAGCAGTGGTACTGGAGATTAAACAGAGATAAGGTATCTCCTGGCTATCTCCTGGTGCATTATGGATGTGTCATGCAGTTTCTAAGACAGGAAGTTATTGGATCTTCAGGTCAAAATGTTGTAGGTTGTGCAGAGGCCTGTGTCACAGACGGCTGCAGCAGCGCCGTTAAGGAGGTTCTCCTGCACACGGAGGTGACTGCCTGTATCTGTCAATTACACACCCAAGCGAGTGATGACCTCCTCCTGCTTCCTTACCTTGCTGTAGCAAAACAGAGAGAGAGGGAGCATTTGTTACTCTGTTATAGTTCTCTGTGTTCTGTTGCATTCTACTGTAACTGGGTTTGGAGAGAAAGAGGGGGGGCAAGCAAACAAGCCCAGAAAGAAAACAAACCAGGAAAGACAAAAGTAGGGAGGAAAACCCATAAATCTCTTCATATTCTGCAGCTATTATACTCAGAAGTAGTTGGAGTTTTGGGTCCTTAGCTCTTAAATGACACAAGGGGAAAGGTCCATTTGGCTTCATTTTGTTACTCCTCAGGAATACACTTGGGTATTTTCATACAAAGAGAGGGGCCCCAGACATAGGAGCCAGGAGAGGAGAGGAGAGCCACCCACAAGCTGGACTGTATGTGTGTGATGGAGTTCCAAGAGGAGTCCTGAACACAGATTACAAATGAGCTCTTTGCCACAGAAGCATTGTACCTCCTCTGGGGCAGATGTATTGTGTTGTCCACACAGTCCAGTGATGTTAACATGGGGGGCAGGGGGGAAGTGGGAGTCTGAGCAGCATGGATAGTGTGCTTTGGTGTTACGATGGGGGTCCTGTTCTGCTCCCCATCCTCTCCACCATCTTGCCAAGATTAGGGCTGAAGTAACAAAGTATTTGCTGACTAATAGTTAATGAACCTTGGAAGCCAGACTGACTGGTTTGTAAGGGAGAGTTAAACTTACAACTTGTGTGGAACGGGAGGATTCCCCCAGCACAGTAAGGGCCAGAGGGACGTGTGCTGTGACTTCCAGTTTATTAAGGACTGTTGGACTCCTGAGTATGTCCTTGGTTGAATGAGGCATACTGCTTAGAAAGAAAATGCTCTTCATTTGGAGTAAAACTCTCCTAGCACTTGTGAGTGCATCCAAAGCCATTGTGAACTTCCCAGTTAATTAGCCAGTGTGTTTGCTGTTCATAACTTATCTTGGCATGTTGCTGGTTTTATTCCACTTCCAGCAGTCAGGTCTCTCTGCCTACCAAAGAGCTACATACTGCCCAGCATCCTTTCTGTGTCAGTTTGTATAGATGGATGATGTCTTGGAGAAACTGAGCTTATCAAATCTTGTGCTGTTTAGGTATTGTCAGGCCCTCTCGTTTTGGAGACCAGTCAGTTACTCTGGTGTGTGTCACTTGGAAGCTCTGCCTGCTGTGTCCTGGATGCAAGGGCAGTAACTTCACACACACAGAACATGACTGGGGGAAAATAAGAAATAAAATGCCCTACTGGCTTGATGCCCAGATGGACAGTGCTGTCTCTCAGGGATCTCTGCTGAGGCCTGTGCTGTCCGATACCATCATCTGCAAGTTTCCAGATGACACCAAGCTGTGTGGTGCAGTTGGTGTGTCAGAAGCAAGGGAATCCATGCAGGAAAACCTGCACAAGCTTGGGAAGTGGGCCCATGTGAGCCCTCTCAGGTTCAGTAAGGCCAACTGCAGTGACTGCACTTGGGTTGGGGCATTCCCCAGTGTCAGTCCAGGTTGGGGGGATGAAGGGATTGAGAGCAGCCCTGCAGAGAGGGACTTGGGGATACCAGTGGATGCAAAGCTGCCTGAGGCAATGGTGTGCTACTCGGGTCTGGTGAGACCCCACCTGGAGTACTGTATCTAGCTCTGGAACCCACAGCACAAGACAGACATGAACGTTCTGGAGCAGGATCCAGAGGAGGGCCATACATTTCTATGAAGCAAGGCTGAAAGAGTTGAGGTTTAGCCTGGAGAAGTGAAGGATCCTGGGGAGACCTTACTGCAGCCTTTCAGTGGTTAAAGGGGGCCTACCATGAGGACAGTCTTTTTGTCAGGGAAATGGTTTTAAACTAAAAGAGGGTAGATTTAGATGAGAGAGGAGCCATTTTCTTTGCTGGTAGATCTATCAGTGATCAACAGTGAGATACAAGTAGAAGTGGAAATATTGAATACTAAGCTGAGTTTAAGCTAATGTTAGCAAAAGCAAGCTGGTTTTCTGTGGAAATGAGAACTTCTGTCTTTGAATAAGACCCTTAGTTGTGCAAGATCTGCTCTTGCAGTTTACACATGCTTCAGTAATCAATGCCCAAAGAGTAACAGTTTGGCTCAGCCTGGGACGTAGCCCTCAGACCTGTGAAGGCACAGTTAACCCCTCTGCATTCATGGACACAGGGTTATTTGCTGTGGAGCAAGGCTGTACCAGTTCTCTGAAGTGGTTGGGACCTTGCTTTTTGCTGGTACTGCTAGTGCAGAGCTTTGGTTTGGAAGGGGCTCTCGCAGGCGGTGGGGCAGGATGCTGGGAAGCATCTCGTGTGTCCTCGCTGGTGACCTCACCCCTTGGCACACCACACTGGCAGAGGAGATGAGCTGTGTGGACGCACAGCCTGGCTGCTGGATTCTGCTGCTTTTTCTTTCTAGACACTGGGTGCATGCCTTTCCTCTTAGTTTCACCATGAACCTGAGTTGTGGAAACACAGGAGAAGAAGAATCGTTGCTCTCCTGTGCTCCTTTGTGTGAAATGCTTTTGGGACACAGAGGGGTGAGACAAACTCATGGGTAAATCAGTTCACTTAAGCATTGCTGTAGATAGTAAGTATCTGGAAACCTTTCTGTAAGATGACATGCACATAAAGCTAAGACTTTGATGCTGTAATCAGAACTTTCCCCCCCCAAGGGCATAACACTACCAGATTCTAAAATAACAGCAAATATGTTATTATTTATTCCTTAGTCTGTCTATAGCTGTGCAAAAGCTTAGTAGTAAATCATCTCTGTATTTCATAAATCATAAATGTTAGTGTTTATAGTCACTGCAGCAACAAGTGATTCACTTGAGAGTCTTCTTTATACTTCCTTTGTGAGATTGAATTATTAATATCATGTTTCAGAAACTGATATTTATATACTGTTAAGGTAAACCTAATCCGTTCAGTCACCTGACCCTCTGGCAGCTGAATTCCAGCTTGGTTTAGGTATTTTGTTGCACCAGAACGTTCATGTCGATATAAGCATATTCCAAGATGATTAACTGGTGATTAGCACAGATCCTCTAGCTTCTGAAGAGAGAAACTGTAACAGCTTTTAAATCCCCTCTAGAGAAGGAAGCAGCTCCTGCCCAGGACTGCCCACAGCAACAGCAAGGAAAATGGATGCAAGGGGAAACAAAATATCTTTGTTTCTTCTGGCTTTAACTCTTTGGAATGTTCTCATTAATTTCTGTGGATGTTTCTGTCATTCTCTCAGGAATTATGACACTTTGTTTTGATTTTTACTAGCATTAGTATGAACACTTAACTACAGTAAGATGTTATGGCCACAGGAGTAATGCTAGCTCACTGTCATTCAGTTCTGGATGAGACCTCAAGCTCTTTGTGGCACTTCCTGCTTGAATACTTTGCAAAGAACTACACAAATTTTAAGTGTGGACTTAAGCCACTGATGGAAACCCCACTCATACCTTCTGTATCACCAAACATGGTGTCTGTCTTTGCATGCATTTTCCATGCAGCAGAAATGATGATAGCAGCAGGAACTCGCTGGTCTGTGTGGAACACTCCTTTCTCATATGCTGACTCTCATACCTCTCTTTTTTTCCCTTCACTAAGGCCTGCCTCATCTGAAATCTTACAGCCTGTGTTTATGGTGCACTGAGAAGTTTTAACCTGAAGCAGCAAGTGACTTGGACACCTCTAGAATGGAAAGAGTGGAATAGCTGTGTGTAAGAAATTCTAAGGAAAGGTTTGAAGTGGAACTAACATTTGCTGCAACATCACTGCTCACTTGATTTGGTTTGTTTATTACCTCCTAGAGTCTTCCTATGTGCTCTGTACCCCTACATAAGCATTCTACAGAAGAGCATGTGGGTATTTACTTGTTTTAAAGACCCCCACAAAATTAACTGTGCTGCATTGCACCTCAGAGTCTACCCCCAGGCATGGCTTTCCATTTAAAGCATCCCTGTGCTCAGGGGTCCCAGAGGGCACAACTGTCAAGTGTGTGTACTTGCATCTAAGAAAGCAATGCCAAGCAGGACTTAATTCAGTCCTTGTCTGTGGCAGTGGTGATAGAAGAAAGTGTAGTTTTGCATGTTGGCTGTACTCACAAGGCCCAAAAGGCACTGGGGTGTGCCTGGATTCCAGCTAACCTGATGAGCAAACATCCTGACTGAAAATGCTGAGGCAAAAAACTGTTCCTGGATCTGGGTACCCTCAGAGAGAAGGTCTTTGATTTGAATGAGCTGCCTGGACAGAACCTTAGGATTGTTTGGATAAGGTTGTTGAGGCAGTGGTGATGGGATGGGTCTGAGGGAAGGTGAGAATGGTATTAGGCAGCTGGGAAGACATGCAGATGGTGGAGGCTTGGTGACTGTGAGAGTGCTACAGAGTCCAGAAGGAATCCTGAGTTCCCAGTTCTCTGTGATCTGTTGTAATGCAGGCAAGCCTGTTGAGGGTATTTCACCTCATTCTACCTCTTCACAATCCCTTACTCTTCCTCTTATTATTGTAAACTACTTTTGTTTTCTTTTTTTTTGACCTTTGTGGGACTTAAAATATTGGAGCTGAGGCTGCCTGGATACCTAAAGTAAAGGAGGCATTTTTCATTTACCTTTAGTCTCTATGGTTAACATCTGCATGTGTGAAATGAAGAGAGTAGTAGCTGTACAACATAACATTGTATGAAAAGATCAGTTCAGTAATGTCAGTGAAATGTTCTAACACTGCAGTGGTAATCACCTTGGAGAGCCTCATGAGGAAGTTAACACTTCTGGCACCCTAATAGAACTTAAGTAGAGTACCTTAAAGCTATGGACTGAACAACTCTGATCAGATGAGACACAGGATACCTTAACTGCTTACTTGTGCAGTGTCCTTCCTGTTCTCTGAGTGGTGAAGCACTCTTGGGGGAAAGAAACACTGCATGAATATAGAGCTGAAAACTGTCCAGAGCTTTTGATGCATTCTTTCTGTGAATGTTGCTTAGCCAGACACTAGTGATCTTGATAGTCATGTCACATTTTTCCTTCCTCTCTGCAAAGGAGATTCAGCTTTGTTCACCAGAATTACAGAGTCATAGACTCAACAAGGTTAGAAAAGGCCTCAAAGATCACCAAGTCCAACCTGTCACCCAAGACCTCATGCCTACTAGACCATGGCACCAAGTGCCACGTCCAGTCCTGTCTTGAACACCTCCAGGGACGGTGACTCCAACACCTCCCTGGGCAGCACATTCCAGTGACGAATGACTCTCTCTGGGAAGAACTTTCTCCTCACCTCCAGCCTAAACTTGCCCTGGCACAGCTTGAGACTGTGTCCTCTGGTTCTGGTGCTGGTTGTTATGTTACTCATCTGCTGGAAGACTGCTACATACATACAGGAGCAAAGGTCTGCTGCAGCAGGGGAAGCTGGTGGTGGCAGTGGCTGGAGTTAACCAGATGGAGACGCTGCGTGGAGCTCACAGGTGTTTGGAAGGAGAGCGATGTGATGATGAAGCGGATTAGAGACTGTCTGCATGTTTAGTTTGGCACAGGAGTGTGGCACAGTGAACACTAAATTGTCTCACTGCAGTTCTGCCACCACCTCCTAATGTTGCTGTTAGGTTTGAGTGAGGCTGAGATCGTACTGAGAGGTGTGGCTTGACCTCACTGAAGCTGTAACACAGCTGTATGTGGCGATGCCCAGGAAAGCTGCTCTTATCTAACCATGTGTATTTGCCCCAAACCCTTCTACCTTTTGTTTTCCTTGAGTTTTCAGGGGCCTCTGAGAAACATGTCCTGAAACCATAGCATGGGCAGAATGCAAACTTGTTACTGTCCTTTCTGATCCCTTTTAATGCCCTCAGTTACATCTAACCACTTTTGTTTCTGGGGTGTAGCCAAAGGCAGAGATGTAAGATGATGTGGCAATGGGCAGGAGAAATTAATTGCCTAAAGGAAGAGCCACGTGTCCTCCCGTGTGACCTCCTCTGGGGAGCACAAGAGACCACCTTTTGGAACCCATGGACCTTCAGCAGAAGCCAAGGAGTACATCTGAAAGCTGATGTTGATAGGGAGGAAATAATTTTTGATGAAACACGTAAAGAAGCCCTGTCGTTCTCTCTGCTTCTCCTTTCCAGTTACATTAATGACAGCTCTCTCTGGCAAAAGTACCTGGCTCTCGTGCTGAGTCAATCTGAGAAGAGGAGGAACAATTAAAAGCTTATTTTTTTAATGACTTTTTTCTTTTTCCTTGTACTACCCAGTCATGTTGTAGGTGAGTGTTGTTCTTCAGTTTTCCACATGCACACCACTGTGTAAACCAGTAGAATTTTAGGTAATAGGAAGTTATTTAAAGCCAACTTCTCCTATGACAAGCATTATCCCTTTGTTTTTCCTGAAGGTCTGCAAATGTCTTCACATATGCCAGATCTATACCTGTGTGAGGGCACAAGCAGTTGCCAGTGTGCTTTAATGCATATGAGTCAAATCACTTTGTGCATGATTATTAGAAGGATGCTCAAGAGTGGCCTGGATAAAAGTGAAGAGGATGGCTTTTGGATGGGTAAATTTACATCAGATTGTGCCAGTCCACAGAAACCCATTCTGAGATGGGGTGAAGAAGTGCAGCTGCTGTAAGCAGCTTGTAGTTTTCCAGATGCTTGCCTGACATTTTATACTGCAGTGGCACCACACAAATTTCAGTGCATCAAGCATTCGGTTTCCATGCCAGGATTAGATTACTCAAGTTTGTATGGAGTTCTGGACTGTTGCAATTTTAAACAACCAGTGTTTTGTCAGGTCTCCTTCTGAGGCAGATTCCTGTTCCATTTAATAAAAATGGACTAGTGATAAATTAATGATCATGACCATCTCTGAGCTGCAGCACATCTGAAGCCTGTGAATTGATGGGTAAGGAACGTGTAACTGATGAACTTGAATGACAGTCCAGTCTGCTGCTGGTGCATTGTTAACTGTACCTCTCTAACAGATCAAGAGAAAATGGTATTCTCTCCAGGAACCAAACTAATCATCCACTTCTCCATCTTGGCTGAGAAATGCAACGTTAGTCCTGAAGGCCTTAAAACTATAACCCTCTAAGGTGCTTTCTCCACAGTGAATGAGCTCTGCAGAGCACTTAGGAGGAACACATGAAGGTCTTTATTGGACTGATAGATCATCATAGCTAAGACTACTGTCATACTGTGTTGATCATTCCTTTATCATATACCTTGATCGTTTAGGTAAGGTTCCTGGTTTTGTTGAACTGTAATCTTTTGTGTTACTTGTTCTGATATTGTCCCAACCAGGCTTTTGATGTTGAAGATACTTCTATAGATCTGTGAGATACCTGCATCACTGTGCATGAACAGCATGACTCTGCAGGTGTGCATTTGCACATGGACAATGGAATCATCAGTTAATGTGTTCATAAGAGTGCATGACTCATAATGATCAGATCTGGCAAAGAATCTGAGCTGGAAATGTGGCTCAAAACTTCTTGGCTCTACTGCCCCACCAACTCAGTCACCTCGTAGGCCTCTTCATGCTTTGCTTTTACTGAAGTTTTAGCCTTTATGGGTGTTTTGAGTCCTAGTATTGCTAATAGGTCACACTGATTTTTATACTTTCTTTGGTAAAAAGTGCTAATGCAAAGGGTAGGTGAACTGAAAGCATTAGGAGAACAGTTGAAAATCAGTAGTAATCTTTGAGAGCAGGCATATGAAGCATGACTTGGGTACAGGGGAGCTGTAAGTGCTACATTTCATTTCAAGTTTAAGGTATTAACTGGCAGAGCCTGGGGCAGGAGGCTACAGAGACTGTGGCTCAGTCTGTTGCAAAGTACTACAGCATTGCCTTGCACAAGTTACCTGTGTCTGGTCCTTCCCTGCTAACACATGCTAGTGTTCTTTACTATGAATTTATCACCTAGACCAAATCAACCTGTACAGAGCATCAGTACTTCCTCGCTGAAATGAATTTAGTCCTTCCCTTACAGAGCTGCTTCAGCACTAGAATGGAGCCACAGGAGAAAGACAGGTTGACTTTAATATATGGAATATGGTGGATCATCCACCTTTGATTTCTTCCACAAATCAACAGGTAGTGAAAGGTTGTTCCCATGTGTTAGTGAAGGGTCAGCTACTGTGTTGCTAATAGCTCTAAGCCATGTGGGAAGACTATTCCTACCTTCTGTTCATCAATAGGGAGGCAAACATTGCATGTTTATATTTAATACAATTATGTCCATATGTATTTTCTTCTGCTCTGCCTTTTGGCTAATTCATCATGTGGGACTAAGCTGCCATGGAGTGGACACTGGTACTACTGAGGGTATGGGACTAAGCTGCCCTAGAGTGGACACTGGTACTACTGAGGGTATGGAACTAAGCTGCCATGGAGTGGACACTGGTACTACTGAGGGTATGAAACTAAGCTGCCCTAGAGTGGACATTGGTACTACTGAAGGTATGGAACTAAGCTGCCCTAGAGTGGACATTGGTACTACTGAGGGTATGGAACTAAGCTGCCCTAGAGTGGACGTTGGTACTACTGAGGGTATGGAACTAAGCTGCCCTAGAGTGGACATTGGTACTACTGAGGGTATGGAACTAAGCTGCTATGGAGTGGACATTGGTACTACTGAGGGTATGGAACTAAGCTGCTATGGAGTGGACATTGGTACTACTGAGGGTATGGAACTAAGCTGCCCTAGAGTGGACACTGGTACTACTGAGGGTATGGAACTAAGCTGCCCTAGAGTGGACACTGGTACTACTGAGGGTATGGCACTAAGCTGCCCTGGAGTGGACACTGGTACTACTGAGGGTATGGAACTAAGCTGCCCTGGAGTGGACACTGGTACTACTGAGGGTATGGAACTAAGCTGCCATGGAGTGGACACTGGTACTACTGAGGGTATGGAACTAAGCTGCCCTAGAGTGGACGTTGGTACTACTGAGGGTATGGAACTAAGCTGCCCTAGAGTGGACACTGGTACTACTGAGGGTATGGCACTAAGCTGCCCTAGAGTGGACACTGGTACTACTGAGGGTATGGAACTAAGCTGCCCTAGAGTGGACACTGGTACTACTGAGGGTATGGAACTAAGCTGCCATGGAGTGGACACTGGTACTACTGAGGGTATGAATTTGTATTTATTTGATTTTTTCCTTAATCAGTTCTAAAAGCACATGAAGCTTTTTCTGGTGCATCAGAGGAGTGCCTCTGTGATATAAATCCTTGACTGGGGTTGGACTTTGGTCTCAGAGGTCTCTTCCAACCAAAACAGTTCTTTAATTCCAGGATAGATAGGAACAAATGTCTCATGTTCTTTGCAGGGTCTCAAGCCAGATGTGGGGTGAAAAATGAGTTGTGTAAGTTGAGGTTTTACACAACAGCATTTTGTATTGCTCCTTTGTTTTGCAAATTTCAAGTGGCTTGATCACAGGGACAGAGCACAGACCCCTTCATTCTCTTCCAATGAATCCTGTTTGTTTGAAAAGCAATGACCTTGAAACAGTGCAGTTCATAGTTCAAATATTTTGGTTGATATTGGCTAATCCACTGAGAGACCTGAATAAAAATAGCAGGTGGACAGGAGAATCTTTGGGGGTTGAATCACTCATTAGCTTTTTCAGGTGTTCGTTTTTCCACTTCCCTATATTTGCTATACAAAAGAGATTCTGTGTTATGGAGACAATGACAACATTTCCAATTCCATGGTCATAGTTCTTGCTTACTGCTATCAGCACAGGCGTTTTTATAGATGCTCTGCATAATGCATCAGCATGGGCCAGATTTGTCCTCTGTGACTCAGAAGCTGTTGTAATTATATTGGTGCAGGCAGCTATGTCTGTTGCTTCTGAGGCTGCAGTAGTGGCAGTGAGTTTTCTGTATGAATGGGGAATGTGTAAGCCTGCCCCAACATCCCATAAATAACATCTGATGAATGTTTGGCATTTAATTTCAATTCATTTCTGTCAGAGGGCTTTGCTGTTCTCAAGCCTCCCCATATGTGCTTGTATTTGCAGCGTGCTGAAGGTAATTTGTGCCCTTCTGTGTGCTGGTGGCAGTGGTGAAACTGTGCTTTTAATAAGGATGTCCTCTTGTCACTCTCCTCTTATGCCATGAGCTGCTGTGCAGGTGCCACACTGGGATGTTGCTGGAGAGAATGGCCTATGCAGGCAGCCTGAGACAGGCAGAAGCTGCTCACAATGGCCAAGAGGTATTACCTGAAAAAGAATAGAGAAAGCTGTATGCATGAATATAGGAAGCTTGCAATATTGTCAGATGATGGTGAAAAACTGGGCTGTGTGTCCTGCCAGGCAGAACCAGGGGATCTTCACCGTACTTCAGCAAAGCAGTAGGAGTTGGCCTGGGTTTAATCATTACCCTCACCAGCTTGGGCTGAATTGGGAGACAGGAATCAGTAGGATTTTACATGAACGGGCTGCACAAAGCCAAACTAACAATGGAGTCCTCTTAGGCATTTGAGAGGCACGGGGCAGTGTCTGAGTTGCCTCTTTGTGTGCTGCCTGTACCTTTTGGGATGATGATGTGCTCTGGTTGTACGTGGAGATCCCAGCTAAGAAGGGTAATAAGATAAGCTCCTTCTGGCTAAAAAAAGAACAGTGACGCTAAGCATGAGGATGAAGCACATGTAGGCTCTGCACTGGGCTTCCACCTGGAACTGTGAGAGTATGTAAATACTCTTTTCCTCCTTAGCTGATGAGATCTAGGGGATTCCCATACTGGTCAGCTGTTTCAGCCTGCTGAGAACAGCCCTGTAAAGCAGCCAGGTTTCTGACATTCATCCAGTGATCTGTCTGTGCAAGAAAGATGATCTCTCCTAGTTTGGGATAAATAATAAGGCATCTTGAAGCTGCTGTTTAAGTGGAAATGGACAAGTAGGAAATCAGTGATCTCTTTGGTCAATCCTGATTTACATTCCAGTCTTCTAATCCTAAAAATCAGAGTTAAAACCAGCAGTCTGAGTGTCCAGTGTCACTTCAGCACCATTTGAGCAAGCAGCATTGTTACTAATGGTATCATTACATATAGACTTGGATGCAATAGTGAAAAACAGGGAGTTATGTAAAATCCCAAAGGATGTTTTTCAGGGAACGGGCTGATGTTAGCATCTTGCCTCGTTTGTCACTACACATCCTTCCAAGTGCTTAGGATGTGGAATTTTTTTGGAGCAGCAAGTATTGAGGGTGGTTAGTGCATCCTTAAGTGGTATGTTAATCTCCGCTTCTGCTCAGATTCCAGTGGCTATAGTCTTGACTGCAAGATTCCATGCTATTTGTTATTCATTAATTGAAAATTCCATCTGCAGGAGCTATTAATCCAAAATCTTTTGCTGGTGCAGCTTTTGAAGTTACTTGTTTTGGAGTGGGAGTACTGTGACCAGTGGTATGTTGAATACAGAGTGACTTCTTTGGACAGATTTGAGTTCATTTAGATAGGAGCATCTCGTTCCAGAGTTTTGCATGTCCTATCTGATAGATGCTGTTTTGAGCATGTCTGTGACTGGTGCTCTCTCAATGGAGTCATCTGGTTTCTGAATATTCTGTTCTTTCACAAGGTCTACTAAAACAATTGCTTCCCCTAGATGTCGTGCAAATTCTTCAGCTGGCATTGCACACACTGCTTGCATCACAGGAATGGAAAGCTTTCATTTATGTTATGTTACATTTTAATTGCAGTGCAACTGTCGGGTGGAGCGTGGTGCCGCCCCGTCGGGTGGAGCGTCGCACCACCCTTCCACATGCAGAGTTTGAAAGCAGCTGATTCAGAGGCAGCCTTTTGTGAGAAGGTTTTGCCCCCAATATTTAAAATTCCTGTCATAAAGCAGAGGATCAGTGTGAAGTGTTCTTGGAGGGAATGGTTTCTTCTGCTCTTGCTAGATTAGACTTGAGACCTTGTTCCTAATTAACAAAAGAAGCCCAGCAGCATAATTGTGTGTGGGAAAGAAAAGTAGGGGAAAAATGTGAGGCTGAGATAAGGCGAAAGGAGAAGTTCTCAGCAGTGTCTTTGAGACAGCTTCATGAGCTGCAGTTCTTCATTTTAGATATTATTTTTCTTTGTAATCTGTTTAGAAAGAGGAAAAGATAGGGTAAGACTCTTTTTGCAGAGTAATCTCTTCTTATCCCCAGTCTTTTCCTGCCTTTGGCTGCTGCAAAAGTGAGGTCCTAGGCATACAGGAGTGGAAATACAGTAGTTATAAAGTTAGGTCTATTTGGAGGCAAAATCTGATGGAGTAGACTCTGTGAGTGACTTGCCCTCTTCCCTCCCAGTCTCTTGGGAGATGATCCAGTGTGCTCCTACTGTGCCATCTTTCTGTTTTCTGAGTTTGTGCACTTTACCCCTGCTCCCTGCTAGGAGGTTATGGCAGGGATGCCTCCTAGCAGGGGCCTCTGGGGGAGGATGTGGACCCAAAGCGTGCTGCTTGTGCTGCTTCTGCCACTCCGGTTGCAGGTTACACACAGGTGCTGGGCAGCTTTGGTAGCTGGGCAGGTTGGCATTCTTGTAGCTCATCTTTCCAAAGATACCCAAAGCCAAGATCCTTACATACTAAATTTTGTTACTTCTTTTTTCTTTCCCCTACAGAATGTGTTCAGAAACCAACATGACTTGAACAGTGCTGGCTGACATTCGCTAACCCAGGTGTGGACTAAGGGCTTAGAATGAATAATTAATACTTAGTTTGTTAGAAAGCAAATGATGTAAACTAACATCTCCCTCAATTTGAATCTTCCCTTAATTTGAATCTCAGTGTAAGGAAGATTGTCAGTTCTATCAGCCCCATTCAGAGCTGTGAGAATGAGCATTCTCTGCAAAGTGGGGTTCCTGACAAGCAAATCTGCTTCCAAACAGTAGTTCCTGCTTCCCAGAAGAGCAAGCTCATTGCAGTTCCCTGCAGTAGAGTGCCAGACGGGGCAGTCAGGCCACCTGCTTCTCTCACTACAACTTGCTGCATATACTCAGTCCTGAGCCACTTACACTGAACACCACCATGAAACCTCCTCAGTGGGATGTGTGCCCCACTGTACGTTAGCATTTCTACACGAGGCTTCTGTTCAGGTCATTTGTTGCTGGTCTGAGGGTCTTTAGTTCTGGTTTGCATGCATCCATGTGCTGCAGCTGCTGATAGAATGTGGGGATTACCTTTTCAACCTTTTTGCAATCCATTTTGCCAGCAGGTAAGGTTGCAGTTGATACACCCAGGTAGATGACACGTGAATTCTGTACAGTTTGGCACTGTTGCACAGTCCATGGGAGAAAGAAGCAGCTCTTCAGCTCTTACTGCAGACTGCAGTGTGGAAAGCAAGAAGCCCTTGCTATTCTTTGGGCTTGTAGTTCTTCAGCTATGTCAGGATGATAAACAAACTCCAGGGTAATCTGACTTAGCGAGGAGCTTTCAGGACAGCAAGGTAGCAGATTCACAATCTGACTGTTTATAAACAGCTACAGTTGCTGACCTTGTTCCTTGTGCATGTGCATCCTCACCGTAGCTTTAGAAGACCAGAATTCATCTTCCCCATTACCTAAATTGCACCAATAAAAATGGAAGGCAGATCTTTCTGACATGTATTTCTCAGATGACTGCATTATCCCATTGCTGAAGACCCGGTGCTGTTTTCATGTTCTTATGCAATGCTTTTAATCCTGGCTGATCAACATGCTTTAAGAATTAGAGCATCCATTTTCCCACTCCTATTATTTTTCTGGGCATACAGCATGCATACACTCGTTGTGCTTAGAAACCACCCTGTGAGATCAATTCATGAACAGCAAGCTGTATTTAAGGGCTCCCCTGATGGACCTGTTGTCTTTTTCTGTGGCTTTCTATTGCTGTTAGTTTCTATTCCTGTTGTTGTTATGCAAACTACATTGTGTTCATCTTTTATCTGGATAAGAGAGGATGAACACCAAACTCTCAGAGTCACCTATTTAAAGTGCTGGATGTTAATTGGATTTCTTATTAGAGACGGTCTTGAGAACCAGCATAACTGTAGTATAATTGCTTGAAAGCAACCCATCTGCATACCTGAAGCAAAGTCAAGCAGGTTTGTTTCCCACTGCAATTCTTGAATTCAAATTACTCCTATTTGCCATGTCACAGTAGGAACATTTTTCAATTTCGTGTTATGTCTCTGTCATTACTCACACAGAAAGCTCCACACAGAACGGGCTTAGTGGCAATACCTGAGACTTCCCATCCCTGGAAGTTTGCTTGCACAGCAATATCCTTTTCTTTCTTTCTTTCTCAAGCAAATAGGGCCAGATTTCACAGACCAAACCTTTCTGCATTTTCCAAGGCCTGGTTTCGTGCCCTGTCGACCCTGGTTGCGCTTGTGGCAGCAGTGCTTCAGTCTGGCAGTGCAGTGATGGTATTCCTGTTACGTCGTGTAAGGGCAGTTGGGTGCCTGGGGGGGCTTTTCGTATTTGATGCCCATTCAGGGTGTTGGCCTGTATCCTTCTATTGTAGCTGAAGATAGAGAGTGTGGCAGCAAATGTGGATGGAACTGCTGCTCTGCAGCAGCTCATTTTCCTCTTGCATGACTGTTGCACCATATGGCTTAAAAATACCAAATCCAAGGCCAAGTGTCTGGTCAGTGTGCTTCATTCAGAAGTGTTGGCTGCAGCCAGTTCCTGTACTAATAATTTGTTTACACTTGCTTTTTTGTAGGTAAAGGTATACCTGAAGCTGAGCAAACAACAGATGACAGGTGACATCTTCCTCTGATCAGATTTTAGTTGATGTTTTTCATTCATTGGCTTGTGAAGCCTCCCAAAGGCTAGCAGTAGCAGCTGTATTTCTTTACATTTTATGGACTCCTGCATCTTCCCAAAGAAAAAGATTAGGCCCTGATCTTGGGGAGTATTTCGCTGCTGTGAAGCTGGCATGCAGCACATCTTGTCCTGGCATACTGCTTCCTGCAGTGAGTGGACAGATACTCTAAAGCACAATTGAGCAGCTCTATAGGAAGCTGAAGCATCTGTCTCACACCTACTTGCTGTCTTGGCTTCATGCCTCTCACGTTCCTGATAGCAGTGTAGCCTTGCTTCATGACAGGAGCTGACTGGGACTTCTGGATGTGAAACCATCAGAGAAGGTATTTTGGGTTTTGCCTTCAGGTGTTTTAGCCCTTCACTGAATCTGTCCTTACTCAAGGGGGGGGAATGCCAACTGCTGCTGTTTTCATTCACAACTGAGTCCACTGAAGTAAGTAGATCTGGGTAAAAAGTTAGGAGAAGATTGGTGAATCGACTTGTAAAATCTGATTCCAGGAGGTTTAATGAGAAATAGGAGAACAAGCACCTTGCAAACCACTGCTTTTCCCACACATGCACACCTACATGTCTCTGATGGGGAAATAATCAGTTCCAGCTTGACTTCACCTGCTGCACTCCTGCCCAGGATTCATTGGAAAGCTCTGAACCTGAGTTGTATGAGGTTGTTGGCTGTAACCCTTTTAGTTGCCTTCTCTACCTCAAGAGAATGCTGATGGCTGTGACTGACTCGTTCAGCTTCTCCAGCGGCAGTGAGGATATGATGCCTGTCATCTAAGGAACTGGGCAGCAGTCCCTACCTAGGTATGTCCTGGATACATGCAGTTCCTATTTTGAGTAAACAAGATGCTAAATGATGATGGATGGCAGAGTTTAGGAGAGAAATACAGAAGTAACCAAGTCATGACCAATGAGAAACACAGCGTGGGAAGAAACTTCTTTTGGTTCCTTGAGCATGACAGAGAATGAAAAAGGTTCAGGACTAAAAAGAGAACAGAGTCACTCTGCCTTTCTTCCCTTCCACTGCCTCTGTAAACACTCATTTCTAGCCAGCTCTTTGTGAAACAGTTTTCTGGTTGTAGGCATTATCTTGCACGTCATCGTGCTGCTACATGCTGCCTTCCCTACTGAGGAGCTATTACAGCATGGTGGACAATAAAGGCTGCCCACTGCGATGAATGTTGGCTACCCAAGGGCAATGACATCCTTCCTGACTTTGCCTCTGAGATGCTGACTATGCCTCCCAGGAGACCTACATGAAAGATCTTAAAAATGAATTGCTTCTTGGTTTTGTTACTTATTCATAGCTGGTGAACTGAATAAAACCAGTCCTTACAAAAAAGAGAGACAAGGGGAAAGCTCTGCCTTCGTTGTTGTGTACAGAGTAACCAACTAACACAATTCATTCTGCTAACAGGTAATGAGAAACTGTTTGCAAGTTAGGACAAGTGGAGGAAGAAGTGCTTGGTTATTCTTCTCTACACAGCTTGCTCACTTATTTATTCATTTCCCACCATGGCTTGGGTATTTATTTATTTGTTTCCCTCCCCCCCATGGCTTTAATAAATGTACTGCAGCATGAGTTGCGTGTGGCTGCTCCAAGCTGCTCATAAATTCAGGCTCTGATCAAGGCTTTGCACTGATCGAGCTCCTCTGAGGAGAAATTAATCCAATTTAGCTTCTACTTGGAGGATTCTTTTCATGTTTTTAGGTTAACTGAGGCAGTGGTTCCACCATGTGCTTTTATTCCTGAGGGATTTGAAGTTTCAGAATACTTCCAAAAGTAACTCTGTGTTGGTTGTCCGATGCTTGCTGTTTGCTGGGCGTGTTTGTGTTGGCTGCTGTTTCCCTGTGACACAAGTCCTGGCTGCAAGGATTTTCCAGGGTTCGTTTGCTCGTGTTTGAATTCTCTGGCTGTTCACTTGCTGTTTCTAAATTACTACTTTTTCCTTCTGACAAATAACACCACTGTACTTTTACTTCCCTCAATAAAAGGAGAATGCAAATTGGGGATGGTAAAATGCTAGGGTTCATCTGATTGTCCTGCAGCAGTAATGTCCTGATGTCTGGCATTGATGTGTTGGTGTTTTGTTACCACAGAGCTACACTGCGGGCAAGATGTTGGTGGTACAGCTTTGAACTTCAGGTGTGGTTGCTTGCATCTCCAAGGGAAGTCTTAGATTCTGGAGATACCTTGGTTGTTTCTACCGGACATCAAGACAGTGGCATGCACTGCAGAGAGGTCTGTGGATGTTTGTAGTCATAAGCTATGTATCCCATGACTCCCCCTTCGTTCCCCCCCCAAGCCATCCAAGAGATGCTACCAGGAATTCCCAGCCGGTTCGAATGAGGTGGATTTTTTTGTGTGCAGGTTTTTGTTTGATTGTTTGGTTTGGGTTTTGGTTGGGTTTTGGTGGGTTGGTTTGTTTTGTGGGGAGGTTTGTTTGGGTTTTTTTGGAGGGGTTGTTTTATTTTGGGTTTTTTTGGTGTGTTTTTCCCCTTCAATTCAGATCAAGTGTGTTGTACCTTTTTTTTTTGATAATACCCATAGCTGCCAAAAGACATCTCTCCAACTCCTGTACTGTGCCTCAGAAGGGGACCAGTGTCCATGTCAGATTTTGGCAAGTAGAAGAACCATATGCAGAGCTCCTTCCCTGCTCTTGTTTTGATGGGACCTTCATTTAAGCAGGCTTAAGTGTTTATAATGAGATCTGCAGTTCCCATACTTAGCTCTCTGCTGGGAGCTGGGATTCTGTGCTTCATCTTCTTGGATCATAATTTCAAATATCTTTTTGTTTTTTTAACTTCTATTATAAAACATTGGATACAGATAGCATTATGGGTTGTTCATTCCAGGAGTGTACACAGTCTGAGAGGTGTTTAACCAACAGGATCACATTAATACTCAGATTTAACTCCTGGTGTCTAAATTTGTGCTGCAGAGAGCCATGAGGTTGATTAGGGGACTTGAGCATCTCCCCTGTGAAGAGAGACTGAGAGCCCTGGGGCTGTTTAGTCGAGAAGGCTGAGAGGGAATCTGATCAATGGCTATCAGTATCTGAGGGGTAGGTGTCGAGGGGGCCAAGCTCTTTTCAGCGGTGTGCAGTAATAAGCCAAGGAACAATGAATACAAAGTTTCTCCTCAACATCAGGAGAAGCTTCTTTACAGTGCACTGGAAGAGACTCCCAGAGGTTGTGGAGTCTCCTTCTCTGGAGACATTCCAAACCCACCTGGATGCATTCCTGGGCAGACTACCCTGGGTGAGCCTGGTTTTGGCAGGGGGCTTGGGCTCGGATCTCTGGAGGTCTCTTCCGGCCTCTAACATTCTGTGATTCTCACCGAGGACAAATATAGCAAGAACAAATTCTGGGTTCTGCACCAGGGGCAGAGTGACGCTGGGCACAAGTACGAAAGCGTGAGCGACACAACACGTTTGGAGTACTGCATAGCCAGCTCTGAGGGAGGGAGTCAGAGCAGTGCAGCATCGCTGACAGTACCTGCAAATGCACCGATTGTGCAGGCACAGCAGGGAGGTGCGCTCGTGAGTCAGGATGGCCGAGCGGTCTAAGGCGCTGCGTTCAGGTCGCAGTCTCCCCTGGAGGCGTGGGTTCGAATCCCACTTCTGACATATGCTTTTGGCGTGCCCACACACCCCACCCAGTCACCAGGGCACCTGCCGCTGACAGACTGCACCAGCCTCAGCCTCACATGCATCACACACACCTCAGCCGCAAGGGCAAAACACGTGCTTGCCTCAGTGTTTTGTGTGCACCTCTGGCACCCACAATTTCAGAGGGATGTGAAGCTTCCTTCAGCACCAAAGCTGCTGAAGGGCCTGCAACACCTCCCAGGAGCAGCAGCAAAGGACACTGCACATGCCTTGGCTGGGGAAAAGGTGGCTGTGGGCTGACCACATCGTCCTCTACAGCTTCCTGAGGAGGTGATGTAGAGAGGCAGATGCTGAGCTCTGCTGGGAATGGTTCAAAGCTGCACCACAGGAGGTGTAGACTGGACATTAGGAGCATTTCTTTAGCAAGAAGGGTGGTCAGACACTGGAACTGTCTTCCTAGAGAGCTGGTTGATGGCGCAAGTGTGTCAGTGTTCAGAAGGCATTTGGACAATGCCTTTAGAAGCATAGCTCAGCCCAAATTACTCAGGTAGCTAAATTGTCACTGCTGTTCTTGCTGCTGTGTGAGTTGAGTCCTGTCTGGTAAGCAACGAATGAATGCATAAAACCAGTGAGAAATGGAATGCATCATGTGTTCTCATACTGATACTTGGAGCTGCTAGAGAAAGAGGAGTATGACAGGTAGCTTGTCAGAGACTTGACAAGCCTCTGTCAGCTCAGGACTATCTAAGATCTGCCTTGTAGATGCCTTTCTGGTCAAAGGCTACGTTGTGGATGCTTAGTATGAGGTTCTGGGAGTCCAGGTCTGACTTTTTTTCCTGTTTTCATTTTTCTTGTTTTTTATTTCTTTTACTTTTTTCCCTGTTCCTTTTTTTCCTCTTTTGTCTTTTTTTTCCCTTTTGGTAGGGTACAAGGGCAGTAAACTGAAGACTCGAAGGACTGAGAAAGGAAACAGGTCAAGAAGCTAAGCAGGAATGTCTTGTGTTCTAGGTACTTTTCAGAGCTTACCTGAAACTTCAGGAGATGGGGAAATCATTTCAGTCTCATATTTGATTTATTCTTACCATCTCTTAGCCAGAGGGCAACAAAGCTGTGGCAGTGTTGCAGTGTTTCCTCAACTTCTACGTGACAGTGAGAACAGTGGCGCAGTGATGGTGGTAAAATGTGCTACAGAGTCATTGTTCTGGCTTTCATGTCAAAGACCCTTAGACCCAGCAGAGGATGGATGGACTGGACATTTCATTATGATTAGTCCAACCTTAATTCCTCTGAACTTAACAGACTAAGATGTATAGGAAGCTGGCAGAAGCACTCACAGAACACACTGATAACTTCTTTATGAGGAGTGTGATATATTGTTGTGTTTCCAGAGCTCACAAAGCCTAAGGCAGCGAAGGCTTCGCAGTGTGGCAGTGCTGGGGAGGGGGGCAGGGAAAGCAAAGCATGAAAGAAGAAAAGCAAGCTGAATGTTAGCTACTGAGGAAGAGGAGGAGATATCAAACTGGAATGTAGTAGCAGGGTCACCATGTATAATTCCTGTTTTACTCACTTCTGCTTGGAATACTGTCTCCAGTTTTGAGCATCCAGACTTTCAACCACGAAGAAAGATGATCAGCAGTCTAGCAAACATATCCCCTAGGAAGAACTGAATTTGAAGGGGATGTCTGACCTAAAAAGAGACACGCTGGGGAGACATGGGAACCGTGCTGTAGTGTGTGAAATGCTTTTGTGAGAGAGAGGGTAAGGAATTGTTCTGTTTCTGCTGGGAAAGCAATGAGTGGAGAGCTTGAGTTATGGCAAAGAATATCATTTTCAGGAACCAACTTCTGGTGTTCAGAATAGCAAAGCCATATTGCAGACTTTACAACCTCCATCCTTTGAGGTTTTTAAGAACAGGTTTTAGTCAGGCCAACATACATCACTTATGGTGTAAACAGATCTTGCTTTGGGCAAAGAGCATAAAATAAGTCATCTCCCAATCACTTTTAGCCTTAGAATCCTCTTCTGTGCTCACTAAATTTCTGACACCCCTGTGGTCCACTGATTCTTTGGGGCAGTCCTCAAACCTTCTTTTTGTTTACTGACTTTGTAAAATCATATCATGTGTCTTGTAGAGATTTTGTTTTGTGAGAGGAAAACAGTAGGAGTTGGTCTGTTGGTCTTTAGCTGTGGAGAGTCACACCTTCCACTTGCAGCCAGTGTCTTTCAGGATGGGACCAGGGGAGAGAAATCAACCAAGTATCCCCTTTAGGGACCACAGTCATGTGCAAGCCTTTTCTGTTAGGATAAATTCACATGTGCTTGGTGGGATGAACACTGCACAGTGTCAAAGTGACACTGCTTTAGTTATTTCCCAAGCTGAAAGTGTCACCTTTGAGCTATAAAACCCCTTCATAGAACTGGCCCAAAGGATTTGACAGTGGCAGCCTATAGTCTGCAGCACTTTTGGATGTGACTCCAGCTGGGAACTTCACTTTATGGTCAGCTTCCTTCTTGAAGAAACAGAGACAGGAAAACTGGGTATATATAAACTGTGAAAAGAAGATAAGGTATTGTAAATACTTTCCATTGTCATTCCTGGCTTTCAAAATACAGGATAGAGAGCACCAGGGTCACTAAATGAATGGCAGTGAGACAACCACAATGATTATCAATGAAGAGGCTATTCTGGTGTTGATAATAAGGGAATCAACAGGTAAATATGCCAGCTGACTAGGGGAGGCTTTCAGCAAGTGAACTGTCTGAGAATACAGTCAGGAAAGTCTTCATTATCCTACCTTGGGACATGTTCTTCAAGCAGCTAATGACTAAAGCATCAATGCCCTTCACACTGTATTGAGTAAATGTCACTCTTTATTTCCCTTCTTTTGAATATCACAGACTAGATTAAGTGAAAGTGCTTGAGTGCCTATTTAATAAGAAAGTGATGTATTGAAATGACTTTTATATCCTTCTGTACAGTTGGGTGACATTTTGTTTCATTTCAGATACAAGTAATTATCACTGGGGCTGTAGTTAAAATCACTGCCACAGCTTCAGTTTAGACATCAGTATGTGAAAACCAATACTCAGGTATTTTTGAGATCAGCCTACTGCTGTCTGTGACCAGGCACAGAGGAGGGCAGCTAACAAACTCCTATGCTTGGCATTCTGCTTGGTCTGTCTGAGTTGTACTCTCTCTGCTCCCTTGTGAATTAGTCCAGATAACTACAGCCAGAGCTCCTCTCCATTTCTCCGTCCTCCCAAGCTTTCTGTCTTTGTTTTGGGTAACTGGAGAGTGAGTTCTGTAGAGTTCTGCTCCCTGCCATTGATCACATTTAGTGAGGTTACTCTATTCTGAGGAGAGAGGGCTTTTCATCTGTGCAATAGTTAATTGAGCTTTCAGTAGCGCTACCTTTAAGAGCACTGCAAAAGAGTACAGGAGAGAGCAGCTCATCTGCTTTGGTCCCAGGAATTGTTTTGTATCTACCTCTCTATTTCCATGGAAGTACTTAGGATTCCTACAGGCCTGCTGCTGCTGTAAATTAGGTAACTGTGTAATATTTTGTCTGCAGCATTAGCCTGGCTCTAAGCTTGGGGAGGGTAGCTTTAGACTGGTTATTAGGAAGAAATTCTTTCCAGTGAAGGTGGTGAGACGCTGGTACAGGCTGCCCAGGGAGGTTGTGGATGTCCCCTCCCTGGAGGTGTTTGAGGGCAGGTTGGATGAGGCCCTGAGCAACCTGGGCTGGTGTGAGGTGCCCTTGCCCATGGCAGGGGTTTGGAACTAGGTAATCTTTAAAGTCCCCTCCAACCTAAACCATTCTATAAATCTAACAGGGAATGAGTGACAGAGGCTGTGCAGATTTTGTGGCAGAAGCTACGCTGAGCTGTCACCCAAGAAAGACACACACATGGTATTCCCCAGTGTAGGAATGAGAAGCACAGGCAAGCACATGGAAATGAAGGGTATTGTGAGGCCCTGGTGAACATGTTTTAAAGAATGAAAGATGAAGGTTTAAAAGCAACAGATGAAAGGACAATGATCAGATGAGGTTGCCCAAGCTGCCACTGGGACGAGGCACCAAACTGGTCATTCTTTCCCCTTGCTGTTGTCTTAACCCCTCAAATATATAACTTCATTTTGGAAGAAGAACACCCCCCTCATGGAAACTGCATGATTCAAATGAAGAGCATGCAGCAGTTGTGTTGTAATTAGTTTGTCAAGGAAAAAACCACCACAGAAGTATAAGAAGATTAACTGAAGGGGATTACAGATGTAATGATAACAGACAATAGCATTAGATCTTGGGCAGCTCCGTGGCTGCCGTGAGAGACTGCTGTCAGAGGAGATAGTCACCATGGTCAAATATATGAGGTTAACTTTACCATTTCTAAAGTACTTTCCCCTCACACATCAGAAGGAACTCTTTTGTGAAAAAAGGCAGAGCTATACTCCTGAATGGTCATAAGGTAGCTGCCCTCATGGCTTACAGTGAGAAAAAGGAGTTGGTTATTACACTCTGGATACTGAACTGACCTCTGATCAGCAACAGGTGGCAGCTGGGTTTGTTTCACAGCACAGGAGTTGCTGTGGTAGATTCCCTTTACATTTCAGATAAGTCAGTCTTGTCTTTAGTAGCTCTGCTTTGGTTTTCTGTGCTTGAATAGGACTTCATTGTATTGGCTCACTGTCCTCCTGTGAGCCAGGAGCTGCCCAGGGCTACAGGACAGAAAGCATGTTACCCCAAAGGGGTAAACATAAACACTCCCACAGACTGGAGGCCAAGTGACAAAGACTAGTTACAAAAAATAACCAAAGGCACAGAGGAAATACATAGAGAAATGGAAATCAGCCCTCTGCCTGGGCTTACCAGGCCTCTCTTGGTATCCATCGAGTGACTGCTTTGCAGCAAGGATCGAATTAGGGCTATTTCCAGTTAACATCATGCTTTGCTTGGCTGTTGATTTGCTGCTCAGCAGACTTTTCCCAGAGACAGCCTGAGTTCAGTGTCTGCCAAGTCTTTCTTGGGGTTTTCCTTGCTGGTTTACTACAAGCACAGCGCTTGTTTCAGGAGCCATCCCATACTGTATTTAATGTGGCAGCGTATCAAAGCTTCCTGAGGCACAGAGCTTGTTTCACCTGCATTAGCTGTGTTGTCACTTCATCCTGCTGCAACTGTGGCAACATCACCTGCTCTCTCCACATTCGTGATGACTTCAAACAGCCTTCAGCAGCAGCTTGATGTGGCTGCATGGAAGGGGACAGGGACAGTTCCCCCCAGGCTGGTCTGCCACTTTGTCCTGAGGACACCAGCTTCCACCAGGGAGGCATGCAGTGCAGCAGCAGCTCACTAACCCAGCCAAATGCGGGGGGAAGCATTTCTGTGCAGGGGATAACGTATCCAAAGTCCAAATGCATGTTTCATTCAACGTTTGGTGACTGTCTCAGCCTTCTTCTCCAAAAAGGAGATGGTTGTGTCTCAAGTAAAAGGAGGATGCTGCTGCCAGTAAAGTTTCTGCTGTGAAAGGTGGCAGCTTAGCCAACAGCTTGCTCTTCTGACTTGTGTACCAGTCACCTCCAAGGGAGGATCTTCAGCTGCTCAGCAATTTTATACCTGCTGGTTTCCCTCAGATAGCTTCTCCTCTTCTCTGGGAAGCCACAGTACCTTGTGACATCACTAACACTGGTTTGGGTATCCAACGAGAGACAGAAGGCATCAGAGCCCTTCAGTTTGAGTTGCTGTGCATGCAAAGGCAGCCTGACCTACTAATACAAGATGCTTTACAATATAACAAATGGTGCTTGTAAATGGTGCTCTTTAATGGAAGCAGAGACCATCAAATGACTGAACAAACTGGAGCTAAATTCTGCAGTGACAAGGTTCCACCGATGCTTCTGGGGTTGTGGCTCTCATCTTCAGATTTGGGATTGGGGCTTCCATACTTCTGAAAATTAAATTAAGGAGCTTGACCTTTGCTGCTTCTATGAGGAAAGGAATGCCTGCCTCAGGTTCCTGCAGTGCCTCTGCAGATCCAGGCTCCACACTGTATAATCAGCTGTCTGAATGGCTTGAGGTGCTTAGCGTGTGCAGTGGGCAAGAGGCTAAGTTGCAGTCCTCAACCTCACCCATGTCCTGTCTTTGAGCTGTGTATCTGAGAGCGTAGGCATGGCTGAGGCTGCCAGTTAGCTTGACAGTCATAAGCAGGAACTGGAGAGTGACTTCCCAAGACATGCAGGGAATATGCATGCCCCAAATCCAGTGACTTTCAATTGGAGTGGACACTTGGCTTACTTAGAGGTTTTGGAAACTCCCAGCCAAGAGAGCAAACTTAAAGCACGCATTTGTTAAGCTCTCAGCATAGAGTGACTGCTGTTAATGAGTGACAGGGAGAATAATTGCCTGGGAAGGGACATGTACTGCAGGCTGATGGTATTTCTGCTGCTTGCCCAGCTGCAAGGCTGGGACTCTGGAAAGAGAGGGCATGGAAAGGAAGGAGGAGGTTCCATTTAATTGCAGCTGTACAAGTGAAGATGCCACATGAGAACAACCCCCAAGCCTACACAAAACAAGCAAATGAAATGCCTTAAGAGCAAATGGGAAAGAGAGGGAAAATGTCACTGTCAAACCTCTGATGAAGTACAGTGCTGTGAAAAGACCAATTCCTCACCTGGAGGCAACGAGACATTCTACCTGGTGTCATTTTTATCTGCTGTGACATGGAGATAGGAAGGCCCCCTGAGCATCTTAGGAATTTAGGAGGGAGTTTGTAGACAGAAATCCTCTTATCAGTCAAAATCAGAGCTTCTTCCTGGTGAGCACAGCAGTGCTATTCATTGCACATTTATGTGCAGAAAACGGGCTGCACTGGGAGAGCATTTGTGGTTTTGTAAGCTGTGTCTTTGCTGTAAGTTGGAGGCTTGGGTGCAGCACAGAGGCTGCCACCAAGATGGCATGTTGTGAGGGCAGTGGGCATGTGTGGTGGCCTTCACAGGCGCAGCCAAGGAAGGTTGTGAGCCGCTGCAGTCTGGTGGGAAGGACTCTGTGGGGCACACCTCGAGCTGGAGGGGCGAGTGCCTGCCTGCACTGCCATTGAGCTGCTCTTCAGGCAGAGAAGGTCCAGCTGGCTGTGAACAGAGCCTGCTGAAGGGAGCATGCAGGGCACCCAGGGTGCTGCTCAGGCTGCTCTTTGTGATTGTTCCTCCCAGGCTGTGCAGTAGGTTGAATCTCAGCTTCCAGCTCTGCTGAGAGCTGCTTCTGGCACCTTTGCATCCAGAATGCTTTGGGTTGAAAGGGACCTTTGAAGGTCACCTGGTACAAGCCTGCCCTGCAGTAAGCAGGGACATTTTTAACTAGATCAAGTTGCTTGGAGCCCTCTCCAACCTGACCTGGAATGTTTCCTGGGATGGAAGATCTGCCACCTCTGGGCAACCTGTGCCAGTGGTTCACCATGCTCACTGTCAGAGAGGGCAATGGAAGAGGGTAGCTTTAGACTGGAGATTAGGAAGAAATTCTTTGCAATGAGGATGGTGAGACACTGGAACAGGTTGCCCAGAGAAGCTGTGGATGTCCCCTCCCTGGAGGTGTTCAAGGCCAGGTTGGATGAGGCTGTGAACAGCCTGGGCTAGTGCAATGCGTTCCTGCCCATGGCAGGGGGGGTGGAACTGGATGATCTTTAAGGTCCCTTCCAACCCAAGCCATTCTGTGATTCTGGCTTGGGTACATGAATTCTCCTTTCAGAGGCTTTTGGACACTGCACTAGCAGCCAGCACTATACCTAACTCTTCTCTTGGGTATCTACTTTAGCAATCTCAGGTTTAAGCCCTACCAGTAGGTTTCAGTCTTTCATCTTTTGTTTGTTAACCTTTACATCATTTTTCTAACCTTTGTCTTTCTCTAGGATTGCCAGGTGTTTTCTGGAGCTGCACTGGAACTAATGTCCTCAGTGTTTGGGATATTAAAATCAAGGCCCTTGCTTGCTCTGAAACCAGCTCTCTCTCTTCTCCCCCAGGTCAACAGGAGCAGCCTGTCGCAGTGCTGTGCATTCCTAAAGGCAGAAGGAGCCTGCACCGTCATGTTTGGCACCAAGAGGTCAGTTCTCACCTTTGTGGGCATGCTTTTCATCTCCAGGCAGCAGTGCAGCTGGTATGGCTCTAACCTGACCGTGTTCCATCCTCTGAACGTGCTGTGCCACACAATACATGAGCTGGGCACATCGCTCTCCTGGCTGGCTGGGCTTTGTTTGCACGGCTCTGAGCTGCATTAGTTGGCAGATGGGTGGCATGCAGGCCATGTAGCACCCAGGCAAGCAGTGTTCCCGAGGTATTCTGGGTCACAGCAGGAGTGACAAAGGAGACACTGTACTAATGGTGGAGGGCATCCCTCCTGCTTTCTGGGTTCAGAAAATAACAGCAGGACAACAAAGCACCATGTAAGAGAGGCTCTGTTCTGTCACATTAGGGGATCCATACTGAACACAAGGTGACCTCCTCACATCTTCTGCATGATTCAATGTCAGACCCCAAATCTCTCCCAAAAAATCAGTGCTTTTGAATCTCTGCTGTCTACTGCCTGCATCTTTGAGTGCTCTTCTTGAGCATCAGGAGTCCTCTCTCTGTCAGCAGACAGCATAGCCTTGCTTCCCTCTCAGTTCCTGCAGCTGCTCAGGCTGTTGTGGCACTTGAGGCACCTTGCCAGGTACCAGCTAGTGCGCCTGTAGGGCTTCTGCAAGTGAGTGTGATTTCTCCATGGATCAAAGGTACTATAGAGCACTCCTCCTTCATATGAGCTCACTGATTTCTTATTATTGCTTGCTGGCAGACTTTCAGGTTCTTAGTACAAGTCAGTCGAGGACTTCAGCCCCTGTGCCCCAGCTGTACGGCAGCCCAGTGGAACTTGAGCCCTGTGCAGTGGCAGAGCACCTTTGGTCTGGTACCTGGAGAAACAGCTCACCCCTGCTGAATGGTTGGGAAGGGGGAAGGCTAGCTTGCCCTTAAGGAACCAGCATATATGAAGCAGCATCTTCCATGCCTATGGGAATCTAGGGTGGCAGATAACAGCACCCAGCAACAAATCCAGTAAGACAGAGTGTGCCTCCCTGAGGTGCTGCTGCCACCTGACTCCAGGCTCTGGTACCTTGCATGGGAGATGCAAATGCAGTCCCTGTTCAGGGTAACTTTTCAGGAGAGGAAATTGTGGCCTTATTTCCAGGTATGCACCGAAGCTGAGGTTTGGGCAGTGTGGTGAGGTGAAGGTAACTGTTGCTGAGGGTGCAGTGGTGGGACTGCAGACTTCCCATAGGAGGACTTCTGGGTTTAATGGGATGCCTCTGCAGACCATGAAGACTCAAGGTAACCACAGACATTTTGTTAGGTGAAAGAAATGGTTTCACTGTGCTCAGGTGGGTTAGTTGGTTTTGCTTTGGTTTTGCCAACTCACTTTTTCATTTTCCTCCTTCTTGGCTAATCTAAACACTGATTTCTTACTCTCAGGGAAAGCTCTTTATCTTTTCTTAGCATTATAAACCAATGGCAAAAGGAAGAGTTTCCTTTGATTGGCAGCCTTGCAGTGTCAGTCTTGATCTTTTTTTCTCTTTTCCTCCCAGATTAAATCTTGATTACTATGCAAATGAACATTCCTCACAAGGAATATTGCAGACAATAGAAATTCTCTTTCATGTCTGCCAACCAGGTTTTCATGACAAAAAGGCACATCTAGGGAACAGAAGTTCTTTGCCTTTCCACTGTACAGTGCTCTGCTACTTCTGACTTCCTACCAACTGTTTTGAGCCACTTAGAATAAAGAAAAGAGAAGGGAAAGGCAGAGTGGGCTTCCCTATTTGTAGCTGTCTTTGTGTAACGTGAGTAATTGCATCAAGCATCCCTGAGGCTGGTACTACATTTTAGTTAGGCAGTGATGAAGTCCTTGTCAGGGGTTTTGTTCTGCCATTTTGAATTGAATTTTTCACAGAAGACAGCTAGTTGTGAGCAGGAAAAGTCTCACTCTCACTGATCATTTTCTACAAACTGATTGCTTACAACTATGGAAAGGTTTTGAAAACCTTGGTTTGTGGTGCTAAATCTCTTCCTAAAAACAAATACTCTATTTACTTGGAAATGCTATGAGGAACAAAGCAATTTTTCTATGGGATAGCAAGAGTTAAGGTTTACTTCCTTGCACATCTAGTTTCTGGTTAGTTCTAATAATAAACTGCTAGTTGTGATCTCCACAAAGCATTACTAAAATGACAAAACTCTGACTCCACCCCTGAATTGTCTCCTGCCACCAGATCTTGGGAGGTTATCAGGAATAGTATCTCAGCTCCACTTTTGATTTATACCTTTATTCATTTTGCATGCCAAGGTTATTTCCAGTGGGTAATGCCTGCTGCACAGACTGAATGATCAAGTCAGTGAAAGTGACTTTCCTATCAGAGCAGCTTTGACCAGACCCATGCACAAGGAAGATACTTCTCAGCTGATGCTTAAGAAGCTGTGTTGTTAGTGTGAAGTTGCTAACAGAGGTGAATTCCTCTTGATTGCAGTTTAACTTGAGAGCTGATGCTGTGTTCTGAAGCAGAATCAGAATCACAGGACATTAGAGGTTGGAAGGGGCCTCCAGAGATCATCCAGTCCAACCCCCCTGCTGAAGCAGGATCACCTAGGGCAGGCCACACAGGAATGCATCCAGGCAGGCTGTGAGAGTCTCCAGAGGAGACTGAAACACTCAAACACTGAACTGTTGTGGTTTCTCCATGCTGTCTTGTATTCTGCTCTCACCCTGTTCTCTACCATGTTAATTCTTCTCCAGTTAATGAACTCTACAATGGACACCAGCATTGAAGTAGCAGGGGTCAGCACGTATACCAATGAGTTTCTGTTGGATCATTGATGTTGTGTGATTACTCCAGCCTTGCAAGAGCAGTTGCCAATACCACTGTCCTTCTGTGGAAGGGAAAAGTATGCAAATGGCTTTAGAGAAGAGATTTTTGTTTTGTGGGAACCAGCTTCATGTGAGGAAGTTGCTCTGCAATGATAGGCTCCAAATTAGCACATCCTCAAGGTCTGCAGCCAGCTCTGATTGTCTGCTTACCACTGCATGATGATGTCCGTGGGTGCTCTAATCTGTAGCCATATATATTCTTCAGTTAGGAAACCTCTAACTTGTTTAAACTATCTCCATGCAGCTGGAGAGTAGTTCTCCTGGATGGCATGCTCAGTTCTCCTCTGCTTTTCTAGCCTAGATTGGAGGCTTCAAAAGACTTCTAAGAGACAAGAAAATTAACTCCATCCTTGCCAGACTCAGTACAGTGTAGCCCAATCAGTCTTCTGTACTGGAGCTTAAGCTCCAGTGAAATGCTTGCACAGACAGCAAATGGTTGCATAGCTGGAAGGTACACATTTGAATTTACCAGTCCATCTAATAGCAGTTTAGCTTCTTACAAACAAAATCACAGCAATTTTGAGCTGTGGCAAAGAGCTTTTGAATTTTGCTTCAAGTAACTGCACCATTAATTATAAAACATGAATATGTGGATATAGGCTTGGGAAGGACCTCAAGGATCATCCAGTTCCAACCCTCCTGCTATGGGCAGGGACACCTCACACTAGAGCAGGTTGCTCACAGCCCCATTTAGCCTGGCCTTAAAAGCCTCCAGGGCTGAGGCTTCCACCACCCCCTGGGCAACCTGTTCTAATCTATGTTTTTACAAATGAGGACACAAAAGGAATTCGAGGCTGTCCAAGTTCAGCTGAAGTGAGTAGTGTTTTCTCAGTCATTGTTACAGAAGTCAGTAAGGCTCTGCTCCCCCTTGTGTAGAGCCTTTCAGAGGTGTCTGTGTGAGCTAACCTGCCAACCTGGCACCTCTGCTTTTGTTACAGAAAGTCATCCACATGTCTACACCAACTGTCATTATTTCATTCTCCTGTTGTGTTTCTTAGCTGCTCCTTGCAGTTTTTGTGAGTGGCTCATTACTGCCTGCAGATTCCTTAATTGCAGGGTTATACTTGCATGTCAGTTATAGCCTTTAAGTTCCTTCTCTGAGAGTAACTGGCATCTGAAATTGCCAAGAGCAACCTAACATCTCAGGGGCTGGATTTCTTTTGGTTCTTTCTGATTGCATTGGAATGCTACTGTGTTTATTTACTTCTCAGTTGATGTCAGGCAATTAATGTGTGAGTAAAACTGCAGACATCTTTCTTGTCATGTTTACAGTTCTTGATGCTTTAGAAGGTTCAGGAGACACAGGGTTTCTGAGCAAGAGCCTTGAGACCCTTAAGATAAGTCATGCATATGGCTGGGCTCTTCAGTGTCCAGACAAACCCTGTTGTCAACAGCTAGGGCTGGGTCAGCCACTAGATGAAAGACAGATGCCATTTATTTATTAACTCCTCTCCTTTCCCAAAGAGAAGACAAAGGGAATAAGGGTGAGAGACTTAGACTGACAAGAAAACAAACCCAGCTTTCATAGAAGTAATAATGTGAAGTGTATACAAATATTGAACCCACTCCCACTGGTGGCAGTTACCATCCCCACTGATGCTGTGGGCAGGCACTGAGCAAGTCCCAGACTGGACACAGCAGCAGATAGGAACCAGGTTCAAAAGCTGCATTCTGGAACTGCTCAGGAGCTCATGGGCTGGGATCAAAAGCCGAGCAGAAGGAATCCTTCTCGGAGGCTGGCTCCTGAAGAAGAGAGCTTGACCTTTATGATCCTTCAGCTTTGTACTGAATATGATATGTATGGAGCAGAATACCTGAACTGTCCTCCCCACAGGCAAGGCCTTTTACTTTCTATAGCCTTAAGGTAGTAGACAAGGTTTAGCAGTGACCTTGGTCTGCACACCAGTCCTCGGTGCTGAACACCAAGCGTTACCACTGCTAGAGGCAGACCCTACCTGAGACAGCATTACCTTCAGAAAGCTCAGTCACTTAGGAGAGACTGAGCTGGGAAATGAAATCACTGAACAGAATCAGTTCTTTTCTACCTCGGACCAGGACAGCTGTCCAAGCTGCTCCAGCAGGCAAAGCTCTGGCACTTCTGAAATCAGTAAGATTGTTTCTCTCATTCTGGAAGCCAGCATTTCACCTACATTTGCTTTACCAAGAGCATGCAGGGTGAGGAAAAGGTTTGGGTTTGCTTTTCAGAAAACATGTTTGGAAGAAAGATAGCCCAAGGTATAAGCTGGAGGTCAGTCTTGCTGGATGATGAAGTCAGTTGGAGGTACTCATGCTCTGCTTCAGTCATTCCCCCTTGCACAGGAAGGCATGAAGGTCTTTGCCAGGCAAGAAGGGGTTTACTGCATAACAATAACCAAAAATACCTCTGCATTGGCATGTGCAGTTTTCTCTTCCCTCCCATTTCATATGAGAAACCTTTTTGTTTTTAAGGGTAGTTTATAAACACCAAATGGAACATAAGAAACAAACTGCAGAGGGGTGTGAGCCTGCCTCTATATCTGACTGACATCAGCTGAGGGCAAACAGAAATCCCAGTCTCGAGGTAGGGAAGGTTGCATAAGTAAGGGAGTGGGTTTCAAAACAAGCCAGAGATTCAGTAAGGTGCACTCACCTCTCAAGGCAAGCAAAGCACCAGACGAAGGGGAGGCTAGCTCTGAATATGATTAAAGCCTTACTTTTTCCCCAAAGATCACAGGCTTAGAGCTGTTGCAGCCTGGATGTTTAAACTACACAACAACAAATCTAAGCCCTTGAGTCACCAGCAATTATTTTAAAGGAGCAAATTGTTTATTTATAAAGAACCTGACATTTCTACAGGAAGGCAAGAAGGACTCCCAGCTGAAGAAGCAGCAGTCTCTGGAGGTTCTGATTCTGTAACTTCCTTTGCTTCATCTCCAGAAGTACCACATTTCAAATCTTTCTCTTTTTTGGCTTCTCTTACTGTGGCCTGTAGAGTTTGTGGCAAAGCTCTCAGACCCCTTACAAGATGCCAGTTGTTAATGCAGTAGTCCAATCTGTTAAACAGGTAAAGCTGAGTAAGTGTTGTGACACAAATCAAAGCCTCCTAGTGGTCAAGTAACACAGACATCAATGTGTTTAGCTCTTCAGACAATGTTAGGGCCCCAACAACTGGCCTAAAGACAATTAAGAGGAAGCTGTGTTGGGTTTTCATAGAGGTGAGCCTTACCAGTCTGCCTTGTACTTTAGCTGCTGAGCCCCAGCAGCGGCCAGCTGGGTCAGACTGGGCACTGTCAATGCCCAGATTTCCTGCCTCGTCACCCTGAGGTACAATGCTTGTAGGAGAAACAGAGCTCACTCTCAGGCTTCTCCCTGGGCTGCCCTGCATGGATTACAGGCATAGCTGCATTGCTGTACTCTTCTCTCCTAAATAACCCCTTCTCCATGATTAGAGTTACTCCTTATCTGCAGTTTAGCCCAGTATCCTCTTAACACAAACAAGAACATCCATGCTGGATCAGACCAATGGGCTGCCTAGCATGCTCTGGGAAGGTAGCCAAGACCAGCCTAAGGAAGAAATCAATACAGTGGCAAACAGTGGGACAAACAGTAGGACATATCTTCCCTGCTCCCAGAAATTTGGGGTTCAGAGGCTTCACAAGGTGGAGGTATTCTTTGTGTTTCATAGCAACAGACTACAGGGTCACTGGTGAGGACCTCTGGAGGTCCTCCAGTCCAGAGGACCAGAGCCAGCTCAGCTGCAGTGGATTGCCCATACTGTTGCAGTGTTTGACCACCCTCACACCACAAAATGTTTTTTCCAGTGTTGCTGCTGCAGCACATTCCAGAGCCTGCCTGTGCACTGCCTGAGGAGCTGCAGGCAGGTCTGGTGTATGAGCTGTGGTTTGAGCAAGGGCAATGTTTCTCTTGTCTCCCTACACTCTGCACAACACCACTCTTCTCACTTCATGTGAACTGGTGAACTTCCAAAGGTTCTAAGACCACAGAAACAGTCTTAACACCATAGAATTCACTACTTTTATTGGAATACTCTGAGGTACTTCATTTTCCTGGGTGCTGGACTCTTCCCATCCCATCCCTAAGGATGCTCTTCTTTGTCATGAGAAGTGGAAGCACCTAGGTCCCTCCACAATGCCCAGAGAAGCAACAGCATTCTGTTCACAACTACTTTCTGATAATAAATGCCAAAGTAGTACTTTTCTCTCAGGTTAGGAAAAGCCAGGCAAAATGCAATGCTTTGCTGAAAGGTCAATAACCTTTTGATGGCGTCTCCCATTTTGGGCAATATTCTCCTGAATAGCTTTGCTGCTCCTATGATGCATCTGTGGCATTTATTTCTTCCCTTCCCATGAGAATGCTCACCTGCTGTACACATCTGATATTTCATGCTAAGAAAGCTGCCACATCTATTCCAGTCTTGAGATAAATATCAATAGGAATAGAGAAAGATCTTACAAAGCAGACCTAGAATTCTGTGGTCAGAGAGTCACCTTGTGCGTGTTAGGAAGTGAACAGTGGAGCTCCGAGGACCAGGGAAGGTTTCATCTGACAGTGCAGTTCATCTAAAAGAAGATGAATGGAAGAAGCTGACCAATCACTTGCCACACAGAGGGAAAAAAGGGTTCACCATGGCAAGGGTTAAGCCACTGGTGGTGTGTTTCCACTGGGGTTTTTTAATGCAAAGTTAGAGTTGTATTAAAGATGGAAGATCAGACAGAGACAGAAGTTAAAACTGTGTGGTCATCCCCAGCTCCTCATGGAGTTCATTGGAGTCTTGGAGTGGGTCTTCACAAAGGTCCATTTCTGCTGGAAGAAAACTTAGGTGAATAATTAAGGAAGTTTCCTTCCTTGGTGGAAAGGTGGATAAAAGGGTGGGAGTCGCACTTTGCTGAGGCTGTAAAATGATTACAGGGATTAAGGCGAATGCAGTAGGACATAAGCCCTGTCCAAACCTGGGTTGCCCCTTTTGGCTTTGTTATAATACTGGCAGAACAATGAATCATACCCAGAACACTCTCCAAAATAAATCATGCACCACGTCTAGTGGGAAGTGAATTATCCCTGCTCCTCAGAACTGCTCTTGTCAGCGAGAGCCATCCCTCTGGACAGTGTGAAGAGAAAACAAATCTCTGTGTAAGCACAGAACCAGGCCATGGAGCTCAAACCAGCACGCAGTAAGTTCCATTTCAGCAGCAACACTTTTAACATGGCTCCCAAGTTACAAGAGATTTGCTCTAAAAGTTATGGGTTTGGGTTTTTTTTGATTGTTTATATAAGCATTGGAACTGTTACAGAAATAACAGCTCAAAAATACCAGCTGCAGGCCAGCCGCTTCCAGTGCTCCTCTGATAAATACAATTAGGGAGCTTAATGAAATCCAGCATATCAGATTAGCTTCACCATCCCTGCCCCTCTGACTGTGCACTGCCCTGGCATCTTCCAACAAGTAGGGAGCAAATGGATTAGATCTACAGCCTTCATTGTAGAGCCTTCCTTTCAGGCTGATTTTCCTGTACTTTCTGGCAAAACCTAAGGCAGTGTTTTCTAATTAATTGGAAGTCGTTTAGTGCTCTCACCAAATTACTGCTCTGAGTCAGGAGCAGTTGCACTTGCTTTCTCCTGAGTACCTTTGCTTCCTTCTCTGCACACACAGACACTCACTTAATTAAACCTTCCCTCCAAGTGCCGTTAGCTGTGCACACGAGGCACACCAAGTTGCTCCCAGGCTTGGTGCCAGGAAGCCAGCAGTGCTGATGCTTTCCTTCACTCTCTCTGAAGTGTCAGCAAGAAAGGCAGCTTATGACCACGTAAATACGGAGCCGACAACCTGTGACCGCTGCCTGCAGCGATGCAGCGCACGGTTGTTCAGGTGGTCCTGTTCCCTTGGACCGGTCCCTGGTGCTGAGTGCAGAGTTGGAAGATGCTTTCCTAAGTGTCTTCTATAGCACTGTGATGAAATAAATCACCACTAGGAGTGTTTGAAGAGGTGTCAGGGAGCTGCATGAGCCAATCCCATCAGCAGGCCGTGGGATTTGTGCAGATATCCACTATTCATCATGTTGAAAATTTAACCTCAGGGCTTTGTACATACAAGCAGGATGCAGATAGATCGCTCTGTGGAATGAGGTTTGGGGCTTACCAGGATATTGGGATTTTTTGTTAGGAAATAAAGGTACAGGGAGAAAAGCTTTCTGCTGTGATACAGTGTTAGGGTTGTGGGCAGGGCTTTAAAAAGGCATCCAAAAAAGGTGAGACATCTGAGGAACCATGTAATGGCCAGAAGCCTTTGAACATGTCTGTAGGACACAACATTTTGTGGTACCAGTTCTGCTTTGGAAGGTTTCAGGGGTATATCTGGCAAGCAACCCTCAAGAGAAAATGTCCTTCTGACCGACAGGTTAGCTTTCTGACACGTGAAAGGTGCAGCAGATAACCGATACCAATAGAAAGTATTCAAGCTACCCTCCTCCCAGCAAATGCTCTGCAGCCACAGGGAATAATAAGGCAGTCCTCAGGAGCGGAATGGTAAGCAAGTGCCTCTGGGATGGAGAGGAGAAGGAAGAGAAGGAGCAGAACTGGGAGTAGGAGGAGCTGAGACTTTGTAATGTATGAGATGTCCTATCACTGGTATCAGGCAGAAGAGCTCAGCACCTGCTTCTCTACATCACCTCCTCAGGAAGCTGTAGAGGATGATGTGGTCAGCCCACAGCCACCTTTTCCCCACCCTAGGCAAGTGCAGTGTCCTTTGCTGCTCCTCCTGGGAGGTGTTTCAGGCCTTTCAGCAGCTTTGTTGCCATCCTCTGTACACATGAAAGGACCTTCACATCCTTCTGAAACTGTAGGTACCAGAGGTGCACACAAAATACTGAGGCTGAGGCTAAGCATGTGTTTTGCCCCTGTGGTTGAGGTGTGTGTGAAGCATGTGAGGCTGGGCTTGTGCCGTTGGGTGTGAGGCTGAGTGAGGCTGGTGTGGTCATCAGCAGCAGGCATCTGTGCAGGGCTGGTGTGCAGGCTGCGCTGTGCCAGTTGGAGCTTGTGGGCATAGAGCTGCATAAGGCTGCCTGTCCCCCAGGAGAGCATAGAGCATCTCTGTGGGTGGTAAACGTGTGTGGAGGGGCAGGGTGAGGAGCACTGTCAGGTGATGATTGTGCGGGGGTGCGTGGGCATGCAAAATGCATGTGTCAGAAGTGGGATTCGAACCCACGCCTCCAGGGGAGACTGCGACCTGAACGCAGCGCCTTAGACCGCTCGGCCATCCTGACATGTGGGCTGCCGCTGCTCTACTGCGACGGCTACAAAACACTCCAAACAGAAATGTTTATTGCGTGGAGCCTCACGGAATTGCAGAGACAGACACGGAGGTTGTCTTGAGCCTCACGGACGTACAGACACAGAGGTTGTCTTGAGCCTCACGGACTTACAGACACAGAGGTTGTCTTGAGCCTCACGGAATTGCAGACACAGAGGTTGTCTTGAGCCTCACGGACGTACAGACACAGAGGTTGTCTTGAGCCTCACGGACTTACAGACACAGAGGTTGTCTTGAGCCTCACGGAATTGCAGACACAGAGGTTGTCTTGAGCCTCACGGACGTACAGACACAGAGGTTGTCTTGAGCCTCACGGACTTACAGACACAGAGGTTGTCTTGAGCCTCACGGACTTACAGACACGGAGGCTGGTTTGTAAGTGCAGGTTGTCACCCCGCGGGTGTGAGAGTGTGAGAGTCTTGCGCGAGAAGCAGGGAATGTTTCACATGACTGATGTAAGCCATGACGTAAGCAGTAGTCTGAAGGTGTATAAAAGGAATCCAGAAGTGATGTGTTGCACTAGGGCATTGCTTCAGGCTGATTTCCTGCAGTCCATGAACGTTCTGTTGGGACAGGTACCTCTTAGTCATGGGGAGTGTTCTCCATGAGGGCTGAAAGAGAGTTGTGACACAGAAGCATTTTGTATGTCCCCATATTGTGTTTTCATAAAAGGAATTCATGTCCTTGAAAGCTGCATACAGGAAGCTCTAAAGACAGAAGTCACCCTGGAGCCTTTCCCAGCAGTAACCCCTGTGGAACCCCACTCATCACTGGTCTCCACTTGACAGCAGGCTCCAGAATGCAACTCTTTGAGTGCAACCATCCAGCTAATTCCTTATCCCCTGAGTGGTCCACTCTGATGTAGGGATCAGGGTGTTGTGCAGGACAGTGTCAAGTGCTTTGCACAAGTGCAGATAGATGACATCAGTTGCTCTTCCCTTACCCACCAGCACTGTAATGGTGAATCTTACTGTGCTGTAGTTATTTACAGAGATGTCAGTGTACAGTGGCAGTCAATCTATTTAAATGCTGAGTCCACCATCCCCAGCACTGCACATAAAAGCAATCACATATCAAAGGCCTCTCTCCCACCTTTTCTGTCCCTTCCCTGTCACTCCACAGCCCTTCCTTTGCCATTCTGGGTTTCTGTCCTGCTTTGATGAAAGTCACTTGCATAGTGAGAACATCTTTTGTGCTGTTCTTTCTCTGAATGGAAGAGTTGTTTTCTTTGTTATGTTTCAGGTCTCTTCCTCTGGGACCTGAAACAGATACTTACTAGCTCAAGAAGAATGGCTATGTCCTGTGGAACCAATGCATCTCCATCCAAAGAGAAACTGGAGTATGACATGTGGGCCATAATGAGGTTAAACGGGGTTAAGTGTAGACTTGCTTTAAAACCAGGATGCCTCTTCAGTATTTGCAACTTCACATTGTGCCCCTAGCCCTGCAGATACAAATGTGCACAGGTAGCCCCAGTCCTGTTGTCAGATCTCTTTAGTTGTGCAAACAGTGATACAAAGCAATCCGTGGGCTCAAAATATTGGCAGGAACCTGGGGAGCTCTCTTCTTGCTCCCTGTAATCTTTAGGGACCAGACTCACTTTATTGTACTGAAAATTCATTTACATCAGTAGCAGAAACAGATTGTGAGCTAGAAACAAGCCTGCTGTGCGCCAGGACTGTGCTGTCTCAGCTGCCACCTGTCTTTGCAGCAGAACTTCAGGTCTTGTGGTTAGAGGTAGGAATGGGCTCGATCAGCAGCAGAGGCTTTGTCCTGGGCATATTCCATCCATTCTAGTGGGAACTGGAGATGTGAGATCTTATCCTTTCTCCAGTGACGTAACTCATCCTCAGTAAGAACGCTCATAAACCTCCTCTGAATTTAGTCTGTTCCCTTAGATTTCCAGAGTTGGTGAACTGTGTTGGAAGATATGTGGCAGATCAAACATGTGGACCCCCGTGGTGTCAATAGGACATGGGGGATGTTGGCCAAGGCTGGCACAGCATGTCTGCACTGGCTGTGAGGATAACAGAAAACCTCTGGGCTGTATCTTATCAGCAGGATCCAGAAGTACAGCATCTGTGTGGCTGTGGCAGGGGTGGGAGAATTCTTTCTGTCCCGTGAAACCGATACTGGAATATCAGAACTTCTCTTTCCCTCCCAAATTACTACTTCATCATGAGCTTGAGCGCCAGCTGGAGAGCTCTTTGCTCTGTGATCCCTGCCTGGTGAGTTGGAACAACTTTTTTTGGTAATACTTTTAATCCCAAACTGTGAACTGGGGAGTTCTCCAAACCCAAAAGCTAGAACTGCCTTTCTTTTACTGCTCACATCTGCCATTCACAAGGGTCTGGGCTAGCCTTGCTGGTTAGGGTAAGGTGTTACAAGCAGTCAGAGCAGAGAATGGATCTCTTGTCTGCTTTCATTGGAACAAAGGCAAACGCAGAGCTGAGCTGGGTCCTCGTCCTGCCCAGGAACCCTGCAACTCCCATGGATGAAAGCAGTTATATTTATGACTGGAAAAGCAGGGTGTGGCTGTAGGTGTGTATTTAAATAGTTACTGTGGAAGGCAACTTGACAGCTGACACTAGGGCAGAACCTGACCCGCAAAGTCCTCTTTACTAATTGATGAATGAGCACCTAACCTGACTTCCAGTTTCCAGCTCAAGTGTTCTACCCTTGAGCTTGTTTGGAAGTGAACAAAAAGACACTGTGCAAATCATTGGAGATGTGGTGAGCATAGGAACTTGTAATGACAAAATACATGTTATCATTATCAGTGACTGTTTAGTTTTAGGTGACAGATTCCTCAGAATGTTTCAGGTACAGCTGCACATTCATACTCTGTTGAATTCTGTCCTCACTCATACAGGCAATGGCAAAGAAACTGCTGAACCTGGAGGAGCAAACTCTTGCAGCCGTGTGGTAATCAGTTGATGTTGAAAGACTCTGATGATGTTCTGTTTCCCAGACTCTCAAGTGGATGAATCAGGAGCAAAATTGGGTTATCACCTAACCTGTGCTGTAATCTCTGTATCCTCTCTTGGTGCTCTCCAGGGAGGCTGAGACATGGTAGAGAGGTAGAGCCTAAACAGAGCTAAACTGAGTTTGGCTGTTAGACCTGGGTGTGGGGAGCTGGATGTAACAGAGAGAGACTTGGCGAAGGGGACACTCAAGGAGGGCTTGCCTTCTGCTAGCTAGAGGAAGGAGAACTGTGTGGGATTACCTGGAGTGTTGCAGGTGATCAGTTCTTCCAAATTTCTGCAGAGTAATAAACAAGCTTCCAAGAAAGAAGGGTAACTGACCCTGCAGCTTGGCTCCAGTTTCAGTGTGATAAACTCCCTTCTCAGTAAAATCCTGTGCAAACTGTCAATCCCAGGTCTGGTGAGCATTAGTCGTTCTTGGTACCTCCTTTTGCACATTCCAGCCTTTCTCCAGATGGAAAGAATGGGCTCCGCAGCCTTGTGCTCTCTGATACACAAGCTGCTTTTTAGGGGCAGAGAACAGGGGTAATGAGCTTCCCGTTCATTTTAGGTGGGCTTCTTTCCCATGCAAGAGGAGTGCAACAAGTATAGCACTGCTAATTATCTCAGTGGTGACAATGATAAATAATCATCTGATAATGGTGCCTATATTATAAGCTGTGGAAGATTGGACAGGAGTGCTGCATGGTTGGGAAGTGGGGCTGATTAGTGCCATTGTCAGTACTCCACTGCTGTGACTGTGTCCGGCAGCACGTGAAAGAAATAAGCAGTATCTTAAGTGCAAGATCCTTAGCCTTTCACTGTGTACAGAAACCAATCACCCAGCAACTGGCAAATATTAGCTATCCCCCTAGACTCCCCTTGATCTAAAATCAAGAGTTTTGCATGTTTGCTTCTCTGATCCCAAAGAGAGATAGTCTCTCCTTTTCTTTCCCTCAAAAGACTTTGTTTACATGATTAATGTGTTCCTTGCCTACTGTGAAGAGGGACTCTGCTCCACTCTGATGTGGTGTTGACTCCCCATCTTCACTCTCCAAGCTAACAGAAGACTGTTTATGTTTGCAACAAAAAGAAATCATGCTGCCTTTGAGTGTGGTTTGCCTGGTGATGTTTTAGAAACTGATTTGGGCTCCTGCTAACAGACAGACTGGTACGCTTGCTTGTCCTGGTGCTGCTGCTGGCAGGTCCTGAGGGAACTGCTGTAGTACAGACACGCTGCAGTGGAGTTCTTCGCTTGTGGCCCTGACACAAATTCCTCCTAACTGATGCTTTTTGCTGAAAGTAATGTGACTGTGATAGCTTACATGAGTCAGGGTAAATATGAATCAGTCCTGGCTATTACAGGGAGCATAAGTGCCTGATAAACTTCTTAGTGGTTTGCTTCTTGGAGATGCAACATGCAGAAGGTGCCAGTTTATTGTGTGCATCTGAGCCTCTGTGCTGCACTAATATCTGCAGTGCAGAGCAGGAAGAAAGTCCATGAGGAGCATTAGTAATTGGCTAAGCCTGGTGGCCAGGAGAGCTTGTAACTCAACCAGCAGAAGCTGGTCAATTAAGTAGAGGCTTGGCTAATTTTGAAGCCAGTAGCCATGGAAAACTGTCACACAGCAGAACTGGCCTTTATCTGTGTGACCCCAAGGGCACTCAAGGTTAGACACAGATTGATGTTGTTTTGAGTTTGTTGTTTTAAGCCATGCTTTTGAACCTGTGCACTGCCACATCTTTAATATCTGGTCAGTCCAAACAATGAATAATTATCCTAGGAATTTAACCCAGGACTAGAGATTTTATTTAACCTTTTATGTGTGCAGGTTTTGAAGACACTTCAAGTAGGTTCAGCTTTGTCCTGGAATCCCTGATTAAAAGCATGAAGCTTTTACATGCAACCAGGCAGCCAGCTTAGCCTGTGGTCTGAATTACAAATACTCCTGTTGTTATTTACAAGACTCAGCTGTAGCTTACAGCCTTTCTGCAATGCAGGATCTTCCTCTGCAGCTATGGAACAAAGGTCTCTCAAAGCATACTGCCACTTTAAAATCTTTTCTATTGGAAAGCATAGCTGTTTCTGGGGTTATCCTAACCTCAGCTGTTCCATTTTCAGTGTGACTGTAAAGAAAATCGTTTGCAAGACAGCCATGCAGCAGCATTGTGGCCACGGTGTTGATTCCAGTTCCAAGCCCTTCAGCAGAGGCTTGGGGAGAGGCAGTCTTTGTTAAGTCTGTGGCTGTTTCCCTGCCTTGAAAAAGAACAAAACCTGCCAGGAAGGAAGATACTCATCCTAAAGGTAGACTCCAGTTACATCTAATAGAATAGCAGCCACTTGGAGATGGGACTGGAAGGCAGCCAAAAGGACCCTGTGAAATTGTTCAATAGTCTGTCCCGTTGCCTGTCTTCCAGTGATCGACAGAGAATGTAATTTCAACCTTCCAACTATTCACTGCAGCCAAAGGGTACTGAATGCTCTTCTATCTCTATTTTGAAGTGGTGTAACCTAGATGAGAAGACTCTTCTCTCAAATGTGCATGTTGTTATGCTACTGCAGTACATCATTACAGACGTTACTGCTTACTGGCTTAACTAAGTTGTCCTTTTTGGCTGTCTTGTGTGTTTTTCCCAAGGAAAAAGGAGTGGCCTTGGCCAGTAGATACAGCACAATTTCAATGGATGTTCTGATTAAGGATTTCTCAGCTGGTCCTCACTGCTTGGAGGATTAGCTGTAAGGTCAGCCTGGATTCACCAAATGAAGTCATGTCTTGAGGCATTAGTGCAGTGAGAAATCAACCAGCTCTCCTTGTAATGCCTGCAAAAGGCTTTCATTGCCTGCTGTGGCTTCTTTATGAAAACCTCAGATGTGTGTATGTAAAGGAAGATGGCCTGTGACTTACAGCCAGATTACAGCCTCATGAATCTCCAGTGTGTATTTGCAGTGGTGTGAGATCTCTGTGGCCTCATGCCATTGTCTGTGAGCTGTTAAACCCTCGAACACAGTGGTGCATCTCAGCCAAAAGGAGATCAGAACCAGGTCTCTTATCACTTGGTTTCAGGCACTGCTGTTCCCTCCCCAATGGGATCTCTGCTTATGTCTTCTGGGTGAGAGGGTGAGCTGAGCTCTTTCTGATTTTAAAACATTGCTTTTTAGTGAGAGTGGCAACATGGGAATATGTAACAAAATCATTCCTGCTGTGGCACGTTTAGGATCTTCTCTATTCAATTCTGTGTGTTCTAATGTTGTCCTCACGTCACTGTGAGGGTAGTAAGACCCTGGAAAAGGTTGCCCAGAGAAGTTGTGGATTCCCCCTCCCTGGAAGTTGTCAGGGCCAGGTTGAATTGGGTTTTTAGCAACCTGGTCTGCAGAAAGGTGTCTCTGCCCGTGACAGGGGGGGTTGGACTGGATGATCTTTAAAGATCCTTTCTAACCCAAACCTTCTGTGATCCTGTGAGTCGATGTTCCTTCTAGCCCAGGGAAGCTGACCTCTTAAGCATCAAAAAGTTTTCTCTGTTGATTAGCTTACTCATTTATAAAGATTTACCAGTTCTATTGATAGTTGATTGATCTCTTCTTTGAACTTCTCCCTTAGTATCTCTTCAGTAAAGGTTGTACCAGAAATACCACCATGATCTTGGTATCATGTGATGTTACTGCAACACAAAGCCTGTTGATAGAGGAGCACAAGCAAAACCTGCAGCAGAAGTCCTGTGGAGCCAGAGTAACACTCTGCCTGTGATTCTCTCAGGCTTGATTTTTCTAATGAATGTTCTGGGTTTCAGTTTTACATCTAATGTTGCTGCATGTCAAGAAGATGATGGAGACATTGAAAGAAAACATCTTTCAGTGTCTTTGTTTGTCGTTTCAGCTCATAAATGTACCTGAGCATCAGGCGTTTGAGTGGGAAGGTACCCCAACTCAGGGCACTGCTGCAGATTGTGGAGAAAATGCTTCTGTAATTAGCCTTGCAAAGTTTCTTGGTTGACATTTGCACTTTGTTTTGGTACAGGCAATGAGAAGGCAATGCAGTTCTTCCAAGGATTAAAATTGCAAAGCCTGTATCTGGGATGATGCTTAAGAAATCATCCTGCTGGATACCATATTGTCATGCCACATTATCCAGTAAAAGCAGGAGTTTAGGAGCACCCAGAGTTGCTTAGTGCCTGACAGAATAAAGGTCTCTAAAATTTTCCTTTCCTACCACAGCTTCTGAATCCATTTCCACTGACATTTTGAATAATTTTCTGACATGGTAGGTAGATAAAGCTTGTCCTTGATCCAGTGAGAACGGCTTCCCTAAAGTGGAACTTTAAATGTGTATCCCCAAAACACTGCTTTTTCTATGAGCATGAGATTAATCTTCCTGTAAGGTTTCTCCTCCTCTTACATTTATCTGCTCTCTGTAGCTATTTTCTCATTAATGTCAACTTTACAATGTTTTATGGTTCAAAGTAAGTGGTGGTGTGGCTGGAAGAGAACAAAACACCAGTGGAAATGAGCGGCTTTGCTTACGTGCCCAAGAACCCCCCAGTTATTGCAGTAGAAGCCTGCTTTCCTTCTCCTAGGGGCTGTGTCATTCCCACCAGTACTGTGGAGAATGGAAGATAGAATTATAATACAGGTGTTTCACCAGTGAAGATTTTACTTCCTATACTGAAATGCAGTTAGGTAGTGTAAGATCAGTGGATCTGCTGTGGGATATGGGAAGGGGAGCCTGTTGCATAGAGCCATTTCTGTGTGTAGCGTTCTTGGCACGATCCTTGCCTTGGGAGGTTCCTGACGTAGAGCTTTGGTTTCCAAAATAGCCTACCTCTGGAATTTTCTTGATCAGATCTGCCTGCTTGAGCAGCTCTGTGAACACATGAAATCCTGCATCTAGTTAATGAGTCTTTTGTTGCCAGGGAGTGGTTTTCAGTGCCAGTTTGAGAACCATAGAATGGTTTAGGTTGGAAGAGATGTTCAAGATCGCCTAGTTCCAACCCCAGGTGGCTCAAGGCCTCATCTAGCCTGGCCATGAAAACCTCTGGGGAAGGGACATCCATGAGCTCCCCAGGGAGCCTGTTCCAGTGTCTCACCACCCTTGCTGTGATTAATTTCTTCCTAATCTCCAGCCCAAATCCACTCTCCTCAATCTTAAAGACATAACCTCTTATCCTGTCACTACAAGCCCTTGTCAAAAGTCCCTTCAGGTACTGAAGGCTGTTCTAAATTCTCCCTGGAGCCTTGTTTTCTCAAGGCTGAACAGCCCCTGCTCCCTCAGCCTGTCCCCACAGGAGAGGTGCTCCAGGCCTCTGATCATCTTCATACCCTTCTCTGGACTCAGTCCAGCAGTTTGGTTCCCTCTGTCTTTGTGTAAAGAGCAGACAGACATAATTTTAATCCTGGAGGAAGTAAAACAACCAAACCAACAGCAGACTTCTTAGCTAGAGGTCTCTTGAGTCACATCAGCTGGCAATTTATCTAGCATTCAAATGGACAGCATTCAAAACACAGCAATTCAAACTTCTGTGTGGTGCTTATTTACACCTGAACAAACTTTGCTCACAGAATTCAGATGTGGATTGTGATCACTGTCTCTTTGCTTTTGATTTAGTTTCTCACAGACTCTAAAGAGGCTGTGCCTTTGAATTCCAGCATGCAACTACTTGATCTAATAGAATGGGTTTGTTTCATTTCTATTTTTCTGATTGTTTTCATTTTCCCTTTATACATGAGTTAAATGTTTGCTCCATTTTGCCAATGGAAGGTGTGAGCTCAGGCTTTCAGTGCTGCTTTATTGCTGTCTACTGCATATCCATCTCAGTCTTCTGTTCTTAAGCTTGCCAGTGCTTGAAGGATCAGCAGTATCATGGAGCTGAGTGGAATTGTCCCAACCTTCCTGAGTTCTTTCAGAAGAATGACTGACCTTTAAACTCCCTTTCAGAGTTAAATGATAGCCACTTTTGGTCTAGCAAAACAAGGGACAGCCTGGACCTTTAAGACTGTTCCACAGGGGCTGTGAGACAGACTATCAGATCGCCGTTTGTTTGACGTGATCATAGTGCGAGAGGTAAAAAGAACATTTGCATAACTTTTCAAACAGGGAAAACACAATGCAGGATTGATATCATTGCATCAAATATTAGGCTGAGGGGTCTTGCATTTATATTCTTACAGTTCTTTTTGGCCTGCTGGGTTAGTGGAGGGTAAGTTGTTGTGCTGGACTCAGTTCTTCCTCCAGGTTTTGATTTTAGTTTCTCATGTTGAGCTTTTAAGCATGAAACTTTTCAGCTGGAGAAAGAGTACTTTAATTGATCTGATTATTTGATAGTTGCAAACAGCGATGGAGAGTATACCTTACAGCTAAGAATCATACTGAAAACTGAATCGAAGGGAAACTGGATTTAGATAGTCAGAATATTCCTGGATCAAGTGTAAAGGTGATGTCACTTTGGAAGAGCTCAATTCTGGTGCGGTGTTGAGTCTTCTATTCCCTCTGTAACAGAAAACAAGTAACAGGAGAAAAGGAGGAAGAAATTACTACATTTTACATCTTCTGAGCCAGCTCCAGAGAAGTTCTACAGCCTTGCTTCAGTCCTACCCATGCAAGATGTAGAAGTCATCAGATATTCCATGTGCAAGATGGAATTCATGTGTCTGATTTGTTCTGGTGGACATTCTTCTTTCTATAGACCTTTGGTAGTGTAGAGTAAGGAAAGAATGGGAAAACTGATCAACTGGAGAGAATTCAAACAAAGAATGGGAAGGAGGTGTTGTGGAGGTGGTTTTGCCTCAGGAGAGGCTTCTCAGAGGTTACACCCTGAAGACACCGAATATTCCTGTTTCTCATTCCCACCTTCCCTTCACATGCATCACTCAAGTTAACAGTGGCCTTTCCAGCCATGAGATTAGACTCTCATTTGTAAGTTGCATGAGCTTAATGCTAAGTCCCATCTCTGTAATACTTGAGAGGAAACTCTCCGCTCTTTGTAGGTGCATGGTCATTTGGATATTGTTTAAAATAGGAATGTCTGGGGAAAAAAGGAACTACAAACCTTAAATCCCAGAGGAAGTTACTGGGCACCTAGTTTGGTAAAGGAGCTTTTAGTTTTTCTGCATTGGATGCCATTGCTGAGAGTTTTGCTGCTGGTGTTAGCAGAAGCAGGTTGGGTGATTACTTTATTAATTGATATCAGTGTTAGGAATTATCTCCTCATTTTAGCTTGACTTGGTTCTTTCTCTTGTGCTCTGTATCATAATTTATGATAGCAAAAAGGCTTGGAGAGGATTATCAAGTCTGTCCCTCTACCATTTAAAACTGTTGCCCAAGTTCCATCTTGATAATATTTCCTTACCTACCTCTCTCTGTCCTCCTCGTTTTGGGAGACTTTCTTTCTATATGGACATGGAAAATAGTTCTAAGGGAATGTACAAACATACTAGGGGAAGCTTTTTCTGTCCTCCTCCATATCTCCCAGAAGCCAGCCCCACTTCTGGAGCAGAAACACTATGATAATATATCACAGCCTTGTTACATTAATTACTGCACAATATATCACAAGCTGCTAAGGTCCTGTTGTACTATAAGGCTACCAGTTGTAATGGCACCATGAGGAGGTTTAATAGCATTCATGCAGAACCTACTTTGTCACTGCTTTATAGTGTGTGAGATAACAGTTCAATAAATATTCTGGGCCTGCCTAGACAAATTGAACATTGAATATGACGGTTAAAATACTTCTTTGGTGTCTTGCCAAAGGTATTGGACACATACTGTGTGTTTGTGACTCCTGCCTAATCAGGGCTGGGCTTTGCTCCTTAGACAAATGATTGTGTTGCTACGTTAATTGCAAGTAGACTTCAGATTATTTTGGTATAATTATCAGCCGTGTTGGAGGCAAGTTTTAAACCAGCAAACCCATTCAACATTGTATCCACTTAAACACTGCAATTAAAATCATGATTAGAGTCATGGAATGTGTTGCAGACTAAGCGGTCTGGTTTCAAAAGGAGCTGCGGATTTAGGCAATTCTTAATATTTTCTTAAAGCCCAGCTAAGCTGATGCCACATGACAGCAGTCTTAATGAGGCTCAAGAAAGAGTACAGTTTGTGCCCTTAGGCCAGCTGCTGAGCAGAAGCCCAGAGCAGTGGCACAGCTATAGTGAAGCCACTCCTGTGGAAGATGCCGGGTCCTCGAGCAGCCGAGCCTCTCGCCGCGCGGGAGATGAAGCTCCAGTGAATACAAATGAAGATCCAAGGTGATGGGTGACAACTTGGTGCAGATTTGATTTTCCCTGATGTGACAGTGGCTTGATACGGTCTGAAGGCATGTGGCTTACTAGCAGCCAGTTACATTTTTAGCCACTGAAATGTCCCTTTCCCTTGCAGACATTAACCTTTGGGGCTTGTGCTTTTATGTAAGCATTAAACATTTCTTCTGCTTACTTTTTGGGGCCTCATTCTCAGAGCTACTCACAAACTAGGACAACCTCTATAAATGCATTTCCCCCCTGCCAGTTTATGCTTCTTTGTATTGATTTCTTCTGAAGATGCATTGGTACAGGAGCTTGCGTGGTCGTGAGCCTTCAGTCACTTGATGAGAAGAAAGTTGTCTTGAGCTCCTTGTGGCAAGCCCTGTTGCAGGCCCATTCATTCCCTGAAGTTGCAAACAAGGAGCAAATGGCTCTGTCTTGATTTCTGATTTTGTTAGGCCTTTCATCTTCTCTATCCATTTTTGTAAAACTCTTGTGTTTAATGAATCCCCCTGAATTTGGCCTTTCTCTAGGTGCCGTTGGTACATTTGCCAGGAGAGAGTCTATTGAGTTGCTGGAGTTAGATGCATGTTCAAACTCTCCTGTAGCATTCCTGTGAGATAAACTGGTTAACATTCTGCACTGTTCCTGCTTTTGCACTGCTCTGCCTGGAACCTGGAGGTGATGCTGAATAATCAGAAATTTACCATGCAGCTCTCTATTGAGGGATGGGATGGGATGGGATGGGATGGGATGGGATGGGATGGGATGGGATTATCAAATCCTTCCCTCTCTTGTTTTGCCCAGATTAAAATTTGAGTACCTTGAAGCTGCCAGCCTTAATCTACTTTGTGTTTTCCAGTGTGGATGAAAGTGTTCTGGGATTTTGAGCCCAGCACAATTTGAGACCAGTTGAAACCACACAGTCACCTCCTGAGTTGCAAGCTTCCCACAGCTTGTGGGCTGTTTCTTGCCCTTGGGGCTGATCTCCTCCATACCAGCACATCCACTGGTCTGGGGACCCAGGAGGGTCCTCCAGAAACTGTTTGCATCTCCCATGAACAAGGTGAGGAGATAGTTTTGCATTGCACTAGAGGCAACATAACTTCTCTTTTAGGGTGCTGTGGCTCTCCTCATCTTTGTGAACGTAAAAGGTTCATGGAAATAAAGTAGAAGTGGATTTAGGGGCTGAGATTTAAGCCTGAAGGGACTATGGGTGCTGAACAAAGTCTGCAGCTGCATATCAAAGGTATAGACCAAATTAAACAGAAAAGGTAGTTGCCCAGGATAAAAGCCCTGGTACTCTAAGAGAAAACAGTCAGAGATGTGTTTGCAGTGGTGGGAAGAGTATATAATGTGCTGGACAATTTGTTCCTATTTCTCTGTGGTAATCTGATCAAAACCCCTTAAATCTGAGCAATTAACCCTGTGTGCCAAATCTGTAATTCTTAATTAATTTATACCTGTCAGCTCTCCAGAGGTGCTGAATCACAGTTTAAGTGGTGAACACTGAAGTAGAGGCTGATAACAGCTTTACCGCTTAGGCTTTTGACCTTCAGACTAGTAAGAATGCAGAAAGAGAGCTGAAATACCAGGGAGCTGGTGCACAGAGATTGTGCAGTCAGATGCTGTTCCCTGTTTAGTGCTGTTAAATTACCAAATGGCACCAACAAAGCATAAGTTGTCATCTGCTGACATTTAATTCTGTGGAAAGCAGGAAAAATGTACTGTTAGAAAATGATATCAGAGTCTCTAGGGATTTGCAGAGATCTAGAGAGGCAGATAAACAGAACAAAAATCAATATGGTTAGTGTCCTCAGCTCCAACCTGCTTCACAAAATTATGCAGTTTGTATCTGCAGTGGGAAGTGATGAACTCAAATAATGGTGGCATTGCCTGAAATGGTCTGGTGACTACTTCATGTCATCACTCAGCCTGTGAAGGGACAAACCAATTCTTTTTCATCACTGGAGGAGGGGAAATGAATGATACAGGCAGACTGTTTTTCCTGAGAAGGCATTGGGAACAGTGCAGTGCAGACTTAGATGTCTAAAGCCAAGGCACATTGCCCACTGAGAGTCTTTGCCAGGGTAGAACACACGTATGGAAGGGAGGCAGTCCTGGTCCTCTTCCTTGCCTGTGGCAAGCTGGGATTTTTATAGGCCTAAAGCAATGCAAAAGGGAAAAAACCAAACTGGCAACTTATCCTAACATATTCCTCAGTAAAATGTTTCCTTGGAGGCGATGTGTTGGAGCTCTCTAGCTTCCAAACCATGATGACTTAGCAGTAATATGTGTCAATATTGCCATCACTTTGGGGATGTCAGTAGAATCTCTGTCACGTGAGTGTGATGCTGTGGCTTTGTGCAGCTTGTTGCAGGGTAGCAGCTGGGCAAATGCTAGGCCTGGACTTTAAATGATGATTTGTTCTGAGGAAATTGGCACCTGATGCTTTTCACTGTGCTGTTGCTTCTGCACTCGAGGCCATGTGACTGCTGACTCAGCAAAAGGAGCAGGGCAGCTGTGCACAGTCCCAGCATTTCAGCTGTTCCACATGACAAGTTGCTGGCTTACAGATGAATCAGAATTTGTCGCTGCTCCTCATCTCTGTAGAAGTTTAAAAGGACAAAAAGCTAAAATGGGCTATAAATCCAGAGTGTAATCTCTTATGGTACGTAGATCTGCAGGCTCTGAAGCCGGTTTGCCTGGAGATATCCCATGGGAATTGAAGGAGCACTACAATTTGCCTGTTCTACCTTCTGATGTATTCCTGCTACTGTGATGATAAATCAGGAGATGAAGTAATCTCGTTGAGATGGATGAGGTCTGCAGCAGCACTCAGATGTTTCCCTGTTGTGGAAGCAGAGCTCTCTCTGCTCTCCATCAGTATCACCTATGCTTGTGGTGCCCAGGCTACCTTGGGGGTGGGTGGGGAAGTTGTGCTGGTCGAGGTCCTGGCGTGCTGCACACGTGATCATGGCCATCCCTGTGTGAGACCCTCTGCCCTCAGCCACGTGAGGGACGTGCTCTTGATGTCCTTGCTGATTCATTCTCCTTCTGCCTCGAGAGTCTCAGGCTGGCTTGTGTGCACTTCAGTTGTTAAAACTACATCCTGTGTGTACCTGCAGGCAGGGTTTGATGAGTGAGTCGTGTAGCTCTTGTGATCAAAGCATGAGCTGTGTTTCCCAAAATACACAGCCATCAATTAATTGCTCCCAGGTCTGTTGGAACTTCTCTCTCGTGGGTATCAGACAAGCCCCTTTCTTTTGTCTTCCCAAAGTAGATTTGCTGTTTGATTGATACTCCTTTTAGGAAGAAATTCAGAATTGAAAGCCTAGGGGCAGCTCTAACCTGGAAAAAGCTATTTGCTATCAGTTTGTGTTGACTTCATTGTCCTGGCTAGGAGGATTTCATTTGGCCTTAATAGCCACCCTGGCCTACTGCAGACTGGTAAGCAAATCAGAAATTAATAGTATTTCATGAGATTGTTGCTGGAGTCCTTGTTGTCATCCTGTTTATTTTTATGACATACCCAAAGCAATTGATTCTTGTATTGAACACCAATTATCCTGCTGCTGGCGTTCTCATCTCTACAGTAAGAGGCTTTTCACATTTAGGTCTTGGTTTATACTTGCAATAAATGACAGACAGCTTGCACTCCTGGGTGAAGACAGAGCTCAGGGAAGCTGCTCAGATGATATACACACAGACCATTACCAGAGATTGGTTGTTCCCAGAACATGGGAGGTAAGAGGAGGCTATTATGGAGGAGCACTCCTGTGGGCTGTGTGACAGCACCATGCATACATGGTCTATGAAGCAAAGGGTTTCCTCAAAGCAAGTATCTGAAGGGGGCCTACAGGAGGGCTGGGGAGGGACTGCTCAGGACTAGGGGGAATGGAATGAAGCTGGAGGTGGGGAGATTCAGGCTGGAGGGGAGGAGGAAGTTCTTCTCCATGAGAGTGGTGAAGCTCTGGAATAGGTTGTCCAGGGAGGTGATTGAGGCCCTGTCCCTGGAGGTGTTTAAGCCCAGTCTGGGTGAGGCTCTGGGCAGCCTGATCTAGTGTGGGGTGTCCCTGCCCATGGATGATTCTTGTGGTCCCTTCCAACCCTGACCGATACTATGATACTAAGTGCCCTTCATTCAGACTGGGGTTTGTCACTATGATGGCAGCAGTGAAGAAAAAGCTCAGTGACCTTGAATCTTTCTGGTAAGGATATCTTCAGATACCACATTTATGTGAGGAGAAAAGATTTTGAACTCTCTTTTGAATCTAAATACACAGTTTGCCAGTGTGTGTGGGAAAGGAGAGGGAGGCCTTGTACCCTGTGTCTCTGAATCAGTGCTTTCTGTTGTCCACTGGTCACTGCAGAAAAATGCTGGATTGCTCATTATTAGGACTCCTGTACAGACAAAAGATGTGCTGGTGACTTTGACAGACTTACAGAATAAACAAGCCAGCAGCTTCTCTTCACGCCCTCCATGCCATTCAGTGATCCATCTTCCACAGTGCTCTTTGCAGGGTGGTCCCTGGGCACGCACAGGGCCACGTGGATGGAGAGCTGCGGTGCAGGTTGCCAGCAGCAAGGGCTGGTGGTCGCTGCAGGGAGCTGTGCCCAGCCGGGCGCTGCAGGGCCATTCATTCTGAGCTCTTCCACCATCTGCTTTCAGGAAATAGAGAGAGGAATGTCACTGACCTGTGGGGTGCTTTTGCCTGTGGCTGTTGGAGAGTCTTCCATAGTACTGAGTCCTGGCCCAAAGCTCTTTGCCTGCAGTCCCTTTTCCTCACTCCAGCTCACCCAGTGAGCCCCAGAGTCCAACCCCGTAGAAACTTTAAAAGGTCTTTCTTCTGAGTATTATAAAACTAGTTAGAAAATGACAGACATGTGAATCAAACTTCTTATACCTAGTGAGTAAGGATTCAGAAGCAAGTAAAAACTCCATTCAGGTATTTCTTAAGGGTGAGGCCATCCCAGCTGCCCAGTGACTTCTGGGTCTCAGAGGGTGGTGCTCCCTTTGCTGTGGGGACCTGTCTGGCTCCCTGTTGTGAGTGCAGGAGCGTGCTAGCTGTGAAATCACACAGAGCTAAGAGACACTGAGGAGCCCTGCCTGGCTGTGCACAGACTCATTTGTCTCAGCAGCACTTGCTGTCCCCTGTGCGTGGTGCTGAGCTGAAGCAGGCATCCTGCTCACTCTGTGTCCCAAGCAGCGGTCACAGCCTCTGCGAGCTGAGGCAGCTGATCTTTTTGTATCAGAGCCTGGTTTCTGTAGTCTCAAGGGTTGAGGACTGGGAGGAACAGCTAAAATGCTGGCACAAGGAGTGATGTGGGATAAACCTTAAGTCGGGAGAATGTTTCAAGTTGAAGTTTGCAGTTTCAGGAGAGTTTAATTGCAACCCCCAGTGCCCTTGCTAGGGGACTGATCTGCTTGGAGATGTGGGTGGCCAACCATTTCTGCCTCCCACCCAGAGCTTCCAGCCATGCAAGTGAAGAGTCATGCAATTAAAATAGCTGCAATACATAAACCTGAATGCCTTTCCAGCTGGAGAAGAGGATGAAGCTAAATATTAGCCTGGTGGTGGTCTTGATGGCTTTTTTCATTGGACACCTCAGACTCTCAGCATGAGGATTAAAATGCATTTGAGACTCATGCACATCTGCACTGGCCTCTTGCACTTGTGGGGTTTATTTTTGAGGTCTTCCATTGTGCTTAGAGTGCTTAAAGTGTCATTTGCCAAATTAATCCTTGAAATGGAAAAAGAATACTCCTTGCATTTGCAGAAATAGAGTAGGTCCTGAAAGCCTCCTTCCGTGACTCTCACAGATGTCATGGTGCATGGGAAAACATGGCAAAAAGAGTAAAAATGGCTTGAGCTTCATTTTACAGCCACATCAAATGGAACAGCAAACAGGCATCTGAAGCCTCTGAATGTTCTGACAATAAGTGAAATGCCCATAGGAAGTTTGAATATTAAAGTAATACCATCAATAATATTTTATTAACTCTTTAGTTAAGGGATTTTCCCTTCACATGGCAGGAGTCATGGGCTGAGTGGAACCTGCTGCTGCAGCCATGCCCACTGCAAAAATGCAAGTGCTAACTGGAGCCAAGTGTGATGGAGCTTGAAGTTCAGGTTGTGAGATGGGAGGCTTCCTGCTGCAGTTGCTGCTTCTGGGTTCTTGGGTGCTGGCTCTTCTGCAGGGATGCAGTGAGATGTGTGGGTGTGGGGTAGCTCTGGCTTATGCACATAAAACTATTGCAGCCTCTTGGGAGTTTCTGATTCTCCTGCCTTCTCCTAGAGACATGCAGGTGCTGGGGCATCTGCTGCTCTGCAGAAGGACAGAGTTGATCATTGTATTGGCAGTCAGTTTTCCCTTGTGTAATCGTGTCCCTTCCTGTCCTTCTGTAGAGTGTTGTCTCGTTTGACTTTTAAGACACTTCTTCCTCCCTTCAGACTAATTTTCTGTAACTATTTATGCTGCTACCTATTTATGAAAGGTTTGTATGAAAGCCATAAGCTCATTATGAGGATATAAAACAAAATACTACTTCTGCCATGACAATGAAGACTAAATAATAAATGATTGTTTGTTAAAACATTCAAACTTGGTTAGAATTCAGCCTGCAATTCCTCTCTGTTCAGGCAAACACTTGTTCCTCCTGTCAGGGTGGCTCCCAGTGCAGTCTGATAGACTGGGTACTCATGCCAGGCTCTTCATCAGTGAATTAAAAAGCAGCAAAAGTGAGTGTTTTGGGCACAGTCATCTTGCAAGTGACAAAGAACCTGGGAAATGTCTGGAAGCTTCCACTGTTCTTTTTGTCCCTCATCCCACTTGAAGACTTCCACTCCACAAATCTGCATTTGGTACACTAAGAAGTCGAGCACTCCAGTGGCAGCAGCACCCAATCCTTGTTCTTGCATTTAGGCCTTTCCTGCCCAGCTGGATTCTGCCACAGGGCAAAGCAGGGATCCTTTCCCTAGCTTCTCCTTCTCTCTTCTTTCTCCTACACCTCGTTAGCTCTTACAGCTCCCCAGCACTCAGGCTACGTGTGTGAGTCCACTGATGGTCTAGTGTTTATTTTCTCCTGCTCTGTCTGGAGGTGGATGATGTGAGAACAACTCCTGCTTCCTTGGGTAAGAGAGTGGTAACTTGTAGGAGGTGCAGCACTGCTGTAGCTCCTACCAGGGAATCTCAGATGTCTGCTCCAGTCGATAGGCAGATGCCTGCTTTTGCCTTAGTCAGTGCATGATCCCTGGTAGAGATGGGCACACAAGCACAGGCTGTTAGGGGTTGGAAGGGACCTGGAAAGTTCATCTGGTTCAACCCTACAGGAATCAAACAGAACATGTATATTTCCTGTTGTTTTCACATTATTCTTAGGGGTAAAACAGTTAGTAGATAAACCCAAAACTCAGACACAGCTGATGTTATTTTGATGTGGTGGGGTTTTGTGTTTGTTTCCTCTCTTGTTCTAAAAGTCTCTGGGCTGTTATTATTAAAGCACTGTTTTCTGACTGGAAGAAATAAATACCCCTTGGCAGTTCAGAACCTGCTTTGAAACAGAAGCAGCCAGTCCTCTGGTAGTGGGTGATGGCAGACTGGATCCTCTGACATGGTGTGCCCAATGTTCACACTCAAAGTATTAGTCATGGTTTCTCCTGCCTGTGATGGCTGGAGAAACAACAGCAAGGTGATAGTGAAACCCCTGTGTTCTGGGGGCTCATGCATCTTCCATCCCTGTGGTGTTTAAGTGGTTGTCAGGAAAAAGAAAGGAAGACCTGTTTGGGGGGGAAGAGAGCTGGAGACAAAGGGGTTCCACTCTGCATGTGAGTGGTGTGACACTGCAGCAACAGCAGCATGAATGGGAAATTCACTTATTTTTAGCCCTGTTACAGCAGTTTCCCATTTGCTCATTGCTCTGAATGGAAGCTTGCTAGCTGCAGGCTTCTGTATTTGTGTGGGCAGTGGGAGTGCATGCAGGAAGAAAATGTACATCAGGAACAGAGCTGGAGAGATTTTAGCAAGAAGGAGCTAACCTAGGGAAATTTTGTTCCATGCACTGCTTCTGTAACCTCTCTGAATCTTTTCATTCTGTGATGATTCTATTGTTATCAGCCCTAATGGGGTCATCCTGTCTGGGTTAATGACACTTGTCACCTTGGCAGCTCCTTCAAACATTACTGCTGTGAGCAGTTTCCTGCTGTGCTGAGGAATGAATCTCCATCAGGTATTTCACGCTCCTTCTGTCTGTTGTGGATCTCAAACCTGTAACTACATGGGAGGGATGTGGAAGGCACAAATTACAGCTCTTGTGATTCCTAGCAAAACTATTAGCAAAATATTACTGAATTGTGGGTGGATATTTCTGAAAGTGTTACTGCTGTGACTGCTCCTCATCAGGAAAAGCTTTTTTCCCCTCGAGAGCAGAATGTATCTAAAATAACATATGTGTAAAGTTGAAATGAGTGGTGTGGTGGGAATCTATTCAAAGAACATTTACAACTGGATCTCCACTTCGCTGGGCTGGCTGCATTTCTGTGCCACACAAAGCAGGCTATCTCAGCAGTCCTTTGCTGTAGGAGCCAGATGTTGAACCTCTGCTGCTGGGCTTGGATTTATTCCCCACCCCCCCTTGTCCCTGGTTCTGTATGTTGGTCAAGGGCACTTTGTGCAGTTTGTGTACATGGAATCTCAGATTTGGATTAGCAGCTTTGTATCCTGTTGTAATTAAACTGGGTTTATGCAGTGTGTCACATTGCAGGCTGTGACAGAAGGCTGTGACCAGCGAGAAGGCGTTGGGTGGATTTTCCCCTGGGGAGAGCCTTTGAACGTATGGCCTGTGGGAGACACATGGTAGCCAGCTCTGCACAGCATCACAGCCTCCTTTGTTCTCCAGGGACATGAAGAAGTTCTTCCCCATGAGGATGGTGAGAGCCTGGCACAGGTTACCCAGGGAGGTGGTGGAAGCCTCCTGCCTGGAGGTGTTTGCAGCCAGGCTGGATGTGGCTGTGAGCAACCTGCTGTAGTGTGAGGTGCCCCTGCCCATGGCAGGGCGTTGGGACTGGCTGAGCCTTGAGATCTCTTCCAAGCCTGATGGTTCTGTGATTCTAGAAAACTCTCCTTCACTTCTCTTCAAATTAAGATTCTGTTTTCCACACAGACAAAAGTTACTTACATAAACTCAGTTCAAAAGTCACCTAAAATCATCATGAAGGAAGGAGGTCACATGGAAAACACTCAGACTTTGCCAGTGGTAGCCTGGTTTGGCAAAACCATAGCAACCAAAATCATGCCCTAGATGGTTAGTCACCATCTGAGCTGCTCATGCAAGAGATACAGGTAGATTCCAGCAGCTTTGTTGCTTTTCCTTCACCTGCAAGGTAACAGTTTTGCTCCCATTGCAGAGAACAGCTGCTGATCTCTACCCTCAGGGAAAAACCAGCTGCCAGACTGACCTGTCCTTCACTGGTGACCTGGGCTGGTGGCAGGTGTCCCTGCCCACAGCAAGGCAGTTGAAAGTAGATCATAGATTCACCAGAGTTGGAAGTGGCCTCTAATGATCATCTCTTTTAACCCCTCCAGCCTCCCTCACCATCCCTCCACCCTGCCTAAGCGGCTCCTGCTCCACCACCACCATTTTTGCATCCATCCCAAAGCCAGGAGCTTACCTAAATTCTGGGAAGACATGAGGCAAAAGTGTCTGCCCTTGAACTGGAAAAGAAAGGGCTGTGCTTGTGGCTGTGTAGCACGTGTGTCACAGAGGAGTGTTCAATTGCCATGAGCCTGTTGGTAGGAAATGGTATTCCCATGGGCTGTAGTTAATTGATCAGATCTGTTATGGTGAGAAACTGTTGCATGTTCTCCTACATTAGTACATCCTGAAACTATTCTGTATGTAGAAGGTGAATAGCTTTCCACTAGAGTTGAAGTAGATGATTATGTGTGCACACAGCGGGTGTAGATCCTTGCCCTTGGAGACATTCAAGGTCAGGTTGGAGGAGGCTGATCTAGCTGAGGCAACCTGATCTAGCTGAGTGGCTTTGCTCATTGCAGGGGTTGGACTAAATGACTTTTAAAGGTCCCTTCCAACTTTCCCCTTCTGAGGAGAGGGTTTCCCCATTCCTTCCTCAAGCCCCTGCTTCGTGTCACAGACATCCTGTAGGACTTGCTTCTCCTTTGAACAATGGAGCTTTTAGCACCAAGAGAAGCTGTAAGGGCCCTTCTCCACTAAAATCTGTGTGTGGTTCAGGTGCTTTTGGAGCCAGACTCATGTTTGTACCTCCTGACTGTCTTCTGTTTCAGAGACCTCTCTGAAGGCCTGGGGGTGCAGAGGGGCTGCGTCCTTCACTTGCTTGCTCTGTTTGGTTTAATGGTCCATCTAGAGACTGCTTTAGAAACAGTTTTTGTGACTGTTTAAGGCTTATTACTGTGATCTCATTGCCACCAATCCTGGGGCACGTTTCTGAGTGAATTCAGTGCAGAGTGACTTCGTTGACATGCTGTCACATAGAAGCATGCAGGCAATGTGCAGGTGTGCTGCAGGGGCCTCTCTGCTGTGGTGTTAGAGGTATTTGATATATATATAGGAGGCTGTTCAGTGCTACCTTGAGATTTGTCAGAAGATTGTGTGCTGTAGCAGCATCCTTGAAAAGATTCCTAACCTAGAAGGTGCCCCCTGGGGCCCTTCTGCATGCCCTGACCCAGATTTTGAGGAGCTGTGTGTCGCTCAGGCCATGCTGTCCTGCGGCAGAGCCTCTGAGCATTTGTGCCTCTCTGTGATCACTCTCCTGTGATTGCCCCTGACAGTCTGTGACTTGGGAAGGGTGAGAGGGAGCAGTCACTGCAGCGGGGGAAGGCAGATGTGCTGTGGTACTGTCATAGTGTCAGCAGTACTAGGCAGCCCTGACCCCACAGAGATGCTTCTGCTACCAGGGCTTGCCATCTTTGACCTTCTTCAAGGAGCCTGAGCTTCTTTCTGTGGAACCTCATGATCAAGCCTGCTGGTGGCTGCTTTGATCAGAGGACTCCCACTTGCTCAGAAGTGGCTGATGCTGCCAAGGGCTGTGGATGATACCCACTCCTCTTGGAGATGCTATCAACAGACAGAAGAGCACAGGTAATCTTTTTATGTCACAATTCCCCACTTCCCAGCAGATGCAGGCAGCTGGCACACTCGATCTGATGTGCTGCTGTGTTGCCTGTGTAAGAGAGAGCAGTGTGCCCTGCTGCTGTCAGGGACTTCTTTGCTAGCACGCAGCGTAGGAGCACCAAGGAACAGGGTGTGATGAAGCAAGCTGAGCTTCTGCACGCTCCAAACGATTTGTACTGAGATGCTACAGTTCTTACAGCCTCTTGGTGGCAGCAGCATGAAAGGCCCTCTTGAGTTCTCTGGAGTGTTCTGAGCAGGTTTTAGAGGCAACAGGACAGTTAGACGTTGGCTAGTGACAGAATCTGGTCTCGGTGACACATGGGGAGACACAGCAACAGGCTGACAGCGATGCAAAACTGATGTGCTCTCTGCTTCCAAGGTCTTCTGATGTATGTTGGAGCTCTGTTGCTCTTTCCTTGGCAGCTCTGTATGATTCATGCAAACTCACTTGCAGTAGCAAGTCCCCTACAGATCCTGTGCACTCCTCAGAGCTCCTGCCCTTTAGGAGGTAGTGTTGCTGTTGCAGCTTGCAGTAGCCTCAGTACGTTTCCCAGCAGCTGGACCCTCTGCATAGCAGGACAAATTCTTAATTATCAGTGTTTGATACCTAGGCTCAGACTTCACCTAAATCAACATGAATCCCTCAGCCTTGGAGGAAGCAGGTGATGGTGGGGGCATCCCAGAGATCCCCCTGGGGAAGCGTGAGTTTTGCCATCCAGCAGCAGTTCCTGTCCACCCGGCTCTTTGGACTTGAAAGCACTTCACTGTATAGGCAATATCTCGTGTGGTGGTATGCTTCCCTTGAGTCTGCTCCCCTCCAAACTCTGTATGTAAATTGCAGGTGGATCAATATTTAAGATTTCAAAAGAAGGGAAAAAAAGAAGATGAAAGAGAAGAAGGAGGGGGAAAGCCCCACTTGCTCTGCCGTTACAGACACGTCTGCTTAGCTGGGCTCTGCTGCTCTGCCTCTCTCCAAGGAAGGGCCATGGCATATAGCTCAGCCTGTGCCCTGGGTGTGATGAGGAGCAGGAGATTACCCTCACCACCTCCTGGAGGGTGAGGCTGGCATTTTGGTAGCCATCACAAACACTGTTGGAGTTTGGACTGCTGGGCTGCAAATGCTTGATTAAAAACATAAAGCTACTAGCAAATAGCTATTTGCATGCTGTTGGGGGTGTGGGAGAGCAAGCTGCCTGCTCCCATGCTGCTCAGTGGATGTTTGGCAATACCAGTGCTGTTGAAGATGTCAGCCTATTTGAACATCTCACAAGTGGACAGTCTGAGCTGCACAGGCCCCTCTCTCTCACAGCAATCTGTGTGCCAAGTATCACAGAGTGTGCATAATTCATGGCAGCAAGGTGTACAGCTGTGCAACTTGCACCAAAATCAGGATCTTTAGTATTCAGGGGAGTGTGGGCATCGGTGGAGTATCCAGGAGCTTTTCTGTGGAGTTGCTTTGTGTTTAGCTTGCAGTCAAGTCAGGCACAGGTCTGGAATGGTTTGAGATAATTGTAAGGAGGTTTACAGTAGCTGTCTGCAATATCTTTTGCATCAGCACTGATAGTATATTCCTGTGGTTTCATAATGCTAGAAGTGACTTTTGGTCTGTATCCTCTTTCCTAAACATTTTAAGGTGCTTACTTTGATAATTACATCCCCCAGAGGGAGTGTGCAGCAGTAAAGCAGGTGTAATGTGCTCTCCTGAGTGTTTGGGTTTACAGATACCGTGGGAGCTGAAGAAATTGCTGTTTCTCAAGTCACTAATGGCAGTTAGCCTCTGATTTAATCCAAAGAGAAGGCAACATGCTGGTACTTAAAACTGTATTAAGATGTAAAGCAACTTGTGCTTGAGAAAGGTTGAAAACAAGCATAGTGTTGCTTTCCTCTGGAGGCACTGAAAACACTGCCAGGCTGAACTGGAATCTCCTCTGCTTTTGGCTTTCTTAATGAAAGCTTTTTCAAAGTTGCAGAGAACACTGGGGTTGAAGAGGACACAGTCTCAGGCTGCGCCAGGGGAGGTTCAGGCTGGAGGTTAGGAGGAGGTTTTACACAGAGAGAGTGATTGCCCATTGGAATGGGCTGCCTGGGGAGGTGGTGGAGTCACCATCACTGGAGGTGTTCAGGAGGAGGCTTGATGGGGTGCTTGGTGCCATGGGTTAGTTGGTTGGGTGGTGTTGGATGATAGGTTGGACGCGATGATCTTGAAGGTCTCTTCCAACCTGGTCTGGTCTGGTCTGGTCTATTCTATTCTAACTGCAGAAGTGGGCCAAGAGAAAAGTGAGCTGGCTCTCACCCTTTTGCCTTCCAGTGGGGTGTCTTTCTTCCTGTGGCAGAGAGGACCTTGCTGCTTGGGCAGCTCTCTGGGTCAGATCATTTAAATCCACTGTGATCGAGGGAGCTGAATGTCAGCAGCCTTTGGATCACTCCCCTGGGGGGAGATAGAAGCTCAGAAATAGTTAGTTGTTAAGGATTTTTTCCTACTGCTTTTAAGACAGGATGTGTCTTACAGTCTGTGTAAGGACCCTGTAGTAGATTTTCACTGAGCTCATGTGTCCCAATAGCTTTTGCATTACTTTCCTTCATACACATTCAGATTACTGCACTAAAATGAAATCTCAGCACTTTTTTTTTGCCTCTAATGCTCAGTTTCTGCTACTGCTGCTATATTTGCAGCTGCTTTGCAATGCTGGGCTATGAAAACATCCATGGCTCTCCCCATGCTCTCCTTTATTTTAACTACATTTAGTTAGTGAATGTAATTACAAGAAAGGAAGGAAAGCTGGAGTCTGATTAAGCTGTGCAGAAGGTGAAACAGAGCAGGTGAAAGCACATTTAGGAGCTGGACACCCATTTTATCGTTGTGGAGTTACCCCTCTGAACAGCCCTGACTTTGCTCAATGCATGGCTGTGTGAAATCAGCACAGGAGGTTAACAAGAAGGGAAACTGCAGCTTGGGGACAGCAGTTGGTTCCCAGCTGCATTAAGAGAGTGAGCACAATGTGTTTTGTAGTTTAAAAATGTTAATGAGGAATTAATTAATTCTTATCCCATGTGCTCCCTGAGACATTAAGCTCCCCACAGCTCAGGACCTAATGGAGAGAACCGATTTTCTGAAGCCACATCTGCTTCATGGTTGCCAGAAGGTGCTGCGGGGCTGCTGCCTCCCATCAGTGCTTCTCAGAGCTTTTTATAGCCAGCCATAGACTTGTGATGCTGTTGTGAGACAGTCTGCTGACTGCAGACAGAGAAACACACAGATCTCTGTGTCTGTGCTTTGCATAGACTGAAGAAGTGTCTCTGCAAACAAAGCAAACTTCCAGCTCTGTGAAGAAAGGCTGAGGGAAGCTTCTTGCCTGGAAAAGCTGACCAAGAGTTGCCTGAGTGTTGGAAGGAGGAGGGAGGACAGAACACATCTTGTGATTGATCAGGGCAAAACTGAGGCAAAATGGGAGGAGTGCTTGACTTCCTTCACCTTCTGGCTTAGCTGTAGAGTTTTTTTCCCATGATCTCTATTTAAGTTGTCTGTGCCATGGGCAGTGGTGCAGCTTGGGAAAGGCCTGCAAAGCAGCAAGCTCATGGTTCTGTAGGCTGTGGGAATGCAGCCTTCAAGAGAAATGGATGCAGAACTCACACAGCATTCATGCTGCGATGCTGGAGAAAGTCTTGCTGTCCTGTCTATGGAGTTTTGTCACCACAGAATATTGCCTGTATGTTAAAAATCTGGCTGAGCAGACATGGTCCTGGCCAGGTTCTGCTCCTTCACAACTCTTATGGGGAGCAGTGAGGGAGCTGGGGTTGTTTAGCCTGGAGAAAAGGAGGTAGAGGTGGAACCTCCTTGCCTGTACCTGAAAGGAGGTTGTAGGCAGGTGGGTGTTTCTTCTCCCAAGTAACATGGGACAGGGAGGAGGTGGCCCCAGTTGTGTCAGGAGAGGTGTCCAGTTGATACTAGGAAAAATGTCTTCACTGAAAGGGTTACCAAGCATTGGAACAGGCTGCCCAGGGAAGTGGTTGACTCACCGTCCCTAACTGTGCTTAGGGACATGACTTAGTGGTGGACTTAGCATTCCTAGGTTGTTAGATTTGATGGCCTTAAAGGTCTTTTCCAAGCCAACTGATTCTGTGAGTCTGTGGTCTGTAGCTGTGTGTGAGGCTGCTGCTCAAATCTGCTCCTGCTGCACTTCAGAGATGCACAGGGAGCCCACAGCTGTTCACCAGCTTGGCTGGATCTGAGTAGTTTGGACACCAAACAGGAGCAAGCTCAAGCAAAAGCTTTACCCAGGTTGTATTTTAGGCCTAAATCTCAGCTTTGAAGAGTCAGATGAGAAGAGTCCTGATGCTAAGGCTCTCTAAAAGGCAGGACAGTGCTGACACTGTACTGGCAAAGTGCTCAGGAGCAGGCAGGTGTGTGTTGGGTGCAGCACATCGGTGAGAGGGTACCAGTCTTCACCCTGTGCTACACAGGAACAAGCCAATGGACTCCTTGTGTGGGAAGCAAAGTACCTGTCATCATTTATAAGAAACCTAAAGGAAGCTTGGATGGAGGACCTGACAGCTGACCCAATTAGAGAAGGGCTGACTCTAATTAGGTGTGCTCCAGCAAATGAATAGCTTGTCCAAACTAGAAAGGCTCAGGTTATGGCTGGGTGTTCAGGAGGGATACTTCCCTGCAGTATTGCTTGAAGCAGGCTTCTGGGAAATGCAGCTATAAGCAAAGGCTGTAGCAGCAGCGTGGGTATCATGTTCATGCTGCTGCTGCAGGTAAGAGGTGAAAGAATGCCAAGTGAAATGCCAAGGCAGGGGGATTATGTAAATGTGAAATATTGCTAGCCCTGGCTTTTATTGTCACTTTTAGATTACATCTTCATTTTGGGCCAGGTTTTGTCAGCTCTCTGGATTCATTTGCATTTCTGTCCTTCTGCCACAGGTGCAAGATCCTTCCCCCAGTTTTCTTCTGGTTTTATCTTTCTAGCATTGCTTTTCCAGTCAGCCATTATCTGACTTGAGCTTGTTGAAGCATGTGCAGATCCTGTATTTTTGGCAGTTTCCAGTAGTGCTGACACACTGGTATAAAGGACACTAGCTGAAATCCCTTGGTTTCAGAGGCCATTAGATTTGAGTCAGAAACAGTTCCACTTAAAAGAATGTTGGACTGAGAAATTTTGGGGTAGTGAGACTTGCTGTCATCTTTTTGGGGTAGTGAGGCATGCTGTCAGCTTTTGGGGTAGTGAGACTTGCTGTCAGCTTTTGGGGTAGTGAGACTTGCTGTCATCATTTTGGGGTAGTGAGACTTGCTGTCAGCTTTTGGGGTAGTGAGACTTGCTGTCAGCTTTTGGGGTAGTGAGACTTGCTGTCAGCTTTTGGGGTAGTGAGACTTGCTGTCATCTTTTTGGGGTAGTGAGGCATGCTGTCAGCTTTTGGGGTAGTGAGACTTGCTGTCAGCTTTTGGGGTAGTGAGACTTGCTGTCAGCTTTTGGGGTAGTGAGACTTGCTGTCAGCTTTTGGGGTAGTGACACTTGCTATCTGCTTCTAGGCTTGCAGTGTTTTTGATGATCTTTTGAAGATTAAACTTTTACAATACCAACCCAAGCAGCACATCCATGCAGTGTTAGGCTTCTGTGTTCTGTTGAAGCAGGAAACCAGAAGTGGAGTAAAGCAGCACAATCCACTAGCCCACAGCGCAGGCGTTGTAAGGTGATCAAGGGAAAACGTATGGCAAATATTTTGTGTCAGCCTTCATAAAGGAAAGGAGTCATGAACCTGCCAGTAACAGAATCATCTCTGGCTCAAACACAATGAAAGAAGATTGTAAAGTTTTTGGGTATTAGCACCACTCATCTTGCTGGAGCAATGAAACACTCTTGAGAAGGACAAGAAAAGATCTAAAATCCCTGAGGCAATCCTGCCTCCTCCTCACTCAGCTGTGCACCAAGCTAACACTCCTGGGACAACTAATTCTATTTCAAGAGTTAGGTGTTCTGTTATCATGCAGCTCTTCAGCTTGCTTGCTGGAATTCAGAGCAAAGCAAAACCATTTCTGTGGTGGTGAATCAGAGAAAATTCTTAACCCTGTCCCTTGAGCCTAAATAGGATCAGCTTTGTGGGTGTGCATGTCCCTGCCACCTCTGCAGCTGGGCAGGGAGTTTAGGAAGCCTAATCAGCCTTGCAGGCTGCTCAAGTGGAAGCTACAGGAGATGGCTGGCCACTTGTATGCTGGGCACTGTAATGACCAGCTATCAACTACCAGCCAGGTTGCTACAGAGCCAGGAAGTCTCCCTCTGGTGAAGTTGTTTCCTTGTGAGATGAAGCAGTTGAAGTTATTGCTGTCCCCTCTGCTGAATGAGGTGAGGTCTGTTTCTGTGTTACAGAAATGAATTAGTTTAATGGATTATGAAAGATCTGTAGTGAATTATCACATCTCAGCAGCAGGGGAACCCCTCCCTTAAATTCTTCTTGCTGCTGCCTGGTAGGTGAGCATTTGACCATACCCTTATGCATGACATGGATTGCTGCACTGCAGACATGCTCTTAGACCTCCTGTCAATTCAAGCAAATCCCTGCATTCCAGGCTGCCTTGGTGGAGGTGACCACAATCTGGTTTGCAGCTGTCCATCCTCCAAGGTTGTTTAGTCCAGTTTGAAGCAGTGGGCATACCGAATTCAGTGCCCCAAATCCAGATCATGTCGTGTGTGTCCCTGTAGAAGATGTGCTCAAATCAGAGTGTCTTAAATATTCATATGACCTAGCTTTTGAGACTAATTGCAGAGAAAATAAATTCAAATACATAATCAGATCCTTGCATGAAACACTTTAAGAAAGCTTTGCAAAAACCTCCCCTGAGAATAAAAAGTCAAGAAAGGTTTGGCATAGTGCTTTATAGTCCCTTTAATCTTTAGAAAAAACTTCTTATGGGGACAAAATTGTGCAAATTGTGACTAATTATCCTCTGATTAATTTGTCTTTATTCAGCTTTTAGGATGGGAAAGAGGAGATTTATCTCAGGCTGTGCTCTGTATTTGCTTTGCTTTGCTTTGCCTGCTTTTGTAGGGGAGAGGAAAAGAAGGTTTCGAGTAAACCACAGCAAGAGCATCCAGTGAGTAAAAGAATGACTGCTTCCACATGGCATGAAAAGTTGTCTGCCTTACCTTCTGTGAGCTGTTGGGACTGTGCTGAGTACAGGCCAGCAGAGACCAAGAGCAGCTGGTAATGCATGCAACTTTCTCCTTCTGCCCTTGGTACCCAAGCAAGTTAAGTAGAGGAAGCAAAGATATTAATGAAGGTATCACTTTGTGAAGTATGTAAGTCGAACTCTTCTAATTACACTACCAGGACTAAGAAACAAGCTTCCTCTGAGTAACTGGCATATAACTGAGTCAATGCCAGAGGCCTATCAGCCCTAGCTGCCTGTCTTTGCTGTAAAATAGCAGTGCTGAAGCTTCCATTTGTGAGGGTGCAACGTCAGGAAAATCCCCATCTGGTTTTCTGTTGGTTTAAACAGTGCAGGCTTCTTTGTAAAGCTCTCTGCTTTATACTTAGAAGATATTTGTTAGCAAGCAGTGCACACTGATAAAATGATGAAGGGAAAAGCCAAGTCACTTTGGGCTTAATGCTCAACCAGCTGCTCTCAGAAATGAGTACCTTGGCTATCACTTCCCCAGACCTTCACAGAAGAGCATTTAAACCTTCCTGACATTTTTCCTCGGCATCTTCCTTAACTGCAGGTAATTTATAGCCCTCTGAAGGAGGATGAGTCATCCTGCGTTCAGGCTGAGTGCCTCTTCTGCACGGGGTGAATAGTGCTAGCCCAGGCAGGCAATTTCTCTTTAAAGAGAAGCTGAAAATGCTTTTAGCTCTATGCTGTCGTCCTCCACCTCAGCCCAGCCAGGCTTGTGTCTGTGCGCGCTCTGGGTGCGCTGTAGGCGCTCTGATGTTCGAGGCACACGTGCCTGGGAGCTGGCTGTCCTTGCAGCCATGCCTCCACCTGCGTTAGGCAGGGCTGGGCTCAGCTCCTCATTCCATGTGCCCCATAGGAAGAAGTTGATGACCTTTCTGCACTCCCAGCTTTTGGTAGAGCTGACTGCCTGGCAGAGAGAAGGTAAGGAGGAAGAGCTACCTTGGAGAGAATTCCTTAAGCCCTCCTGTCACTGGTGGGAAGAGGCTGGAGTTGTGCAGATCTGCCTGCTCCTGGCTGGCCACTGAGCTCTCTGGACGGTCACTGCATGTGTTCATAGCTGTGGTGCTGCAGTTGAGGTTGGTCACCACTGTGGCACTTGCACAGTGCCGTTTTCCTCTCCAAGACAAGCACTTGCTCTTCAAGTTGTAGCAGCATATGTATTGGTATCAGCTGTAGTGTAGGCTGGCACACTGAAGTCCATCCCGTGTACTTCAGTGCTGAGTTGCCCTAGGATGCTTCACAGTCCCCAGAGAGAGAAAAATTCATCTCCTAACACATGAATTGCAGTCTGGAGATAGTCTCTTTTCTCCATAAAAGTGAGGTCTGTAGGATGACATTTCCAGTTTCAGGAAGGAAGGATGAACCCAGACCTTTCTGTGCAATACAGACATCTCTGTCTACAGTAACTTGAGCTTTTAAGAGACCTATTTTTTGGGTTGCAGGATAAATGATGTGTCCTGGGGGTTCGTGGAGGCTGTGTGCTGCTAGTGGAAACAGCCCTGGCTGCTGTTGGAGCAGCAGGTGGGGCAGCGTGTATTGTGCCACCTCTTCCCCAGTCTATGCTACAGGTCTTGTCCCAGTCAGTAGTGAGAGGACAGTTTTGCTCTGATGCATTGAAGACTGTGACATATTCTCACCTGTCTGCTCACCTGCCAGTCAGCAGGATAAAACAGCCCTGCAGTGGTTTAATGAAGCTGATTAGGCTGTAGACAAAGATACTTTCTGTTAGATTGTCTTAAATCTTCTCCAGCAGAGTTTTCTGCTGCTCCCTCCACTGCTGAACGTAGCTGGCATTTTAAGCTTCTGTTTGGGTTCCATGCTGCCAGGTCCAGTTCTGGTTTGTGTTGCTGGTTCATTTGGAATGGAGTAAATTGGGAGGCAAGCTGTCAGTAGGTGCCACGGGGAGGAAGGCTCGGCCACAGCAGTGCAGCAGAAGGCGAGTAACCCACCCTCGTCTGGATGCCTTACAGATTGCTGCCCTTGCTTTTATCTGAGCCTTCTGCAAAGTTTTCTTTCAGAAATGTTCCTGTTCTGACAGCCATGTCCTATTTCTGTGCTAAAGTGAATCTCTGCAGAATTCTTGTGGGCTATTGGAGAGAAAAGACTCGTGGTGAGTGTGGCAGCGCTGGTCTGAACCTCCACACAGCCTGCCGCTGCGGGCAGCGTTCCTCCATGCCCGTGCAGTGCTGTTCTCTGACTGCTGCTTATGTCACATTATGATGACAGGACATAGAAATGTTCCTGCAGAGAGAGCAGAGGTTCACAAAACATTTCAGCAGTTCAGAGTTTTTTCTGAATCCTCCTGATGGTAGCATTAGTACCTTGTGACACCACAGGCCTTGCAAACGTTCTCTGCAGCCAGCTGAAGAGTGGAAATGGAAAGAGAACTAATGGAGTAAAATAAATGAGAAGGAAGAATGGGAAGACAAAGAGAAAAGATATGAAGGAAAAAGAAAGAGAGAGACTAAAGAAAGTAATAATGCATAGGAGCCAAAATATCTTAGTCTGTTGAGGACCACTACAATATTGTCCCGACTTAAAACTTGTGCTAGAAATCCAGAGCAGCTTTAAACTGAAGAAGAAAATGACAGATGTAATGGAAAAACACATGGCAGATGAGAGAGTGAAAGGATTAGCTCCACATGACCTGCCATCTTTGATAGGACTTATGACCAGGGAGGACGAGTGGCACTGGCAGGTGCCACAGGTGCAGAGTGCAGGGAGGTTTTGCACAGGAGCCATTCTGAGCTCTGCTGTATGTCTGATTTCCTGGAGCCCTGCCACGTTAGCCCAGATGCCTGCACAGCACACCGTGCCACACAGCTGGGGGTGTGAGCAGCTGCCTTGGAAAGCTGGGGGTGAAGGAAGTCATGCACTCTGCTATGAACAACCCTAACTCGAATCCCAGAGTTTAGAGGTTAATACTGAGTTGAGCATCTTGGATGCTGAGATTGGACTCCTTATCCATTGCAAAAATTCAGGATTACATATTGCTCAGCCTTGCTCCTGAGCACTAAACCAGCTCTAATTTTAATAGGTGTTTCTGGCTCTTCAGGGCTTTTGTATGTCAGGATGTTCCTCTAAATAGGAGTATGGTGGTTTGATTTGCACAGTGCAATTCATAGCCTGAAATAATAAGTCCATTTTATTCCATCTGATTGCATTGCCTTTCAAAGCAGAGAAATCTGCTGAAGGGAAACATTTGTGCTGCAGAGAGCAGAAGAGGGAGACAACTTGTGCTTTTTCATTGGTGAGACTCTCAGTGTTTCTCCTGAATGCACAGGAAACATGCCAATGGAAATGATGAGAGAAGAGACAGTGCAGCCACTTCTCATCTGCTGAAGCTGGAAAATCCCTTCTGGGATGCCGTACTTGATAAAGCTTTGCTGTCCAAAGCAGTCACTCATCTTCCTGATTAGCTGATGCTAAAAGTGGTGCTAAGACAAAATCAGTTGGAGTGCTCAAGCCATGACTATCCCAGCAGGCCCCTTTCTCTCTTACTTGTGCCTCTCAACTTCTAAAATGCCATGTCATTGCCTAGCACACAGGTTCCTGCAGCTGAAATACCTGGAACTGAGCAGAGAGGGCTCTCTGCATGTTCCAGAGAAAGGTGTTCCACCCACCTGGGGGGTGTGGGGGAGTGAGGACATCAGTGGCAAGCACGGGGGAATGAACCTGTAGCTTGGCAGCTGGGAGGATTCTGACCAGTGATGCAAAATGTTCCCTCGTGGGAAGCTGAGTGTAAGAGCTGCCTAAATAACTGGAGAGAGGTGGTTGCCTTGTCAGCTTGCTGATGTGTCTGCATTCCTCAGGAAGGTTTGCATAGAAGGGGAATTCAGCTGGACACTAATTTCTGCTTGAGTGTATTCTTTCAGTTATGACCTCGTGTTTAATGTCTGTGCCCTCCTGTACCTGTCACATTAGGAGGGAAGAAGAGAAATTGCTGTGAGAGCCTTTTCCTGGAGAGGACACCAAGCAATTTAGAGTTGGGTTTGCAGGCAGTGCTGCACATACAGCTTCTACCTGAACAGCTAAGAAAAGCATCTCAGCTTACTCAGCTGCAAATATTACAGCATGAGTGGTCTAATATATTTTTTCTAATGGTGTTAGTAACCTACTTAGTAAATGAGCCTTGCTACTGATGCACCTCTGTTTCATAAACTGCAAGATGGAGATGTTTGTTTTGGTGGATTTTGAGGGGGAAGTGAAGAAGAGCAATGGGCAGGGCCTGTGTTAGTTGTAGGGCTGTCCATGTATTCTCCTTGCAAGAGCAGGAAGACAGAGCCCATTAGAGAAGAACAAAATTGCTCCAATAGCATTTTCTAATAGCAGAGATGTTAACACCAGGGGCTGCATGATGTGTTTTGACTTGTTTTGAAGGTGAACTTAACAATCAATGATGAAACCTAAGGTCATCTGGTAGTATCAGTTCCTCAGTTTGCATTCCACCTTTCAAGAGGCTATTGGAATCAATACATGTCCCTTAGATGCCATTTCTAGAAGGAAAGCTTAGACCAGGAGTCAGCTTGTTCCCAGCTGCAACCTTTATTTCAAGATTCAGGTCAGAGACCAAAATGATCAAAGTAATCACTGGTCTTACCTGTTATGGCCTTTGGAACATTAATTGTATTGCAGGAGCTGCAAATCAAATAGAAACCTCCCTTCTCCCTTCTCCTCCTTTCTCCCTTCTCCTCCTTCCTCCCTTCTCCTCCTTTCTCCCTTCTCCTCCCTTCTCCCTTCTCCTCCCCTCTCCCTTCTCCTCCCCTCTCCCTTCTCCTCCCTTCTCCCTTCTCCTCCCCTCTCCCTTCTCCTCCCCTCTCCCTTCTCCTCCCCTCTCCCTTCTCCTCCCTTCTCCCTTCTCCTCCCTTCTCCCTTCTCCTCCCTTCTCCCTTCTCCTCCCTTCTCCCTTCTCCTCCCTTCTCCCTTCTCCTCCCTTCTCCCTTCTCCTCCCCTCTCCCTTCTCCTCCCTTCTCCCTTCTCTTCTCCCAGTACAGTTGCCACAGGGATGGATCACTCTTAAACATAACAAGTTCAGGTGCTGTCAATGATACATCATCATATAGGGTAGAGTTGGTTATTTACCCAATTCATTCATACTTTTATAGTCCCTTTCGCTGTAAAAGCCAAATGGGAATAGATTGCTTATGTTTCCACATGTCACTTTTTGTCACCTATGAACTTCAGAGATGCTCACTGGCAGCCCTAGTATTGCTTTGCTTTCCTGTGCTATTTACAGTGAATGTCAATGGAGGAAGTTGTTTATTTCTCCAACTGGTCTCCTTCTGGGAAGTTAGGGATGTGTGCTTCCTTTCAGAATTGACCTGCAGTGCTTCTAACCCAGCTGTGGTCAGAAAAAGAGACATTGCAGTTCTCCAGTTTCCAACAGGATTTACACCCTGTTGTGGCCTAGAACTGCAGGCTGTGATTTGGGGAGTCTCTCAGGCAGATCTCTTCTGTAACATTTTCAAACTGCAGCTTCACAAGCCTGCTAGTCCTGGTGAGCTTTGTGCTTTGCTGTCTTCTCAAGTGTCAGGTGTCAAGCTGGGCCTGAGAGCTAGCAAGCACACTGAGCAAGGGTGACTGGCAGAAGAGCTGGAGAATTCCTGTTGATGTGATTGCCCTGGATGAGTCACTGGAGTGGAAGTGAGATGGCTTGTGGTGAAGGAATGCAGCTGGCTCCAAGATCGTCATTCCAGCCTGTCCCATGAGACCTGCTTGGTAGGAGGGGACGAAAGACAGGATGAGAGGTAGGGGAAAACAGTTACTTAATGCATTCCACTTCCACAGAGTATCTAGGGGGACAACAAAACTGACACCTTGATGCAGTTTCTTGACAAGCTTAACAGCTTCGCTGAAGGGAGCTTGCAATGACAGTAGCAAAGTGGCCTCTCTGACAGACTTGGCTCACAGTGTAGAGGAAGGTCAAGAGCCTTGCACCCGGAGGAGGAAGTGTTCAGCCCTCTCTTTCCTTAATTTCAGAGCTGGATTGATAGATCACAGCACTGATTAAACCTGAGAAAGTCACTTAGAAAATAGATTGCTTTTGCTGAGGCTTCCTGCTGTGAGACTGACCCCTGGGAGAACGATTGGTGAAAGCTGGTTTCATTTCTTGATGCAGGCCTTGTTTTGCTCAGTACATGAGTGTGTTAGAAGCAGCTCTTGCTATGTGGGGTCAGGAAGTACCCAGCAGGTCCTGAATGGAGCACAGCTTCTGCTTGAAGACTGGTACCTGTAGTGGAGGGGCTTGTGGGACTGACGTTTCACTGGGCATTGGAGCAGCATGAAGCACAGCATCTTCCAGACAACTCATAATGATGTTTCTTTGGCTTAGGACACCTGGGGAGACAAATGGGGGAATGACAGAGTATTGCCTTATTAGTCTTGTGTCTCATACTCAGTTGCTGCACAGTGATTGCTCCCTTTTGAGGTTTCCCTGTATCACTGTAAATCTTTCAAAGGGGAAATGGAAGTGTCTCTCATGCAGACTTGCTTTCCTCTGTCCTATTCTTTCAGGTAGCCTGAACAAGGTGGTCCTACACCAGAAGCTAAAGCTCACAGGCATCAACAATCTCTTTTTTGGTGTGTGTATAACACCTCAATCTCCAGAAAGTTTTCATCTTCACCCTGTCTGGCTTTGCCCTTCAGGCACGCTGTCTCTCTTTTACTTTCATTGTTCCAACAGAGCAGATGCAGGACTTTCAGGGGTACAACCAGAAAAACCCTCCTAGAGCAGGAAAGGAGGCCTAAATCTCAGGAGGGACCAAATGGGTTGATGTTCCTTGCCTCCCAAGAGCAGGAATAAGAAAGGAATGGGGGAAAGAAGAATGAGAGGGGAGGAACTGAGCATGCAGAAGGCATGGGACTCCTCATAATGGACCTTTGAGGTGGGAGAAGAGTCTGTTAGAGCAAAGGAGAGAGAAGTTGAAATACCAAGGCAGGGATGTGCCAGCTTTGTTGGGCTCATCTTTTGTGACAGAGCCCTGCCCTACTGAGCTAAGGCCTCTCTTGAGGGGTGATGGTTTCAAACTGCTGCCAGGAAAAAGGTCTAAGAAACAAAACAGAAGCAATTCCTTATTGGAGTGTTATGTGCAGCCAGTTTAAATGGATTTTGTAGCCATTATTTGTATTCCTGATTGAAATGCACAGGCTACTGCATCTGCAGCAGTTCTCTTGACATTTCTGCTCCTGGAAACTCTCCAATATCTGATTGCTCATACTGTATCTCCATTCCTCCTTTCTTCTTTGGGGAAAAAAACCCCAAACCAACACACTCCCACAGAGGAGAGCCCATGTAAAAACAGTATTGAAGTGGCTTAGCTCAATTCCATGAATTGTCTTACCTGAACTTTTCTTATGTGCTCCTGTAGTCCTGTAATCATGGAGGAAGTGGAGAAGTATTAGAGAGAAAGGAGGAGATTAAGCTGGGGAGGGATCTCTGGATTAGTGCCGGCTCTCGATGGGAGGAGGAAGCAGGAGGCAGCTAAGCATGGGAAGCAGGAGGCTTGCTGTGGTTTTACTGAGCCAGCCAGATGAAAGACAGTGCTTACTGTCTGCTGAGCTTGATTTCAGATCCTGCCTCATGTGTCCTTGGTATGGATGGGGGATGAAAAGAGCTGTAGTGAGTTAACATTGTCTCTGTTTGGAAACGTTTTAGGCAGGTAGTGATAGGAAGAAGTGATAAAAGACAAGATTGGAGCACTGCAGACTTGCAAAACCCAACAAAAGCTGGAAGCAGCACCTTGAATGCTGAGCTTTGTCACCCCCAGTGAGGTACAGTTTTATCAATGACTCTTCTCTGAGCAGTGGTGAGTGACTAAATCTGTTCCTCTCTGTGAGTGGTGAACTACAGCATCGATGAGAAAGTCAACGGTGAGAAGGTAGCAATATGGGTGAAGGGCTCCCTGTCAGACTCCTGCAAGAAGTCTTAGGTTGTAAACAGGGAAAGGAGTCTCAAAGGACAGTCAGGCCAGCTCCACTAGTGCCTAGTGACCGAAATGAGAGGAGAAGGTCAGGTCTTGTTTAGGCGAAGGTAAGTGTCTACAAATCTGGCCCCTGCCTACCATCAGTGAAAAAATGAACATCTGACAGATAGCTCACACGCAGTACAAACGTGAGCTTCATCTTAAAGCTTTAAGAACCTCTTCTTTGGAAACCTTGGGAGCATGATTTTTGGCAGAAGCAGCCCCTCAGGCTTACAAGGGGTGGTGCAGTGCACACTGAACGCTTCCCTGCAGAAGCGTGCCTTGGCGTCAAATTGATTTGTGTTATCTCATCCCCTGCAGCCATTCACAAAGGCACTGCATTTGCCTTCGAATGTCTTGGAGATCTCAATTATGCATTTAATTGCTACCCAGAAGGCATCTTTGACAGGAGGGCACAGTGAACATGTGGCCATTTTAAAATGCAAAGGCATTTGAGTTCAAAAGAAGGAAGTAGGGAAAGAAATCATCTCATTAGATGGCAGAGGGAGCTGCTGGGGAGTTGTGCTTTTATCCTCGATGTTGTAACTGGAGAACTTGAAAAAGAAACTCTCAGGCCTTGTTGTCTCAGCTTGGCTTTTGGTTTGCTGCCCTTTGTGTTCTTCTTCTTTCTTTTTGTGAATTCATCTCTGCCAGAAGCTGTATTTTAAAGAATCTGTACTGGCACTGTGGCAGGTTTAGAAGATCAGAATGAGAGCAAAGGAAGCCCACAGAAACAGTGGTTTGCTGCACTACAGTTTTCTCTTGTGCCACTGCTGCAGTTTCCCAGCCATTAAAATTCTGCTGCTGCTGTTTGAGTGATGAGAAATCCTGACATGGCTGAGCAAATGCAGCAGACATGCCTTGGTGTTTCTAAAATGCAGAACTATAATGCAGGGAGTGAAAAATACCTCTGTGCAAGCATGTATAGCAGATTCAGGCTTCAGCTGGCAGCTGGCCTGAGCACACAAAGGGTTTTGGTAAATCAGACTGCTCTTTATTTCGTGCAGGGCAGTGCTGTGGATGTGTTTCTCCAGGCTGCTGTGCTCGACAGTCTCAGCCTTCCAGCTGACCAGGTTTTGCTGCTGCTGATTACCAAGCACAACTTTCAACTCTTGGCCTCAGTGCCAAGCTTTCCTCCTCGGGGGATGGTCTGTGACTTTTGTCCCCATGCAGTTGTGCAGCTCCCACCCACCAGATGTGAATGGAGTTGTAAGCATGTGGAACCTTGTTCTGATGAGCATCTTCAGGAGCAGCCCCTCACAAAAACACAGTGTCTGGTACTTTCTTTTGAAAGCTGCTGGGAGAGAGACAGTTTCCCCATTTATAGAGCAGTGTGGTGATTCACTGCAGCCAGAGATAAATATTGTATGTGAGCAGTGCAATTAACTCTGGTCATCTTACATAGAAGCAGAAGAGGTATGCAGGCAGATTTTTGACACCTAAGTCTGGAAATTGCCTCCTTGAAAATCCTTCTAATCCAGATGGCTGATCTCAGCAGATCAACTCTGGAGTTTACAGCTTCACAAGTTCTAGGCTTTTCTCTGGTACTTCCCTGTCCTGTTGAAATTATTTGTCTTGGGGGGAATTTAAGCTTGATTAGACCATAGAAGATGTGCAGCTGATGGAATTTGGGTCCCCAGTACAAGACATGGACCTGTTGGAGTGCCCCAAAAATGATCAGATGTCTGGAAAACCTCTCCTGTGAAGAGAGGCTGAGACAGTTGGGGTTGTTCTACCTGGAGAACAGAAGGCTCTGGGGAGGCCTTTCAATATGGGGAGCTTATAAGACATATGCAGAGTCTTTCTACCAAGGCCTGCAGTGCCAGGACAGGGGGCAGTGATTTTAACCTGGAAGAGGGTGGGTCTGGGTTGGATGTAAGGAAGGCACTGTTTACAGTGAGGGTGGTGAGACACTGGACCTGGCTGGCGAGAGAAGTCGTGGATGCCCCATTCCTAGACATGTTGAAGGTCAGTTTGGACAGGGCTTTGAACAACTTGATCTAGGCACAGACATCCCTGCCCATGGCAGGGAGGGTGGGCGAGCTGATCTTTAACAACCCCTTCTAACACAAGCTGTTCTCTATGATTTTATCCAGTTACTTTCTCCAGGTAAAATGTGTCACCCACTCTGAATTGCTCAGGGAAATGTGTCACCCACTCTGAGTTCCTCATTGGCTTTAGTTCAGGGAGTTCTCTTTCCATGTGCTTTGGCCATATTTTGTATTGGCTCCTTCTTCTTCCTTTATACCCATGCTGTGGAAAATGTCTTCTTCTGCTTTACCTCTCTAAGTTTACTCCACTTGTAATGAATCAAAGGAGAATTACCAGAGGGTTTTCTTTGTCTTTTTAATTTATCACAGCAGCACCCTGAGACAATTTGTGATGGCTCTGTTCCTTCTCTGCTCTGCCTGGCCTTCCACACTCTTGTTTTCTTGCAAGGTTTGTTGCTCATTCTAATTTAAAAGCATGCATCTAGAGAGAGATGTCTTATAAAATGGGAACTTGGCTTCTGAGGAATATGTCTTTTTCTTTTCACATCTCAGAACTGATTTTCACACAATGAGATGAAAATGTCACTGGCCCTATCAGCTTTCTACTAGTTATGTAATGTCTTGGTTTCTCAGCACTCTGTAAAGATGAAGTGCAGTAGCAACAGCACAGATGAAGAGGTCAGTTCTCATACCTAAAATGCTGTAAAACAAACTGCTTTCTCCACTGCTATGTTACATGGCCTGGGTTTCTTTGTAGAAGCAGATGACTAATTTCTACCTTATCACCATTAAAAGTTTTCTGGTCTCAGAATATCTGTACTTTCAGGAGTTACTGAACTCCAGTATTTTTTTCTTCAGTATATGCTGCAGAATAAATGAAATGTAAGGGCCAGGAGCTCTGTTTTGCTGACACAAATTAGGAGGCTGGCAGTGTTCTAAGTATACGTCGCTTGGACACCCAGTTGTCTTGGGAACACTGTAGGCCTGGAGCTGCAGGAGGTGGCTGTAATGATCAGTGCCAAGACAGACACTGAACTGGTAGCTGTAATTCCCATGGCTGCTGCAGAGTAGGAACAGGCATTCTGGCTGGTTTTAGGTAGCTCCAGATTAACCTTTGTGTTGCTTTGAACTATTCTATAGAAACACAAGCCTAGCATCAGTCTTACAGCAAAGTTGGTTCAATCTGAATTGAATATACCAAACCCATGCCTTTTGCTAGAGGAAAATGTTATTTCAGACAAAATCTGGAAGGCACAAGAATTTCCTATCCCAAACTTGACTCCTCTGGCTTTTGACTTTGGTGGAAATTTTATTTGTTGAGCCTAAACCACTCTGAAAGTGGAAATCTTGACTTTCAAGCTCCATGCTGAAGGAGCTAGGGTGTTTACCCTGCCAGGGTTCCAAGGAGAGGATCCTGGCTGGCACAGAGCTGGAGCAGAGCCATTCATACACCACTGCAGCAGGCAGGAGCACAGGGAGCAGCTGGCACTTTCCTCTCTGTGCTCAGTGAACGCAGGTGCCAAGCAGTGCTTGAGTCCCATTGGGATGGGCAGGAGAGTGAGGAGCTCTACTGCCTTTCCCCTTGTCTATTCCTTTTGTGTCTGCTGTAAAGACTTAGGCAGGTTTTAGTAAGTGTTTTCTGCGGGTTACTAATATGTTAAGAAGTTAGCCCTAAATTTACTGGGATCTGGACTAAGGCTAGATAAAGGCAAAGAGCTATTGGAGAGCACAGAGGGAGTGGAATCCAACCTCTCTCTCTTCTTTTTTTTTTTACCCTGTTGATTTATGTTCCTAAATTCTTCCTCCTCCTCCCATCTTTCACGTGAGTGAGAAGTTTTATCTTTCTCTTCCTAAGAACAATTAGCAAAGCTTAGCCATAATGTTTTGATTTCCTAATCGTTACTTTTCGCAGGTTAGCCAAGGCAAAGGAACCCTCACATTGTGAGGCTGGTTAAATACATCTTGCAATCCTGCCAGTACCTCCTGAAAAGAAAGTGTGATTTACTGACTCTTATTTTTGCATGCAGACAAAAAGCCTCTGATTTATGTGGTAGGACTTCTAAAGTCTCAACAGTTCTGCTGCATGTGGCTAAAAGCAGCTTCCATTTTTTTAGCTTGTATGCTGTTTGCTCACGAATTCTGATCAGGTGGTTGTTTAACAGCTCTGCCTTGGAGCTGAGCTTAGTTAGGAAGCTAAATACATAAATGTTTCCAAACTCACTTGCCTCATTTAACATGCTGTAGCCTCATTTGTCTTCTGGGCTCTGGTTTAGATCACTTCCAACTGCGTTTAAATCTCTCCTTGGCTTCTCTTTTTCATACTGTCAGACACCAGCTCCTCATCTCCTGTACATTCTCTGTTTAGTTCTCTCTCTGGCTTCTGTCTGATCATTGGTATCTTGACTTGGCAATGCCAGACCAGTCTTGAGGTGCTCTTTGTTTTGGACTAAGGGGGAAAAGGTCTCACTGTGCTTTGGAAACTGCAGTGTAGTGCTTTTTGATTGGATTCCTCTTGAACTCGTGTTGTTTACTGTGGTGCCTGTAGCTTGCCTGTGTCGTAGCAGCTGTGGGTGCAGCAGTGCTGCTCTCTGGGCTTATTGATTGAAAAATAATAATTAAAAAACCCTGCAGGGCAGCTGTGTGCTGCCATCTCTTGTTTCTATGGCTGTCCAACTCTATCTTGTGTCAGTCTGAGTGCAAAAAAACCCTAGGAGAAGGTTGTCGCTTGTCACAAGCATAAATCTAAATGGTGATCCAAGGGACGCTCATCCTTCTCTGCTGGTGAGGACGTGTCTTTGCTTCAGCATGAAACTGAGTTATGGTGTTAGGCTGTCTTCTTAAATCTCAATATAATGTGTGCTGCCAGCAGGTCTCACCTGCAGAAGGGAGGAGAAATAAGTGGTGCTGAGGCTCTCCACAGTGTACCCAGGCACAAGCTGCAGCCCAAGCAGCAGAGGCTGACAGCCGTTCCTGCCACCGCAGAAGCGTAGGTGGCTGCCTGGCAGTGCTCTCTTGCCTTCCTGTTTTTCTTTTCTCTCCTCCAGTGTCTCTTCTCCATCTGCAGCTGAAAGGTTAAGAAAATCCACAGTAAAATGTAATAATCTCTTTCATGTTATTGTATTGTCACTGAAGGGTTTGTGAGAGCTGCCTTCCTTGGTGTCTTCTCTTAACCGCACGCTGGGAGCACATTTCTCCTTGCTCAGTCCACCAAGGTTGTAGTGGCAACTGCCCCTAAAAGCCAAGCAGTTCATCTGTAAATCTCTGAGAAGAAAACCCAGAACACTTGTGCTTACTGAGTGTGCAGAGCCAGGAGCCATGTCCTCCTCCTCCAAAGTCCTCCTCGTGGCTGTGAGAGAGAGTGCCATTGTGAGACCACGAGAGCTCAAAGGTGCTGACTCGGGAGAGTCGGTTCAGGCGCAGGAGCACACATGCAAGGTGCATCCTGACAGAAAGTGAGGGGCAAAGCTGAGAGGGATTGCATTGCTTTGGTGTTGTACAGGAATGTTTTGCTTCAGGAGCTGAGTCTTAAGCAAGGATCTGAACAGGCTAGTACCTTCCTTATTTTCTCTCAGGTGTCAACTGCTCGATGTTTATTAATGCCATGTCTTACAAGGCTACAGTGCTCTGCAACAGAAACAAAGAGGGTTTATATTTAAGTGTTATCTGTTGATAAGCCATGCTGTGCATTATTGGTCACCTCCTTCTCAGGATGAAGTCGACTGAGTCCCCTTGCTGGTGGTCTCAGCAGCAGTCAGGGACCTAAGGATGCTGCTGATGCAGGGAAAGACTCAGAAACACACAGTTGGTTCCATAAAGACTGAACACTAATACACTTCATCCTGCTGCTCTCTGTCTTAAAGTAATTGACAGGCAACACTTGTCAGAAGAAAGCTCAGCTTCTGAGAAAATGCTGTCAAACTTGAGAACTGCAGGACTTGATGTCATCCTGGCTTTATTAAACATGACTTAAAGGTGAAGCCTTCTGTGTGTACCTAACAAAATGAACTTTGTTGAATATCTTCTCTAGGAATAGGGCCTCAGCTACCTCTCTGGGCAACCTGTTCCAGTGTTCCACTGCCCTCACTGTAAAGAACTTGTTCCTAACATCCAATCTAAATCTATTCTTCTTTAATTTCAAGCCATTGCTCCTTGTCCTATCACTGCAGGCCTTTGCAAACACTCTCTCTGCAGCCTTCCTGTAGGACACCTTCAGGTACTGGAAGGCTGCTACTAAGTCTTCCCAGAGCCTTCTCTTCTCCAAGCTGGGTGACCCTAGCTCCCTAAGCCTGTCCTTACAGGATAGGTGTTCCAGCTCCTGTAGCCCTCCTCTGGACCCACTCCATCAGGTCCCTGTCCTTCCTGTGTTGAGTGCTCACCCAGAATATGTTTGCTTGGATTCAGACTGACCATAATCTCTGTGCTTGCATGAGCCTCTTCTCTCTTGGGTTTGCTCAGTCCCCAGTTCCCACTCCTGCAGCTGCTGTGGCTCCTGCAGCTCCTGTGGCTCCTGCAGCTCCTGTGGCTCCTGCTGCTCTGTCCAGCAAAGTTTCCCTCAGTGTTTGGTCCCTTCTGTGACCAAGGCTTGCAGGCTGTACTTGGATGATGAAGGTGTAAGAAATGTCTGTCCAACCTTTACACTCTGGTGGGCACAAAGTAAAAAGTTGTTAAAAATGTTCCTCCTACAACCACAGACTGAGAAACAGAAATAACTGCGTGGGGTCTGCATTTGTTTTAAAACAAGTAGGTGCTGTTGTACAACCTGTCTGTTCAGCCCTCTGCTGCTTCTGTTCTGTGGAGATTCTCTTAGTACAACCTGGTGTTGATCAGCTTATCAAGTGGCATTGCTTATTTTTTGGAATGAGAGGAACATGCATGGAAACATACATGGACACATCCATGGGAACAGACATGGGAACAGACATGGTCAGGCTGGCATGTTCTTAATGGGTGCAATGAGCAGGCTGCTTGTTTTCTAATTGCATCTGATGACACTTAACAAGGCTTTGGATCTCTTGCCTGCTGTGTGACTGCAGCATCCAAGTAACTAGAGTGTGGACTGGCATCCCCAGCCAGCCCTCTGGGCTGATCTTGCAGCTGTAGGGGAAATGCCACGTCACTGACCTCAGGCCGGGGTTAGTCAGAGCTGAATATGTGGAGCAGGAAGGTCTCCTACCAGAAGGGCAGGAGGATAATTTTGTCTAGTTTAAGAACAAAATATTCCAGAATCTGTGAGGGTGTTTGTCTCCCATCTGGTGTAATCTTAGCTAACCTGCTTTATGAGTCAGAAATGCAAAAAGAACAAGACAAGCACTTTTCCAAACCCGTGGAGCGAGCGTCCCTGCAGTCTCCCTTCAGAACCAGCCCGGTGGATGACCACATGTGCAGCGCAGGATGTGGTCTCCATGTCCCATCATGGTCAGGAAAGCCAACCAATACAACATTTATTGTAGCAAGTCTGTCTGTTTTCTGCACATTTCAATCAAAGGCTGAGCTTACCCTTGCTACTCACAATGCCTGAGTTAGGCACAGGTTGAAAGGCAAAAGCTCAGTTCTGCTTTGGCTCTGACCATGAAAGCTTTCCTATTTTGCCTGGGCTTTAGCCTGCCTTTGACAAGCTGGGTGCTTCCATAGAGATTGATCTGATACTATTATATCCTGCAGGGCACTCTGAGAATCAATTTATGCTCTTAGCTGGGAGAAGTGATAGGTGTTTCAGTCTCCTGGAGGAAGAGCTTTGTTCTCTCCGCTGTGATGAGTCTGCCCTTTCGGGGTGGGTGCTAATGGCTTTGTTTCATGACAGTTGCTCTTTGTCCTGGGAGAGTTTATAGATAAATATATTATGCACCTCTTGCAAATCTGTGTAGCATTTCTTTCTAGTCTATCTAAACTTTATTTCAACCTCTGTTGCACAAGTGTGCAGCGTGGTGTTTGTGCACTGGATAGCTTGGGTGCCTTGGGTATTGTTTGGCTTACAGTGCAAGTCGCTAGCCTTGTCCTTGACCTGTCTTTAGTGGAGACAGGTGGGTGCCTCCAAGGACTTACAGGCATTAGATATTTCTTCAGCCCTAACATCTGGATAATGTGCTGTGCCTGCTTTTCAGCAAAGTAAAAGATCCCCACAGCCCCCATCCCTGGTGGCAAGGGAATAGCTTAGCCCAAAGGCCACTTTGAACCTCACTGTAAGAATGAGTCTTGTGAGAAGCAAGGGCTCCTTTGGAAAGGAGCATGAGGATAGTTTGGTGTCTCCTGCTGCCCTGAGCTGACTCCCATCTCAGCCCCAGTGGTCTGCTGGCAGATGACATGTCATGGGTTTTGCACTCTCTGCAGCATGTCCTGATGCTCAGACTGAAGACAGAAGCTCTCTTGCTTGCTGCATCTCTGGTCCCAGGCTGCCATTTGTGGCTGCCAAGCAGGACTATGTAACATATGTGGCAGTGGTATGTTGTGGTGTGACAGGACAGGCTGTCCAGCTGCAGGAAGAAGGCCAGACTGGAAGGTCCCCGCTTGCTGGAGTCACTTGCAGACAATGGCCTGTTGTAGCTGCTCCTGGCTGGGTCTCACTCACTATTTATTGATTATCTTTGCAACTCACTGAATTTCAGTGATCAGATCAGAATGTCTAATCCCATACATAGGCCTTGTGGAAAAAGATAATAATGATGTAAGAATTGGTTTAATATTTTTGGAAGAAGCCTTTAAGTTGTTTCACTGTGTACATTTCAAGGTGTATGAGCTACTGGGCAAGGCAGAGGAACATGCAGATTGTCATTGCCATAACTCAGGACAAGCATGTTCTGCAAACCTGAGCTGTGGTTTCCTGCTGTGCTGATGCTTATTTGTTGAGCTGGTAGAAGTGGAAGACACAAATCTGTGGTACTGTAAGAGCATCGTAGCTTCCAGCCTCCTCTGTCACCTCCTTGAGAAGTTAAAAGTCCCTTTTGCATCCCAATTTGACTACACAGATCCATACAGGTTATGATAGGGTATGCAGTAGCAATCTCAGGAGCATTGAGTCCCATGGGATGTTGCAGCTGACTTGTAAACAACTCAGTCAAGCCTAAAACTGGAATCAAAAATGTGAATGCAATGCTCCAGTTAAAGGCTATAGACAAACCAGCTCTGTTGATGTGTCTCTTCCTTGCAGTCAGCACAGGAAAGAATTGATACTGTGGCATAGTTAATTACATGGCAAAATGCTAGGAGTTCATATGGCTTCACTGTAGGGGAAGTATTCTGTGTATCACAGGGTGTAAGTCAGCAGCTCTCAGACCACCAGCTACACCTCCCTTTAAAAGTTTGGATTCAGTGCCTGGGAGAGAGAAGATGGTAATACAGAATGTGGGCCTGCATAACACAGGGTGTGAGAAAGTCTCACAGCAGTTTTCAGGGGAATGGGAGCCGGGTTCTGGGTGCATAGCCTGTAATAAAGAGATCTCAGAAACATCTCCTAACCAGGTGAAGTAACGGCTTTCCTTAGTGATGAAACCTCAGAAGAGTTTGGGCAGTTTGCATCCAGCCTCATAGATAAAGTTGCATTAGCTGCAGTGCTGCAGCATTAATGCCACAAGTCAGAATGAAACAAATTATCATCACTGTAAAGCCACTACGCAGACGTTTTTCTGTGCGGGATAGAACAGAGCTGGAAGTTTCATAGAGCCATGCAGATTGTACTGAAGTAGATTTGCATAAAGCATTGGAAGAGCCTTTGTGAAACTGAAACCAGTGGGAGTTATTGAAACAGCAGTACAGCAGCTATTAGCAAACCAGCAAGTTCAAAATAGTAATTTACTCTCCACGTCTCCTCTAAAACACCTGCGGGATGGAGACAACTGTCAGCAAATAGTGCATCATTGCAGCCCACCCTCTCAAAGTCCTGAAGGAAAAGCTCAGGGGATTCCCATCCCTGACACAACACACACCCTAGTTGCACAGCAGTTCGTTTCCACTGTGTGATGCAGCTGTAAGATACTAGGCAGCCACGGCAAAGGATTAGGAGCTCAAGATCCTGCGGCTTAGAGAGCCAAAACCACCAGAGCATGAATTGTATGTGCTGTAACTATCAGAGCTGTGTATTTAGCATGACCACTGCCATCTTCCTCTCTGCCATTCATCGTCACCAGCTCCCCGCACAGTTCTGCGCTGCCTCACCCCGCCGTGCATGTCCGCGCCGGGCCCGCCTGCGGTGCGCCGAGCGCGCTAGCTCCTCGCCGCGGACTCACCCGCACTTCTTTCCCAGGCAGTGAGAGTGCCTTGTCACACCTGAGCCACGAGTGGATTCTGGAGCCTCCTGCGTGGCGTTCATGGATGTAACCTGGCAGCAACCAGTCTGTGTGTCTTCTGTAAATGGTCCTCCAAGGGTATACCTGTAGCAGTGCTGTCATGCTCCCAGGAATAATCACAAGGTTTGTGCTCGTTTTCCTCAGTCTTTATGCTGTGATGTTCCCTTGACACACCAGGTGCCAACAGACCTTGTTCAGCGGGTGTGGGTTGCGTGTGCCACACATCACAACACCAATTTTGCAGTCATTCAGTTTCTCTTCCTCTTTTCTCCTGGGATCTGGTGGACACTTCTGGTTTGGCACTGCCTTTTCTTACAGAACGAGGGAGGGTAGCAGTTTTCCTGCATGTGCTGGGACCAGCTCCATACATAAGAGTGACCAGAAAGTGGAGAGGGGGCGGGTTTGCTTTGCTTTGTGGTACTCTGACATTTAACAGCTGCGGTGGGTTTAATTTGCATGATAGTTTTTACTAGTGTGTGCAGAGGAACGGAGCAGCATGTTCTGTGTGCGTGCTCTGCAAGCTCTGCTGCTGGGGGCACAAAGCAGAGCCTGATGCTGAAATGATAGCAATCTTCTGGCGCATAGCTCCGCTGCCTGCGCTGTTTTCTTTCCTGAAGCTGGGTTGGATGTTACAGTATTGATACCTACCTGCCACTTGCAATTGCTTTCTGAGCTGTGTAGGTGTGAATTTGTTCCTAATCCTTTCATAACACCACCTGTGTGAAGGTCATGGTGCTCTTGTTTTCTGCCACCCAATGGTCTCATGAGCTGCTCGTGCTATCAGAAGGCTGCTGCATGATCGACATGCACAGTACCAGACTGAAGGGCTTTTCTGTGGGTGGGTTTTTGTTTGTTTACTGACAGACATTGATTTTAGTGGTGTTCTGTTTTCTAGCTGCTTTCTGGTGGTTGGTTTTGTTTCCCTCTGCAATTCATCGTGACCAATTCAGATGTGAATTGGAAGTCTGTTGCACTGGGCTGTGTGTAGCACTTACATAGCAGTGGATGCTTAAATAATACCAGAGACAGAGCATGTGTTGAGTGGCTCTTTCCCTGTGAAACCCCTCCAACTTCCAGTAGTCCTTGGCCCAAGGATTTTGTTTGCTGAAGTACCTGCATGCCTCACATCCCCTGGGGGATGTTTTCTGCCTGGTCTGTGTCATTCTTTTCTGTACTGAGTGATACTTGGTCTACACAATTCTTTCTGTCATGCAATTATAGGCTGTTCAAAGTGCTTCTTGGTGTTTTGTTCAAACTTGCTGCTTGCCTGCATGTGGTGTTTCTTGACTCTCCTGTGCTCAAGGCCATTTGCCACTCCCCATGGCTGATGGCTGCAGAAGTCCCTGTGCTGGTCCCCCATCGGTAGGTCCTTCCCACAGTCTGTTTTGTCCTGCACCAGTGGGAGCCAACTCTTTGTCATCACCAGCGCTGGGACTTTTTTGTCGGTCTAATCCTGCTGTCTTCTTCTTGGGATGAGATGGCCAGAGCTGCAGATGGCATTCAAGAGCATTAAACAAGGGATTCTTCATCAGCCCTCCATGGCATTACCTCATGCTGCAAGTATGCAGAAGAAGCATCAAGGAGTAAAAGGAACCTGACTGCAGACCAAAGCCTTTCGCCTGGTCCCTCTGAATTGCCACAGCAGCCCAAAAATGCCAGCCACATGCAAAGGCAGACTTGTGTGGGAAGGACAGCATGTTCACAAGGGACCAAAGGAGCTGATTTGGGGACTGTTCTGTGCAGGTGCTGGAGGGTTAGGCCTTCTCCTGTGTTTAAATTGCAGTGCTGTGTTGAAAATAGAAGTTGACTTTGTTCCAGAGTCAGACAGATCCTGGCTGTCCACATCGATGTAAATCTCCTTTCTAGCTACAAGGGAGTCAAATTCATAGCTAGCTCTTCTGGGCCTTCCAGGATACTGAATGCTTCTCTGAAGAATGGGCTCCAGATGAACGATTTTGCTTCTCCTATTAACTGTGGAGTAAAATCTCTGTGATAGTCACAGGGGGTGCTGGGAGGGTGCTTTTGTGCTCAGCAGGTAAGAATGAGCTAGGCTCTCCTCAAAATCTTTGTTGCAATAAGGGATTTTTACTTAGAAATCCACAAAGACCAACTTGTAAAGATTCCCAGCCTTTGGGATGGTTTGGATGCCTGTTTGTTTGTGCCATGAATGGCTTAAATGCATCTCTCTCCTCCTTCCCCCCCCACCTTCCCCTTTTATTTCCAGACTGGACTGCCAGCCATGCTTGGTTTAGGTGCTTTCCAGATCTCTTTGGAGACTCTTGCCTCATTTTCCTTCCATGTTGCTTCACAAAAAAATGGTTTGCAATTCTGACCTGAAAAGGTGCATGGATTGTGTTAGAGATGGGACAGAGCTGTGACAGTGATGGAATTTGTGACAGGGGTGAAATCCTGAGGCTCTCAAAGACTCTAGCAGGCTTCCCAGGGGATTCACTAGCCCCAGGGTTACACAACTTCCCACCTGTGTGGGCTGGTGGTCGATGCTCTAACCCTCAACCACCTGCACACATTCATTCTTGACACAACTGCTAAGAACCTCTTCAGAGTGACTCTTTCCTGGGAGGTGCTGCTGGGGAGCACAGGATGCCAGCTGGTCAGGATGAGGTGAAAGCTGAAGCCAGCTGTTGGGCTGTTTGTAGGATGTAGTAGAAAGCTTTATGCAGAGCATGGAAAGGGAAATGAAGTAGGAATTCAAAAGCTGGTCAGTGTATCTGCCTCCAGGTCTGCCACATCACACTGTTCTTTCCAACTCCTTGCCAGCCATGACCACATCCATATACAGGATATGAGGCAGGCTGAAGGAAGATGCTTCTTTTTGTCAAGTCATTCCTAAACAGTGTCACTACTTGAATCTCTGTCCTCCTCAGCTGACCCTGTGATCTCAGCCTGGATCACTTTAGACTGTGTCTTTCCTGGCAGCAAAAGCACAGTCACCATGGACTCCCAACAGCAGTCTGACAATATTAAGGGCACTTGTTTGCCTTTCACTCTCCTGTTCTTCAACTTTAGTACTTGAGCACCTATGACTCTGGAAGTCTTACATGTAAATTGTTCTGGATTTCAAGAGTAGATAACTTTTTGGTAGCTGATTTGATACAGACATTTCAACTGAGTCTGTTATTAATCAAGTCACTTGAAAAAGGCCAAGTGACTTTTTTACTGCTCATGTGACAGGTATTATCTTTTTATTCCTGTATGATTCTAGAAGCACAGGCACAATACATTTAGTGTGTTTGTAACAACATCTGATACTCCCCACAGTGCAGCAAGCTTATTTATTGGCTACCTCCACACTGTAATTCACAGCTTTATTAACTGCACTCTCCTTCAGACAGCCTTGGTGCAAAGAATGTGTTCAGAACGTGATGGAGAAGATAAATCATAATGGGTTTCAATCTGCTCATCTGCTGCCTTCCTTTGGGGCAGAGCATGGAAATGCATAAGGCAGGGCATATGTACCCTTACCATCCCCAGACCTCACTTTGTACCTTCTTTGCCCACAACTGTTTTGCACAACACAAGTAAGACACTGAAATCACAGGGGAAGTTCAGGTCCAAAGTAGAGCATCACTTCTTGGAAATAATGGTTTTCTTCCTAAAAGTCATCTTTTACATCTTCAAAGGTTTCAAGTAGTGAGGAAATACAGAGGGTTTTGTATATCACCTGAAATGTGGCACACCAGCAACAGAGCAGAATTTAACACCCTAGTGGAGAACACCACTTCATTGCTAATGAGCCCATGAAATATTCCAGCCTTCATTGTAGGGAAATAAAGCTGATTAGCTGTAGGCTTAAAGCTAGAACAGAAGATCTCTGTTTCTGGAGCATCATTTCAAACAAGAGAGCTTTTTCTTTCCTTCTCACACAATGTGAGAAGATGCCCTGCTCAGGCCTGCCTTGAGTTTATACATATCAGTGTTCCATTAGCTGATCCCAAGCTATTCAGGATCGTGTCCTCACTGACACTATGCATGGGTGCACTGAATAAGGTACTCAAAGTAAAGGTAGTTTTAACTATCACAGTAACAGGTTGTTCTTCCCATGGGGGCTCTTTGAACAGCAAGAGCTAATGTAAGCAGATGGTGTCTATGGAGGAGTAGTTAGTTGTTCATTGTTTCTCATACTGCACTCTTGCATGTCAGTAAAGCAAGCTACTGTGGCTGCTGTGTGCTGAAATGATCACAGCACATAGCTAAACAAGAACCTGTCAAGGCAGGATGCCACCTTGAGCAGCACGAGCTCAGGAGTAGCTGAGGACAGACCAAGAAGAATAACTCCAAGAGCTGAGAAAGCTGTGTCATCTAACTGGAAAAAACCAAACTGTAAAGCAGAGTCTGCTGGAGGCTGGAAGGACATGCTGCTGGAGGTAGCACTGTGCATCTGCCTGTGCTCTTTCCAGTGATGGTTAGAGACAAGGCGTTTGCTCAGAGGAACATCTGCTCTGACCCAGTACAGCCTTTCTTACAGAGATAGAGGTCCCTCTCATCCTGAGCTTGTGCAGAGGCCTTGGAAGTGAGGAGAGCTGCTTCCAAGAGAAGGTGCTCTGGGCCAGTCTAGGGAACAGGCTATAGTGGAAGTACTCTTTCCCATGGACTAGTAGAGACAAGTTCATTTCTAACTGCTAACCTTCTCACTGCTAGTCCTTTCCCTGGACTAGCGATGCCCCATATGGGTGTAGTAGTTTTGCCTTCACAGCATCATTCATACAACTCTGCCTGCACTTTGATACTTTAATATAGCTTCCAGAGCTTGATCATGACCTAAAGATTTATCAGTCTACTAATAGCAGTCACTATTATATTTATATTTAATCAGTTAATCTCTTAAGCTGTCAGATTCCATTCTCATGCAGGAATCCATGCTGTTTAATTACCACCAATACAGGAGAAAATGGTTTAAAATGAAGGAAGCACAGGGGTCAGAGGGAGGCTGTTTAGCATTACATTGTTAGCCTAATAAAATTATCCTTTGTCATTACAGAACTTTATCATTTTACTTCACTTGCTTCACAGCTTCAGAATTGTTATGATGATCCCTCCATCTCCAAACAGCATCTCACTGCAATGCCATAAACCTCTTTTACTTCCAGGATGAAACCATGTAGTCAACTATATGTATTTATAGGCTTAATTGAAGAGGAGTGTTGATAAAAGCCAGTGTGTATGTGGTGAGCTTGATCCCAGCAGAGCATTTGTCTCTATTTAATAACTCTAGCAGCACAACAATGTCTATTTTATGTTGCTAGAGATAGAGGAGATGACAGAACTGCAGCACTTCAGTGACGGGAGTGTACTCAGCGCCGCGCTGAAGTGGGGTGTAAGAGTTTGTTGCAGTGCACAAAAGGATACCTGAGATATCAGGATCCTTGAGTTTAGATGAGAAACAGCACACTGGGACTATTACAGAATGAGAAATGCATTTGTAGAGCTACATCTGAGTGTAGAAGTTCATCAGCAAGGTCTTTTCTCTTAGGGCCTTCAGCAACTTTGTGCAAACTATCTGATTTCTGTGTACTCACCTCACCTGTGGCAGCTTAAGGCAGGCAGCGTAATGATAGGTTAATTGTTGGCAGCTCATCCTCTCTGAAATATATGAGGGATGGATCCTTCTGCTCAGTGGCCTGATCTGAGGGAAGTTTACCGTGTGTGGGTACTTGTGAGACAGAAGTGCTGTAACTGACCTGGCAGGAGCTGAGGGGGGAGTTGCTGGTTTCTCGCTGCTGTTCTGTGTTGCTGCTGTGACGTGCATGAGTAGCTGTACAATGAACGTATTGCTGTTATGCTAGAAGTGACCCAGGTGAACATGATGATTAGTAACACCTGACTGCCTTAAATTGCCTTTAGATTAAAGAAAAAGTCCCAGTCGGTGGATATTAGTGGGCCAGGATGCAACCCAGTGGCAGCTGAAGCTCAGACACCTCAGCCCAGTAAGACTTTGCCTGCCACTCAGACAGCTACTGCTGAGGAGGAGCAGAACAACACGGCAAACACCCAGAGGCGCAATCCACGAAGGAGTGAGTTGAAGAGATACTACACCATTGGTGAGTTTTCTGTCCCAGCAAAAAGCAACTATACTCCATGAGAAGGCAAGGTCTTCCTCTGCACTTGTGGTTTATTTCTTTTGGTTAGTTGCAGTTGGCTGCTAAGGTTGAAAATGCCCAGAGAGAGCATTAAGGTGTTGTATGTTAACGCTGATGTCAAGGTACCCTGAAGAATTCACCTGCTTTATTTATCTTCCACCCTTGACAGAAATTCTTTCCTCCTTGCCTATGTTTTTTTCCTTAAAAGCAACTACTGAAGACAGTATAAAAGCAATATTGGCAGGAATGATGTAGGAAGAATGTAATTGCCTTTGACAATGGATTGCATCAGAGGTTTAGCAGGAATTGCTCAGAAGGCTTCCAGTTAGAAAGACTTTCCAGTTTGGAGAGGGAGGAGGCCTGCTGAGTGGGAAGGATTCATTAGGGAAATTTCTGGGTATCTTTCACAACCTACATCATCCTTACAAAGTGATCCTAGGCACCTTAGAAGATGCTTCACAACTTGCTTCCCCATAAGTGATTTTGGGACTGAGCCTGACTAGATTCCCCTGGCATTACTTCTCACCTGGTTAAAACTGCTGGAGAGTGGCCTCGCAGTGTTTGTGCCAGGTTCGTGAGCGCTTGTGAGAGGCCAATGTGCTAATGGGAACGGTGCACACAAGAGGAATGGATGCTAATGCTGTGTGTGCAGAGACAAATAGTCAGGACATTGAAGAAAATGAAGTTAAATAATTTAATTGTGGGGTTGTGTGCTCTTGAACTGTTGCAGTGTAATGTGGTGATTTCCTCTGTGCCAAGGTAACCATTTGTGTGTCTTCAACTTGTCTGAAAGGCAAGGAAAAATGTCTTGCCTTAAACATCTTCTACTGAATTGTGCCTGCTCCCTTGAAGTTTGCTGTCACCATAAGTTCCTTTGTTTTTAAAGAGGGAAGCTCTGTTAGCACTCTGCACATGTTACTGTCAGGGCTATGTTCCAGGTGGTGAGGGCTTGGCTGTGCTTACAAACTGCATGGCACAACTGCCTTCTGAAAACTCCTGGAGGTTTCCATGGTCTCTTTCTACCCCAGAAACAATAAAGGTGAGGCAAAGTGAAGGCATTGGTGGCTTCATTAGCATCTCTGACAGTAGGTCTAAAAAGGTTCCAAATTGCATAATCTTTCTCTGAAGAAGTTTCTTTTGTGCCGTGTGTGAGGATGGCATCCTGAAATAAATGCTTTCTACTCGAGTATCTGATGTGTTTGCTCACAAAGGATATTAAATCAGCACACTTGAGTGGCTCTTTGCATTGAAGTACTCCTCTGTGGCTTTTTTTCCTCCTTCTTCCTCTAAATAACCTTAAAATAATATCCAAGATAAGCCAAGATTAATTCATATCTAAAGCAGGCCATGGGTGAGGGAGTTGTGCAGAAAAGTAGTGATGAATCTAGAAATTGATGAAAATTGCTTCTTAATCTGACTGAGGATTGAAAACTGGTACTGGTGAATTGAGCCCAGCTGAGTGCCTTCTGTGATCCCCCAAGTATCATCTGCCTATGGAAACACAGGCTCCAGTCTGCAGTCATCTGTTTGTGACATTCGACTCACCTGCCTTTGCTTTTGGGAACCTTTATAAAACCCTTACAATGTGAGCTCCATCAGTGTTAGAAACCTGGCTGTGCTCATAGTGACCACACTGTCCTAGCTCTAGCTGCTCACCTCAGTGTCTGAGGAGCAGCAGGTTTTCACACCTGTGATTACTTTGCTTGAACACTGTGCAGCACTTGATCTGCAAGGCTTCTTGACTGGAAAATAGTTCTGAAGGTTGTATAGTCTAGTGTCCAGTTTGAAGTGGGACTTTAAACAACACCAGATCAGAACAGCCAAAACTTTGTCTTGCTGAATCTTGGTTATCTTCGGGGGGGACAGTCCACAGCCTTTCTGCATGTCTTGCTGGAACACGGCCAGTACGTCCGTAGGTGACAGCACTCACGGGCAGCTGCCACGTGAACAGGTGCTCACATCTGTGGACAGAAGTTGTAGCCTCTGTAGAAGCTGTAGAAGCATGAGGGGAACAGACCAGAGAAAGTGACCAAGCTTGCATGTCATCCTGTACAGAGTACCGAGTGACTTAGCATGGAAGATCCATTGGGTCTGTGTTCCTTATGCACATAGCCTTGCCTAAGTGAGTTCCAGAAGTACAGCACAGTAGTGGTAGAAAGTGAATGTTTATTCTGCTGGCTGAGCTGTTGTGATATTGGCTCTGGGTATTTGATAACCTGAGAGAAACAATAAATACCTTCTTAGAGCTCCCATCAGCTTCAGCATACTTTAAGTTATGACCTGTGTTTTCCCTGCGATTTAAGAGTCACTTTCTGTGACTTGTCTCAGGAATGATTTCCAACAGTCAAAGTCCAATGAAATACTTGGTTACTTTCTGAGGAGGAAGGTACCACTACCTTGGCACACCTCTGATGGGCTGAGATCTGCAACAGAAAAAGATCAGATTCTAGTGGTGTGCTGTGTGCAGCTGGCTGTTAAATGGCTTAAGTAAGCACATTATACAGAGTGATTTACCTTGTTTTGCCCTCGTTTCATGTTGTTCTCTGCTAAAAGCAATCTATGTCCAAGGTTGAACAGCAGGAACTAATCATTGCTGTGATAAATGGATTAAGAAAGTGTGTTAGAAAACTAATGTGTCAGTCCAGGTGAGGGGTTGACCTGCTGCAAAGCAGCCCCATGGAGAAGGATCTTGGAGTGCTGGTGGACAATATGTTATCCATGAACCAGCAACGTGCCCTTGTGGCCAAGAAGGCAAATGCGCTCTGGGCGGCCATTCAGAAGAGTGTGGCCAGCAGGTCCTACTCCGTCCTTGTGAGACCACACCTGGAGTACTGTGTCCAGTTCTGGGTTCCCCAGTTCAAGAGGGACAGGGAACTACTGAAGAGTGTCCAATGGAGGCCATGAGGATGGTGGAGGGACTGGAACAGCTGTGTGATGTGAGCCCCGGGACTGTTCAGCCTGGAAGCCTGAGAGGGGATCTTACTAATGTTTACAAATGTCTGAAGGGTGAGTGTCAAGAAGGGGCCAGGCTCTTTTCAGTGGTGTCCTGTGATAGGACAAGAGGTAGTGGATACAAACTGGAACCCAGGAAGTTCTACCTCAGCATGAGAAGAAACTTTGGTGTGAGGATGCTGCAGCCCTGGAGCAGGCTGCCCAGCGTCTGCAGCCATTCGCACAAGATGCTTACTTTGCACCTCATCTTTTCTCACCAACTGTTATGTCTATGAGACTGATGCATCCCAAACTTAATGAGGGCACTTGCACTTTTTAAAAGTGGAGGGAAAAGTAGGTAAGGGAGAAAAAGAAACAAGTGGAAAGGAAAGGCAATGGGGAACAAGTTGTGTGCTTGGCTGAAATGAAACAGAAAATAGAAAGTCAGTGAGGGGGAGAAATAACTCTTCCATATGGCAGGCTGAGCAGGCAAGAAGGCTCCTGATCCTCCAGTGCTGAACTGGTGTGAAGAAATTCAGTGGGAACTCCTAGATTAATAAGGCAAGTGTAGGAAAAACAGTCTGCATGGTGGGTTGGATGAAGTTTTGTGGAGGGCTCTAGAAACAGCACCCAAGATATTTAAAAATGCAAACCTAAAATTAGCCTTTTTAGATGTCTCAAGCACTTAAAAATTCAGGCCACTTATTTCTGAAGTGCTTATTGTTGAGCAGCTGCCTCAGAAGAGAAAAAGAATGTATCTGGGTCTGCAGCACTCTGGAAGTGGGCTGGTATATTATACAATAGAGAGGTATTTGGGTAACCTGAATTCAAAGCAGGAAGGCTCCATCAGCTTGGTGCCGTGTCCAGGCTGCAACTGGTACTTGTTAGCTGGCTTACACTTAGCCCAAGTGCAGCATCGCAGCTGTGTTGCTTGCAGGACCCAGCAGAGGGTTGTAGGACTGTGCTTGATGGGAGGATGCCTCAGGATATTTGTTCAGTAATTGGTTAAGCTGATGGTGTTCTATAAACACATCAACTTGAAGCGTATACTCTGATTCGTGGAAGCCTGGTGAACAGCGCCTAGGTGCCTCTCAGAGGACCTGCCCAGTAGACTGCCTATCTAGTACCTCTGTTTGTGTAGGTGTAAAAGGCCTCCTTTGGTTCTGTGTGCCATAAATTATTTGGTTTTAATCATGGCTATTTCTTTTTTACTGCTGAAATTCCTTCCTGCTCTGTGAGACTTCATTTGGGGTTCTTCTATGACACATTCTCTGATGATAATTAGTGTATTTACTGGAGGGAGGGATGTCCTGCAAAGAGCACCTCCCTTTCTTCCCAGGCATGTCTTTGAAAGTTCCTTCTTCCCATTTTCCAGTTGGATATATCTGCTGCTTCTCTTCTGCAGAGTTGAAAGTGGTTCCTGTTTGAAGTAGTTCTCCCATTTGCACAATTTTCTTGCTTGTTAGTTGCTCACCCTAGCAAAGCATGGAGCATAGGTAGTGTATGAGAAATTGTTAGATGAGTGGTGGAGTTTGATGCAGTAGATGCTGTAAATTTGGGCTGCATCTTCGGCCTTTTGTAGGACAGATGGAAGATGAAGCTGCCAGTTCTCTCTCAGAGGATCCAGATGCTGTTCTCCTCTGTTCAGAGTCTGACTCTGCAGATCTGACCCAATGCACTTACAGTTTTCTTATTGAACACTCGCCGCTCTCTGAGGAACATCATTCTCGCTGCTGCCTTTCAAATCTGACCTCAGAAACTTTTACAGGTGCAAGCCATTTTCCTGGCACCTCATTACCTGTTTGTGAGTGATAAGGAAAGGGAAATAATTTATGGAACTAGTGGATAGCAGTGAAAGTGGCTTTCATAGCAACAGTAGCTATGCAAAGTTCTTCTTCATTCACCTTTCCAGAACATTTTTTGTTAGTGATTCAGCTCACACAGCTACTCTGGATGAGCAAGCAAGCACTTGCTCAGGTCTCTGTTTTTCCCTTTTAGAGAATGTAAAACTTGGAGCCATTCAAAGCCAGTTTTTAATGTGGTATCCTTCTTTTGTCCTTTACAGATACTCTGTGTAGCCTTTGAATGTAAATGAGTTCAGAGCTATAGAGACAGCATCCAGCAGAAGAGTGATGCTCATTAATGTCCTTTCATCTCAGCATGCCCCTTTTCTTAGCATCTGGTTTGGGTTTTAATCACACAGATTGTTATCACATCATCTGCAGAGTCACTGTGGACAAGAAGCATTTCAGGATTTTATCATTTCCTTGCTTTGCCTCAGGACAAAGCTTAAATATTTCACAGTTCTACAGGCAAGCTACTCAGCTTGCAAGGTTGGCTAAGAGTGTGTAATCATGGCACCCCACAGTGTGAATCTCTGGAGGAGAATGGTGGAGGGACTGACTGGACCTGTAAGATCCAGGCTTGACTGAGTGTGTTGCCATCACTCTCTCTCCTTCCTGGAGGCTTTCTGTCTAAAGGAGAAATGACTGAAGAAAAGGAGATGATTTCTGACACCTCAGATGTGCTCTGAGCTGCAGTCTCATGAGTGCTGTGAAACACTGGGGTCTTCCTTTTAACAGTAAAAGAACAAACAAGGGAAATGTGGATTCCCTGTGGAAATAGCTGGGTGATGTAGTGATAGCACCTGCAGATGAGGCTGAAGCTTTTGAGCCTGGAGACAGAGTCCAGGGAGGACAGCAAGGACAGGTACTAGGGAAGGGCTAAGTTGGAGACTGCTTGAGAAAAATCTTGATTTGTAGAAGTCCATGGGACTCCACATGTGAGGAAGGCTGAAGGAGTTGGCTGAGGTCATCTTTGAATGCTCACAGAGATCCTGGGAGGTGTGTGATGAGAGGCAAATGCTGCACCCCTTTTCAAAACAAGCAGCTCCAGGCTCTTCAGCCTCAGCTTTTGTCCCGTTCTGGACAAGTGAAAGAGAGGATGATTTTTCACAGCCAGTGTGGCTTAACCCCGGGTGAATAACCCAATGCCATCTGTGTGACTGTGAAAGCCTCCAGCTCTACCCAATGCCTGGGGCAGGAGGTGTGACCAGTCTCTGTCATGGTGGGCACTGTTGGAGTGCCACAGCTGTGTCGGGGCGAGGGGGGCCGTGCTGATGGGTGGGACTGTCTCCCTCTGCCGTAAGCAGGCTGCTTTCCTGAGGCTCTGGCAAGAGATTCAAGCGCTCTGGGACAGCCCCGACTGTTCAGCCTTTCTCAGCCCTGCACACCAGGCGCTCCCAGAGATCTCCTAGCACGTACCGGGCTACAGACAAGCAGTTTGAGAAGCTTCCTCTTCTGCTGTCCTGCTGGCAGCTTCGTTTCTTTTTTTCCAACTAATGTTTACCTGTTCTGTATTCAAGCTTTCTCTTTCTGCTGCTAGACAAGAAGATTTCGAGAGAGAGTTGCTGAGCGAGGTTCAGTGCTAGGGCAGCTTGCTCTGAAGTTCCTTGTGAGTTCTAACAGACTGGCTCCTTGTGCTATTCCCCTCAGAAACCTATGGGCACCAAGTGTTGTTGCTAAACCCTGATGTATCTTGGACTGGAAGAACGATTGGAATCTATCATGGGGCTGTTGTTCTGTGGAGCATTAGCATGCACCCAGGGCTGTGCAAGGACTTTACAGGCATAAAATATTCAAGGCTTGTGAAAGAAGCTGTTATATAAATTTAGACACTGATTGGCCAGATACATTCATGGAAACGAAACAGCAGCAGCATCCCACTGTTTTTGCAGTGGCTCTCACTAATCTCTAGGCTTGAGAGACTCTTCTCTTCTTTTAATGTGCAGAAGATAGGGAAGGACAATCTCGTTCCTGGGCCAGAGGACACGTGGTGAGCATGATTTGTTGTGAGAGTGTTGACTTGCAGTTTCTCAGACACCTTAGCCATACACTTAGGAACGTGTGTGACCCTTGGGAATGTAATCAGGTGCCTTTGTGGTCTACCTACAGTCTAAATTGTGTTGCTCCCTTTTCACTTGTGTGTAGAATAGTGCTGAAATTTGTTGTTTGATAGCTGGCCAAGATTCTGGCTGATGGAGCACTGGAACAGGTTGTAGAGTCTTCTCTGGAGATTTTCAAAGCTAACTGGGATGTGTTCCTAGGTGATCCTGCTGTGGCAGGGGGTCTTGGACTAGATGATCTCCAGAGGTCCCTTCTGTGGTTCTGTTAATAAGTCTGAGAGAACATAGATCCTGCATATAGTCACCTTTGAAAACATACATCTATAATGTATTAATAAAGCTAAATGGTGCTTTGAGAGATTGGCTTACATTCATTCTGACAGCTGATAATACAGGAGACACTATCTGATCAACATCAACGTGCAGGTCAGTTCCTGCAGAGGCCCTGTGTAGCCCCAGGGTAACGAGCACGCTGTGCCTTCCTGGGAGCCAAGCCTTGAAAGCTGAGCCTTAGAAGGCTGTATAACAGTGCCACCAGCTGATAGCACGAAGTGTGGAGTTTGCTGCTGCAGTGAATCGCTTGAACAGTTACTGGCAGATCAAGTCTGTTGTAAAGCATAAAGCAGCATTCTCCTCCCAGGGTAGCAGATGAAAATCTTCAGACAGATGTGACCTCTGCTTTGAGATCCATCACCGTGTCTGTGTCTGGGGAGGTTGGTGGTGGGGGGTTTCTGGAGGGAGAGTGGCTTGCTTTGGGGAGTCCCTGCAGTTCCTGTGGGTTGCAAGAAGCAATGCTCTGGTTGTGGCAGAAGGATCCATCTCTCTGAGACTGTTCACACAGATAGAAGAATCTTAACACCAACAAACGTAAGTCTCATGTTGTTCTTGGGAGACCCCAAGGCATACAGGGATCAGTGCATTAATTGTTATTGATAACAGTTTGAGTCTAGGTTATTGATCATCAAGTGGTGTTATTTGAAAGCAAATTTATGTATGACATCTGTGATGATCCTGCTGAAGTGATTTATGGTGAAAAGCTGCTGGGAATGTGACCCCGTCCTGAGGGGAAATTCATATTAATAAAAGAAGATATCTGCAGCCCTGAGGAGTTTCTTGCTTAGTTAGTGTTAATTGTTTGCTAACACTCAGCCAGATTAGCATAATGGGAAAGCTCTTGTCATGCAGTCTGCTCTCAGAGCAAGAGAAAAGGAAACAACTGGGAGTCCCTTCCAACACAGCACGTTCAGGAAGCAGTGGTCAAAATACAGGGAGTGATTATGGTCTTACCTTTTGCTGTTAGGTGTAGTCATGCTTGTTAATAAAAACAGGGTCTTCGACTCTGAAGTTCAGTTGGGATTTCATTGATGAAGGACTCTGCCTGCAGTGCATATCCCACGCAGCAGACTGCTGCAAGGTGCTGAATTACTGAGTGGTTGGAGGATCAATGTGTTTCCCGTTTAATGTTTGAATGTCCTCTACCACAGCTTGTTCTTTCCTGGGGTGTAAGGATGTAGAGAAGCAGAGAGTAAGTTTCCCCAGTTTTGGAAGCTACATGTATTTTCCCAGGAGACAGAGGGAAGATGATGTTTGCCTTTTCCTTGGGTCATTCTGTTGTGTTGGTTTTTTTTCCCCATCAGCTGTAGATTCACAGCAAACAACTGGTGGAGAATGACACTTTCATTTGGTGAGCTCCTCTAAACTCTGTCATGCCTTAAAGTTTGCAAGAGCCCTTACCTACCATTTTGTTATTTTCTCTGATTCAGAAGTGGATCCATTTTCACTTGAAAAAGTGGGATTGTGAGCAAGATCGAGGCTTTACAAAGCTGCTTCCTTTCTTTAGGAAGCACTGCTCAATGAAAGCATACTTTGTGAACAGCTCTAGTATTTGTGATGGGCAGAGAGCTTCAGTGCACTTCTGTCTTGTGTGTTCACTCAAACCCACCTTCCTGAGAATGGTTTTGGTCTGGGATGTAATCCTGCTGCCATCAGTGCTGCATGGACAGGTTCAGCACCAAGTGTTCAGTACAGATCATTTCTGTTCACCCTGGCATGCTGTAAAATGTTCTTTCAGGAGACTTTGTTTCACAGGTGCAGGCAGGGATCAAGCAATTTACCACCACCTTTTTTCCTGTTTGTAGCAGAACCCTACCAAAAGCACTACAGAAATCAATGAGAGAATTGCATTTCTTTAGGAACCAAGCACCTGGCTGCCAGTTCTGCAATGCTCTGAGTTTTGTGTTGAAACAAGTTCCTGTTCAAGTGAACTGAGCTCCTCCCATGGAATTCACAGTCACTGTGACCAGCTTCCCTCTGTCACAGACATGCCAATCCCCTTCATTTTCATAATGCTGACAGTGCCTGCAGGTAAATCAGTTTCTTTGTGAGGCAGATTAGCTGCTCTGCTGTTTCATAACCTAACTTGTTCCTGATTCTGGCTCATTTCTGATTGTCCCCTGTGCACAGCTGTCCAGCTGTGTGAGGACAGACTGCCCTAGTCAGAGAAGGGGAAAGTCTAGCAGAAGATGGGTAGAAACCCCAGCAGTTTTAGAGGTGAGAGAGATGCTCTCACACAGGTTACAGCAGTCTCTTCAAGATAAATGATGTGCAACAGCAGTCAGGTTATTAGTGTTTCTTAATGGCTAGTGATTTAAGAGTTCCCCAGATGTTTATACACCGGGAGGAGAGGGTAGTTGTTACGTTGCACGTCCTGCTGGAAACTGGCTGGTCACCCAGTTAACCACTGCAAAGCACCAATGTGTACAAGCCTGATTATCAGACTAAATGTCTTCCATTTAGGCATGTAGAATTTGTGAATGCAGATAATGTTAAGCCAGGAAGTAAGCTTCATAAAAGTTGGGGGCAGATACAAAGATGTGTAAGGTTTTTCACGTACAATCCAAGCATAATCTATACTGCTGTGCTCAGGCATAAATCTGCACAAGCTGTCAGTGTGCAGAGTCCTGCTTCACCAAAGCTTTCAGCAGAATCTGACCCATCGTTTCTGCATGGTGTTAGGATTCCAAGGGGAGTATGGAATTGTGTTGGTAGAAGGAACAGCCCAGGTGCTCCCCACCTTCCAGGCAGGATGTGTGTGTAGTGCGCTGCTTGAGCAGAGGCGTGCAGAAGAGAAGGGGATGAAACTTCCTTGTTTGCTTCCTCCACTTCTTGTCCTAACCAGTTTGCACCAATGGTGGAATAGCAAATTAGCCTCACTGAGTTCACAGCTTCAATCCAAGAACTGCATTTCCTCTTACAACCTGAGTGAGTTGCTAACTCAAGTGGAAATTCATTCTGCTTCTCTAGCTGTTCACCACTGTGGTGCCCAAATGCTGTCCACATCTGCTTTTGGACCCTCTAAGTGGTGATGATTTTCAACAAACAGGTGCTTTTTAATAATGATTTACTTGGTGTGTTGTGTTAGTTTTTCCTTTAAAACCCATTCAGCTGGAATGACACTCAGGAAAGAGTTCAGCCAAAGGTCTATGCAGGATTAAAGCTGGCCCAGGCAGGAGGAGTTGCTGGTGTGTTTAAGAGCTGAGCTGTGGCTCTGCTGGAGAGCACCAGCTTCTTTTCAACTACAGATGTGCAGGGAGATCACCATGTGTGACATTCTAATAACTTTCTGATGAGGATCTACCACTGAAGTCAAACTTCTTGAGGTGCAAACTGTGAAAAGTAGACATGGAAATTAGGTTCTGGTTGCTCTGCAAAGTAAGCAGCAGCAAAGGAAATAAACCACTTCCTTCCAGGTCTTCCTTGCGTGTGATTGCACACTTGTTACAGTCTCAAGCCATCCACCCAAAACCCTCTGCAGACGTCTGCCCTGTGCCTGTGTGTAAGCAAATCAAAGAATTTTTAACTCCTGCTGTAACATTAATGTGGCAGCAAAAGTACTTTTTCAAGATGCAAGGGCAGGTCTTCTGTTGCAGCTCCTGCTTTAGGTTGTCAGCAGAAGACTGGAGTGTGAGACTACAAAAGGGAGGTCAATGTGGGAAAGTGGCTTGTTCCATGAATTAAAAATACTTCTGTATGTTCTGTTCTCAGTCCTTAGGACATTTTGATTAAGAACATCCTTAGGTTGTCTAAACGCTCTCCTAATGAGCACAGAATGAATTCTCTGCTTCCCTCATCGTGCAGTTTCTCAGATATTGCACACTTAGTGCAGCTTGGCTGTGAGGGCACCCTGACACTGCTAAAGCACAGGATCTAGTTCTTGTGTTAAAAGTTCTGACTGATTAAAACTACTTGTAAGATCACTTCATTAAGCAGTGACAGTATCTTGAATGACCATAGTGTCTTCCCAGTAGCTACTTCAATTACTAGCTGGTGAATCATAGGAAGTGATCAAACTCTTAATTACTGTGACATCCGGGAGCCCCGTTTGTGCGCCTCTGGTGCTTGGTGCAGTGCAAACAGTGCAACAGATGTAGTCCTTGCTTCAGAGGATTTCCAGCCTGAGAGGGTGCTGGGGAAGGCATGGGGACAAGCAGCACAGAGGAAAGGGTGTGTCATGCTGTGCTGGAGCTGGCCCTTTGGGAGCAAGAACCAGCCTGCCCCTGTCACTAGACAGCTGGGTTTGTACAGGGGGTGATAAACTAAGTCGAGAGGATCCAGCCATAGACAGTAAGGTACAAGTTGTGCCTATGCAGAACTGTGTCTCTTCAGCTTCTGCATCCCCCTTTGCTCCTCTGCACAGAGCTTTGCTGTAGCATAGGCATTTATACCAAACCACACTGCCACCAGCTTGGAGATCAGGGCGCAGCGCTGCCTCACCTGCTAGGAAAGCAACAGCCACAGCTTCTCTTACTGCTTTCAGTGCTGCTGTAGAGAGTACCACAAGAGACCTAAGCAGCAGCTTAGTGGAGATTTGGCTCAGGAAAAGTCCTTCCAAGAGTAGTATTGGAAGATGAAGAGAAGTACTGGGGACTTAGAGGTAGTTAACTGAAGCTGGCCTGATTGGCATATCCAGAGCAGAAGCCACTTTCTCCTCTTATGGCCACATGAGAGTCAGGAGAAGATAACTTTAAGGCATTACACTGTATTCAGGACTGAGAGGGATGGCTTGTAACAGGTGGGTACCAGCTTTTTAGGATGTCATTTTGCTCATTCAATCTTATTGCTATTTTCAAATGTCCATTAAATAAAGAGCACAGAGTTTTGCCTGCTCAAAATATGAAGTTAGGAAGCAGAGAGGACAGTGCTTGGGTGAGTCAAGAGCTTGAGCTGCCATTTTTTGTCTCCTGAAGTTGCAGATGTTCATGGCTTCTTGGAGTTTGTTTATTACTTCTCTGATTATTTGTACGTGTCAGAAGGGTATTCACCAACCTGTTGCTCCTGTTTATGTTCTGTACCACAGTATTGTATTTCATGAGAGATGACCTCACGGGTACAGCCAAGGGAGTGTACTAGGAACATGTTCCAGGAGGTCTCTCTCCCTTGTGAACGTAGGAACAGCAACTCACCTTAGTCTTGTATGTCATCACCATGCAAGTTCTGTAGCAAAACTCTCTCTTCTGAAATACTGAGCTGCAGGACCTACATGTTATGAGAGTCTGTATTTACAGAAGTGCTGCTTACTTATTCTGGAGAGGTCAGATATTCTTCTGTGATCCTACAGGGAATATAACTAAGCTGTTCTTTTGGATTTGTGCTGGGCATGAGCTCATTCCTACTAGCCTGTGGAGTTTGTGTAGGACAAGGAACTGCAGCAATGAAGTATGGAGTCAGCTTGTGTGGTGACTGATTCTTCCTGGAACAGCCTTTTTAAGGGCACAATGTGTTCAATAAGCTTCCTGCTTGACTGATGTGGATGACTTTCTCAGACATAGGTCAGACACAAATCCTGCTGTTTTGTGGCGTGGCACAGCTCCCAAAGAGCATTAATGTCATGTCTGCAAATGCACTGGGGCCAATTAGCTAATAACAATCTACTGACTTGATTGGATTAATTAGATCATTGCCACTATAGTGGAGAATCTAATTGCTCCTTGGTGTGGGCTCTGGATCTCAGTTACCCAATCAAAATGGCACTTCCCACCCAGATGTCTTCAGATGGTATTTGCACACCTACCTCCCTAGCACTGCCTGATTTCCCTCATCCCTTAGCAGGGCTGCAGGGATTGTGTGCCAAGTGTAGATGTGGCACTTCCAGCGTGTTTTGGGGAGAGCTTACACATACCATGTTGTGCCTAAAATGTCATGTTGTGACAGGGCTTTTCTTTTGCTAAGTAAGTTTGGTTTCCCATGATAATCCCTCAGGTTCATGGGACATCAGCTGTATGATACTGCTGAGGAAACCATCATGTTGCAGTCTCTTCTGAATAAGTCTAGGCCTTGGGCTCCTGGAAAAATAAGAAATAACTTAGTGCCTTTTTTTCCTCTCTTTCAAAATCTGTCTACAGCCTTTTATACTACAAACTGAATTTCTGGTGATCCTTGTATGGCCTGAGCCTCTCACAGCTTCACTCTGGAGAACTAGAATTACTGGATTCTAATTTTTGACAGGAAAACACAGAGACAATCAGGAACAAATGTGACTTGGATTTCTCTCTAGAGCTGGTTTTGTGTGTGTGTAGGTTTTTTGTTGTTGTTTGTTGCTGAATCTTCTCTTGCATTCACAGCCAGGGATGATTCTGGGCTTCCAGAGGACTGGTCAGTATTTTACTGCTCCATGTTACAGTGCTGCTGATATTTTGTTTATGAAATAATATTGACAAAGCCAGCAGGCCCTGAAAGAACAAGGAGAAAGAAATTAACTTGACCTCTCAAAGAAACCAAGCAGCCTGTTCTGTCTGTGGCCAAGTGGCTGCCTGAGGAGTTGGCTCCCACAGCCTGCTTCTGTCTCCTGGGGTAATGGGAGGAGACAGAGAGGGACCTGTGGCTAGTGGATAAAGGAAGACTTGAATGGAAACTGATGTCTCTGGTAAGACCTCACCTGGAGTATTGCATCCAGTTCTGGTGCCCTCAACACAGGAAGGACATGGACCTGTGGGAATGGGTGCAGAGGAGGGCCACGAAGATGACTGAGGGCTGCTGCACCTCTGCTATGAGGACAGGCTGAGGAGCTGGGAGTGTTCAGCCTGGAAGAGCCTAGTAGCAGCCTTCCAGTACCTGCAGGGGGGGGCCTCCAGGAATGCTGCAGAGGGACTGTTTACAAAGGGGTGTAGTGATAGGATGAGGGGCAATAGCTTCAAACTAGAGAAGAGCAGGTTTGCATTGGATGCTAGGAGCCAATTCTGCACCATGAGGGTGGGGGAACACTGCCACAGGTTTCCCAGGGAGGTAATTGAGGCCCCATCCCTGAAGATATTCAAGGTCAGGTTCAACAAGGCCCTGAGCAACCTGCTCTTGTGGAGGATGCCCCTGCTGTCTGCAGGGGGTTGGACTGGACAGCCTTTGGAAGTCCCTTGGAACCCAAACCATCCCAGGCATGAGAGCAGCACGGAGCAGAGCTGCTTATGCTGCAGCAGGATCTGCCTGCCATGCATGCCAAGGACAGCTGGCTCAGACCCAGCTGAGAGAAGGCTGATGAAGCCATGTATGCTGAGAAAGTTGGTGCAAAACAGTGATTCTGTTAGGCCTAGCAGAGCTAAGAAAATCCCACTGAATGTAGCTGACTGTGCAGAGCCATTTTTATGTCCATGTTAAACAGTTGCCTAGTGTGCCTGTGAGCTGCTTTGGGTCTGCAGGATGCTTACCCTGGGTAACACCAGGTGGCTATGTTGTCCACAGCTTCTGGAAGCAACAGAAGTAGTATTGCCTTGGAGTTAATAAGCTGTGCTGGCCCTTCTGTGACCTTTTTGTTTCCTGGGCAATTTCCCATGCAGTGGCACTAATGGATGTGCTGACTTCCATTCTTGCCGGGCAAATGGAGAGCCAATTAAACAGAAGATACTTGAGGATATTAAAAGTATTGCCTTACTTAGGTTTTGTGGTGTGCAGGATTGCCTTGGGCAGTAGCTTCTGTTGTCTCCTTATCTCAGTCCATTGAAGTGTTCAATGAAAGCTGCAGCTTTTGGGTAGCATCAATGAAGGCTGTTGGCATGGCCATTAAACCTAGCCTAGAGACAAGATCTAATATTGTCTAGAGGTCAAAGTGTTGATTGATGGCAGCCATTAACACCATCTGCAGTAAGATATCTTCATGTCCATGTAGTCTATCCAGATCAACAGGTTTCACATCTTTTAGGTTAACCTGTGTGATCCTGCTTCCTGATTCACCCCTGACAGGCTTACACCAGGACTGTCGTCTGGGGCTTCCCCAGCAGTGGGAAATGTCCTTTCATTGGTACTAGTAAGGATGCTTTGAAGCCAAGCCATGGTGCCATGCTGTGGAGGAAAGGGTGTGTGTGGCCCTGGAGCTGAGGGGAGATTCTGCATTGTTTGCTTGCAGTATTTTATGATAAAGGTAAAAGGGCTTCACATCTGGACAGCTGAAGTGCATGGATTAGGAGTCAGTACCATTGCCTGGGTGTCCATGTGCCAGGACTGCAGTGCTAGTATTGGGACATCTGTTGCCACAAAACCTTTGCAGGTGAATGCTTTTCCTTAGTAAGGAAAGCTGCTTGTACCTCTCTGTGGAGGGAGTTGTGTGTGACCTTCGCTGTTCCTGGTTTGCTTTCTGTGTGATTGCAAAATGGTCTTCATTGCTGCAGTGCACTGAAAGCTCATCTTACCCTTCCTGAGCTTAGGGGAGCAGCTTGTGGTGTTAGTATGAGTGGCTGTGGTGTGGTAAGGGGTATGGAAACAAAAACCTCCAAGCTTGGAGCAGATAAAACCAGAGAAGCTGATTTTAAAAGGTGGAAGAGATAAATAGGAAACTGGACTGCATAAGCCAGGGGCTAGGATGTCTGGCACAAACTGAATCCCCACAGCTTGTTGCCAAAGCAGGTTCCTATGTATTCCTTACATTTTGGGGTATGGTTGACCAAGTAAGAACACAAGTGGGCTGAGGAAATGGAAGGCATGCTCTGCCAAGATGACTGACTCACTGGATGAAGGGAGAGCAAGGAATGTTTTGGAGTGACCTCCGGAGGCTAACTCTGACCTGAATGACTCTGTGTTTTTCATCTTACTGTTCACAGACTCTTGTGGGTCCATGTCATGCTTCTAAGATATTCATACAGGAGTAAAAGCTTAAACTGTGTGCCTGAGACTTCCCCATGAGCGTGGCGAGAGACTGGCACAGGTTGCCCAGGGAGGTTGCCCAGGGAGGTGGTGGAAGCCTCATCCCTGGAGGTTTTTCAGGCCAGGCTGGATGTGGCTCTGAGCAACCTGATCTGCTGTGAGGTGTCCCTGACCGTGGCAGGGGGCTTGGATCCTTAAGGTCCCATCCAAGCCTGACAATTCTTGTGACTTGTGTCTGGTCCTTCACACAGATATTGACCCTGGTGCATCAGTGGGGAAAAAACCCCAACAACCCAAACAACTATTGTGTTTTGTTTTCAGTTAAAAAGAAACAAATTGTGCCATGGTCTGGCAAGTTTTAACACCTCACTCCTTTGTTATGTTCCCATCCTACTGATGTGGTTAGAGAAAAAGCTGTTTGAGTCACCCTGCATACTGCTGCTGAAGACAGAAAATTGCATTGAGTCTGCTGAATAATCAGGGTGGGGAATGTGGGGTGCTGTGGCTTGTGGAGTGAGGATCCCCACTTCTCCTGTCTTTAAGGGTGACTGCTCATGGGAGACGTGTAGAGTAGCTTGAAGTCCTGCTGGCCAGGGAGCTGGGCCATGACGAAGCCTGATGCCCGCAGGACAGCATGGCCAAGAGGCTGCTGACCCTGCTGGGGCCTCTGCAAAGGAGTTCACAACTTGTGCCCTCTTCAGAGCTTCAGGTTGACTTTGTGAACTCAGTGAAGCTGACAGAAGAGTTCTGTTGATTTCAGGAAATGAGGATTTTAACTTGAGAGTTTCATCTGGTGCCTGTCAAAGTGAATGAGTAATGCCATTGATTAGGGTGAGCTCAGGAATGAGTCACTAACCCTCTGTAGTCACTAATGGTAAAATACAGAGCTCCTTTTAGGACATTTTAGGATCTCTTTCACATGAACTTCAAAGAAATTATACAGGTCTGTATGAATTACCTTAGCAACATCAGAAGAGAAGAGTTTTCTGCCCTTTGGAAAGTCTCTGGCAGATACAACAGGCCTGCTGCTAAGCAGGGATATATTTTGGGGGACTGTTTGTTGTTGTTTCTTGGGTTTGGGTTTTTTTCCCCTCTTTTAATGAGGCATCAGCTGTTTACTAAAGACTAATTAGAAGAAATGTGTCAGCATTTGTGGATTTGTGCCTTTCATGATTCAAGAGATAAGCCTTCTTTGTTCTTTGTCTTTTCCACTCTCTCTTTCATGAAGTACTTCTTAGTAAACTACTAATTAACACTTTCTGCACCCATATCTGATGGCAGTTAATTTGGAACAGAGAGCCCTTCTTGCTGTAGCTGGTTCTGCCACAAGCCCATCTTGCAAACAGATTTGCCCCAAAGGGATGTTTAGATCCAGTGTGTCTTTGCATGGCAATGCACATGTGGGTGCCAGGTCAGTGCCCAGCAACCAGGAGGCTCCTGATGCTGAACCCTGGGTGCTTGCAGCCTCAGGAGGTTCCCTGCACCGTCAGGATCTTCAAGCGTCTGAAGGTCCCTGCTCCAGGTGTTGAGACCCTGTTGGCCTGACACTTAAGTGCAGAAAGGTATTTGTGTGATCACAGCAGTGCTTGGAGCTGGCTCGTTGTATTTGCACTGACTAATGTATTTCTCAAGGGCAGACGAGCATGTAATCTCCAGAGAGAGGGAGGCAGCAGCACTGGGTCTTGTTTTGGCATCCACTTCGTGTGGCTGGGTTTGCTTACAGCCAGTGTGACTTACACTTAGATGTTCAAAGACAAATAACATATTTAATATGGGGGGAAAAAGTAAATTCTAGGCTTGATTTCATGAGGTGAAGCATTACTTGGAGTTGGAGTGTTTACTTGTTGAAGATCTTGGGTTTCCATTATTCCTGATTGCATCCAGCGGTAAATCCAGTAGTGTCAGAGAGATTTGGTTCCATTAGGCAAGCGAGCATTCAGGAGGTGCTGATCACCCTGAAATGTTAGTAGTGCAGGCAGTGTGTGCCCAGCACAGCCCAGGTACTTGAAGGCATGAAGTTTTCCCCTGTGTTTTGTGCTGGAAGGCCTGATGTGCAGGGAGACCTCAGGGATCTTCCACCCTTTGGTCCCTGCTCGGATGAGAGGTGAGAGGAGCCTGCCCTTCCCTTTGATCCTGGGTGTGCTGTGGCTGCCAACCCAAAGCCAGGAGGGGAGGTGCCTTCTCTGAATTTTACTCTACTCCTAGGAGTCTCCTGTCTCGTTCTGGTCCCTCCTCAGGACAAAAAGTGAGTCAGGCGGATACAGCCTTCCTCCGTAGCTGAGCCTGCCTGCCAGGTGCCTTTCTGCGTGGCTTAAGTTGATCACTGCTTACAAAACATTACTCAGAGTGTCATGAGGCTTGTCTTCAGTACAGATTTAACTTTAGGGAAGTGTGACTGGCAGGAAGAAGTTGGGTGTCCACCAGCTGGGTGCAGACAAAATACTGTGAGTGCTAAAAAAATATAACAATATTCCCTGTAAAACCAGGGGAACTTCCTGCTGCAAAGGGGTGTCCTGGGCCACTATTGCTAGGAAATACTGGTGGTCTGATATTTTAAGGGGAAAACCAGTTTTGTCATGGAGAAAGCCCCTGCATTCTGCTGAGCAGCTTTCCTGAGCACTCGGCTTCTGAAGTGCTTCCCATCCTGGTAATGCAATTTAGCCAAGAGTTGAAAAGCTCCAAGTGAAGAGAAGCTGTGGACAGTCTCCCTGGTCTCCTGAATGTCATTTTCAGCCTCTGGCAAACAGCCCCTCTGTAGCCATAGCTGTGCAGTGCAGAACTGTAAGGGAAATAACATCAAAAGGATCACCTGCAGATTCAAAATGCACTGAAAACTCTCTCTGGAAGGTAAAAGGGACCAGAGGAGAGCAGGACAAAGTTGCCACTATGTCCAAAGCCCCTTTGACAGCTTGTCTTTACTTCCGGACTAAACCTTTGCACAGCAGGTGTAGCTTGTGATTCCTGTGCCTTCACACAAATCTGTAGCTGTCTTGGGATACAGCTTGGAAGGCTCTGAAGTTCTCAGTTCAGTGTCTTCCCTGCAGGCTCTGCCTCCGGTGGACCAGGAGTTTCTACAATAGCAGAGAGAAGCCAGAAGTTTTGGGGTTCAGAGTGTTGAATCCAAGTTGAGTCAGAGATGATCTTCAGCCTGCCTGCCTGTCAGGAATGTTTATCTGCTCTTTTTAGGGAGGAAATTACAGAGCACTCTCTCAGAAGCACGGCAAATGAGAACATTATGTCCTCAGAATACACTTACACTGTGTAAGTGATTGCTGCCTTAAAGCCAAGTGGAGAACAAATACACAACTTCTGCTTGACAAGATGTGTTGCTTTGTTGTTTGGCTGGTTTTGTTTTTCTTTTGTAAGACACAAACAGCTTTCATGTTTTACCCTCCTTCATGTCTGATTTTGGGACAGACAGCTCATGTAGGGCTTCAGCTTTACTCTTCTTATTTTCTTCAGAAGATAAGAGATCGAAATCTAAAGATTTTGTTCTTTTTGAAGTTCATTGCAAGCAATATAATTTACTAGTCTTTGAGGAGGGGAAAAAAAGAGAAAACCCAAAAGCCAAGAGGGAGCAGGGGGGAATGCACACCGAGAGGACACTGTGTGGGCCTGTACTGTGTGTGTCCCTGAATAAAATCAGGAGTGTTCAAAGACTTCGTGAGCCGTGCAGTAGCACAGGGAGGGGAACTACCTCCAGAGAAGTGGGGCTTGATTCCCCTTATCCTTTGTCTGTTATCCAGCCCAACATCAGCAAAAACCTACTACAAAGAATATGTAGCTTTAAAAGTAGATCAGAAAACAGAGAGGGGAAAAAAGTGAAGTATTTTCTAGGTACTCAGATGAGGCAGAATAGATGCCTGTGGTCAGAGAGGAGGAGTGAAAGGTTGAACTTGGAGCTTCAGTAAGGTATGAAAACTCACACTTAGGCTTCCAGCAGTAGGTGGTGTTGTTTATGAGGAGATCCTGACCTGCTTGTTCCTCCCTGCCTGCAGCTTCCCAGAGGTCACCTTCTGCTCAGAGAGCTCCATCAGAAACAGAAGTAGGAGAGAGAATGAAGGGCTGTCTGCGACTCCTTCATTTGCACTGTGAAAAACCTTCCAAGAGAGCAATAAAAATGGCATGGACATGCCTTCTCCTCCTCTTCCAGCAAGTGTGCCCATGCCCTTGCTAGCCCCTCACAGGATTATGCTTGAAATCTGTTGTTGTGATGAAATTTCCTGTTTAATGGAGGAGCTCTAATGCTGGAAGCATGGATGGATGCAGCAAGTGGGCGTTTGCCTAGGTCTACTCTTTTCCCTTAAAACTGCATCTCTGGTGTTTGTGATTTCAGTGCTGTGTGGATTCTCAGATACTGCCTCAAAGACTTGTTGTAGTCTCCTCCTTTCTGCCTGCTCACTGCTGGTCATTCCTCCATCCATATAAACAGAAACTTGCAAGCTGCGGCGTAGAATCCCTGGTGGAAAGAAATGCCCTGGAAATAAAGTAGCTAACTACATTGTTTCTACCTTTCAGGCACGTAGTTTTTTATGTGATAGAGCAGAGGAATCAGTGAGTAAACAAAAAGGAAGAACCAAAAATGAAGACCTCTTGCACTCCTGACTGTGGCAAAGTTAAATGTGAAGCTAAGGTCCATCACACGGCCTGAACACTTGCCAAAGCAGTCAGCCCCCTCTATGGCCACAGAGTGGTGTGAGTCCCCACTCTCTGATAAAGGGGCTTGCACAGGAACCCACAGCAAGGAGCGTTCTTTTGGACAAAGCTTGACAAAATGTACTGTATTTAGACTTGTACTTTTCCACTGTTGAATCCTTGCACCTCAGACCTCTGCAGAATGCCCTCAGGGAGACACACATCGCTGTACTCGGTGAGGAGGCAAGGCAAGGTGTGTCTGGCATGAACAAATCTTTCTCAGATGCTTTAATCCTACTGCATGCTGGGTTTGCTCTGCAAATAATTAACAAGAAACTGTTCCCCTTACCCTTTCCTCTTGATTAACCCTCTTCTGCCCTGGGTACTAGGTAGTGGAGTGAAAGGAGCAAAGTGCAGGACTTGCAGCAGCACCACAGGGGTTCTGCTGTGAACTCTTACAGATCCCTAGTCTGTATTCTTCAACCAGCTTCCCTCTTGACCCAAAACCAAAGCTGAGCTGAGTGTTACCCAAGAAGCCAGGAGCACCATTTTGACTGTGTCCATTCACTAGATTTGAGTGCCTTGGAGCTAAGCCATTACATCAGGGCCAGCCCAGTCAAGTACTTCTGCACCAGAGGAATGTACCAGCATGAGACCACCGTTTGAATGTGGTTAGTAAAGCTAACCCCAGAGACTGTACCTTCCTAGAGGTCAGCAGTGCAAGATTGGTTCCTGTAGGAGCAAAGGAATCCTCTCGGAGTATGTGAATTATGATCCTGTATCCTTTCTCTTGGAAGTCAGCTCAGATGTGGTCAGTAACCTCTTCCTTCACTTTTGCATTTTGTCTTGGAGAGCAGTGGCCATGGGTTGTAGTGGAAGATAGGACCTTAAATGCTCACAGTCTGTGGCAAACCTTTTTACCAGTGCATCGTATTAGGAGGGATCGAGTGAGGCCAAGTGTTCAAGAAAAGCAGCCTTTAAAGAGGCTATTTGATGCTAAGCTAATATATACTTTGGTCTCTCCTCAGTGCAGCTTCAGGCACTTTATTTGTGTTTACATCATCAGCTGCATACAACTATTATTATTAATTCAGTGGTTATGTGGGAAACAGTCTGTGCTCAGCAACACAGATATCAAAGACAAGGGAGGGAGGAAAAATGAAGCATTTAGCATTGTGACTGTGCACAGCAGCTGCACTGTGGTCAGGGCAGCTACCATGATGTCTCCCTGGGAAAACTGGGAGAGTTAGGTAGTTTATTTCATTAAAGCTGTTTCAATTGACAGACCTCTTTTGAGTGGGAAAAACTGTTCTTTTGGCTTTGTTTGTACACTTTCTTTTTAGGATGTTGTTAACCAGTTAGGTAAAGAACAAGCTTGCCAAGCAGGCACTCTGCAGCTTGTTTACTCTCATCTGTGAGAACGCTTTGCCACTCGGAGCTTTCTGCTGACTCCGTGCTGTGATAGTTTGATCAGCTATCAGAGAAATCAAATGTTCCCTCCCCAGCACTGCAGTAGCTCATTCTCAACTTGCACAATGCTCTCTTTTCACTGACAGCTCCATATTTTCACTACGGAGTCAGCCCACTGAACATCTGAAAGCTTAATTTAGAGAAGTACGATGACATTAGCTAAGATATTTCATATGTTAGACCAAAGTGGAACCGTGGAAAGCCTCAGCCTCTGAGGAATGTAAAGTACAACTGAATCAATTGGTTGCTACTTTGCTTCAGTAATGAAGTGGCTCACAGGATCATTCAGCTGCTCACTAATGGATGGAGAATTTGTTTAACTTACTGATAACTGTTTGCTGAAGTTCACTTCTTTTCTTCTCCTTCCACAAACATCATTACTGCCTGAAGCAGGGAGCAAATGAAACGAGCTGATTCTCAGGTAAGTTTGGGTGTGGTTGAGTGTCAATATGAGAGAGAGGGAGGGAGCATCATCTGAAGATGATTTGGAGCCCATCCCTATGGATCCCTGTGTCCTTAACCTTAGAGTAGTGTTTTGATGTTTTTCTTCTTGAAGCATGGAAAACAAAAGGCAAAGATCTTTCAGTCTGAAGAAGAGAGGGTTCCAAGGAGACCTTATTGTGGCCTTCCAGCATCTGAAGCTGGGGAGGGACTTTTTAGGCTGTCAGGCAGTGATAGGACTGGGGGAATGCATCAGAGTGGGAGGAGAGGAGATTTAGATTAGATGTCAGGAAGAAGTTCTTCCCCATGAGGGTGGTGAGAGACTTGCACAGGTTGCCCAGGGAGGTGGTGGAAGCCTCATCCCTGGAGGTGCATAAGGCCAGGCTGGAGGTGGCTCTGAGCAACCTGATTTAGTGGAAAGTGTTGATGCCCATGACAGGGGGGTTGGAACTAGATGATCCTCGAGGTCCTTTGCAACCCTGACAATTCTGTGAGTCCTGTGATCTTACAGACAAAAGAGTTTCAAACACTGGAGATCAGTCTGAGGATGGTGATGCTAAAGAAATCCAACTCTCTGCTTTATATGTGTAGACAGGAATACTTTTGTCCTTCATGGACTGCTTTTTGACTCCCAGCAAGACTGACTGGCCAGCACAGTTATGTTTTCACTGCCTTGACTGCAAGTTTCTGCTTGAGAGCAAGTCTGGAGTGTCAGAGAAGCAGTTGATGTGAAGGGGAGTCACAGCACATCCTGGTGGCACCATCATCTGCTGCTTTGAACGTTCTTCTTAAGGAAAGGGGAACATTAATTTTGAGGGAGGAAAGGACAACATTGCTTTGCAGTAATACAAACTATAGCTGCTGCCTAATATTTCTAGGAATTTTTAGCCTCAAATGATGCAAAATGTCTCTGTGAAATGCAAGAGGCATGGCAGACCACAACATTGAGCAAGATTTTCTTGTCTGCAGCATGCCAATGCAATCTGCCCTCTGAAGTCTAATTACCTCTTTCAACAGGCTTGTGTGATTGTGCAAGCTGCTTGCAATTTCTCTTCCTAATTATTTTTCTTTAGTAATAATGCTGATACTTGGAGAAATACTTTGCTACCATAACAAATTGGGGGGGGGGGGGGGAAGTTAGAGAGTGCAAACACTGCTGTGAATATCAGATGTAATAAATGGTGTTTCCTGGCACAGACCACCCTCCAGGCTAGCTGCCCAGTGATGCTGGTTTGTTGACTGAGACACCATTATCCTGAGCCAGACCACATCCAGACCCTTTTGGTCATAGTGTGTCATGGTAGCACTTAGTTGTGCTGAACACAGATCATTACATTGCTCCTCAAATCGCTCTTTGTATCACCACTAGAGGCTCACTCCCCTCTGCTGTTTCATTCAGCACAAATCCTTCCCATGCATCTGCCAAACCACTCATCCGCTGCCCTGCAGCACTTGCCGGTTTGTTTTGCAGGCTTACATGCAGGCCATGTAGGAGGGGTACCAGCAAGCCCTTGTGTCACCCAGTCTGAATCACCTTGAAAAGTGAATGGCATATCTTGTGCTCCCTGTCATCAAACCTATTAAAAGAGATATTAAATGTTAAGTCTGTTGAGAAATAGTGAACTGTGATGTGCTGTCTCCAGGTTCTAATTGACCTCACCAGTTTTAATCATGTAAGTAAACACTGCTTGCCTCAGAAGCACCCAGCACTGTAAAATCAGACTTCTTGCTAACTTGTTTGCTGGCTTATAAAGGCAAAACCTTTATTAGAATAAACCTTTATTAGAATAAACCAAACCAGGTTGGAAGAGACCTTCAAGATCATCGTGTCCAACCCATCAACCAATCCAACCCACCCAAACAGCTAACCCATGGCACCAAGCACCCCATCAAGTCTCCTTCTGAACACCTTCAATGACGGCGACTCCACCACCTCCCCGGGCAGCCCATTCCAATGGGCAATCACTCTTTCTGTATAGAACTTCTTCCTAACATCCAACCTGAACCTCCCCTGGCGCAGCCTGAGACTGTGTCCTCTTGTTCTGGTACTGGGTGCCTGGGAGTCTAACCTAAGTCTGCACAGAAAAATGCAGGAAAGGTCAGTAGCATTCAGTGTCAAACTTACTATCATCTAACTTGAGAGAAAAACTCTTCTCCTGTGCCTTAGAAAACAAAAATACTTCTGCTGCGAAAGAAATGATTGCTTGAAATACAATATTTATTTCCAGAAGTGGTGTTGAGTTTGAAGTCCTCACCCAGAGAATGCTGACTATAAATGGCACAGTAAGAAGCCTGGAAAGTTTATGGTCCTGAGGATACCACAGAGGACCATATCTTAATGTAATAATTTCTCATAGCATAGAAACCGAGGTGTGCATCCTATGAAAACAAATGGTGCACCTACACTACAATTATAGATATAAAGGCTGCTGACAGCTGAATTTGGCAAAGGCAGAGAAAAATGGAAAGTCAGTCAGAGAAGGAAGTACATACCAAACAAAATAGCCCTGTTGAATAATGCAGAGGAAATGGGAAGGATGGAGGATACCAAACATTTAAAATACTGGTAGGTGAGTGGATGCTGTGTGTCCACTAAATCACACCTGCAACATCTGTGTTCATCTTGAAAGCAAAATGTTCTGTTCCTTTAATCATCTCTGTGGCTCTTTCAAGCAGTTCCTCGAAGTCCTTCTTGAACTGAGGGACCCAGAACTGGACACAGTATTCCAGATGTGGCCTCTCCAGGGCAGAGCTGGTAACTGAACTAAACCAAAAGTAAATCCTGGTTCCTAAGCAATTTCCCAAAGTGCTGAGCAATCAACACATGGATGTTGGAGCCATAAGGCAGAAGTGATCACAGCTGGTTGGCACAGTCCTTGCCTTTCTCCTCATTTGGGCACAGAACACAGTTTTTGAGGAAGAATATTGTGGTCATGTTCCTATTCTCTGTGCTTGGCCAAAGAAAGCAAAGTAACAGCTCCTAGCTCTTGGTGCTGTGCTTCAATAGTAAGAATATCTTGCCTGTGGTTTACAACGATTTCAGCACAGTTTTGTTCCAGATTTTGCTAAACTTCCTAATTTTTCAAGTAAGACTTTTGTAGATTATTAGAGGACTGACTATGACACAGTTGTGAGACTTCGGTGAGCAAATCTTTGGTGCTGCTGTCTTTTGGTAAAGATCACCTTCTGTTTGGTCAGTCACACATGAATAGACTTTCATACTTAATGACAGACTCTATCCAGGCTCAGATTTTTCAACAGGTGGAATATTCAACCTGAGTTACAGGCTTGTCTCAGTACCACTCTCTTCTAGGCCACTTAGTCTCTCAGTTGTAAGAGTCCTTCCATTCCTGACAGCATGGCAGTGAGGTATTTAGGATTTGTAAAGAAAGCATCTCTTTTGCTAGAAGTCCTGAGTTCTAAAGATTCCCTGCTGGTTCTGAACACCAAAGAATCACTTATCTCACATGTGCACGTGGAGGAACAGTGCTGTGAAACTCCTGTGCCAACCATTTGTATTACAGAGTGTGAAGCAGCATCTGTGGAGTCGGGGTGTGAGCAGCCTCCTCTCCCTGCCTGCCAGCAAGCTTGGCATGCAGCTGTGCCAGCACAGAGGCATGTTTGTTGTGCTAAAGCTGCTGTAGGATACATGCTCTGCCCTTTTGGGGTCACCATTTGCTTCTCAGGCCAGTCTACAGCCTCTCTACTTTACCCAGGATGTTTGGCAAAATCTGTTGGTTTTCCTTCTGGTTTCTCCCTAACGCTTGGACATCTGAGAATTTTCTGGCAGACCATTTGGATTCTTTTCCATACAAGTTCCTGACCTTGCTACTCCACACACTTGATGTTTGTGACTCCCCTTTAAAAGAAGTTATCAGCATCAGTGGCTGGTGAGAATGTCAGTTTTCTGGATGAGGAGAGGCCACACCAACTTCTTTTCACTTCAGAAAATTAAGACAGGGAGAAAAATGAAGAAAAGAAGAAGAGCTTTCTTCCTCTGTGCTTCCAAATCCGTAGCATTTGCGGTGTCTCATACTAATCTGAGCCTCTCAGCCTGTCCTGCTAAGCTTCCTCGGTCTGTGTAGAGACTGTGTTTCTGAATTCTGAGGTAATGAAGTCATGGACAGCCTTCACACTGCTTAGCCAGCTAGAAGCCAGGTATTTCATTTTTGAGGATAAATTGTAGCGATTGTCCCCAAAAGGACAGAATGAGTAACCCTCCACAGGTTTCCTACATGATACAGGAGCAAATGAATCAGGCACGTGCCTGTGATGTGGTAGCAGTGGGGGAGGGAAGGGGAGAGAGACAGCAGATGTTCCTTAAGAAGCAAGATTTAACAAGGGACATAAAAAAGCAGAGCTCCCTCCTCATAAGATCAACATACTCCTCCTTGGGTTTCATTCCAAAGACAACTCCAGGAATGTCCTGCACAGGTGCAGATGGATCTGGAAAAGGTAGGTACAAAAGGCTTTCATACACTTACATGCTTAAGGAAAACAACCACAAAAACACTTAGGAAAGAATGAAACAGAATTCAGCTCTTTTTAAAGTGCTCCTTAATCCTAGACTGCACTGCCTGAGCCGGAGCAAGTGAAACAGAGAAGCAGCAACTCTTACTACAAGGACAAAATCACCACTGTGAGGCTCAGCTGTTGCCATTATCCTTATTCTGGCTTCCAGTAAATTCTGATGGTATTTTTGACCCATTTGTCTAAAAAATATCACTTCAGACAGCATTCCCATTTGGAGCTGGCATTGCATGGCTGCTCTTCGCCTCTCCTTTAATCTTCTTTCTCCAGGTGTCTGAGAAGAATATTCTTGTTCAGATCCATTGAAAGGATCCTTGTGTCTTAGATGTTTTCTTGTCTAAAGGTTGCAGCTACAGCTGATAACCTGTAACTAAAAGACCTGATGTTTTCTGAACTGGAAACTGGTCCTGGTGCCAGGTGAATATAATGGGAGCATGTGGCAAGCAGTCAATTATGTCTTCAAACAGACAGAACCTGTTGGTTATATAAAGTCACTTCAGTGATTATTAAGACAAGCTTTTCACCCCAAGGCAGGACTATGGCTTTCTAAACTGTGTGCATCTTGCTATAAATAAGAGGAATACAGCTGGTCATGAGGTGGCCAGATACTGATCACAGTATCACCAAGGTTGGAAGAGACCTCAAAGATCATTGAGTCCAACCTGTCACCACAGACCTCATGACTTCTTTGTCTTAATGACATGAATCAATGCTTTTGATTCTTATTTCTGTTGCTTAGTCTTCAGAAATGGTGTACAACTTCAATAACCTTCTCCTACCAGAGGTATAGACCACTTTATTATTATCTGGCAATGTAGAAAAGCCCATTGTGAGTTGGAATCTGGTCCTGTTGTTTCTAAATAACTATCAGCAGCCTTCTTACATGGGCACAGCACATTAACAACATGATAATCATTCCATGAGTGCTAAGGAAAGAATAGTTACAGTTCCATGAAAAAAACACCAAAACTGCCTGAGATTCAAATACTTGATGAATAATCAATTTTCTGATCACCTTTTGTAAGCAATTATTTATCACTTGCATAATGTGTGCCTCTGTGGAGGATGGGATTAGCCAGTAAATGCTGTGGAGTCCCCAGTTATACTCTCAGTATTTTCCACATTCAGTTCTCCTCAGAGTGGAGAAACCTAATGCTGGCTTGTGATACCTTCACCTTATGCAGCTTCCACGGAAGAGCCAGATGTGAAATACTACAAGGACTAAGGTGCATTTTTCTCCTGAGGAAGCTAGTCTCCTAAAAGAGATGCTGTAGTGGGTTCCTGGCTTTCTTGTTATTTCTACAGTCAGACACAAAACATAGCCTATACTTCAGTGTCCCAGTTTGGAATCAAGGACTACTGCATTCCCCTGTTGCTCATGTTTACTCTGCTTTGCCCTTCCATTGTCACCTTTCCTGCTGAATAGTGAACAGCATCAATGGTCCAGGTGGAAACTGGCCCTCATTTCATTCTGATCTTGCAGAGAGCTGGTCAGTAAAACCAGAACTATAACCCTAGCTACTGAAGTCTGAAGTTCCAGGTCTGCCCTTTCTGAGGCTAGTGTGCAGATGGTAGCTTCCCTCTCGCCGAGTGCCTAATCTGAAAAGAGGATGTGGTATTGTGAAACCTGTGTGGACAGACACACCTACCTCAGTTGGCTCTGTAAAGAACCTCTTTGAAACACACCCACTCCCTTCATGTCACCTACTGTTGCTCTCTCCATCTTCTCCCAAATGTATAGTGACACCGAATTGCCCTTTGGAGCTATCTGGACCTTCTTAACCATGAGAAAAATAGATTTGTGCACCCATTCTTACTTCTAGAACTGTGTGCTTCTGTACTTCATCTTTCAAGTTAGTGGATAAACAGGGAAATATGACTGAGAATGTGGGAGTTTTGCATGCCTCAGTTCTGGTCTCTCCTTCAGGGGCTGCGTTGTATTTAAATTTTGCTGAAAGAGCATAGGGAACAGACTGCAGTCTGTTTATCTGTATCTTAAGAGTTTAGCTTTTTCACTGGGGAAAAACCAGCAAAACCAACAAAATGATTCCTGAACTATTTCACATTGCTAACTGCAGGTTCCATTCAACATGGAGGGAGAGGTTAGGCTTTCATGCATGTCCTAATTCAAATCCCTTTTTTAGCCACTCATTATAGGTTTTGAAACCACATAAGTGGTAGGGTCTTGACCAAAGATGGTAATTTAGAACACTTAGCAAAGGCATGAAGCATCCTCATAGCATCACATGAGAGTCAGTGCCTCCAGAATACATAAGGAAGCTTAAATGAGGCATTTGAATGAGGCTGTCACAATTAGAGACTTGTGTATATGTTGCTTATATACAAATGAACAGTGACCAATTGCCAAACGACACTGGTATTTTCACCTCAGGAGGCATGTACAAACCTTGTTTCTCACAAAGTAAAAGAGGGGCTTTGTGTTAGTGCCTCCTGTACTTTGCCTGCAGCTTGCTAGCACTGGAAATTTGGCAAGATGACTTGCAGGAGGCCCATGGCCTGTATGCCAGGCATGTGAACTGGCCATGACCTAAGGCAGCTTGCACAGCATCTACTGCTGCTTTGCCTGGATTAGCTGCTGCAATTTCTGCTTATTCTCACAACCAACAGATCTGTCCCCAAACAAATCGTAGGTCACTGCCCCTTGCTTTGGTTTTCAATATATATTCTTTTTTCCTCTGAAATGCTTGTATATAGAATTCTGTATTCAGACCTTGGGAATACTCTTGCCTCATTGTGTCCTTTGCTATTGGGCCAAAACTCATCCCACTCCCACCCTTCTCTCTATTACCAGTTCTTATAGGATGCAGCCCAAGCAGCAGTCTGTCTGCTCTGGTTTGGGACTTTGGGATCTAGCTACATGAGCAGGTTGTGCCCTTATTTACAGCCATGGATTAGCATAATGTGTTATTAATTGTTGCATCTGCATAAATGCAAACATGCTCTGTCAGCCGTTTCTGTAGCTGCTGAAGGTGTTTTGTGTCTAGCACTGATATGAAGGCATCTCCACCTGAGCCACAGTTTCACTCTCACACTTTGAGCTAGCACACCATGGCAGTGAAGACAAAGAGGCTGGCCTGTAACTTCCTCCTTCGCTCCCAACCACTTCTGCTCTTCGGTTGCTTTGCAACTTGTGCCTCTGCAAGTGTTTACACACAACTCGCCCAGGGCTGGATCTGATCTCAGTGGGGATGGAGAAGTGTGTCTAGTTAGTTTTGACTAAACTAAAAGATGCTTTTAAATGGATCAGCTTTACTGCACAGTTCATACACCTGATAAAGGAATGCTCATGCTCACACTGGCAGCACAAGCAATTAAGAGCTGGTAGAACCAGCTCCTTCTTTTGGAGGACCAGTTTTAAGGGGTTGGATTACAGATGACACAGTTTCTGCACTGATACCACAGGCCAGAAAACAAACCCAGAAGAGATCCTTGTTGAATTCAGAGATCAAACACAAACTTAGCCTCCTTCTTGTTTCTAGACACTGAAGATGTAAAGGCAGTACGATCAAGTTTCTGCAAGGGGGCTCAAGTTGAAGGAGAGTGTAAAAAATCATTGTATTGTATTTGTTTTCAGTCAATGTCAGAAGGGACACACGTTGGTTATGCACAGTGTCTGTGTTGCTCCTACCAGTTAAAAAGTCAAGGAATGCTGCAAGGATTTTCAGGTGGACATGGCTGTCATCTGAAGTCCCACTCTGTTAGATTTCATGAGTGATTTTATAAATACAGACTGGAGATGTTTGTTAAACCTTGCTGTCAGAGCAGGAACAGCATCTTAAAGCTCATGTTAGATGCATTGGATGTTTGTGTTGAAGATGCCTACTGAAGTAGTATAGTTCTGACTATCCTTCACAATGTAATAATAACACCTGCATTACCTTAATGCCTTAAAACGTTATCAGTAGTCAGTGAGTGTCATGTCTCGGAGTGTCTTTTATCAGCACAGACACCTAAATCTCGATTATATATACATATAAATATATATATATTTAAGAATGTTCAACAGAGGAATTTGTTGTTCCTAAGTAAAAACACTGCTGAAGAGATGCTTTTGGGCATGGGCAGTGGTTTTCAGTACGATGAAAATCGCATTGCAGTAATAGGTGATCATTTTATACTTCAGTCAGACTGTGTGTGAACAAAGCAGATGAAAGCAGCTAAAAGGTAACAAATTCATGGCTATCAAAACATTTACCTTGAGTGCTTCATCAAAATGTTGGCTGAATCTGAATCTGCAGTCTTTGTTATTGCAATATAATGATAAACACTGCAAAATACGGGCTTGAAAGAGGGGAGAAGAAAAAAAGGCCACACAACTATTTCAGACTGCCTAAGAAATACATGCAGCCAATAAAATAAGAGGCACTTGTGTGGCTAGACTGCTGGTGGACAAACCAGCTCCAAGCTTCAGTAGTGTTGAGTACCACAGCGCTGATATCGTGGCTGGTGCAAAGCTGTAGGTAGATTTTGCCTAAAACAATCAACAGGGCAAAGGACCAGCCATAACTTCTTCACAACAGAAACACTGTATTGAAATGAACACTAATTACCGTGTTTAGGGCAAGACAGTTCAGGTATGCAGAATAGTTTGTATACTAAATATCCAGTGGTGCTTAGCCCATGCAGTGACTCTGCAGTTCCTGATTTATTCATGAGCCCTGGAGCAGACAGATTACACATCCATTTCTACTGGCAGCTTGGGGGGGGCAGCTAACGCGGCTGAAAATTTCTTGTTCTGTTTCAGTGGAAAGGTTCTATTTGAAACAAACAAAAAAGTCTTGAACATCATTATCTCCTGATCAGGACCTGATTTAAGCAGTAGAAAGGTTGATTTGAGTGTACTGTTTACATCAAGTAACCCTCAGGAATCAGCACTCCAAAATGCTGACGCTAAACTCTGATTTAATTGAGCAGCTGCTACAAGTGAATACAAGTGGAGATAGCTCAGCACTTTGCTCCTCTGTTCTGCCTGTACACAATAGATTTGGCTCAACAAAAGCATTTTTGTTAAAGAATGCTTTCATTTGCAGCTAGATGCAGCATGTAATTACATCATACTCAGATTAGAATATAAGCATGCACATTAGCTTACAGTTCTCCATTCATAAGGCCTGTGGCACAGGTAGTAAATGGCAGTGCCTCCAGTCCCAGTGTGTGCAGAATGCACAGTGTAAGGCAGATTTTAATAACGAGATTCAAACCCGTAGAGATTTCTTTCTCTGTTACAATGTTGGACCATCTTCTAACTGGTTTTGTTTCCTCAAACCTTACAAGTTCCAAGTATTGTGAGGACAGAGAATGCAAGGGTACAAACGAACACCACAGATCCAACCTCCTTTCCAAAAAGACACATTTGTATATGTCCTAAGTTCTGTTGGAAGACTGAAGTGATGTAGTCAGCTGGGAGGTTGATGCTCAAAGGACAGGTGGACATGGCTGTGCTGGCACAGCAAGGACGGTGGTGTCCTTGTCAGCAAGAAAGTTCGAGGGATCAAAAGCTTGAAAGGCAAGCCACAATGTCACAGATGGCCTTGGTGCCATGGTTCAGTTGTTTAGGTGGATTGGATTGGTTGATGGGTTGGACGTGATGATCTTGAAGGTCTCTTCCAACCTGGGTTATCCTATTCTATTCTATTGTTTCACAGTTACAGGGGGAAACCATCTCAATATCCACAATGTGGTTTTAAAAGACACTGCCTTGATTCTTGGTTTTCATTCTGCTTAGTAAAGGGAAGCTGAGGCACAAAAGCTGGAAGTTAATCGAAAGCTTTGCAGCACTGGTGTAAAGCAGTGAGCTTTCACAAAACACAGCTAAACGCCCAAAGGGCAGGTAAGTCCATCGGGATGTACAGGTGGCCCTGAGCGGCCTGACACGAACGGGAAGCCACGTCGTGGTGACAGAGGTGGTAAGGAGTCTACTGTTCCTGGCTGTGGTGCAGCCTGCACCCCTAGGCGCCTCGTCGGGCAGCAGACGGGCCATCCTCTGGGCGCAGCTGGGAGGTCTGCCTCCCCCGCACCGCCTGGAAGCCAGCGGCTCTGCCGGCGCTGGGGCAGCTGCGGGGCGAGTGAGCCGCGGGGAGGCGCTTCCCCTCCGCCGCAGGGCGGCCGTGGCTGTGGGGTGGGGGTGGGCGCGGACCCCCTTGCTGCCGCGGCCCCGCACCTCCCGTCGCGCCGCTCGCCCGGCTGCCGTGCCGCGCCCAGCCCCGGCGGCGCCGCGGCTCCTTTAAGTGGAGGCGGGGCCGAGCCCCAAAGTTTGCCCAAGTTGTGGAGCGGGGCCGGCGGCCTCACGCAGCTGGGTGTCCGGCCCGGCCATGCGCCCCCCCGGCCGGTAGCAGCCCCTCGCTCCCTGCCGCCGCCATGGACTACCTCACCGCCTTCACCGGCAAGGGCGGCCGCCTCCTGCGCGGCACCGCCAGCCGCCTCTGGGGCGCCGTGCCGGGCGGCCTCCGCCAGGTCCGCTGCCAGGACGGCCGGAGCCGCGGGGCACCGGGCCCCGCCGAGCCCGCTCCAGGTACCGGCGGGGCAGGGGCTCGGGGATGCGGGGGGCGGCACGGGCAGCGCACGGGCAAGGGCAGGGGGCTCGGCTTCTGGTTCCTTTGGAGCCCCCCGGCAGGGGAGCAAGCTCCAGGGGAAGCGAGAGGCAGCGGCAGTAAGGAGGGCAGAGGGTCGCTCCCCAGCGGGGAATAGCCCACGGCTCCCCGCCCTGCCCATCCGCGGCGGGGAGGCCTCCATCGGGATGCCCTCTCTGCCCCCCGGGCCGCGCCGGGGCGGCGGTGAGCGCAGCTGAGCGGCCGTGGGAGCCTGCGAAGGGGAGGCGTGGGAGGGCTGGCACATGGGCACGGCCTGCCCCGCCACGGGCTGCCCTGCTGCCCGCGCCCCGCCACGGGCTGCCCCGCCACGGCTGCCCTGCTGCCCGCGCCCTCCGCACGGGACGCTGCGCCTCGGAGGCATTGCACCCCGGACCGGGCTGATAACGAAAACCCTTTGCTCTCGCGGAGTCTTCCCGAGTGCAGTAGCACTGCTGCTGCGTTTGCTGTCATTCCTTCTTCTCGCCTGCTTTTATTGGCCAGGGTGAGGGAAAGCGACTGGGGCGCAAACTCGTTGCTTTGAGAGCTCCTTTGTGTACCGGGTGGGTTCTTCCTTTCGAGTGGTCCTGAAGAACAGGCGGCAGTACTTTGAAAGTAGGTTTGGTGATAGTGAAGACAGAAGTAGTACACCTGCCTGTTAGCGGTCCAACAGGTCAGTCAGGAGACAGTGACTGCTCTTGGCCTGGGAGTACGGGGGCTGCTTTTGTTACCCCCTTCCTTCAGAAGGTCTTTGGGCTGTAAAGACAGATGGTGTCACTGAGCAGAAGTGAGCACTCTGATGGGAAAGCAGTACCATGAAAAGTGGAAAGGTGGGCAGCAAGTGCATGCAGACTGCGCAGACGAGGACAGCGCAGTAAGGACTCTACCAGGCAGAGCTATTGGTGGGAGGTTAAAAACATCTGTGGCATAACTAGTAAAAGCAGCATGGTCAAAGGACTGGTTGGAAAGAAGAAGACATCTGAAGTTAGGATTGAAAATGTTCTATAAAAATCTGAAGAGTAAATGTGAATAGCAAGTGCTTTCCTGTGTCAAGAAGATCTGTTTTAGGTGATGGTTGCATGTTTGTCATAGTTCGTAGGTAAGGTTGAAGTCGTATCTCTGCTGAAAGAAACTAATGAAGCTTCATTGTTCCTTTAGGTTATTTTGGAAGAGTAGGATTGTACCAAGAGAAAGAAGATCAGCTACTTAGGATAGCCAGCAAGGCAGTAGGAACACCTGTGCAGATGTAGTTGATGTCTGTTTGTGTGTCTTGACTCAGGCTCCTCACACAGACAGGAAAATAGGTAACCAGCTGTGCTGGCAGTGACACTTTCTTCCTTCGCTCTGTCCCTCCCCTCAAAGACACAGGGAGAGAAAGAGATGGTAATCTTTTTTTCAGCAGTGACATGAAATATCTTGAGTAAGGCATCTGCAGACTTCACACCTTGTTGACACAGATCACATAGTCTTTTTCAGGAGCAAAATGTCAGTGAAACTCCTTAGCATCTTCTAGTCTTCAAATCAGTGACAGGGTCACTATGCAAGCTGTTAGTCTCAAGTGTCTCCTGTGATACACGTCTTCTCTTGGAGGGAAAAGCTCTCTGTGACTTTAACCCCCCCTTTCTCACAGACAAAGGATTAACTTAGACTGCACTATGATGTTTTGACTTTTCTCTAGCTTTGAGCAGGGAGTCTATCTCCTGAGATACTTCCATGATGTAATTCTTAAATGTTATGTTAACAAAAGATTACTTGATCCTGGAATTCAAGGTGGGCTTCTGTATGCATGGAGTTGGATGTGGCTTTTTGACAGAACCAGAAGGGTTTTTCCCTCACCTAGGCAATGCACACTATGTGAAGCAGTTAGATCACAGAGTCATAGAATGGTCCAGGGAGGGGAAGGGACCTCCAAAGGTCATCTAGTCCAACCTCCCTGCAGTCAGCAGGACATGCCCAACTAGAGCAGGCTGCCCAGGGCCTCCTTGAGCCTTACCTTGAATACCTCCAGGGAAGGGGCCCTTGCATGCTGTCATCTTTTCCTTCACAGGATTCCTGTTAGCTATGGGCAGACAGAGATTCTTAAGACAAGAATTCCTCTGGCAAGTGTTTTGCTGGCTTTCACAAACCACCTGTGCCCTGGCAATGGGTGCTGTGGAGGCTGTGACAATTATTATAGTACTTTGGTTGGAATCTGACCTCTGTTTTGATTAGAGATGGGTTCCCTGACATTAACTTAAACCTAAATGGCAAATGGTAACTGCTCCAAATGTTCAGTCTCTGTAAGTGGTGTTCTGCAGCCAAACCTAGCTATTATTCTGCCTTTCCCCACCCCCCTGCCCCCACTTAGGGCTTTCAGAAGGTACTTTCCAGTGTTCCTTCTCTTTAGATGGTTCATGTGTGACTATGCATTGCTTCTTCGAGGGTAGTTCTTTGTGAATACCCAGTCCACACTTCTGAAACAAAACCCAACCTTGTTCCTAACTATTTTAAGTTTTGCTTCTAAAGTATCTCAATCTCACAAGTGTAATTTTAGTACATTTGCCAGGTCTCCAGGTTCCTCAGGGTGGCAGGTATGTTCAAATGCTGTGCGTGGTATCAGTGCTGAGCCAGTCTTTGGGTACATGCAGAAGGTTTATGGTATCTCTTGGTAGGAAGAAAGGAGACACTGGGAGACTGCCTAGTGCCATGGGAGGCTGTAAACCTGTCTAACCTGCTCACATTGTTTGTGTCAGCAGCCAAGGCAGTGAAACTGCTTCAGAAAGTAAGGCAAGAATGCCAGGAGAGCTGAGGCTTCTGTAGGAGCAGCTGGCTGTAGCAAAGGTGCCACCAGTGTTTCAAAGTGTAAAGAAAAATAATTGTATATGTAATTGGTTTTACAAAATAGAAATCCTGTGGGTTTGAAATGTAACTTCCCAAGATGGTCTGTGGCTGATGTCCAGGAACCCTGCTATGTCTGTGTTACAAGCCTGGAGTGACCTAGAGAGCTCAGCTGGGACAGAGCGGGCTGCTTGCTGGTGTGCTGGAGTTGCCTGCATTTGTGTTTGTTTTGAAATGCAGCCCACAGCTTTAGGCAGCATCTCTTGATGAGTTATCTTTACTGCAGCATTTACTTGAGTGTTCAGTTCAATTTGAGTCTTATCTGTACAAGCCTCTGCTTTCCTACACTTACCTGAATGAGCCAGCAGCTTGTCTTGTTGTTCAGTGTGCTGTGTAAGAGGGAGTGTGGCCAGCAGAGAGTTACATAGGTTTGCTGCTGTTCCGTGGCACTGGGTAGGGTGTGCTTTGAATATGCTTTTTGATTTGTTATACCACTCTTAAAGAAGGCTGCTGAGAAGCTGGAGAGGGGCCAGCCAGAATGTTTAGGGACATAGTGCATGAGATCTGTGAGGAGGGATTGGGAGAGCTAGGCTTTAGTCTTGCAAAGAGGAGACCAAGACAGCTTAGAGGCAGTGTGATTGTGACCTGCCTGTACCTGAAGGGGCCTGGTCTTCTCAGTAGCAGGAGATGGTAGAAGAGGAGGCAACAATTATGAATTTTAGCTTGGGAGGTTCCATTTGGACAAGGAGTTTCCCAAGGAGAGTGGTCTAGTGTAGGTACAGGTTACAGATTTAAGCTGACCTAATTTGATGTCCTGCTTCAAACTGGAGGCTGGAGTAGGTGAACTGAAGAGGTTTCTGCCATATATCATTGGGATGTGCTGCCCAGGGAGGTGGTGGAGTCACCATCCCTGGAGGTGTTCAAGAGGAGATTGGACGTGGCACTTGGTGCCATGGTCTAGTCATGAGGTCTGTCGTGACAGGTTGGACTTGGTGATCTTTGAGGTCTCTTCCAATTTGGTGATTCTGTGACACTGTGATAATTAATTACAGAACTTAAAGAAATGAAAATCAGTCCCTCAGAGGTAATCCTCTCAACCATTCTGTGAGGGAAAATTTTTGATCTGCCTTATACTTAAAAAATTCTTTCTGTTTGTTTTTTCTCCATCAGGTTCAGCTTGGTTGTGCAGTTCTGAGCCATGTGGCCTGTGGGTTTATTTACATAGGCTTTTTCCTCCTCAGCTTTTGAGTATATCCAGTGAGCCCCGTGGCCTGTCAGTCCTGTAGTGTGAGGAAGGTAGCAGCAGTGCTGGGCCAAATGACAGTGCATTTGCCAAGCGCTGCTGTAAAAGTCAGTGCCTTCCTTTCTAAAAAGCTGTCTCAGAATAGAACAAACATAAGAATAAGGTAGTTTATTTCCTCACTTCATCCTTCCTCAGTACTTTGAGGGAATTAACAAGTATATGATGAAGCCTGAGAGAGTCTTCAGACCGGGGAGAGAGGATTCTGGAGCTGTCTCGTACAGGCTGTTCCGGATGAAGCTCATGTGGAATGTACCAGCACCCTTTACAAAGACTCTGCTGCTTCACTTTCCTGTCTGAAAATACTTCCCTCGGTACAGGCACAAGAAGCAAATGTGAGCTTGGAATGTGTAAGGCTGGTGGTGACTCAGTCATCTTGTGACATGTTAATGTATGCACAATCTCTTCTGGCTTGTGCACTACCAGGGTATAGAAATCCTTGGCTATTCCCTCGCCGTATGTGATGTTAAATGGTCCTTCACTTCACGTTATGCTTTGTGCTACTACATCCCAGCCCTTTTTTTCCCCCTCTCCATGTCTTGGGGTACAGAATTTGTTGTGTGTCCTTTTTGCCCAGCCTTTGGTGTGGCTTGTGCTCCACTGTTAGTTTGCTGGTGTGCAACTGAGCTGTTCTAAAATCTGCTCTGTTGAGAGCCGATTGCTAAGCCGCTCCACTCCCATAGTTTCTATTTCACTCTTTAGTGAACTTTGGACATAGTTTACAATTCTTAGTCTTTCTTCAACTGTCCAGTAGGATTTGGGTCTGTTGGATGTTCTACTGGAGTTTGGCTTGTGATGTAAGTACAGCTCATTCTGGTAACCTGGTGTGCTTTGTGTTGCCTTTTGCTTCCAGTGTGTCATGTTGCATCTTCTTTGCTAATTCCCTTTTGCTCACACTAAGACAGTCTTGAAGCTGAGGTTTTATTGAGAACCTGCATGGTTATGGTTGCTTTTCAACTTACTATGTGTGAGAATAATACCTTTCTGTTCTCCAGTATGCACCATACCTTGCCTATAGGCATTATATGTGTGGCTATACAAGGGGGCCTTGTACATCTGCATTGCTTACCAGAAAACAGTAGGAGGAATCACAGCTCTAGATAGCTGAAATTGCAAGCCAGACTGTTCAGTCCTGATTAAAGTAGGAAGACCATAACTTCAGGCTGGGTTTCTCAGGGCTTTATCCAGCTGGGCCTTGAAATTGTCCAGGATAGAAACTGTACAACTACTCTTGGCAATGAGATTGTTACCTTTTAGACAGTCAGAAGCTCTCCTGTTGATCCATTGTATCTGTTCTCTTTTGCTTCCCCATTATACGCCATTGAAGACCCTGGTTCTGTCATCTTAGCACCTTTGGGGAAGGTACAGGAAGATTGCTGTTACAGTACTTCAAAACCATCTCTTCTTCAGGCTGGAGAAGCTCTTTTAGCTGCTTCTTACAGCCCTCAACTGTGGTGGCCCTTCACCAGTGTTTGTTTATGAATGCCCTCCTTATATTGAAAGGGACTGGAAGGGAGGGGGATGGGGACACTGGAGCCAGTGTTTCAGAAGTAGTCTGAGTGCCAAGCTAAGGAGAGTAGTTGCTTCCCTCTGACACTCTTGGTCTGCTTGCTATGCTTCTGTTAATAGAGTGAGGATGTTGTTGGCCCTCTTTATTGCCAGAGCACACTGCTGGCTTGTCTTAAGCTTGCTGCCCACCAAGACCCCCAGTTTTTTGAGCTGAGCTACTCCCTGGCTGGGCAGTGACAGCCTGTAGAACACAAGGGGCTCTTCCTTCTCATGCAGAGGACTGTTGTCCTGTTGAATTTCGTAAGGTTCCTGTCAGCTGGTTCCTCCAGCCTGTCCAGGTCCCTTGGAATGGCAGCCCTGCTCTGAAGTATCTTGACTGGTCCCTCCAGTTCAATGTCATCTGCAAACCTAATGCACTGGATTTGTACAGAAGGGTTGTTACTGCAGCATTTGGAATGAGTTCACATATGCAGCAGATCTGCTTTTATGTTACCAGAGCACTTGCAGTGCCCAGGTCTGCTGCATCAGTACCGTGAGCTGGCTGTGCTCTCTTAGGGAAACTGGGGACCAGTGGTTTAAGTGTTACAGGGCAGAATGTAAAATCTGCAAAGGTCTCTGAGAATAACTTGGTATTGCTACTTAATGCTGTAACTGCTGATGTGTGGTGCTGTGAGAGGTACAGCTACAGAGGCCTCAAAAGGTGGGCAGTAATGATTAGCTGGGGAAGTTCAGTTGCTTGGTGTCCCGGGAGAGCAGCGATGACGTTTGCTCGTGTTCATGAACGCGTCTGTTCTGCAGGGACATTGTACACGAGGTGGAGTCTGCAGCAAGGTTGTCTCTGATGTATTTGACTGTAGACATACCTGTTTCAGATGGAACAGGGAAGCAAGCTGACTTATGCTGATATAATCTGGCAAAATTGGAAGCATTGCTGTCTATCCTTCTTGCAGACGAAAGCTGGTGAGATGCACATAGCAGGAGCGTCAGCCATGTAGAGCTGCCTTGGTCTCTAGCCATTTCATCCTGAAATGATGCTTTAATTCCTTCTGCCTACATGCTGTCAGCTGACTAGATGGTAGAAAAGAGTCCTGTGTTAGGGGGACTCTTGAACTTGGATCAGTGCTGATTGTGTTGCAAGAAGAAGAAACTGGGTTTGAAGAGCCAGTGCAGTATTACCAAGGTCTTGGATGCATTTTGTTTGGGGCTTTGAGTAAGAAAAATGAACAACAGAATCATGTGTAGAGCAGTGATAAAGATCAAGAGTTTTGAGAGCGTGCCTTGTCTTGGAAAGACTGAAGAATAAGTGGCAGTTGCTTAGCATGAGGAGACCAAGGGGAGCATTTTGGCAGTGCTTGGTCTGATTTGGGCTACCCAACTGCAGGCCACTAGCATCTGGTAGGCTACCATTAGAGGCTGTCTAGTTTCTGATTCCTAAGCCACTGGAAGATAACTGAAAATAATACTCCAGTAATTAACCATATTAAACTGCAGGAGGGGGAGAAGGGTCAGTGAGATGTTACCAAGCCTTAGGAAATATGAAGATCTCCTACTTGAATCTTGTTTGTTGTTTCTCTATGACCAGATCATAAAGATCTAACTGTCACTGAGCAGCACTAACCTGATTTAACTTCAGTTGTCTAACTTTCAGTTGAATAGTGCCCCTTACTGTTGCGTATTTTAGGGTCAAAGCTGCCTCATTTGAAACTGTATGTTTTAGATCATAATGTTGCTAAAACCCCTCTGTCTTGTATAAATATGTTGGAACATCAGGTCCCTCTCTGGTTAGGTTGTTGGTCAGAACCATTCTTACACTACAGTTATTTGATCTCAGCTGTCTGTATGCAGCATGTGTTCAGGCTGAATACTGCTCTGCTGTCATTTCAGATGCTGCCTTCTGCGTCTCTCTAGTTGTAGTCTACTGACTTCCAGACAGTTGAAATGTTGTTTGTGCATCTGACTTGTGCTTTTTCTCTTTCAAGCTGTTGTGGAGATGCAGTCCTGTAACAGGACAGTTCAGATTTAAAACATCTGCTAATAGCACGAAAGGTTTCTTGTTTCTGTCTATGACAGCATGGCTAAAGATCTGATACCCTAGGACCACAGATCCCCTTGTTCAACACATGGAATAGAATAGAGTAGACCAGGTTGGAAGAGACCTTCAAGATCATCGTGTCCAACCTATCATCCAACACCACCTAATCAACTAACCCATGGCACCAAGCACCCTGTCAAGTCTCCTCCTGAACACCTCCAGTGATGGTGACTCCACCACCTCCCCAGGCAGCCCATTCCAATGGGCAATCACTCTCTCTGTGTAAAACTTCCTCCTGACCTCCAGCCTGAACCTCCCCTGGCACAGCCTGAGACTGTGTCCTCTTGTTCTGGTGCTGGCTGCTGGGAGAAGAGACCAACCTCTGCCTGTCTACAACCTCCCTTCAGGTAGTTGTAGAGAGTGATAAGGTCACCCCTGAGTCTCCTCTTCTCCAGGCTGAGCAACCCCAGCTCCCTCAGTCTTTCCTCATAGGGCTGTGTTCCAAACCCCTCACCAACTTTGTTGCTCTTCTCTGGACTCGTTCCAGCAAATCAACATCCTTCCTAAACTGAGGGGCCCAGAACTGGACACAGGACTCGAGGTGTGGCCTAACCAGTGCAGTGTACATTGCTGTTGAGCACTGAGATTGTGCACAGCACGGTCAACAGCATCAGGTTATTCCTACACCTGTGATCAGAGAACATCAGCCTTGGGCAGTTTCTGGCTCACTGTGGGCAGGGCAGGTAATGATTGTGTGTAACCTAACAAGATGAGCTCACGTGCAACAGAATTATTACCAGGAAAATAGGTAAAATGGAAGGATGAGACTGGTTCTGACTGGTGCTGAGGTCTTTTCAGACCACCACATCCTCTGCTGGTAGTTGCTTCTGTTTTCACACGCTGCCTAGAATACTAGGGGCACAGGGATGGCTGAAAGATGCATTTACTTTCTTCTCAAGAACAAGCCTACTCATCCAGCAGAAAATGTTTGCAGTATGCCACCAGGGAGGCTGAGGTCATGTGTCTGCTACCTGACCTCTTTCACCATTGAAATGCCTCCTAGTTTTGTTTCTGAGAGGTGGGTGAGATGGGTGGGTTGTGTATGAGCAGACAGCTCAAGCCCTCAGGCTGTGGGCAGAGGTCTTGTGTTTGATAGCTCTGTGCAGTGTTTCACCTGCTGGGTAGTCAGTGCACAGGTAGCTCAGCTCTGCCTGCCTCCAGCTCTTCTTGGCTCAGGGCTCTTAGGTCACAGCAGCTTCTGAAGCACTTGAGTAGAGTGGCCATGTAGTGAGGGGGAAATAATGTTCTCACTGCCAGAAGGAGTGAAGGTGGGCACTGATGGGAAGGATAAAATTTACTGCCTTAGATGTGGACATTAAACCAAACAGAACCTCTGAAACCCCCAACCCATGGGTTATGAGATCCTGGGAGAGATCCTTCTGCCCTGGGCAAACAGGTTTGTGGGTTTTGTATTTATTTCTATATTACTTTGTCTGGCATAAGGAGCAAGAGTGGCTATTTGTGCAGGACATGATCCTGCTGCTCAGATACCAGAGAGGGAGAGGACAGCTTACCTTGACCTTTTCAGTGGCACCTGCCCACAACCTTGTAGGGACCCCTCCCCCAAACACCCCTGGGCTGTATCCAAAGCAGGGTGTATGTGTGGGTTTAGTGTAGGGCTGCTTTCTCTTTTATGTAATATTGTGGGGCAGATGAGGCAGGGGGAAGAAGAGCCTTGTTCTACAGCAGGGCTGCTCCATCTGCAGATTACTGGAGCACCTATGGGATCTCAGGTGAGAGCAGTCTTTCAGCTGCATCCTCTGGCTTTTGTTTAGGGTTGTTTGAACCAGACTGCTTCTGAAATGAAATGATTAGGCTGCAGGTGAAGCTTTGGTGTTAGCTGGAAGTTTTGGAATGGCTGCCGTCGAGCAGCTGTTGGCAGCTTCTCAGTGTCTTGCTGAGGAGGCACCTGTTGTGTTGCAAGCTCAGGTAGAAACCTGGGCAACCAAACGCTTGACCTGGAAGAGGAGCATGTTGGTTGCTGTTAAATCTACACACAGCCTTCTAGTGTTTGTTGTGGTTTTATTGCTGACTTGGCCTAACTTCCCCTGGAGACATTTGTAGTGCCTTTAAAAGCTGTTAATACCATCTGAAGTAAAGGGGTTCTTTAGGGAACTTCCCTGAAGCTGCAATTAGCAAAGAAGGGAAGGAATACCTTTGTGCTGAGTGAGGACAGCAGGGTGCAGAGCTGAAGTCCACATTGCTCAGCATTTCTAAACAGCTTTTAAAAGCAGGCTGAAAGTCTTGTCTGCCATTCATAGCTATGAAAACTTTCATCTTGTAGGTATGGAAAAATTCTCCCTTGGACCTCTTGTGCAGTGTATAAAAAAGCAGAATTAGTCCAGTGTGTATTTCCTTGTTAGAATAGAATAGAATAAACCAGGTTGGAAGAGACCTTCAAGATCATCATGTCCAACCTATCACCCAACACCACCCAAACAGCTAACCCATGGCACCAAGCACCCTGTCAAGTCTCCTCCTGAACACCTCCAGTGACGGCGACTCCACCACCTCCCCAGGCAGCCCATTCCAATGGACAATCACTCTCTCTGTGTAAAACTTCCTCCTGACCTACAGCCTGAACCTCCCCTGGCGCAGCCTGAGACTGTGTCCTCTTGTTCTGGTGCTGGCTGCCTGGGAGAAGAGACCAACCTCTGCCTGTTTACAACCCCCCTTCAGGTAGTTGTAGAGAGCAATAAGGTCACCCCTGAGTCTCCTCTTCTCCAGGCTAAGCAGCCCCAGCTCCCTCAGTCTCTCCTCATAGGGCTGTGTTCCAAGCCCCTCACTAACTTCGTTGTCCTTCTCTGGACTCGTTCCAGCAAGTCAACCTCCTTCCTAAACTGAGGGGCCCAGAACTGGACACAGGACTCGAGGTGTGGCCTAACCAGTGCAGAGTACAGGGGCAGAATGACCTCCCTGCTCCTGCTGGCCACACTGTTCTTAATGCAGGCCAGGATGCCCTTGGCCCTCTTGGCTGCCTGGGCACACTGCAGGCTCATGTTCAGCCTACCATCAACCAGTACCCCCAGGTCCCTCTCTGCCTGGCTGCTCTCCAGCCACTCTGACCCCAGCCTGTAGCACTGCATGGGGTTGTTGTGGCCAATGTGCAGAACCTGGCACTTGGATGTGTTCAATCTCCTGCCCTTGGCCTCTGCCCATCTGTCCAGCCTGTCCAGGTCCCTCTGCAAAGCCTCTCTACCCTCCAGCAGATCAACTCCTGTCCCCAGCTTGGTGTCATCAGCAAATTTACTGATGATAGACTCAATGCCCTCATCCAGATCATCAATAAAGATGTTAAAGAGCACAGGGCCCAGCACTGATCCTTGGGGCACACCACTGGTGACTGGCTGCCAGCTGGCTGTGGCACCATTCACCACCACTCTCTGGGCTCAGCCTCCAGCCAGTTCCTAACCCAGCTCAGAGTGCTGCTGTCCAAGCCATGGGCTGACAGCTTGGCCAGCAGTTTGCTATGGGGGACGGTGTCAAAGGCCTTGCTGAGGTCCAGGTAGACTACATCCACAGGCCTCCCCACATCCACCAGGCAGTCACCTGATCATAGAAGGAGATCAGGTTGGTCAGGCAGGACCTGCCCTTCCTAAATCCATGCTGGCTGAGCCTGATCCCTTGGCCATCCTCTAAGTGCTGTGTTAATGCACTCAGGATGACCTGTTCCATGATCTTGCCTGGCACTGAGGTCAGGCTGACAGGCCTGTAATTCCCTGGCTCATCCAACCGGCCCTTCTCGTGGGTGGGCACCACGCTGGCCAGCTTCCAGTCCTCTGGGACCTCGCCAGTGAGCCAGGACTGCTGGAAAATGATGGAGAGCGGCTCTCTACATAAAGAACACCCAGGAGAGTGCTTCTGGTGACTCTGCTGTGAATGATTTTTATTGTTGGCCCTTGCAGCTTGCCCTGTGCAGCACACAGAAATATTTGATGAGGGGTTTCCAGTCACTGTTATTCTGGCTGGCTGGGGGGATTGTTGCTGTGTTGGGGCTTGGGTTGGGGTTGGTTTATTTTGGGGGGGTGTTTAATTGTTTTTGTTTGCTTGAGGGGCTTGTTTGTTTGTTTGCTGCTTGTGAGTTTGTTGTTGTTGCTGGGGGTTGGTGTTTGGGGGGAATTCTCAGTGTGTTTTGTTTGGGTTTTCTTCTGCTTTTTTGGCACTGCAGAACTTCTCATTGGGCTTTTCTCTCCATTCCACAGCTTGATATTCTCAGCTGTCCATACAGAAATTGGGGAGGGGATATATGAAATTTGTGCCAGTATTTGCCTAGTCTCCTTTCCAGTGTTGCAGTCAGGACACTAGTGGAAGATAATGATGCACAGGAGCTCTTGTCAATGTATAGCAAGCTTACCTAGTGCCTCAGCTGAGGCTGTACAGTGTGTGATTCATTTTCAATCTGGCCATGCTGAAATAGTTGGTTGGGGGTTTGTTGATGTGTTTTGTAATGTTTGTTTGTTGTATTCAATTTGCTTTGAAATCCTATTTAACTAAATATATTTGGTTATGATAACAGAAGTTTGAATATGTTGAAATGGGACCATAAATAACCCAATTGGAGAATGAGACCTTCACGTCTCTCCCTTGGGCTCCCGAAGAGATGTTTAGCTGTTGAGTGTGGAAGCCTTGTGACAAAGACCTAGAGCCTGGAGAGATTCTGTCTCCCCAAAAATGCATATGTGTCTATAAATGGGTCTGTTGACAACCACTGCTGTAGAGCTGTGGAATGAAATGCTTTGCAGAGTCATGTAAGCACACTGTGCTTATCGTAAATATCAAGACGATTGGTCCAAGAAAGTCGTGTCCTTCAGGTGCAAGTTGTTGATCTGGCCTGTGAAATGGAGAGCACAGCAACACAATGCTCCAAAGAAAATAAAAGAGTTCTTAACTTGTGCTTGTTTATTCAGATGTGTGTGTGTCACGGGCAGGATAATGGCAGTGTTCAGCAGTAATGCCCTTTGGTTTGCAGCAAAGCTTGAAATGCTCTGTGCTTACCAAACAGCAACACAAACCCCAGCTGATTAGATGGAGCATGCGGCCACTCTAGACCATCTTCCCTCTAGATGAAAGCAGGCTGGGTGTGATACAAAGCCAATCAAAGCCAGTAGCTCCAGAAGTACTGCTTGCCTGAGAGGCTCCTGTTTAGTCTTCCTTCATTAACAATTTCCTGGATAGCAGCAAGCACTTCTGCAGTTGGTGCCCGGCTGTCAGTGGTTTGTATTGGTCGCATTCTTCAGGCATCGCAGGGAAGTGAAGTCCCTGTTCTAGCAGCTGGTTGTCAGTTAGGCAGAGTCACCAGGAGCAAGCTGTGTGACTGGTGAATTAGATGTCTGCCCACGGGGCTGTAGTCAGCAGGCTGTGACAGTACCGAAGGAGGAAGATGAATTTAACACACGCCTTGCCTCAATTCTTTGCAGACCCTGGCCAGAAGAAGACCTCAGACAAGAGAGATGGGCGACGAATGTCCTTTCAAAGGCCCAGAGGAACTCTTGAGTATTCTGTAAGTTACTGCTTTGTTCTTAGAATGGCATGGCACAGCAAGTGCAGACTTCAAGTTTCAGTGCACAACACAAGCAAGGGAGTGGTGTGCATTACCTTGAATCTTAGAGCTGTGTCTATCTGATAGCTTATTCAGACAGGAATTGTGCTGGGAATTAGCTACTGCTACTTGAAGAGTGTTGGGGTTGGGCTCTTGTTTGTTTGGGGGTGGTCTGTGTGGCTTTGTCTTGAAGAAAACCCCAGGGTAATCAATCAGACTGGTTCACTTTTAGTTAACTAGTTAGCAATAGCAGATAACAGGAGTTGTAAAATCATCTGCAAGTTCCCTGCTGTCAGCATTATTAATAACCTGTTGACATCAGGAGGAATAGAGAGTGAAGCTGGGAAGAAGGGGGAGGCTGTATGCTGATACTGACCTGCTGGCATGCTCATCATTTGCATAGAGCTGTACCTTTCACTGTGCATGTCTGTTTCTGCAGCAGTCTCTGAAAATGGAGCCTTCCTCTGCCTGTTCTGTTCTTGAAATGACCCTCAAACTGTGCTGCAGTCAGCTTTTCACATTTGTGGTTACTAAGGGAAACTGAAGTGAGAAGTATCTGTCTTGTGTTATACACTGGAAATATAATTAAGCTATAAATAACACTTAGAGAGTTGACATTAAAACAGGGGAGTCTGTCACAGTTACCTCTGAATGCTTTTGAGTCTAGATAGGATTAAAATAAAAAGAACTTTTTAGAAAGAGTCTTTGCTTGACCTCTTGGTGTTTTCTTATTCCAGAAATAAGAGATGTGGGGGAGAGTTAACTCTTCATGTTGCATCAAGCCAAGGCTTAACTCCTGAGAGGGCTGTGAGAGTGGTGAGGAGAGAGGCAGAGGATGTGTGTATTGGAGCAAGGAGGACTTCATTAGTGTGGCTTTTACTGGTAGTCTGAATCTAGTTCTAGCCTGTGCTAAAGACTTCCCTTTAGCTACAATGAAAAAATTCTGCTGCTTAGGTTCCAGCAGCTGAACAATGTTGGAATAGTGTGAGTGGGGTTTCTCTTGCACTGGCTTCCTTTTGTCTGCAGTAATGGGAGCAAATGGTCAGGTGCAGCTCTGCTGTCAGTAAGTGCCTTGTCTCTTGCCACCACAGGAATGCATTTCCTTTGCAGTGCAGGATGCCAGGTACAGCTGAAGCACCGAGCTGGGCTGTTTTGAATCAGCATCGTTGTGTCAGGCTGGCCCCTACTTCCGCAGGCCTTTTTCCAGTAGGTGGGGCCTGAGTTGCAAAAATAACTTGCTTAGTACACCCTGGAGTATGCATCACTTCCTTGGGAGACAAAAAGACCATGCCCAAGAACCAAAGACTTCTTGTCTTCAAATTTAGTCTAGCTTCCCCGGGGAGCCTGCTGTGTGTTTGCAGTGTGGTGTGTATCAGCCTCACAAGTGCCATGTTCTGGCTGCTCTTCCTGTGTGCTTCACTTGCAAAGTGCTTACAGAACAGCACAGTCTTGGAGCTTTTGGTTGTGTTGTGCACATTTGTTAGTAAAATACACAGAGCTAACCTTTAGAAACTGAGCACTGTACATGTAAGAGAAGTCTGGGAACTACTATGGTTCATTTGCCATTGTTGGTACTTATGGCTTTATTCCATGTGGAGAGGTGAACTTATGTCTGGTTTCTGCCTTCATCCTACTGCCTCTCAAAGCATCCTCACACATACAGGTGTTTGCACATGCTGCTGCTTTCACAGAATGTTAGGGGTTGGAAGGGACCTGCAAAGGTCAAGTCCAACCCTCCTGCCAAAGCAGGACCACCTAGGGCATAATGCTCAGGGATGCATCCAGGTGGGTTTTGAAAGCCTCCAGAGAGGGAGACTCCACAACCTCTGGGCAGCCTGTGACTTTGAGAAGTAGTAAAAGGATGAAGGCAGAAACCAGACTTCCCCCTCCAGTATTGTTGGAAAGTTAGTGGTGGGTTTTGCACTGCTTTTAGTTTGGTTTTGTTTTCAAATCAAGGGTTTGACGTGCAGGTTTTCCCAGCAGCTACAGAGTTTCAGGAGAGAAGGGCTTGTTGGTGTTCTTGAGGTTTGGAGTGAGGTGGGATCTCAGTGGTGCAAGCTGTGGGTCTTGATGGTGAAACATACTTCCAGAATTGCCTTCTCAAAAGGCAGTGATTGCTTTGGGGACAAATAAATACTTTCTTTTTTTTCCCTGTGGAGCTGAGAAGCAGTTCCTGTTAAAGATTTTCATCTGAAGTCACCAAAGCACACAAACTTGGATGATGTCAACAGATGTGGCACTAGTGAAGGGAGCAAGCCCTAAGCTGCCTCTGAAGGGAACAGGAGACTCTGGTTTCTTTTGGCTGTTATCTGTTTGCTGTCTGTCAGAGCAATGTTTTTTAAAGTTATTATAGTTACCTTTTTTTGGAGTATCACTCCACAGATTAGATGCAAATTGGTTTGCCCATTGTTTCAGAACTCACACTTGGGGGTCCAGGCCAGTTGTTCACCCCTCCTGCACATAGCTGCTGCATGTGAACAGGGTCTGAGAACCAACAGAGCGAGCGGTCTAGATGAATTACTGTGGCTGGCTAGAAAAGCTCCTTCAGGCCTTTTCTGGTTTGTGAAAGTGGCTTTTTTACATTGCTAAACTACCTGAAAGGACAATATAGAGAGATAGGCGCTGGTGTCTTCTCATGGGTGGTGATAGAACAAGAGGGAACGGCCTCAAGCTGCACCAGGATGGGTTGAGGCCAGACAGTAGGAGGAAATGTTTTGCTGGAAGAGTAGTCAAGCATTGGAGCAGACTGCCCAGGGAGGTGGTTGAGTCACCATCCCTGCATGTGTGCAGAGGTCATTTAGATGTGGCACTTAGCCACATGGTTTAGTGGTGAATTTGGTCAAGCTGGGTTAATGGTTGGCCCTGCTGATCTCAAGGGTCTTCTCCAAATGGAATGATTCTGTTGTTTGGCTTACCTCTGCTGTATTGGCTTTGCACTAGAAGTGTTACCTGTTGTACAGACACAACTGGCATCCCCTGCAGGTCTACAGAAGAGCCAGCTACAGAGAGATAAAGGAACATGAGTAGTATTGGCCACTGATCACTGATGATCTTAACAATCACATGCCTTCAAGAAAAGCCTTCTAATCCTTTTCCTTTTCTGGAGGAAGAGACAAAATTGTGGCTGTTCCCAGACAGCTTTCTCTCTGGTGCAATAAGAAAAGCATTTTTTGCTTAAAAAAACTAACTAGAATGAATACTGGAGGCAGATGACCTGGCTGATTAGTGTTGGAAGTGTAAGAGCTCCTTTCCTGTGCCCTAGGTGCTGAAGTCTGTACTCCCTTCCTGAAAATCACATAAGCACCTAATATGCAGAGGGTGTAGTCCAGGTCATGAGAAGAGCCCGATACTGATTAATGAAGGTCACAGAAGCCTATAGCAGGCCAGAGTCTTAAGACTGAGTTTTAAGCCAGAGTCCTCAGTGCTGAACTACCAGTTCTCATGCGTGTTGGTAAGTCCAACATCCAGAAACCGGGTCCAGGCCAATCTGTTTGTTTGCTTTACTTATAAACCAATTAGATGTGTGTACTGAAAACAAGGCCTTCTGAAGTCAGCTTCTTAAGATAAAACAAGGAGGGATTTCTGACCCTTTCTTAGCACAGGGGGTGTGGGTGGCAAGTGTTGTTGTGCTGACTAGAGAGATGGAAGTTCACTAGGCTTCGAGCCCACCAGAATGCTTGACATTTATTCTAATGGCTTGTTGTGAGAGTAGAAGGATGGTGAGTACCTACCAGTGTGTTCCTAGAGTAAGTGTGGATTGTGCTCTCAGTCCCAGGGTAGCTTGGGTAGAGCTGTTTCTGGTACAGCTAGTTTTATTGCCCTTGTGAGCCTTTCCATGCTGCTCAGACTACTAAACACTTGGGTGTTTTTGCCTTGTTTCTTGGTGCTCCTACTCCAAGGCCAAGGATTGTGTTCCGGCCTGGCTGCTGATTTTCTTGGAGCATGCCCCTGTCATGGGCTTTTTCCTGATCTGGGGGGCATCTAAGAAAACCTGGATACTAATGATGGCACATCACTTTCTGTTGCATCTTCTACCTAATGCAGAACTATTCCTGAAATGACTTCTGTGGCCCTTACAAGCTCTGTTTCTCCTGATGCTGCCTTTTGTGGAAATCGAATCCACTGACACTGGCCAAGATAGCCACAATCTGATCTTTCTGGAGGCCTGGCTACAACACTTGAAGTTACTGCTGTGTCACCTTCTTGCCTTTGTCCTCACCCTTCCCTCTAGTCTTTCCATCTCTCTAATTTAGTTAGTTCCTTTTAACACTTCTAAGCTGTTGGTTTGTTGGTTTCTGGTTCTTGGAGAACCAGGCTTGAAATAATTCATTGCAATGAATTGGTCAGTCTGATTCGTAGGTATTTGCTGTAAAAGTTCTCATGGAAGAATGAAGGAGCTGCAGTGTTGAGATGCAGTGGCAGTGAAGGTCATTAAAATATCAGTAGGTAATTTGGCTTTAAATGAGTGTTTTAAAGAACTTTGTCAGCTTCTACTGTGAGAGCAAAGGCAGCAGTCAGTGATGAGCCTGAAGCTGTTTGTCTGCCGGTGCACACAAGCACACCTAACAAGCATGAGTCTCTAAGAAGTGCACTGTAAATGGCAAAGGGATGATGAGATGTACCTCTGCTCAGCTGGGGACATAATGACTGGAGGAGAGCCTGGTTTGGGATTTTATTGGAAAGGAAAATGTAAGGAGTGGATCTCTGTATCTAGTCATAGCTGAGAAACTGAGTTTAGCTAACAGAATTGCAGACTGACTTGTGTGTGTATGACTACATGAGCTAGAACTGTTTAGGTAACAAGGTCTTGGGTATCCTACCTCTATGGTGACCAGCAGCTCTGTGTGGTGAGGAAAGCTACTTTAAGAGACTCTGTTTCAGCAGAGGTTATTGTACCAAGCAGTTTGTATGTGTTAAGGCAGCCCTGAGTAAGCGATTTTTGTGTTCCTTTTATGTTTTCATTAATCAATACCTCCTGCAGTCAGTATACTGTAGGAGTGGTGATGGTTCTGATGACAGCACAACTTGCAGTGTTCTAGTTACATGAAATACACAGATTCAACTGGAGCAGTCCACAGCCAGACTGTGACTGGCAGCAACCTAGCCCAGTGTATGTTTTACTGCTCACCTCCATGGCCCGTGGGTTGTGGAGCTGGAGTGGTTTATTCAGGTCCAGCACAGTGATATATTTGGTTCCAAGTGCTGCCACCTGCTGTCTGACTTGGAAGGTCAAGGCCTGCTCTCACAGCAAGCAGTACCAAGGCAGCTCCATGACTCTTCCTTCCCTCTGTTTACCCTCCCCTCAGTTCTTCTGTCTGCCCCAGATAATTGTTCAAGCAGAAGCAAAGGATATCTAGGTTTCAGTCTGGCAGCAGTTGGCATACGAGGCATGGTACTCCCACTTGCTGTTAAGGGGATGAGTGAGGAACAGAAGATGCCTCCTAGCTGTGCAGCTAACTACTGGTGTCACTGGCTTCCTCAAAACAGTTATGTACAGAACATGCACTATCTGGGGAACAAGTGCAGTTCTGTCTTTCACTTTGTCCTTCTTTCTGCTATTCCTTTGGAAATGAATCAGAGCAATGGGAATTCAGGAGAGAAAGCATGTTTTAATTGTCAACAAAGATTGAAGTGAAGAGCCTGGAAGATAGAAGAAAAACCAAACCTGTGAATGATTAGCCTGATCCTATTTGTAGGGAGTGGAATATGTCTAAGGTCTGCAGATACAGTAGGAGGGACAAATCAGCCATGTAAGGCAGGAGTGAGTGGATCCTTGTTTTGCTAGCTGTGCTCCATATTTAGCAACCCCAGTGTAGCTGTACTTACATTGCTTCATCTTCTCATAGCTGGTAAGATTTCTTTTTCCTGCCATTGTTAATGAAGCCCTATAATGTTCTGCAGTACACTTTTGTTGCTGTTGTGTGCTCCCATATCATCTTCACTCTTCTTAAGTGCTTGCTATGAATTCTGTACTCTGAAATACTCTCTGTGAATAGCATTGATTTCCCTTTGCTTTCTTCCCCTGGTTCATTTTGAATACATTTTGGGAGGTGGTGCTGAAAAAAAGAGCTTACTCGAGAATCACCTACTCAAAATGCTGTATGCTCCATCTGCTGTCATGTTGGGTGCCCTGGTTTGCTTCAGTAGTAGTTGAAGAGGGAGAAAAAAGGGTTCTGTGAAACCAGTCCTGTATGAGTCCAGTGCTGCCCAGCAGTGAATGTGTAGGCCAGAAGTTGTGGTGCTGTGGCTGAGCCCATAGCTCAGTGTGGCTGTCTGGAAAGGTAGTGGGAAGGCAGGGCTCTTTCCCTGGAGTTGCAATAAACTTCTTATTTACAGGGTTAGCTGTGCCTTGTGTGCTGGGTTGGCTGGGCTCTTTGGGCAATCATAAGGTATGAAGAGTTGAAATTCATCAAAACCTTGCTAAGTCTGCACCTGATAAAGTTTGTAAGCCACTATTTAACTAACTGCTTACAGGTCTGTTTGTTTCTTTTTTGTGTTTTTCCTCCTCAATTGATACAGGTGGAGTCCAGAGATACTTTAAACAGTATTGCCTTGAAATTTGATACCACACCCAATGAGCTGGTTCAGTTAAATAAGCTTTTCTCCAGAGCAGTCGTTCCTGGACAGGTATTACTGCACTATGTATGTTACTTACCCAGCTTTCTCCCTGTACTTCTTATCTCTACCAGTGAAAGTGGGAAAGAACTTCTCTTACTGGTTTTCCTGATGGCTTTGTAAAAGCTTTAATTTCTTTAGCTTGTGCATTTCCTGTGCCTGTTAGATAACTGCATAAAAAGGGAACATGTTGTGAAGCTGGCTCTCTCTAAGTGAAATCACAGGAGTCCTTTAAAGCTGCTGTGCTTAGCTTGTACTCACATGTTGCTATACCATTGAATTGTTACTCCCCAAGTATGGCAGGTTTCTTACCACCCTAGCTCAGAAGACAAATCCAGGGTACAGCTTACAAGCAACAGTCCTGACTGCATACTGCTGGGTGCCATTCTGTGTGAATCAATTAACTGTTCCTGGCCCACGCTGAAGACTTGCTGTCTACCAGCAGTATATGAGCTGTTGTTTGGCCATCTATAAGAAGTATTGCTTACATCCTCTTCTTCCCATATTTTTTGCCTTCCCTTTTCTCTTTGGAAGCCAGGCCTGGAAAGAAGGGGCAAGTCAGCTTGTGGTATTAACCATTGGCCACTTGCTGTTAGCCCCTTGTTTGAAAAAACACTGTGTATTCCTGATTGCTGCAAAACTTTGTCCAGGTAGCTTGAATGCCTGCCATGCTCAAAACAATGCCCTCCCTGGGTAAACTTCAGTTTGTGGGGTGTGTTTTGGTTTTGTTGTGTGTTCTTTTTCACTTCAGTGCTACGATCTGTGTCTGATGAACTTGTTCCCCAGGCTGTTTCTTGTGCTGAAGTAGCACAGAGAAACGTTGTGGCAGTTCTTCCTTGGACACTGTACTGAGGGTTTATGGCATGCTATATGCTTTTAATGGACTTTTCCCTCATCTATTAAGACAATCTAAAGGTAGCATTTAGAAACCCTAAATGCTGGAATGAAGTACTTTGCATGTTTATTCCCTCAACTCATAAGTTACATTGAAATTAATGGGGGCAGGAATGATTTTGTGTAGCTTGTTTTGAGAGAGCACAGCAAGTGTACCTGAATAGTGGGAAGTTGAAGGTTGAAAGCATAACTTCTAACTACCTTATATCTTCTTTATAGATTTTGTATGTTCCTGACCCAGACTACATTTCTAGTGTGGACAGCTCCCCCTCTCTAAGTCCTATAAGTCCCCTATCACCTACATCTTCCGAAGCAGAGCTTGACAAGGCTGCAGTAAATGTAGGTATACCTATTGTCCTTGCAATTAATCTTCCCATACAAACCAAATGTTGCAGATGCTAAGCTTTCTTCTTAAACTATCTTTTCATTTTAGGGAGAAAGTACTTTACAGCACTTGGAGTATGACAGTAAAGTAGTAAAAAAGTAAACACAAGTTTTTAATCTGTGTAAATTACAGTTTTCTGTGTGAAAACTGGTTTCTTGCCAGTTATTTCTAGCAACATTCTGTCCTTGCACTCTGAAATGCTAGTTCCTGTTGCATTTCTGTATTTGCTTGTGAGAACTAGTTAAATATTTCTCTCTAATCTTACTGATAATTTTTGCAGCAGTGATACTTGGACAAGAATGCTCAAGTAGCTGAAAGGTCAGGGTCACCCTGCTCTGTAAAGGTGCAGCAGAGGTTTCTCTTAGCAAAAGGAAGGGAAACCTAACAAAGTGAAACACTCCCAAAACACCACCCCACAGCACTGCACCCTGCTGCCTGTGCTGCCCTTTGTCACCCCAGGTCACCCACACTGTGCCAGCCCACGCTGCCCACTCCACAGCACCGCATCACCCACCCCACGTCACCCACATCAGCTGCCGTGCTGTGCATCCCCAGCACTGCATCACCATCACTGCTGCCCACAAAAACCCTGTTAAAAGCCCAAACAACCCAAACTAAAACTGTCTTAGTGAAGGGCTGACTGGGAGCTGATTCTAGTGGACTTCTGCCCAGTAGTTCTACCTTTGTAGGCTCTAAATTCTAGGCATGTTTATCCATCAGAGCTGCTCTGTAGTTCAGCTCAAGGTCACATTTTTGGCTAGGAGCTAGCTTTATAACACCATGGCTGCCCCAGAACATAGGTCTGCAGACCACAGAACTCCATGAGGAAAGCTCCAGCTGGAAATATGTGTTCTCAGTGCCTGAGCTTCCCTGTGGTTTGTGCAGTAGTGACCTCATTTAGATGTTTCTTTGTATGTCATTGTCACTCTTTCCCCAGCTCCTGCAGGATCTCTCCAATAACAAGCTTTCCCCGTAGTGCTCAAGCTGCTGAATGTCTGCTCCAAGGTGGTGTGCTCAGAGTCCAAGGAAGTTTAAGACTTCAAGCATTTATTTATTTGTTTGTGTGCTTGCATGACTTGGTTCAGAGAAGTTTAAATATAAAGGTATTGCTTTATTGCTGAATAAATAGGGTCCCAAGCTGCATCACAAAGCTGTGTTGACGCTTCATTGGACACTGCTGTTCAGCTCCTGTGTCTTCACCCTGACCTAGCTGGCCTGCTCTTGTAAGATGCCTGTTGTCATCTGTGCTGGACAATTTCTTCTATGTTTTATGGCAAACTAAAGCTGTTGTTACACAGTGTATAGCCTGCTCTGGAAGAGTGTTCTTCTGTGTCAGTGTCAGAATGACCCTACATGTCAGGAAAGACCTAACCATGTAGCATGTGCTGTGAGATGTTGCTCAGTGTAACTCATCGTTAGTTTTGCTCCTAGAAATCAGAGTTCTTCCCAGAATGCAGGTCAGAACAATATCCAATTCTTGGCCTTTTTCCCTTACGGTGCTGGTTCAGTGGTGGCCTGCCAGTGCTGAGTTAATAGTTGAACTTGATCATAAAGGCCTTTTCCAAGCAAAAGACTTCTGTGGTTTGGGGATTCTGTATTGTATATGCCTATTTGCTGACAGCAGCCAAGGCTAGAGAAGGGTAGAAGAAAGCAAGCAAATGAAAATGCTCAGCTTTCAATTTGTTTAACTTTCAAAGTCAAAATCCTCTTTTGCAAATGGTCATTTTGGTTAGTGTAAGCCATTCATTATTGGCACCAGTTGGGTGTTAAATTTAACTGATGCTTTCTGTGTCATTGCAGCACTGTTTTGTGCATCTCTCTGCTCATGGGTCCTTACAAGCAGTTCTTAAATGCTTCAGCCAATGCCAAATAAGTGAGCAATGTACAATATATAATCAAGTGTGTGTGGAAGCTTTCTGATGTTGTTTGAAGTACATGTAAGGAGGGATGGGATGTTCCTGGACACAGTTGCAGAAGCAAGCAAAGAACAGGATTCACTTGTACTTGTCAGTGTAGGCTTTGTGTTTGCTTTTGTGTTTCAAACAGAGTCTCCAACAACAAGCACTCAGCTTCCATTCCAGCAGTTAAGGCTGCAGGGTTTTGTTCTTCACCACAGCACCTCTTCTACATGTTTCTTTCTCTCTTTGCTGATTGCTCTGCTTGAGAGAAATGCTGGCATATGTTCTCTAGTGCTCTGTGTGGATGTTTGTCTGCTTTGACTCTTCTCCAGTTTTGACTCCAGATTTGCTGTTCAGATACACCCTCTTTCCCTTGAAATGTTCTTAAGTTACTCTGCCTGCATAGTGTAAAGGAGTTGTCTTCTCTGTTCTGTGGTCATTGACATAGATGAGTTCTTGCTATAAAGTGAGTAAAATGTGTGCTGTGTGAACCTCTTGAGGCAAAACACAAGCTAGCATCTCCTTGGTTTTCTTTCTCATCTATCAAAGTTTAGAACAGCTCAACACAACCACGTGGCTAAATGCAAACCAGATGATATTAGAGGCTGGAGCACCTGCCCTGTGAGGACAGGCTGAGAGAGTTTGGGTTGTTCAACCTGTAGAAGCTAAGGCTTCAGGGAGACCTTACAGTACTTAAAGAAGCCTACAGGAAGACAGAGAGGGACTCTCCCTTTTGTAGGGGAGAGCAGTGGTACAGTGAGAGGTGACAATTTTGAATGAAAAGATGATAGACTTAGATTAGATGTTCTTCACTGTGGGGCTGGTGAGACACTGAGACAGGTTGCTGAGAGAGTTGTGTTTATGTCCCTTCCCTGGAAGTGTTCAAGACGAGGCTGGATGGAGCTTTGAGCAGCCTCATCTAGTGGAACATGTTATATTCCATGGCAGGGAGGTTCAAACTAGATGATCTCTAAGGTCCCTCCCAACCTAACCTGTTGTGTGTGGCTAGTACAAGACCTGCATAGCCCTGTTAAGTGTTGCTGTGTTGCTCTTAAGCTGACCTTTGGTTTTGTATGCTGCTGGGATTAATGAAAGGCTTCTTCCTTCAGCAGTCTGATGCATGTGTTTGAGAAGATCTGAAAAGCTTTACTCCTACCAAACTTAAAGTCCACTTCAGAATGATATGTAGTGGCAAGGGTGCAGTCATGAAATGTGAACGTTTGTGACCAGTATCATTCCTGCTCCCGTGTCACACGGCAACGTGAATGTGAAATAGCTGACTTGCTCACAGTGAATTTGGCTATCAGCAGGGGACTCTTCCATCCCTAACTCTGCTGAGGAAGGTGTATGTGGAAGGAGAGCTTACCTCCAAGAAGCTTGCTTGCTAATTGCATCTTCATTAGCTTTCCCAGCAAAACTCAGTTGTGCTCTGGGTGGTGCTTTGGGTTTTTGTTTGTCTGCTTTCTGAACAAATGGAAAGATGCAGGCAGAGGCTAAGGCAGCTCCAGAAAGATGAACTGAAAACAGTTGTGCATGGTGGTCCTGGATATAATCAGAGGCACTGAGCTGCTATCTGCGCTGGTGAATAGCACTGAACAGCAAAGCAGAGAACCAAAGGGAACATAGAAGTTCAAGGTATTCCTGAACAGTAGTATTCCCTTGAAGGTTCCTGTTGGGGCTTACCTTGTTGATAACCCGCTCATCATTGACCTGAGTGGTGGGACAGGGCAGAATACACTGCCAGCAAGCTTAGGGGTGGGAGGCAGCAAAAATTAAGTGGTCAGTACGCTGGAAGGAAGGGCATTAGAGGGATATCAAGAGTCTGGAGACACAAGCTACAGAAACCTCATGCAGAAAGAGCCCTGTGTGGCAGGACAGGAGGCTGGACTGTCCACACAGCAGTTTTGCCTCAGAGCCAAGGGGAGGTTAAGGTGAGTGTCCTGGCAGCCATATTGAACTATGTCCACATGTGATGCTAGGTTGTAGATGATAGAGTGCCACCAACAGGCTAAGGGAAGTGATTCTCCTGCTGTGGAGGACCATTTAGATGATCAAGGGATGCAAACATATGAGGTACAAGGATTGTCTGGATTTGTTTACTCTGGAGAAGAAAATACTAGTGGAGAACCTAATTAGTGTTGTACTGCCTAGCAGACACATTAGAGGGAGGAGAAGGAGAGTCAGGGTCTTCAGAGGTCTGTAGTAAACTGATGGACAGCAACAGCTGCAAGTTGCTGCACAAGAGGTCCTTGTTAAGTAAGAAGAAAAAAACCAACACAATGAAGGTGGTTAAACAGTGGAACAAGTTTCCTGGAGAGATGGGAATCTCCACCCTTGGAGACTCAACTGACAAGGCCATGAGCAGCATGGTATCATGTAGGCTTAGACCTGCTCTGAACAGAGGGTTGGACTAGCTGACTTTGAGAGGGTCCTTCCAAACCAAAGTGGTCCTTCAAACTGCAGTGCATTTGGAGTCCTATTTTTACAGTTGTTTCTATGACAAGGAAGATAAATTACACTGCAGAAAAACTCTTTAAGTTAATACTGCCAGGGGCAGGTTGCTAAGTCCTTTTTTGTATCCCCTTCTAGGATCCAGATGGAATCCCACAGAAGGAGCCAACTGCCTCACCAGCACACGTGTGTGTCCGTCCTACACGAGTGGTATCCTCCACCTCGGAAGAGGAGGAAGCGTTCACAGAGAAGTTCCTAAAAATCAATTGCAAGTACATCACTAATGGCAAGGTACTTAGGCATTCAGCTTTCACTGTCACTGCATGGGATGTAGAAGTGAGGTACCATTAAACTGTGTACAGGAGGCTTTAGTTGCTGACAGGTGGGTGGATCAGCTTGCCTACACATATGGATGTGTTTGTGTGTATGTATCCAATTTCCTTTGCCTCCCCAGACCGCTTGTTTCTTAGATGTGATGCAAGGAGTGATTAGCCTGGCAGACCTGGAGCATCTCATAAGTAATTCTCTTTACAGTGGAAGATACCATGCCTTTCACTGTAAGGAAGTGGCTGGGGAGTTTTGCCTTGGTTTTCCTGAAGCAGTGCCAGCAGAAGGCAGCCCTGCCTCTATAGACAAAGCCTCCCGTGTCGGGTGAAGCGTGCGAGAAATCTCTCGTTGCGTAAACACCTCTAACTTAATGGCAATTAATTGAACTCCTGTTCAGCTCATAGGTGCACAACTCTTGTGCAGCTCTTTAGGGACTGAGATGGTGTCAAAAGACTTTGACTTGAGAAGGCTTCAGGAGAAAAGTGAAACGTATTGCTCTGCCACACCACACAAACAGTGGCATTAGATACCTTAATCCTGAAAAGTCATGTCTTTACCTGAAGCTTGGGTGTGGAGAGACAAACAGTGCTGAGTGGGTGTTGCTCAGCAGTAGGTTTGCAGGTAAGTTACTCTATTGACAAACAGATCAATGAGAATCTCTTAACACTCCTTTTTGTGTGTGTGCTGGTGGAAACAATTGCACCTCTATGCGTGCCTAGACTGGAAACCTGCTGACAGCACCTGTGTATTGGCAAAGGCAGTGTGCTTGGACTTGATAAGGGAAGTATGGGAAAAGCTTTGCTTTATTGCTTTATTACTTTGTTTTCTTTTGCAGTTAACTCCCTTCACTCCTTGCATTCTGTCCCTAGGTGACTTTTAGGTTGAGCCTAGACAAGTCATTGCTGCTCAGATTTAAGTTCTCTTGTGCTGAGGAATTGAGAGTTGTGAGCCTCTGGTAAAAGTTGACTTCATTGGAAGAATATAATCTAGGGTTAAAACTTAACAGCATGTAATTTAGCCTTTGTGCCACAAGTAATAGGAATGTCCTCTGGCACTTTGTCTTATCCTCCCCTTGAGCTGTTTCCTGATGATGCAGGATGAGAAATTGACTTTAGATATTTTTTCCCAAGCTCGTTGCTAACTGCTTCATATGACTTCAGATGTGAAGTCTGCCATCACTGTGACTGATGGTGGTAAACTAAAATCAAGTAAAAGCTGCTTTTGCAGAGTGTTTAATTTCACGTGTGTGAAAGTGTTTGAGTGAGAAGAAGAATGTCTCATTCTCACTTCTTGAGGCCGCTGATTTCCTACGTGTTTGGAGTTAGCTTTAGTCCCACCTCTGGCTTCCCGGACAAGATTGTGGTGGCCAGAACCTGCAAACATTTGCTTCTGTGACGGTACTTGCTCTCTGTTACGTGGTTATTGCTAGTCAGAAGCAGTGTTGTGCCAGAGTGAGAAGCAGGATGGTGTGAATGTCCTGCATCCTGCTCGGGCAATAAATCGGTGTGAGCGGCGTCCTGCAGAGTCGTGCTGCAGCTCACTGTTTACAGTGTGTGGAGACATGCCTGCCCTTGCAGCCACAATGTTTGCCTCTCTTCTGAAAAAGTGGCCTGCTCTGCTTTTTCATTCTTTACACTGGGGTTTTTTGAGGCAGAGAAAGGTATCTTAAAAGATCTGCTGTTTGGAATAAAAACCCAACCTGCCAGCCTGGAAGTGTGAGCAGAGAAGCACAGGTGCATTAATAGTGCAGTGAAAAGGAGAACACTAATGAGATTTACAACTTCTACGAGAAACAGAGATTAAAACTAAGTTATTTTCATGGCTTATGAAGTTCTTATCATAAATTTGAGTATTCTACCATGTGTCTTCAAGAGCATAATGCTATTATGTGGAGCATAGTGCTGTTTTGGGGAGTTTAGTTTAAGAACCAGAACTTCTGTGACAGCAACATGTTGAGCTACTTAGTAGCTATACAGAGTCTTATTTCTACTTCCAGTTCATCAGTACTGCTATTGATACTTTTTTCCTCAACAACTGGTTAGTAGCTCAAGAATCATAGGACCACTTTGGTTGTAAAAGACCTTTAAGATCATCAAGCCAAACCATTACCTAACTGTACCAAGCGTGGTGCTAAACCATGTCTCCTGGCACCACATCTGTGCATCTTCACTTGCAGAGAGGGTGATTCAACCATCCCTGGGGAGCCTATTCCAGTGTGTGAGAACCCTTCAGTGAAGAAATTCCTTCTAGTGTCTAACCCCTATCTCCCCTGCTGCAACTTGAGGCCATTTCCTCTCATCCTGTCACTTGTTAGTAGGGAGAACTGGGTGGACTGAATGATTTTTTGAGGTCTCTTCCAACCAGATGTATTCTGTGCATGAAGAGACCCACACTTGCCTCACTCTAGCCTCCTTTCAGATAACAGTAAACAGCAGTAAGGTCTCCCCTCAGCTTCCTTTTCTCCAGGCAACCCCAGTTCACTTAGCTGCTCTTTGTAAGACTTGATCTCCAGACTGTTCACCAGCTTTGTTACCTTCTCTGTACCTCTGCAGCACCTCAATGTGTTTCTTATAGCGAGAGCCTCAGTACTGAACCCGGTACTCAAGCAGTGACATCGCTAGTGCTGAAGATCATCTGATGCAATGCAACACTGAGAGAGAATGCCAGTGACAGTTTTGTTTCAGTGGTTTAAACCTCTTGGAATTTCATAAATATGTTCTGCTGACTTCAAGTCTTTATCATGTGGTTTGTACATACAAAACCTGACTAGGAACTGAGCGCTTAAGAGGGCTTAAGTGCAGATACTTCAGCTGCTTTTGAGACTGTTTTCCAGTGATAGTGGTACTGCTGGTCTTTGCTGGAGTGCTGTCATGGCTTGCTTTGTTTTGCTGGGGTTTTTTAACTTGTGTGGCATCTTTGCTTTTCTACTGTGAAGGTCATCAGCCATCACAGTGCTAGGAACAAATGTCTGGAATTGGGAAGGAATATAGTTGTGTTTCCTGCTATGCAGATATGTCTTACTAAAACCGAAACCAAACCAGTCCTTCACAGTACAGAACGTTTGCAGTCACTGGGAGCATTCTGTCAGGGAACTGGACATGTATTCAATTCCTCCACAGCTTTAGCAGCACAAGAAGCAACTCTGGTGACTCTCCCACAGAAGTTTTGAATGTTTTTCTAGTATGTAAAATCCTTAGCATTCAAGATCTGCAAGTGAGGGATCACTGTCATCCTGCTTAAAGCTAAATGTCCTCTAGCTCACCGGCTTTGTTCAAACTCTGCCTTTCTAATAGTTTAACTAAGTTCCTTAGCACGTGTGTGCATCTGCTTCTACTGCTCAGAAAACCCAAATGCAAGTGTTCAGTGTGTTTAATCTGGTTTCATTCTGCAAATGTGTTTGTCCAGTCAGTCAACAGGTCTGTTCAGTCAGAATGGCTTGTGTCTGATACTGCTGTTCCTTCTGTGTAAAGGAAATGAAGATGAATGACAGCTTTGGAAGACTTTTTGTTCTATAAATAGTAGAAAGCAAGAACAGTGAAGAGTTGGGTTTCAGACAGTGCTTGGTGTTCCTTGGAAAGCTAGCATTAAGTCCTGTGGTTATCTGAGAAGGATGTATCTTTGCATATCAGGCTGTAAGGGTTTCTCTTGGCTTTTTGTTTGGTTTTGCTTTTGTTCTACTTAGTAGCTGGGTTAAGTAGTTCTGAGGAACAAAAGTCTTTTCGTTTAGGAAAGTAGCTGACATAATTTGCTTTCCCAGAAAAATGGTTTCTAGATAACTGCAAAGAACTCAAGAAGTTGTATAAAGGTCCTTAAAAATATGGATGCTTTAAAAACAGAGTGGAAAACACCTTTTTGTTTCCTACAAACAATGGAGACTATGCTGAGCTGAGCTGAAGGACAAAATCCACCACTTCTTTTCCCTCTCATTTTAGGGTACGGTCAATGGTGTGCTGCTAGTGACACCAAATAATATCATGTTTGATCCTCACAAGATGGATCCTCTGGTCCAGGAGAATGGCTGTGAAGAGTATGGCATCATGTGTCCAATGGAAGAAGTGATGTCAGCTGCTCTGTATAAGGAAATTGTGGACAGCAAAATCAAGGATTCATTAACAATGTAAGATACAGAATAGTGTCTGTAAAGCTTGGAGTGAATATGAACTGTAGTTGCCTTGGTGAGCATACAAAACCAGCAAAACCATGTTCTGGTGCTTTCCTTTGTAAGAGAGACCTCAAAAATTGGCTTTGAAAGACCCTTGATACAACTTGTATATCCTGTATGCTGTATAGAGTAAATCCTCTTCTACATCCATGGATTCTAATTGCCTCTAACAGTCTCTTTTAACAATTAGTATGTAGCAAGGGGTACCGCACCACGTCCTCTGCACCTTCCCCACTGGGAAAACACTAACAGATGTGTTTGATTCTTCAGTCATTTAAAAAGTGGTGTACAGAACAGAAAAGTCCAACTGTGTGACTGCAGTAGTGTGGGGGGGCTTTTGATGCAGCCTGATGAAGCCTTCAGCACAGTTGCTTTCTGGAGGTTTTATTTTGCAGACTGAATTTTAAGAGGTTGCTCAGCTTCAGTTGTTGTTTAGTGCAAGTAATGAGATGATGAAAATCAGATGACCTTTCAGTCCAGTGGCTTGAACCATCCTATTGCAGCTGCACAAGAAGTCTCTTTCCTAGCCTGTTTATTCTCCTAATGACTCAGTGTTGACTTAAATTTACCATGCATTTTGTTTTGTTTGCACTGTTAATGAGTATGGGGTGGAAACATGTCTAATAATAAATAGGTCAGGCTGTGTTCAGAGCCCTGGATGTCCAATTTGGTTTGTCTGTCTTGTCAACTGCATACACGATTCCGAACTTCCAATGTTTTTCTCAGTCCCAGCACACTTGTGCCTTAACCACATCAACATTTGAGGCATGTTTGTAAATTTGGGGGAAAATAAAATTCACATTTAATTTGTAACCAGGACTCCCAACAGCTAGAGCTAGATCTGACAAGACAAATACCTTGAGTTAGCTGAGACCTAAATACTATCTTCCCTTTTCCCCTCCTCCTAAATATTCCCCTGTGATAATCCATTCCCTCCCAGTTTTGTCAAACATGTTTAAAATTTGATAAGCAACCTGAACACTGAAACAAATGTTATTGGTAAATTGGGAAGTGATCACAGAGCTAAAGGATTCTTTGGTTCTTAAAGCTACCATTTCAACTTGTATGGTTTCTGTATGTGAGCCACAATCTGTGCTGAAACTGGAAAGAACATATCTGAAAGCATACGTATCTTCCACAGGTTTTATGAGCCTTAGGTTGTACTTGTCCACAAGCACCAATTACCAGCAGAGCTGAGCAATTAAGGAAAAGGCCCAGCCTAGAATGGGATAAAATGTTAACTAATCCACATGCTTTGTCAGCAAAATCGCTGTGGTAGCATGAGCTCAGTGTCAGGTCCGTGTTCACACTTGGATAAGACTGTGTGTGCTCTGCAAGTCCTCTGAACGTTAGCAGTTTCAGTAACCTCAGGAGTGTGATGTGGCTGAGTAAGAAGTTTTGTGGAAATGTGGAGTGGATTTGTCCTTCTTTGAGAAGATCATCATGCCTTACTCTCCCATCCTGAAAGCATTTGATAGTAGGGAATGGGAGATGTAACGTGCTTGGGTTGTCAAGGGAGCTGGCCCTGAGCACTGGAGTTGGAGTGAAACAGAACTTTTTCTGAAGGTTGTGTACTCCTCAAGTCCCCTTGCAGCTTTCCTCTTCTGAAGCTTACAGAATTTCTGGTTAAGAGTCTTTTGAAAGGCAGGTTTGAATAAAATTATGTCCTTTGAGGAAAGTAAGTTGCTGGTGTTGGTTGGTGGACTGTTGTTGTGGGGGGGTTTGTTAAACTCTTTATGAACCTTGAAATTGTTCAGTTGTACCAAGTAGTTTGGGCTTGCTGTGCCTAACAATGATGTTAGGTACCTGACTGGTGAAGCCCCTCATCACTGTTAGGTATTCCCCATGAGCAGAGTGGTAAGATCTACCTTGGTGGTTCCTGTCCCACATTGTAGCTTAGATCATTAAGGTTAGGCCAGATAATTTCTCTCTCTCATTTCTTACCAGTGAGTTAGGTGTCACCTTGTAATAGGGTGGGATAGGTCTAAACAGTTGTACTGGTCTCTTTGGTGGACAAAGCTTAAAAGGTTTTGAAGGCCTTCTCGGGTTTGTCCTATGTAGCTCTTTGTTGGTTTCCCTTTGTTGTTTTTATTCTGCTTACACTTTCCACCTCTTAAGCCAATCTTGCTGGTTTTGTAGGAGAGCTACTTGTGAAAGTAATGTCTTCAGGTTGGGAAGCCTCATCTATGTCATGTTGGCAGAAGGTCTGCCATAAGTCTGCTTGTGTCATTTATGCTTGTTTCCTGCTGCTGATGCTCAGAGTTTGCTGCTTTTTGTGGGTTTGTGTTTTGGGGTTGTTTGGTTGGCTGGCTTGGTGGTGGGTTTTTGTTTGGCTGGTGTTTGGTGTGGTTGTAGTTTTGGTTGGGTGGGTTGGTTTAAGAGCACCCTTACAATTTTTCAGCATTAAACCAAACTTGGTAAAGAAAAGAGCTTGATGGGAAGGACAGCTGCTGTAATTCCATTCTTGTTTATTCAACAGAGATGTAGAACAGCTGTCTGTAAGGGAAATGTGCCATTCCAAGAAAGCTGCAAAGAGCAATACGGGTGAAGTGGATTCCAGGATTCGGGATCCAGGCAATGACAGTGCCAGTACTGCCCCGAGGAGCACAGAGGAGTCTCTTTCAGAAGATGTCTTCACCGAGTCAGAACTCTCTCCAATCCGCGAGGAACTCGTTTCCTCGGATGAGCTTCGGCAAGACAAGTCGTCTGGAGCATCATCAGAATCTGTCCAAACAATAAACCAGACTAGTTCTGAATGTTTAACAATCATTGCAGACTCCAATGAAGCTGCTAGTGACTTAAAACCCAACACTGAAATGCTTACAAATGTCAAACAGTTTGGTACCCAGAGCTTAGGTTCAGAAAGTCCTGGAATGTCTGCGAAGGGCGGAAAAGAGCCCAGTGGAAATAGCGGAGACGACCCCCAGCCTTCACAGGGGTCACATGGTGGTGAAGAACGTGACAAAGAGGCAGAAGTGGGCAGCAATCAAGATTCCTCACCGGGGAAAAAAGCAAAAGAAGACAGTAAGACAGGAGAGGAATGTCTGCATTGTGAAGATACCACAGCATCGCAAAAGGAAGAGCCAACCAGCGAGGCAAAAGCACTGGGAGTGCCAACACAGGACGCGGAGACTGAGGTTGAGGAACTCCGCAAACTCTGGAAGAGCCACACTATGCAACAAACCAAACAGCAGAGAGAGAACATGCAGCAGGACTCACAAAAAGAAGTTACTCAGAAAACTGTGACTGTGGGAGATGGACAGCTAGAAGGTGAGCGAGTATTCGTGTGTTAGCCGCAGGATCTGCACTGCATCTTCCCCACAGCTCATCGGAAGTCTCTTTGGCTTTCATTCTCTAGAACACATTTGCCCATGTGTTGGTTACATTTCTCATTGGCTTGAAGAGGTACTGAAGCTGTACCTTAGCTAAACCACTGCTCAGGTGGTTTATCTACACCTATCTATCTAGTTAACATACAGTATCATTGTAAGGGAGTTTTACAGGAGCCTATAAAAGTAGATCTAGTAGTAGGTCAGTGTAGGGCTCAGGAATGTTCTGTAGCTGTCGGTTAAATATCCATCTCAGTGCACGTGTGTGCATGAATTTCAGGGAGTTAATTCCATGCTGCTTACAGTGTGTCCACCTTGTGGTTAAGGTTTATGATGTGAATAGCAAACACTGGAGGGTTAACAATGTTGGATGCTTCCAGAAACTTGTTTTGCTTGAGTCTCATCATTCTTTCATGCTGACAGGAACAAGGAGGAGCATGTGAAAAAGACAAAGGACAAAAAAAGAGCTAGATAGTAAGAAACAAATGCTGTAAGTATAGGGAACAGATAGGTTTATTCCTTCAGTACCTTCACTGCTCTGCAAAGGTCAGGCCCTGGGATTGTTAGATAGAAGTTAACTTCAACAGATACTTGATTCATATATATATATATATAAATCTTTTTGAAGCAACTGAAAGAAGTTTCTGTGTGTCTTTGATTCTGCTTTTTGGAAAACTCATAGGTCACTGTCTGATGCCTTACCATCTTTACTGGAGACAAACCAGTTCTAGTTGTGCAGTGGTGGGGAGGGCAGAAAGAAGCCACACCTATAATCCCTGTCACTGACTGATCGTAACACACATGCAAAGGTCAAATTGTTAATAATTAAAAGGTGAGATTGTATTGACTGGAGAGGCATATTCTTCATCATACACTTCAGAAATGGATATGATAGTTTGGAGGGAGGGGTGCTGGTGGTTCTGCTTCTGTTAAGGAAGTAACTGAACTTTGAAACTGGGAGCAGGTGAACAGTTGCCTCGTGCTGTGATAAGTTTGCCCCTTCTGCCTTGAATGTTAGAAGAAATCCTCTGGCAGCAGTCAGCTAGCAGCAGTTGCTGCTTGTGACTTAAATGCAAGCAGAAGTGTGTTTACCCACAGTCACTGCTTTTCTTACAACTGGATGTTCCTGCTACTTCACTTGTATCAGTGTTGTGGGGTTTCTGAGGGTCCTACCACTGAGTGACAGCGCAGCTGTTTCACGCAGGGCGGTCTGTCCCTGGCTGCGTGCAGTCACACAGCCCTGCTGGAGGCTCTGGAGGTAAAATCAAAGGAAGGATAAGCAAGAAATTAATAAATGTAAAAGGCACACCCAAAACAAAGAAAGGTTTTTGGAAACTACCATCAGCTGACCTTCACATAGCAGAAAGGTTTCTGAATTTGCAATTAATGATCTGTTTGTTCTGGGTGTTGAACAAGTTGATAGCTGAGTAGTCTAGAATGTCTTAAAAGACCTTCCCTGGAGTTTATTTAGGCAGAACTCTCTTCTGAAAAAGGAAACTAATACTTATTCTAAACTTTATGGTGAAAATCAGACGGAGAAAACATATAGTAGAGATGGTTAGGGACCAAGGTGGTGATTTTTTATGTCCTTAGTGTATCTGTAGTCTGCATAGACACTGAAGGAGGAGTCCAGCTGTGAAGAAGGGATGAGTGTCTAGAAACCTGGTAGAGATCTGTAAGTACATGTGATACCAGAGGCAGACTCAATCTGATGTTGTCATAGTTGGCCATAAGAACTCTTAAATTTACATCATCCTTCCTTGCTTTAAAGAGTCTCTTGTATGTAGAGATCATGTTGCAGGATTTGGGCAATTAATCTAGCAGAGACACAATTTTGAGAAGTCTTCATCCTTTGCCTTTGCTGACTTGAGGGTAGCTGTATCATTCTGTTAGTTCAATTAAACACCCTGGGAGGATTGTTGCTTCCGTGCTGCAGCATCCAGTGTATTTTATCCTGAAGTAGTGCTGATACCATTGATCTGTTTGATAGAGCTAGCAAATTAAAATTCCAGAGCCTTCCCTTTTTAAATTGAAAGTAACTCATAAACAGCTTTGACTTAGTGAACCAGGCCTCGTGAAGTTAGTTAACTCTGTATCTTTCACATGTATGTGCAATATCTTTTTGACAGTGGGAGGGATGTTTGATGCAGTGTTGAGAATACCTCCTGAAATATATTCAAGGCTAAATGAAAGACTGTCATGATGTGATCTGAGGCTGGAAGCAGAAATGAATGGTAGAATTATTTACCTCTGTTACATTCTGAAGTTAATTCTGCTGCTGCAATTCATGCAACCAAAAAAGGCCTCCCTTACCTCATCTCCTACATTACTTGGGTGCATATACATCCTCTATGCCTATGTGGTGTAAAACAAAGCTAGCTGCTACTCAGGCTCTCCTGTGGGCTGTGGATAACCTTTTTTCTCTTCCTGCCAGGCTCTTCTCTCACAAAGGAGAAGCGGCGCCCCCGGTCTCACAAGTTTCTGCGGCTGCGCGTTGGGAAGCCCATGAGGAAGACCTTCGTTTCGCAGGCAAGCGCCACGATGCAGCAGTACGCACAGCGGGACAAAAAGCACGAGTACTGGTTTGCTGTGCCCCAGGAGAGGTAAGGAGAAAGAAGACTCCAAAGTTCAACTCTTTCCAACACCTCTCCTAGCTGCCTTTTGTCAGAATTTTTCAGTGGTGATCCCTAGAGCAACACAAAAGGTCAGCAGCTGAAGACACTGATGGCTGGCCTGCACTGGGCACTGCAGTACCTCGTTACCATGCTGAAGTTTCAGTCATTTACTGGAGTTGCAGGTTCAGACAGTAGTTTGTCGAGGTTTAGGCTTGTGTCTGGAACAAGTGAGTAATGAAGGAAAGATTCAAGTAAGTGGTATTTGGTGAAGGAAGTGAGTTAAGCAACAAAGCTTTTGTGGGCATTGCTTCCTGTGCTTCCTGTTATTTGGAACCTTTCTGAAACATCTCTCTGCTTCTTAAAGCTCTGAGCTTTATATATGCACCACAGTTTTTCCAGGAGACAGACATGTCTACTAGGCAAACATCTGAAACTTGTTACAGGAATTCAGACATGAGATGTTCATGCTTGCTCACTGGTGAAGTCTTGCATTCTTAAATGATCTTAACTGCTAGGGAACTGTGGCTTACTTTCAAGTTGAATGTGATTTTTTGGGGATATTGCAGGTTATTACATCCTTGTCAGAAGTGTGGAGGGGGTACATAGAATTAACAAGCTTTTCAGCTGTCATCTTGTATAAAATACCTACAGACAATGATCAAGTCACTTTTCCATCTTCTCTTTTGAGCTGAATGGCATAGACTATCCAGTTGGGGCACTGCAGTTGAGGACAGATATGGAGCAATTGTCCAGAGGAAAGCAACAAGACTAATTAGTGCCTACAAAAAGTGTAATATATAAAGGAAAATTAGAAGTAAGTGGGGCTCTTTAATCTAAAGAGCAAAAGTGGACTACAAGCATAAAATCACTTCATACTTAACAGCTGCCTGCAAGAAGGAAAGCAGCAGCCTTTTTTCCATGTCCACTGTGAATGGAGGTGTGTAACAGACTGAAGTTACAGCAAAATATTTGAGCTTTTGAACAGGGAGAATTGAGTCTGTGCTAGCACATTACTAACCCCCATGACCTCTAAGTGGTGGAGATCATGTAATTTCTTGAGTAAAATCTGTCACACTGATTCCAGTACAGCTAATTCTGTCTGGTCCAGGTGACCTCTTGTGGTTAATAGTCAGCTCAACTTTTCTTCTATTGGTATCACACTTCATTTAAAGACAGGCAGATGCGGCAAGGATATGGCAACAGTGTCTAAGTCAGCTGATCAAAATGTTTACTGTCACTTTAGTTCATTTCTCTCATGTAGCAGGGCAAGTCCTTCAGCACAGAGCAGAATTTATCACCTGTTTCAGAAGTAGTTCTTAATATGCAGCTCATAACTAATCTCCCTGGAAGCTGCTTCATCTGTGAAGGGTTTCTCTAACAGCGTTTTGAGAGACTACAGTGCTCTTTATCTTGTGCTGTTCTCCCACCATTCAGTTTTGCAGGGATCTAGTAAGTGGAGGGGGAAAAATCCACATATTGTTCTGATCCAGTATGCAGATTCACTGTAGCAAGTGGAATATTCAAGCTCTTGGTAACCAGAGCCATAGAGCTCTAGCTCTGAAGCTGTCTCTTCCATGATGAGGTTCTAGCAGATTCACTGCCTGTCCTTTTCCTAAGCACTTCATCTGTCCACCTACAGCAAATGCTGAAACAGTCTAAGCTGACATCTGTTGGGGTTGTAAATAGCTTTCTTCTGGGAATTTGGGCATTTTGTTCTTCTAGACTGGAGAACTGTACCATTAGTGGCAGATAAAAGGAGACAACTTTGGCTCTCGTTACTTCTGGCAGTATTGCAGTTACAGCAGTCCATACTTTATGATCTAGCTCTCTATATGCACACCCTGAGCATTATTTCCTCCTATCTGTAGCAGTTCTCACAGTCTGTATAATTCTGGTTGCATGACTTGGGAGTGTCCAGCTATTCTTCAGGGGTAGGGAAATAAGACACACAGGCACATTTTAATTCCAGGTTTGTTTGTGTTCTTAAAAGAAAACAAACAAACCAACCTTAGTGTTGTGTTTTGGAAGTTACTTTAGTTGCAAGTTCCCCACAGGACAGAAGTAGCTGAAGGAGAACATTTGTATATGAAAACACAGCTAGTCAATTTCCAAGGAGTTACCTGTTTTCCACCAGTGCTGGCTTCATGTCATTAAAAGGTGGGGGGAGGGGAAGCTAACTTATTCTTTTTCAGCTGCATCACTAGTATCAGTAAAACATGAAGCAGTAAACATTGTCATTGGAACCTTAAATGCTTCATAACTATTAGACATGACCCAAGAGATCACAAACTTACCTTATTCTTTTCTGTATCATTGCTTGACTTCTAGGACAGATCACTTGTATGTCTTCTTTATCCAGTGGAGCCCAGAGATATATGCAGAGGATACTGGGGAGTCTCTTCGGGAACCTGGATTTATAGTGGTAAAAAAGAAGGAAGAGCCTGAAACTAGTGAAGAATCTACTACTGATAGTGCTGAAGATGCTGCTAAAGAGTGGGAGGTAAGGAAGAACAGTATCTCTTTTCTTCTCTTCAGGATTTAATTTGATAGCTAAAATAGAGTTAAATACTTTCCAATTCAAAAAAGAATGCAATTTGTTAGTCTGCTTATTATGGTCATAACTGTTTAATTTCTGCCATCCTAATGCTTTGCTCTAGCATCAGGGCAACATTCCACAATTACAAGTCATTTTTGTATGGAGCAAACTTTAACTTAAAGCTCAAGAGTTGACAGGCATGTGAGTACAGCAAAGATGATGTAACTTGGATGGAGCAGACTTAGTTTGCAGTCAGGTAAACTGACAAGTTTCCTGTATTTGTTATTCCTGTGTCTAGACTGTCAGATGCTTACTGGTATGTCTCAAAAGGATGAGACAACAAAGAAGCATAATTAAGTTATTAAAGACATGTTTTTTGCAGTAATCAGCTTCTCCATACATTAAGATGCTCTTGCATGGGTTTTAGTACTCCACTGTAACTATCTTTGCTTTCTGATAACCAGTACATTTCTTCCATGTGAATCTGTGTCCACTGTGTTCCTATGGACACATCTTTACATGTTTACGTGGGTTTGTTTTGTAGTGTGCATACAGTTAAAGCACTTGGAGTCCTGTGCATTCAAATGTCAGTCAAAAGTGTGATGATTCTTGTCACATGTATGGAAGTATCCCATCAGCACTGTTTAACTTGAGTCCCAGGACAGGGGTTGCAATCTCTTGACTTTGAAGACTCTTTTTTCCCCTTTTTGTCTCCCACTCTTGCGCCATCATGCAACAGAGCAAGTTGGAAAAGCAGCACCACACCAGTAGAGACTTCTTTAATATCAAGTGTGGAAGACATTTTTTAAACCTGCAATAATCTTCACTGTGGGTGATAAGTTTTCCTCTTAGCTCCAGATAGCACAACTCTGACTTCAGACTTCTTCTTTGCTTTGCTGAGGTGCTAGGCCATGGCTACAAAACTCTTTCTGCAGCATAGTGACTTTGCATGGAGCATTTTTGCTTTGAGACATTGAAATGAGTCACAAAAGCATCTCTCGTGAATCTTCATGTTTTCAGGATGTATGCTGCTCAAGTGTTTTTACCAGCAGTGGATTTTGGTGTTGACTTTTGATCAAAGCCGTTATAAGTATTTGGTGGTTTACAACTTGGCCTTTTGGAGTACAGGGATGAGAGGCAAGTGTTCAGTGTTGTGGTTCAAGGCACAATACATCTCTCTCTCAATGAATTCTTCAGTTGCTTTGCACCTTAATGACAAAATTGCCACAGAAAATGGTGTTCAGGATTGAGTGGGGTAACTTTTTAGGAGTTATTGCTGAAGATATTGGGGACAGTCCTTGCAGGCCTTTCCTTACATGCATTACAATCTGTGAGTTAGTTACTACAGGAGGTTCAGGCCTTAAGCCTTTGTTTCGGTCTCCTCTGGAAAAACATGTGGCAGATACTTCACAAACCATTGTTACTTGCCTAGGTGTTATGTGAGCATTGTCAGTTTGGGTCTCTAAAGAATATCAAGTAGTAATTTTCTGGATAGAGAAGTTAGTGTGAATCAGTGAGGTGAAAGCTTTTTTCCCCCATGTTATGCAAGTAAAAGCAATATGCTAATGTGGTCTTCTGTGCATTTTAACTTGGGTAATGTAACTTCTTATGACTGACTCCTAGCACAAAGCTGTGAAAAACTAACTTCTTGATCAGAAATGTCTGACAGTACCAGATGGCTCAACCTGCCATCACATGCAGTTGCATTTTAGTGGCTTTTAACATGTGTGCTGGAAAGTGTCAGTGCATGTAGGGAACGGTAGCTGTTGCCATACCCATTATCCCCATTGAGTTCCAGTTGTCATTTTCAGTCAATATACTTCCTTCCTCTGACACAACAAGCTTTTGCTGTCAGCTCTTGATCTTAAATAGCAGGTGAGCAGAATTATTGAAACCTTTTTGTGGGTACTGGAATGAAAAGCAGTCTTCCTCAGAACACAGCAGTGGAAAAACCCAGGGTGGAAGGGAAAGAGAGAGCAAAATGTTGATGTGCAAATGCCATAGGAAATGCAGTTGGTTTAGCTGGAAGTAGAAGCCAGTGGAGTAGCTTGCTTTGTCTTCAAGCTGGAGAAATGGGGAGGAGGATTAATGGGTAACCCAGGTGGGGTGCTCTGAGACATCTTTGATAGTTAAATGTTAACACATTCAGCTGTAGCTTTTTGTCAACGAGATAAGGCAGTACTGTGCTTTTGGTATGTTATTGGGAAAGAAACTATGGGAAGAAGGAACAAGCAAAAGCAAAGATAGTAGCATCCAAAACAAGCAGCAGTTGGTATTAAGTGTTGTTATCATGCAGTATGGGAAGCACAGAATTTACAGTCCCTGATCATCAGAGAGTATTGAGGCAAAAGAAAATGCAATTACTGAGTGTGGCCACAGCTAAACCACAGAATCAAAGAATGTTTTGGGGTTGGGAGGAACCTTTGAATGTCATCTAGTCCCAGCCTGCTGCACTGAGCCAGGCTGCATTTTAATAGGTGGCTCAGAGCTCTCTCAAATGTTTCCCAAGTGGTTGAAAAACAAAAAAAATCATCTTGGGCACTTGAAAACAAATTGGGTAAGGACAGCAGTTCCTTTTTTAACCTGAAGTCTGCTAAGGAAACAGAAGAGTTGTTGTGTACTAGTGTAATTCTTAATTATTTTAAGTGCTGACTCTTCCCCACCCCAATCATTTGGTCTTATTTATTGCTGCTCTTCTGGTTTGAGTCATGCTTCAGGTCCACGTAAACCTACAGTCTTGTCCTCAAGACACTTGAAAACAGGAAATGTCTTGTCTCAGGACCTGCAAGATGGTCTCATCTGCTGTGGTGTTTCCATTAGCTTGTTGCTTGCTCAGGACGAGGATTTGATTTGAAGCTGTCTAGAAGTTAATTCCAAAACGAAGCGTGAGCTGATTGCCACAACGTTTCCCAGATTCACTGAGTGATAGTCTGGGCTTGCATTTCATAATCCTTACCTTTTGGGTCTGCATATGCCATTTCTGTAGAAAACACAGGTGCAACACCTCTGGAAAGCAGTACCTCACCACTGTAGTAGCTCGCTGGCCAGCCGAATTTGGGTTGGTTTGAGAACGCTGGCTGATCAAGCTGTTCATCGCAGATCAAATTCTGCCTTCTTGAAGGGATGTTTCAGTTAGATGCTCAACGCTTCAACAGGAAGAAAACTGACTTCTGGAGTGTCCTGGAAATCTCTTTCTCTGTATTTGTAGAAACATGAATGTCACAGATGGTGATGATCTCCTGTTCAGATGAAGAAGGGTGTTTCAGATTTGGAGCATTGGACATAGGAAGCTTCAGTTCATTATTGGAACTGGGCTCCAACATTTCTGTATAAAACAGACATCTCACTTTCTCTATCTGCTGTCTTTAATTTCTTGTATTCCTAACCTTGCTTTTTCTATGAACTTGCACTCCACACTTCCTTGGTCAGATGCTAATGAAACAGCTGCTTGCTGTGTGTGGAATAATCCTAATGCTGTGTGACAGGCTGGATAATACTGGGCTAGCTGAGAGAGAGGAAGCCTGGAAGTTGTAGGCTGCTTGAATGACACGTGTGCACAGCAGTCCTCACAATACTTTTCCAATGGTTCTTGAAAGGTGGCCTCCTAATGACATTATATTTGTGTCAAGGTAGGTGGTTGGTTGGCTCTTACATCATCTGTTAAGAAATTGGATGTGTCACTATCTGTGGTGCTGTCCATTAAGAAGCCTGTGTAGTAGGCTTTGCCCTTGTACTGGAGATGAGTCTCTGGAACTGCAGCGGTCATGTGCAGTACTGGTTTGTTGTGATTGAAGAAAGATTCTGGTGCCCATTAGCCTCATGCAATGCCTTTTGTGGAGACTGACAGCCTTTGTCCTTCCTTTTGCAATGAAGAAAGTGGTGTACTCTGCACTTCCTGGAAGGGGTAGTCTTGCTTTGTCCTTTTTAATGTCTCTAATTTGTTTGTGCCTTACAACTGAGAACTCTGGCATTTTCACTGCTTGGAGCTGCCCTGTATTTGGGATTGTGATTAATGGCTATTCCATGTAGCTTCAGCGAGACAGAAGCAGTGGCTCTGCTGAGAGTTGAAGTAGGACTGCTCAGCTAAAAGTCTCGTGGTTTTAAGACTCTTCAGTTGCTTTAAGTGTACCTTTTGCAAATCCTGAGGGACACTTTGTGGAGGAAGAATGCTGCCTCCTTCTTTCTTTCTTTCTTGTATTCCCATAGCTGTTGAAAGGGAGCAGAGAATGACTTCTCCAAGTAGACTTCCTCTATGCAAACATGATCAGCCAGCTATCAAGCTGTGCCAGTCCACATTGTGCTGAATGCAACAGGAGGTGGCTTCTGTACTGTCAGTGAAGGGAGAGGGAAACAGACCTCAGCTAACTGTAGTCTCATTTTAGCTTCACCTGCAACAACTTCTACAAAGGTCCAGTGCTTCTAGACAAAGTATTAGCTCTGCATAGGAGCTGGTACCCGATTTTAATGTTGATTTTTAACTGCCTTTCTTTCACCTAGTAGGATTCCTCCCAAAGACAACAATTTAGGTGGACTGTGCATCTAATTTAGAGGGGTCTTCCTAATGTTTTAAGTTCTTGGCAACTATACTCTAAGAAGTAAACATAGAGGTTGCATACCTCAGAGCTGTAAAATGCTGTTGAAGGCTCTACCAGTTGATAGTTACACTGCCACAGGATACTGCTGTGTGGTGAAACCTCACTGTTTCAAAATAAACACTACTTGAGGCAGCTTTCAGTTTTGCTTTTCAGCTCTTTGCAGACAGGGATTTTTTCTCCTAAACTGCAGAGCATACCTGTAAGATGTAATTAAATGGCAATCTCATCTCTAAAAATACAATCTAGCAAGGGGATCAGCTACTGAAAGTGAAACTCATGTCATTGCTTGGTAATTTGTTCCCAGGCAGATCAATAGCACCCTGTAAAAACAACCTTTCTTCTTGTCAGTGAGAGATGCAAATTACTTCATGGATTGCACTGAGGCATACAAGTTACACAGTCTGCTTCTTGTGTGATTTGTTCCTCAGCCTTCAGGACTGCTGCTGAAATTGGAGCATTAAATGATGGGAATAATCTTACACATACACTTCATATATCATCATCTCAGGTGATGCTTAGGGATGCTTATCTTCAGTGCTACACGGCTCTGCTTTTTCATCACAAAACCTGGTCACTTGCTTGACTGCTTCATGTGGAGTCAACGGCAAGCTCTAAAGAGCTGAGTACTTACACCCCTGCCCCCAGTATCTCTCTGGAATAACTTCTCTCCCTGAAGAGGGAAGGAGCAGGGCAAATAAATCTCTCTTTACTAACATCATCTCAATCCAAAAGCGTACACATCACATACAGGGATTGCAGAATTGAGCATCACCATTTTTCTGTTGCTGTGATACCAGGACAGGGTGTTAGTCCCTGGGTTGAAACACAACAATGCCATCCAATCAAACTGCAAAGCTGCTCTTTCACTCCCAGCATCCAGTCTTCCTACTCAAGTTCAGGGAGTTCCTGTGCTCACTATCCTGTTTCAGTGTAACAAGATCTTCTCAGCTGACAACTTTAAATCTGGTATGGCAGTGCTGTGTAGAATAGATGAATGATTTGGAGTGAAGATAAGATAAAGGGTACCTGGCCTGGCACTGTCCTGTTTCCCTGCTGCTGCTTCAGTTTGTTTTGATAGATCAGTTTGGAGAGAACAACATCATGAGTAACAGTTGCAGAAATGTGTCTGCTTCTGCCTTAAGCATCCATTGCATGGAGATTTGATTTGTTCCAAGCCAGCAATACAAATAAGATTATGGTTCCTTGCAGTGAGATACATTCTGGTTTGCTCTGTTGCCTGGGTAGTAAACAGGTGATGCTCCTAAGTGTTTGCTGCAGTTCTGCGCCTCTGTCGGGACTGAGCTGATACTCCCTTCGGTGCTCTTTAATTAAGAGCGTTTAAGGCAAGGCATGTATTAATTTGCACCAAGATGGGAGGTTCTGATTCAAGTGAACATATCAGTATAGCCCACAAATGCATTAAAGAATAAAAGAGCAGCTTATTTTGTTTACCTTTAATTCAGGGATGCTCCTGGGGCCAGGCTTCCTGTGTTGTCTTTTTTGCTAACCAACAGGAATGTATCTTCCACCAGTTAAGAAAGAAGACTATGAAAGGACTGGTGGAGGTCAGTCAAGAGAGGAAGCTTTTGCCACTTTCTCAACTGCATTGTTCCATGATGATCTTCAGGCTCTTGTGACTCTCCTTCTACCACCCTCCTCTTCCAGCACCCAGCTGCAGGCAGCTACCTGCTGGTGGAGGCTGCTGCTGCTGGAAGACTGCACATCAGAACGGACCTGCAGGAGGTCTGATCGGCACTAGCGCGCTTATTAAACTTCAGAACTGTCATTGGCAGTGCGACAGAGTTGTCAGATCTAAGGAAGAAGTTGATTGCTCTCTTCTCCTGTGAGCAAGGTTTTTAAGTCTTTTTGAGAAGCTCTGGGAGGAGCAGGTTTGTTTAAGCTAAAAACTCCCCAGTAAGTCTTTTGAATTGTTAAAGACTTTGTGTGCTAGAATATAAAAGAAAAATCCTGCAGGAGCTCATTCTTTGCTTCCTGGCCCAGTTCTGTACAAACAGGGTGCTGGCTGCTGGTGGGGAGGAATTTGTTGTTCCTGTGAGGGAAAAATAGGGGGGAGGAAGACTCTGAGAATAGGCCATGGGGAAGCTGGCTGTGTGGCTGCCCTTTGTTTTTAGCTCAGACTTTGCATACCCAGAGATAGTTTGAAATGTTTTTGCAGCATGTTCGCCATTCCTTTGTCAGACTTTGGCGGGGGGGGGGAGGGGGACGACACAGCAGCTTGTTGTATTTTTGTTATAATTATTCTTTTTAATTTATTTTTTTATATCTATTGGTAGGTGTCTCAGTGTTAAGTTTGTCCATTTTTTTCCTTGGGGTTCTTGTTTTACCTTACTATCAGCTCACTTTTTCCCCCTTTCTAACAGAGCACGTGGTTTGTTGTGTGAAACGAATCAAATCTTTTTTGCTAGTGTATTGTTATGTATGTGAGGCCTTCACTATCCCAGTGATAAAAATGTTCCTCCAACCTTAATAATTGTCCTAAGTTGAAACAAATTGGTTTTTAGAGTTAGCAGCTCCTGAGAAGTGCTTTCCTTTACAGTGAAACTCATCCATTTGGATTACCTTGGTTTAGATAGGAATTGCAGGTTGGGATGTTCCAGTGGGCAGGCTGCAGTGCTGCTCAGTGCAAGTTCTGGCACTGGAGATCACAGTGCAAGAGCAGGAGTGGACAGGTTGTAATGTTACTGTGATGCTGCCTGCAGCTGCCCTGGCCTGTGGAATACGTTTACCCAGGTCTCAGAGCACTGGGTGTTTTTCAAGGACAGGGAAGGGGGAAAATGCCTCCCAAGTACTACTGCACGGAAGTTCTCAACGATTTGCTGTACATCCTGCTGTTGTACACACCTGTTTAAATAAACATCCTTCCTTCAAGAGGGGAAAAAGGAATTTCAACAGTGCTACATTGCTGGGATTAGCATTTAACCCACAGAGCAAGTTTAGGTCGCAGCAAAGAGGACTCGTTCAGTTCTTGCAGCTTACAGAGCTGAAAATCCTGTGAGGTTAACAGTTCCTCAATGCTTCAAAACTCTTTAACAAGAGAATTCACTGAGCACTCTTTTAACTAGTTCTGCAGGCTGTGACAACAGTGTATAAAAGCTCTCGGTTAACACAAGCTAAACTGTTGCTTTAAAACTGCCTGCCGATTTGTTGCCAGGGGAATTTGTTAATGGACAGAACAGTGCAAGCAGTTCTGACGGATTTCTTTCATATTCTGAAGTATTGTGTAAGACGAATTAAATTGTTCTGTACCTTTAAATATTCCAGCCCTTTGACAAAGCGCTGCTTTGCAACCACACTTGAATGCAGGAAACCTTTCTTCTCCCGGATCGTCATCACTTGCGGTACATCCCCCTCCTGTGCGCTGGTCCATTTGCTGCCTGCCGTGTCAGTCAATGTGTGCCTCCAGCAGCCTCCTCTCGGCGCCGCGGGGCTCTGCTGCGCCTGCCGCTGCCAGCAGGTACCGAGAATGCTTCCAAACCGCCGGCGAGGATTTCATTTGGGTTTAATTATTGTTTTATTTCTTCTTTTATGCTCATTTTACTTTTAGAAGGGAAATGTCTCGTCTGTGGTATGGGAAGAAGGGAAGGAAGCACCAGCCAGTTAATGATAAATACGCTCTGGTAATTTTCAGTGCAGTGTGTTCGTTTCTGTTCTTTGCAGCCGGGTAACGGTGTGGTGCAGCACAGCTCCTGCAAGTTCCAGCGCCGAGTGTGTAAACAGGCTGCTGAGGCACAGATTCGCGGTACTTTGAGGTGTGTAAGCTAACTGCTGGTGTTCCATTGGCAGTAGAGGAGAGAGACTACTCTCAGCATTGCGGGGCTCGGCAGTGCTAGGTCGAGCAGTTGTTGTGTGGTCCTCCCCCGCTTCCCCCTCCTCGCAGAACTTTATGTCGACAAAAATGAGGTTTATAGCAAAGTACCACGAACTGTAGTTTGGGTTTTGTTCGTAGCATTGGCGTTTAATTAGTGTAAATCCCCTGAGGTGCCATTGTTTATTGCTTCTCAGAAGGCATTCAGCCATGTGAGGAGCTGATAGTGCTTCCAAATGGAGCCGCTGAGCGTGCTGCAGCCCCAGTCTCACGTTTATTAGGGGGAAGGGGGGCAGTGCCCTTGGTTTTACAGTTTATGAGACTTACAGAAGTAACCATGGTGGTGTTTTCCCCACAAAGGCATCCATTTGTAGAGTGTGTACAGGAAATGGTTTTCAGTGAGGTTTGCCAGACAATAACGTTGTGGGGATAGGGAGGAAGCGATCCTGATGATATATTTGTGCTGTTACCAACTGGTAGGTCTGGAAAGTATTTCTCATTTGGATGCTGCCTGCAACAGGCTTTTTGCCACCTGAGAGCTACAGATGCCTGGGGTTTGCTTTAAGCTGACTTTGGCCATGTTTTTATTGTTCTTTGTAGGTGAGTTACTTGCAGAATATGCAACTGTCATGTGGCAGCGACTGCCGCAGCAATGTGGATTCCTAGCAGAGTATTTTTGAAGTAATAGTCTTTCAGTTTTCCTCTGTGGCAGTGTAATGTAGAATGGAGGTATAATTCCTAAATCAACTCAAATGTGATTTGAGGGTAGTCTGTGGTGGTGTAAAGGCGACTGAACTTCACTCAGAATGTGTTCTTCAATGTCTGTCTAGGTATAGATGTCTTTTGCCCCCCTGATTAAATAGTATCCCTCACTAGAGTTACCTCCTGTAGGACCAACACTCCATTTTACCTAGAGTCCAACCATGCTGCCCAAAGCAATAGCTGCCAGCTCTGAAGGTGCAGTTGAACTGGAGAAAACTCGGAGAATCTTCTTAGCTGAGAGAGACACAAGCTCAGGTTACTTAATGTATCCACCAGGGCAAGTCGGGAAATGTTGCTGTGTTAACAGGACATGGTCTGTTCTTGGAAGCTAAGGTTTTTGTGAGTGTGTGGTTTCTTCTGTCAATGGATGAGCATAAAGCTCATGTGCTGAAAAGAGAGAAGGACTATTGGTACCACTTAGCCTGTGTCACACAAGACACAGTGGAAAGCGTTTTAAAGTCTGGTAGCACACTTGAAACACAGATTTCTAACTGTTTCATTAGTGGTTCTGAAAGTTTGGAAGAAACCCCATCTGACCTGAACTAACATAACTGCTGGACCCACTGGAGTGCTGAATTCAAACAAGAGTGTTTGCTTCAAGTGACTGAGCTGTCCTGGATTATTCACCTGGAAGGCTGTTGGTATTTTTGTGATGATGGAGTACATTTGGGCTGAGCATTGTTCGGGGTTCCTAGCTTGCTCAGGGTAAGAGACCAACGTTTTGGTGACTAACCAATGCCTTATGCTCCCCCTTCAGAAAGCCAGTCGGGGTGGCTTCCAACTCTTTCAGTAAAGCCGTGTGACCTTTATTGTGTCTATTGTGCTGCAGCACCAGAGACGGCAGCTAAGTTTCCAGAATGTCAAAAACGCAGGCACCCGTTCTTTCTGCCAAAGGACTTTAGAGCACAAAAGGTGGATGGCCTTCTTTGGCAAGGCTTGTAGGAATGCTTTGCAGAGCTCTGTTGGGCAGCACAGCTGAAAACTTCCCTCTGGCTTAAGATGGTATGGAAAGGGAATTACAGTGCTGTCGGTCTGGGACTTGCACAGCATCTGAGGTTCTTGGTGTGTTGGTTAACTGCAGTTGGTGAGCTGAAAGCTGCAGCTCTTTAGCTACTAAAGGGATCTAATGAGGGCTCACGTGAAAGGTGAGAATTCAGTACTTCAGCCCTGTGCATGTCAGAAATGCAAGGCTGCATGAATGCAATAATCTTTTTAAAGTCAGCTTTCTGTGCCATTTCAGGTTAGAGTAATAGAGTGCACTCATGATCTGAATAAAGCAGAATGCAATCCAGCACTTCCTGACACTGATCAGAGCCTAGGACTTGTCCTTGATGACAGGTATTCGCCATACCCACTGCTGCCTGTAAAGACAGGGTAGATGCATTGCACTTTGACTGGATCTTCTGCTCAGTTATTAGGTGTTGTATTGCTTGGTTTTAGTGATTGTGAAATAGGAGTCCTCACTCCAAATGCAGTCAATATGCAGTGGCAGATGAACATCTGAGAAGGTTGATTATAAGTCAAAAGAAAACAACTTAGTTGTAGAGGCCTATGTAATTTTTTCCTACATGTTTGTAATGGTCTGTGCAGTCTGAAGTTGATCCTTAATTGATCCTTCTTTCTGATTAAATAAGAGGCAAACACTTCTATATTGGGTTGTGATTCAGTTACTACTTCTGAGCAGTTACAGCACTTGTTGTACCTGAGAGAATCTCTGCATGGCACTATCAGAACTGCAGCTGAAGGTCAGTCACCAGGTGTGGCTGCAGAGCTGAACCTTTGGTTTCTCTGCTGCTAGTGCTGAAAGTTCTTTCAATTGTTTTGCAAGAGGACTAGGTGTTACTGGTAACACTGCTATAGGTCATCTCTTCCCCCCCTCCTGTGGACAAAATGAGTCAAGGTGCCTGGCCTGCCTCTTTCTCCAAGTAGTCTTCATAAATCTTACTCCTAGTTCTTTGCACAAACACCCTCGACTTTGTTTCATGTTTCCCTGTGTTAAACTTGGTTCTTTTGCTGGCATTAGCACATCTCTTAAATCAGTAGTTTGACAATCTAACCTGTCACAAAGGCTCCAGACTCGGTGTTAACGCTGTGTGCGGCAGGCTTAGGTTGCTCTCTTCTGAAGGTCAGTTGTTAGTTCTGGTAGTTGCAGCTCTTTGCATTTATCTGCGGTACTTGCTAATCGGCAGGGTTGCTTTGGGCTTGGAGCACCTTGAGGCAGGTACTTAAACAGTCCATCCTGCAAAGCTGTGGGGCCAGTACAGGTCTGAGAGAATGCTGCTGCCGGGTAACTACTTGTCCATGCTCTAGAAAACACCTTGGTGTGCAGAACATTTCCCAGACTGACAGGCTTAAAAGCACTGAAAAGGAGAGCAGTCAGTTTTGGGGGACTGCTGTGATTCAGATCAGATCCTGGGCTGCATCAGAAGTGTGGCTAGCAGGTCGAGGGAGGTGATCCTCCCCCTCTGCTCAGCCCCGGTGAGACCCCACCTGGAGTACTGTGTCCAGTTCTGGAGCCCCTATTACAGGAGGGATGTGGAGGTGCTGGAACGTGTCCAGAGAAGGGCCACAAGGATGATCAGAGGGCTGGAGCACCTCTCCTATGAGGACAGACTGAGGGAGTTGGGGCTGTACAGTCTGGAGAAGAGAAGGCTCCGAGGTGACCTAATTGTGGCCTTCCAGTATCTGAAGGGGGGCCTACAGGAAGGCTGGGGAGGGACTGCTCAGGATCTCAGGTAGTGATAGGACTAGGGGGAATGGAATGAAGCTGGAGGTGGGGAGATTCAGGCTGGAGGGGAGGAGGAGGTTCTTCACCATGAGAGTGGTGAAGCACTGGAATGTGTTGTCCAGGGAGGTGGTTGGGGCACTGTCCCTAGGGGTGTTTAAGCCCAGGCTGGAGGAGGCTCTGGCCAGCCTGATCTAGTGTGGGGTGTTCCTGCCCATGGCAGGGGGGCTGGAACTAGATGATCCTTGTGGTCCCTTCCAACCCTGACTGATACTATGATGATACTATGATGATTCTCCAGTCCATCTGGTTAAAATGGCTACCTCTGGTACCTTCCCTTCCTTGCCACAGTGGAGTGACTGGGAGCCAAACTGGCTGAAAACCCCACAGGACAGAAAAGGGTTAACTTTGCAGCCACACTAATTAAAAACAAATCAGATTCAATTACTTCTAGCTGTGGTGTGTTTTTTTCCAGGATGTTATGTTATGACTGGTACCTGGTGTACTAAACCCCATGTATGAATGCATTATTTAATGTAGTCTCTGTGTCCTGAGTAATATTCATGGTGCATAAGACTGCTTCTTCAGTGTTGCTTTCTCAGGCAGTGTGTACCAGCCTGGGACACAACTGGATTTGTCTGAAAAATGAAGCTGGTGTTTTCTCCTAAAATACACATAGCTGCATTCAGCTCATAAATTCACCTTGTCCTTGCAGTGGAAGATACTTACAGCCTTCAGAAAGGGTTTGAGCCTTTCTTCCCCTTCCCCTTTTCTGATGAATTGGAGATGGACTGGTACTTTGCAGCACCTCTATCAGGCCATTTGCAAAGTTACATTTGGCATTCCTTTCTTCCTTTTTTCCCAGTTAAGTGTCTTGAAATGCTTTTTGACTGCCAAGAGAAGTTTTCATGAAGCTTGCAGTTCACCTGCTTTTTACACTGGTGCATTAAAACTCAGTCAAAAACGTTCAGCTTTCATTCTCTTCCCTGGTATTTGGGGGTTATTTCATACTCACAGTTAAACAGGAGTTGTTTATACCCTGGTGGTTAAGAGAGCCACTTAGACCGTTAGGTTTTCTCCACGGTTATCTTTCAGAAGCGCTGTTCAGCTCTGATAAGACCCTCCCTTTCCCTCAGGTGACAGTTTGACTGCTGCTGGAGGGCAAGTGCAGCTTTTGGGTTTGAAGGCAGCAATTGCAGCCTCCTGTTAGCAAAGATGGTTAGGGGTGTGTACATGGATTTGTTGGACTGGCAGAGGAATGCCTCACTGGGGAGAGCAGTTGGCATGTTCACAGCTGTCTGTAGCAGATTGATGTGACTGGTGACTGGAAGGACTGATATGTCACCATCTGCATGGCAAACTGTCCTTCATGGACATCCAGGCTAATTGTGACACTGTTTTCATGTGTAGTGTTGAAGGACAGAAAAGTTCCATAAACAGAGCAGGTAGTATTAGATCTCCAGGGGTATATCCTATGCCATTTTGAACCCCAACTGCCCTGTGATAGACTAAGTCCCTAAGGAGAGTCATTTTTTGCCCTGAAGCACACTAACCAGTGCTCAGATTAACCATAAGAGATTTAGTTGTTTTGTTCTCTGGTAGTCTTTTTCAAGCAGAAAGTAACTAGAGAGAAAATAAAGGGTCCTTAAGGAGTGCTTCCTGCTCCTCATAAAGTACCTTTGGGTATCAGGAAACTGGATGCTGGTACAGCACAGAGGAGAGAGTGCAGTAATTAAAGTGCACAGCAAACTCATGTAGGCAGGCCTGTGCTTGAACCCTGGGCACAATACCTGCATCCCCACGGTCTGGGGCAATTTGGAAAAGCCTCTATGCCTTAAGGACTTACATGTAAGAACTTGTCTGTGTTGGTGCCCTGGTGAGGCCACACCTGCAATACTGTGTCCAGTTTTGGGCTCCCCAGTTCAATAGAGACAGGGATCTGCTGGAGAGTCCAGTGGAGAGCCACGAGGATGACTTGGACATCTCTCCTGGGACAAAAGACTGAGAGCCCTGGGGCTGTTTAGTCTGGAGAGGAAAGGGCTGAGAGTGACTCTTCCCAAAGTCTCTAAATGTCTGAGGGGGTTGGCTGTCAAGATGAAGGTGCCAGTCTCTTTTTGGTGGTGCCTGGTGGTAGGACAAGGTACAGGCTGGAACATAGGAGATTGTGCCTCAACACAGGAGACTCTTCTCTGCTGTGAGGGTGATAGAGCACTGGAACAGGCTGCCCAGAGGAGTTGTAGAGTATCCTTCTCTGGAGACATTCGAAACCCACCTGGATGCATTCCTGTGCAGCCTGCCCTACGTGATCCTAGTGGGGGGTGGACTTGATCTCCAGAGGTCCCTTCCAACCACTCACGTCCTCAACAGGTTGTTACTTAGTTCCCTGGTGCAGGATGGTGATAGTGTGTGTTTGACAGATCAAGGGCAAGGTGACATTGCCTATGAAGTCGTCCACGTTCCAGTACATGAAACAGCAAATACATAATGGTGTCAGGGGTGCTGAGATGATGGGGGTTTGTATTGGTGGGTTTGGGGGTTTTGTTTGGTTGTTTTGGGGATGTTTTGGTAAGCATCTCCTTAAGTAAACACACGTTGTGTGGCCCCTTGTAAGTTAACTACTGCTGTCCTGTGATACAAACTGAGCTCAGAAGCAACAAGGCTGAAGGGTCCTCACCTTGTAGCTTTCTAGGATTACATTCAGGAGGTGCTGGTGTGAAGTTTGTGATTTGCAGTGAATTATAGCCAATAAAAGGAAAACACTATCACTTGTACGCTCGAGTGGGAGACAAACCTTTGCATGTCTCTCTTTGCCTCTCTGTGCACATCTCAATACAATTTACAGCAATTTCCTTGATGTTTGTTAAGAGAACAGTAAAAAAGGGTGGGAAGAAATGGAGTGCTACTGAGTATTGAGTAATCAAACTGGATGTCACAAGTGTTCCTTTTTCCTTGCCTTGCAGTTGCATGGGGTAGAGTGAAGCATCGCTGCTCAGGAGCCAGTCATGCATGACTGTGGGCTCTGTACGCAGGACAGTGGCGAGTATCTGGCCAAACGTCTTGTAGTAGGGGCAGGTAGATGGGGAGCTGCTGGACTTGTGCTTATCTCCTTTGCACTGTGGTAGGCCCTAGAAGTTTTTAATACACTTTACTACATGGGTCATCCATTTAATCTCTCCACCAGCTCTTCTAAGATGCTTTCATACAAATGATGATTTTGAGTGGCTCTCAAAATCACGTTGTTTGCTGTAGTTACATCCAAATGACTCCTGTAGTCCTTTAGCCAGCTTGTAGCAGCAGAGCAGCATGTGTTAGCTTTCTGGCTGTACACCTCCTGCCAAAGCACAGGTGCCATTTGGAGTGAATGTGTTGACAGATGAGCAGCTCCTGAAGCTTTGGAGGCGAATAGAAAGTCCAAGATAAAGACTCTGTGAGGTGGTATTGGGGCGTTACTGAACTCGAGTTCTGCTACCTTGTCTGTAACTGTACTTCACTGCCAGATAGTCACAACCTGCTGAGAAGCCTGAGGTTTGCTTCTAGTCTTAATCCAGGAGAGCAAACCAGGTTCACAGGATTTATTAATCTGAGCATAAAGAGTGTTTGAGAAGACTTCAGGCTGAGGAGTTTGGGTTGAGGCACGCTACCCAGATTCAGCATCCTGGTACTGGTAACTCTGTGCGCTCCTATATCAGTTCTATATTCATCCTCCAGCAGTGAGCTCTCCCTGACTGCTGGTGCCATTAGTGGTTAATCTGTGACTTTGCTGTGTCTACTCATGTCTGAAGTCACCACATGTGCATTGTCTGTGCAGAAACAAACATCTCTTGGCACTTCTTGTTTGTTTAGCATTGCACATTTCCCCTTCATCACTCTCCTCCACTTTTTCTTTCTTACCTTTTTACTTTGCTCCAACTGTCAGTGGAATTATTGTCTTCCTGTCTCCATATTCAGGTAGTGTCAGTGGCTGAGTATCACCGCAGGATCGATGCTCTAAATAGCGAAGAACTGCGCACACTCTGCAGACGTCTCCAGGTGCCCTCTTCAGTAGTTTAAACCCCATCTCAAGTTACTAAACCATCTTTCTTTGTAGTGTCTGATCAGGGCAAGTCCCACGCTCAGTGGGCTTGTCTTGGCTACAGCACTACAAGGATCCAGCAGAAAATTCCTATGTTTTGGATGTATTTAACCCTGCGATGCTCTGATGGAGTCAGTAATTCTGTCCTGGAGTGATTGCTTCCAACTTGACCAAACAGGAATTTTCTGCCAGAATGCCCAGCATTTACTCTCAGTACTGCTTGACTTGGAGTGATGTGTTTTAACTTCCACTTCAGCCTGGTGTGTTGTGTTAGATAGAAGCTTTCCTAAAGAGAATGCAAATCAAGTGAAGAATCCAAACCCTGGCCCTAGGGGTTGGTTAATTTCACGTAGGAAGCTCTCATCCAGAGTCTCTCGATACTTGGCACGGATGAAGCTTCACAACTTCTGTGGAACAGGTAAGTATTTTCCCCTACTGCTTAAGCAGGTAACTGAGGAAGTTCAACACAGCAAAGATAATGCACATGGATCTGGTAATGGGACCCTCTGTTCCAGACCCACAACTCTGACAGCACTATTTCAGTGTGCATTTGTCAAGGTCTATTGACAGGGACTGAAGCTTACATTTGCATTCTCTTTAGGTGTTTCTTAGTTCTTTGGTAATTATAAACTTAGCTACACTGTGGGACTTGGGTGATGGAAATCAGAACACCTTAGAAGAATTGGGAGCTGAAACTGTAAGGAGTTTCACTTCTGGTTTTTGTCTTGGCTCTTGCTTTTTGTCACCTACTATCTAATTGCACAGAAGAAAATACTTTCTTGCCTCTTTCGTTTCTGTTATTTAATAATCACTGATTGGCTCTGTTAAAATGGTTTTAAGTTACATAAATCAGTCATGAGCATGACCCCAAAAGCTACAGTTCTATGGGGAAGTCAGGAATTTAGCAGAAAAACATTCCTTCCCACTTGGAAGTGGCAGGTGGTGGAGAATCCTTGGAAGTGCAAGAACCCTTTGCAAATACTTTTCTCCTGTAATGCCCAAACTCAAGGTACAGGCTGACTGAAATGTGCTGTGAGGGGCAAGAGCCTATGAACTCTGCTCTGAGGCCATGTCAGTCTCTGTGGTGTGGGCTTTGTGGTGGTCACTCACCCTGGAAGCCCCTGGAATCCTGACTACAGGTCAGTCTGCTGTCAGAAATAAAAATCATTAAAAACCAAGCAACAAACCACCAACCTCTGCCCCCCCTGCACCACTTCAACCCAAAGTATTCCTGCTTTCCAAGGTGCACTTCAGTCTGAGTTACAGAATCAGAAAGGCAGAAAGCATTCTGCAGTTTGCCTGAACCGTGCTGCGTTCAGCAGAGCTGAAGCAGTGACGTGTGAGGGGTGCAAGGCATTTGAGGTGGAAAAGAGTCAGTGACCAGCCATGGCTCGCACTTCAGAATGCAGCCTGTAGGTCATGCTTTGTACAGGAAGCCCTGGATCGCTGGGGAGGCTGTTGTTGTAACATGGAAAGCAGTGCACAGTTCACATGGGAAATGCTTGGTGCCTTCCACTGAAAAATTAAACTCTTGAGCTTTTTGCTTGCTTAATGCTTTCATTGAGCACACCTTAAGGCTTAATATTGTCATGAAGCTATTGTACAAATAGACTTTGATACTTCATAAGAATGAGTTTGTGATGGCAGCTTTTTGCACAGCTGTTGAGGGAAAGGGCTATTCCTTTTATTTGTTTTTTGGCTGAGGTGGCTGCATTTGTTTAGTCTTATCTGTATTTTAGAGTGCTCTTTGATTTGGCTTTTGTTTTTTAACTAAGAAAGCTATCTTCACAAAAGCTTGGCAAGTTTTATCCTGGTGGTATGTGAAGTGCCATAGTGACCTGTAACACTTGGAGTAAAAGGTGTGTGGCAAGCACTGGTTGTTACTCTGGAGTTGTCAGATGTCTTTGGCACATATCCCCTTGAAATTCTCAAGATGAAGGCTTTCAATGATTGGGACAGTCTGACCTTCAGTGAAACTTCCTTCAGGCTGATAAATTACTCAGATGCACTCACTGCTAAGACTTTTTTTTTTGTTCTCTATCAAATTTCTCAGTGTTTTGATAAGTCTTATTGCAGTGGCTTAAGTTACTACTTTCCTTCACTCTGTCCTACTCCTGTCAAGTTCACTACCTTCATAGCAGGTTTTAGGTATTACTGCAGCAAGATTTACAGAAGGAAACCTATTTGGGTCTTAGCTAGTCCAGTTCTCACCATGTGACACTTCAGTTTGAAAGTGCAATGAGTGTAGTCTGGGATAAGAAGCTGTTCTGTGCTATGGTATCTGATAAGCAGGTCTGTGGCCTTCTGCTGCCTCCACTACATGGCGTTCTCCAACAGTTCAATGGAATTTGATGCATGGAGCAGTTATTTAAACTATGACAGTGCATGCTTTGTGCATCCTTGCCAGACTCCCCAACACCACTGTGCAGCAGAAGTATGACTGCTGCTTTCCCTTCCTCACTCTCTCAACTCTTCCTTCTGTGATTCCCACAAGTATTCAGACTACTGAGAAATGTCATGTTGATGTTCCAGGTTCATTTCCTGCCTGTGGTTTTTAATTGCATTTAATGCAAATGCTGTGTGAGCATTAAAATGCAGGTACAGGGTAAGCTGACCTCTGAAAGGCATTCCAAGTCCTTCAGCTGTGTGTGAGGACTTTTTAGGACAAAACCAGCTTTCTTATGGGTAGGTGTCTGTGTAAGTTACTGCTAGTATATAGCTGAGGGCCAACTGGGTATTGGAAGCAGTGGAGCTCTTGGCCAGATCAAATCTAACAGATTTTGAAGGAGTCAGTAACTGCATGATTGCTAATCCTGCAGTCTGTCTTCCCTGCTGAAAGAACTGTGAATATTTATTTTCTTAATGTTCTCTTTGTAGATAACAACAAGAGAGGACATCAGTTCAAAACAGGCAACAAGTACCAAACCAGACCTGGAGCCTGAGGCATTCCGGCCAAACCTTAGTGATCCCAGTGAATTACTGCAGCCAGATCAAATTGAAAAGGTATCAACTTAGTCACTGTTGAATGCTGTGTATTGATGTGTCACAAATACATACCTAAAATGCTGTGGGGCTTTTCTTACCACAACTTTAAATACTCCATGACAGGGCCAGTCGGGGGGGGTTGTCCTCAGTTCCTCCTTGAAAACAGCTTGGCTTTCACTGCCATTCTTGCTGTCTAGTCTAAGATCACCACATGAAATGTGTTCATTGAAGGTTTGGATCAAGTCTGGTTGTTCAAAAGCACAGGAACAGGAGAGCAAGAATCCTTTACCCTTCAGCTTCTTACCTGATCTAATCCCCCAGTACTGGGATGTCATATGCAAGACCAGCTGTGTGGTTTTACTCTCTTTAAAGAAAGCTTTGAGAGACCTACAAAACATGTGTTCTTCAGCTGGTAGATCATTCTTCTCTTGCAGGTCACTGCTAGAGCTAAGGAGAAGAAACCTGCTGGGGAGCACAGCAATAGAAAATACACATGTGAATCTTCAGCATTGGTCTGAAATGTTAAACTGGCTTTTAAAGCCACTTGGTAGTTCAAAAGAGCATAATAGTTTTCATTTTATATGTAGTATAGTCTTTAACATAGTAAAAAACTGAAGTATGAAGAGGGTTGTTGTTACCATTCAACAGCTCACCAAATCCCTGCCGCCGCGGACCATCGGCTACCCATGGACTCTCGTCTACAGCACTGCAAAGCATGGCATGAGCTTGAAGACCTTGTATCGAACGATGCTGGGGTTGGACACGCCTGTGCTGCTGGTTATCAAGGACAGTGATGGACAGGTAGGAAAGTGTGTGTCTGGAGGTACAGGACAGGGGTGTAAGGGAGCAGCTGACACTCCAGGCCCTCAGGAGGGCTCAAATTGTGTGTGTCAAGCTGGTTTCCTCTTGGTAGGTAAGCAGAGGCTTTTAAAAACATGTTCCTCTGTCAGGCACATCCTCTGGCATGCCACTTGTCCAGGAAATAATTCATGATCCAAGTTTAGCATCACAATGCATGAGCCTCATAATACTCAGCTGCTGAATTTGCTTTTAATGCTCTTTCGAATGCACCTAAAGCACCAGAAATGGCCTCTAAGGTGGTTGGGTTCTGGCAGACCTGGTTGAGCTGGGATCTCATTGCCAGCCATGGCCAGTGCTACTTGGAACGTTCTGGGGCTGCAGCCAGCATCCCTCTCCCGTTCAAAGGCTGGGGGATGGATTGTAGCTGGATCATGAATTCCTGTTCCTTGTATCACTGCAGCTGTGCTCAGTTGTCCTTTAGCTGGGATATAAACTCCAGAAAGTGGCTCACATCTCACCACTGGAGTAGTTGCAGTCCTTTCTTGAGTGCTCTGATGATCAGCAAACATTACAGGAAGCATGAGACCCTGATCCTTTCATCCTGAAATGTCTGTGCTCTTTCATGGAAGCAAATTACTGCCCTAAAAAGCACACATGGGGGGATGGGGAAAGCAAACCAAAAAACTCTTCTGGAAAGTAAGAGGAAAACAAACATTTCTTCTTCTTTAAAGAATTCCTCCAGTTTGGTTGAATTTGGTCTTATTTCTCCAGGAATCAAAACATAAATGCTGGGGCAGTCTTTATTATTAGATGCTTGATAGCTGTATATAATCCTTGAGATCCTGCCCTGAGGTTTGTGCTTACCCTCACGATGTGTTTAAGAGGTACCACGGATCCCACCGTGGAAAGAAGTGCTTGGGAAACACACCCATGGCCCAGGAGAGGATAAGGAAGTGGTTTGGACATCATATCCAGAACACAATCCAAGTCTATGCCTGAGCTTTAATGTCTTGCTGTAGTTCACTGTAGCTATAGTCTCACTTCTGTTCACTGCTTCATGTGCTGGTGCAGTGCTTCGGTACTTGCATCCACTCTGCTCTTGCAGATACTGAAACCAGCTTCCTACTAGCAACAAAATACTAACTTCTGGGAGGCTGGTACTTCGTGGGCTGTAGTTGATGTTGCATAATTGTACAAGGGAGGTTTTCTAGTTGTTCCTGGCAAATTCACACTATTTTAATCATATTTAAAAGTCAAGTAATCACTTCTTAAGTACTGTGGGATTGTTCCTATTCCTGAGTGGTACAAATACTTCTACTAACCAGCAAATGCTTAGCTGAAATCTCTCTCTGCAGGGCACAGTAACCAGTGCTTAACACTAACTTGGAATGGAAAGAATAAATTCCATGGCAAAATAACAACTGCAGGCTATTTGCAGCAAGATGCTAGCTCTCTGAAGTGGAGGAAGAGCTACACATGAAGGAGTAGAAGCCTTTGCTCTGGAATTTTACAAATATGAGCATTTTCTGAGGATGTCCTCAGCTTAGTTTTTACCCCTTTGATGTTTTGTGTGGGTGTGATGGTTTATTGTTTTAATAGCAACTCTTCCCAGGCTTTGTGGTGCATTCCCCCTGATGTACCACAAGACATCACACTCTCCATCAGTGCACTCAGAGTTGGGCTGGTCCTGTAGTGAATTCCAGATCTGGTACCTGTACAACCTGTTTGTCAGTTGCTGTGATCATAGATTCACTAGCAGCAGTTTTGCTTAAGGATCTTCTCTTGGCTGTTTTTTGCTCACAGGTTTTTGGTGCACTGGCATCTGAACCTTTCAAAGTGAGTGATGGCTTTTACGGCACTGGGGAGACCTTTATGTTCACTTTTTCTCCAGAGTTTGAGGTAAGTAGGAATAATTCTGTACACTTCTAGGTTGTGTGGGGTTGTCCCCTCCATATGTGTTATCTTTATTTACCATTAGATTTATTCAGTGAAAAATTGTAGGGGTTGGCCCAGAAGTGGACACCACCCTACTTGGTCACAGAATCTCTATCAGTAGTGTGTGCAGAAGTTCAAAACAAGCCCAACTCCCACCCTGATTCTTCCACTGTGCTGAAGATTTTTCTACTATTATAAACCCTGCCAGGTCTCTGACAATTCACAAGCTGCATCCTTTTCAAGGGTCTATCATCTAACCTGAGCATATTTCCTTGATGTTTGTCACTGTGTAGAGGTTTCAGTGCTCAAGTAAGACCTATTTTGCAGTGCTCTTACTTTAAACAGTATAAAGTGTAAGAGTTTTTGTCTGCACATGCCTGTTCCCTGAAATGTTCTGTATGAACTTGGTAGCTTCATTGAATCAGCCTCTAGCCACCCCATCTGGACTGATGTTTGATTTCCCTGCACCCAAGCACAAAGCTCAGATGCTTTAACTTGCTGGTCTGCTGTGGGTTTTTCGTTAGGTGTTCAAGTGGACAGGAGACAACATGTTTTTCATCAAAGGAGACATGGACTCCCTTGCTTTTGGTGGAGGAGGGTAAGTCAAAATTCTTGTCACTGGAGTCTGTTCAGAGTGTGTTACATCTGCACACCTTTGAAATGAATGTTGGAACAGGCTTCAGTTTGGTAGCTCAGGACTCAGCAGTTACCAGCCAAGAGAGACTTCATGTGTCAGGTACTGAGCTTGAGGAAACGTAAACAGGAGGCTTGTCTCCAGCATAGTGTGGCATCCCATTCCAGCCCTGCAAGGTTATGATGCCTTGTATGCTCTGTTTTGTGTATGTCTTGGTGTATTCAGAATGAACACAAGCTACTCTGGTTCTGAAGGCACAGCAGTGTGACAATTGGTCTGTAACTCAGAGGCCCAAATTGAAACTGTGCCCTACCCAGACATGCAGAATTGAGGTGGTTTCAGCCCTTTTCCCCACCCAGGCAAGTTCATAAGCTTTCAGGGTGTTCCCCTTGTTTACCAGCATTCTCTGCACATGAAAGAGCACAGTTTTGCCTTTTCTGAATGGAGGTGGAAAGGGCTGAAGAATTAAGAATTCTGGTGAGCTTTTCTTTCAGAATATCCTAAAGAAGCTTAGTCTTCAATTAGGTTAAAAAAACACTTTGCAGCTTCAAGTTTATCAGTAGCCTTGAGGTACTTGTGTTGGGAAAAAACCTGTTAATTCCTCCTTGTTCCTGAATTCTGAAAGAAAATGCATGCCTAGGATTGGTTACTGCTTAATCCCTCAGTCTCCTGCTTCAATGTCTTGTCTGTCTTGCAGAGGGGAGTTTGCTCTTTGGCTCGATGGTGATCTCTACCATGGAAGAAGTCATTCATGTAAAACATTTGGGAATCACACACTTTCTAAGAGAGAAGACTTCATTATTCAAGACATAGAAATATGGGCTTTTGAATGAGTATTTGACTGTTTCTGCAGGGTGTTGTCCCAAACCTGACATGAATCAGTGCAGCTCAGAAATCCCTAGGAGCAATATAATGCATCATTTTACCATGCTGGTTTTTGTAAGAAGTCTTCAGTGTGGCCACCTAGTTATGTTTTGAACAGCAGACTTCTTTTCATGCTGTCACATCTGTCATGTACTGTTCTACCTTTTCTAAGCTGTAGACCCTTCTACAAAACACAGACCATGTGGACTGAAAATGAGCGTTACTTACTTGGAGCCTTGCAGCCTGCAAAGCTTTCTTACCCTTATTGCAGTTGCCTCCCCAGTTTCCCACACACACCTTTCTGCTCTCCTGCAAGAGGGCTGCTTCATTGAATATAGGTTACTATTTTTGTATTCAGATTGTCTATGAATGAAGTTGCCCTCTGAACCTACAGAAGAAGAAAGCTGCGTGTGGGTACTTCAGCAGTACTCAGAGATTGGTCTGGAGCACTGGTGGGTTCATTCCTCAGGAGCCACAGAGGAGCCCTGGCATTCCTGCTGAGCACTTAGCAGTACACACATGGTGAAGCTGGAAGATCTCCAGAGTCAGCAGTGCCACTTGTCTGTTCATTGTTGATGTTGAAACCAGTCATTTCAGTTGTAGCTGCACACTGATGGTGTTCAGGAGTGGTTTGCACACGCTGTCCGTGATCTGCAGGTTTGGGACACGTACTGGGACAGTACTGAGCTACGTGGCAAGGACTTACAAACTAGCAAAGGGGATGGAGAGATTGCGGCGGTTCCACAAAGTCAAAAGGCTAAAGCAAGTAAAACTTGGTGAACAATTTCTATCTGTATTAGGGCATTAAAAGTACAGAACCAGATGCATCCTTCTTCAACATAAAGTGTCAGATATATGCTGTTATACTGTTGTAGCCGTGTAGCACATCAACTCCAAGAGTATAGCTTATTGCTGTCCAAAGAACAAAAACCCCTAGTTGTGCTGTTTTGAGTGGGTCTATGTTGTAAATATCCAGTTAGCACCAGCTCTGACTCCAATGAGATCATGTACTCTAGGTAGAGCATATTGTAACTCAGTAGACTCGTGGAATATGCAAACTCCCTGTCTGTGACCTCAAACCGACCGCTCGAGTCCAGTCCCAGTAGCTCTTGGTCACTTCTGTAGAACTGATAACGCCAGCGTGGCAATAACAGCTCAGTCAAACTTTGTTTCAAAGCTTTTATTCCATGTTCTGCAAAAAAAAAATCACAAAAAAAAATACTACTACTACTTGCTGTTAAGTGTGACAGTGACTGACTTTGTGCTGGAATCTCAGCTATTTCAGATGAACAGTGTATATTCTCTTGTAAATTCATGTTTAAAGTAGTTTTGTTATCCTAGGAGAGTGTTGGCTGAGGGGTTGCTTCTAGCACTTTAAATTATTCTAGAAATGGAATACAAGCCCAATGGGTTGGCTTCAGTAGATGCAGTTGTATAGCATTTCCAAAAACATTGACATCTCTGGGAAGTTCTAAAGAACCAGTGGCAGAGAGCTTACCGCTGCGGGAGCGAGGAAGAGGGCAGCTGTTCCATCTAAACATGCTGATGCTCAATAGGAATAGGAGTACAGGGCTCTGTCTCTCTGTGTATAGCTCTTGATCCTCATTAGAACTTAGTACAGCATCTAGACTAAATGTTTACAGAATAAGGAAACTGTAAATAAACTGAAATGGCTTTTCTCCCCTTTGGTCTTCCACAGCAGTATTATTGTCTTTGTGGAGTTCAGACTGATGACTGCGATAACAACAGCAACAAAAATCCTGTCATGGATTTTAAGTACTCTAAGGTCACAGTGTATAGCAAATAAATCTCAATATATGTACAAACAAACTTGAGTTGGAGTTTATTGGGAACTTGGAGTTTGCTTCGAAGCACAAAGGCAGATTGTTGTTATTCTGTTGTTGCTCAGGTAATAGTTTTACTGAGCATACAGGGTGCACTTGCTCATCCCTCTGAGGCTGTGTGGTTCGGAAAGGCCAGTGGTGGTGAGAGTGCAATATGACTCTGCTGCCTTCAGCCACTGCTGTTCTAAAGAAACAACTAAAAGCATCTCCTGCTATGGGGGTTGGAGTAGGTGACTTTCAGAGGTCCCTTCCAACCCAGAGCATTCTATGATTATCTTTGCTGACAAAACCCATTCATCCAAGTGCTCAGTCTTTTTTCTAGGCTTACATTGAAAACACAGCCTATTCTTGGCATTTGGTTTAATGCTCATGGGAAGACTTACAAAGAACTAATACTTCAAAGAATCATATAGAAGCACAGAAAAAAATCAGTAGCTGAATGCCTCAGAGTATTGAAGCAGTCCTGGAAAGGCACATAAGAGGTAGAAATCAGAAGAGTTCTATTTTCCTGTAGGCTTCTCTCTAGTGAGCTTGGTTTTATCCTCTTCCCCCTTTGCACCTAGTGTAAAGCCCTACCAATAAGCTTTGCCAGCTCAGGTGTGAGACTCCTTCTCCCCTTTTGAGACAGCTGGACTCTGCCTGTCCTGAGCAGGCCTGGTGCCACATACATGGTACCCATGGGCAGAGAAACCAAAACTGTGCTTGTGGCACCAGCCCCTGAGCCACCTGTTCACCAGCTGTGTGTTCCTACTCTTTCGGTGTTCAGTGGAGTCTTCCCTGCCACTGAGGTACTGAAGAAGACTTCAGTCCCTGTGCCCCTGATCCTTCGACCAGTCACCCTAGTGCCTTGAAATCCTGTTTAATTGCTTTTGCACATCTATACTCGGGCTCATCCCACCTCTGTGACCAGAAATGGATGACAATCAGAGGGCCCTACCAGACTAGGGAGTGCCTGGGAACATCTCTGACCCAGGCCCCAGGGAGGTGGCAGCCTTCCCTATGGGATGGAACAGGTTGGCATATGGGGCCCTCTGTTCCCTCCAGAAGGGAATCCCCTACAGCAATGACTCTCCTCTTAACACAGCCCTAATGCATGGGGCTGGTTGAGTCCCCCCAGATGGACCTTCAGCTGCTTCCTCTGTAGCCTGGCCCTCCAGCTCCAGAGCCCCATACCCGCTGTGTACACTTGAAACAGCTTGCTGTACTTCACAGAATGTGCAGATGCATTTCTTCTCTGTTCTGCAGGAGGAAGAACCCCAAAAGAGTAATTTGTTTTGTAGTTCACATATTCCTTGGACAACAAAGTTTGCTCAAGACCATGTAGACAGCTGTAAAGGCTGTAAGTATAAGGTAAGAATATGCAGGTAAGTATTATGATACTCAGGTATTACACTGGGAGCTCAGTTTTGCAGCTCAGATCTCAAGAAAATGTTCAACAACTTCCTAAATCCATCTTCTAATGAACTATTTGTTCCCTTCCTTGGATTCACCATACAGAGCTGTGCCTAAATGACTAATGGTTACTGTAGCCTTCCAATGCACACAATAATCAGTTCTTATGTCTCTAGCTTGATTTGTTTGTTCCTTGGAGCCTTCTCCTGTACTCTCAGCATAAAACACCAATGCTTGTTTTGCCACAGAGACAAGAGGCTTGTACACCTGTTCTGCTCTAAGAGGATGTTTGCTCTTTCAGTCTGAAAGAATTTTAGGGGGGAAACCCCAAACATTTGTTTTTCTTTGTGCAAACTGCTTGCCCAGGCCTCTTGCTGTGAAACAAATGCTCTTCACATGCAGCATGTTTCTGGCAGGATAGCTAACTCTGCAGGAGTAGTTTAGGAAGCAGTCATCGATGCAACCAGAGACCGTTGCAGACCCTACAGCAGTCTCGGGTTTGGGCATAATACAAACAGTTTTAAGACCTATGAGTTTGTTTGTTAGCTTTTACTTCTCTCCATCATCACCTGGACTGAAAGATATTATTTCAGGCTCACAGGATGTTGGGGGTTGGAAGGGGCCTCTGGAGAGCTTAGAGTCCAACCACCCTGCCAGAGCAGGACCATTGGATCCAGCACAGGTCACACAGGAATGCATCCAGGTGGGGCTGGGAAGTCTCCAGAGAAGGAGACTCCACAACCTCTTTGGGCAGCCTGCTCCAGGGCTCTGTGACCCTCATGGTGAAGAAGTTCTTCCTTGTGTTGAGGTGGAGCTTCCTGTGCTGTGCCCCAGGATCCCATTGGCCTCCTTGGCCACCAGGGCACATTGCTGTCCCATGCAGAACTTCTTGTCCCCCAGGACTCCCAGGTCCTTCTCCACAGGGCTGCCCTCCATCAGATCATCTCCTAACCTGTACTGCTGCAGCTTATTCTTCCTGCCCAGGTTACTCTATGCCCAGCTCTCCAGTTTTTGGGTTTAGTTGGTGGTTGGTTGGGGTTGGCCTGGGGGGGTTTGGTTTGGTTGGTTGGTTGGTTTTTCAGTAGTTTCTGTTTTTTTCCCCTGATAGCAGAAGGGTTCTAACAGCAGATGCTGTCAGAGTAGGCCAGTGTTGCTCAGCAATATGGAATGCCCTAAAGCTGATCTTCAGTCATGAATACAGCATCACAAAGGAGGTATTTTTCTGTGGCTATCCCTTCAGAACCATCTTGGTTTACATTCTACTGTTTCCTCTCTCTAGTACTTAATATGAAACTAATAAGTTAATTACAGAAACTAGTAAGTTAATTACAGAAATACAGTTAAATATAAAAGCTCATTTATAAAAAGAAGGATCTTTGCTTCATGTGTGATGTGTAAGAAACAGCCATGCCAACAGGGCCTGCAAGGTGATGCTGCAGGAGCAGTTGCAGAGGCTGCAGGAGCAGTTGCAGAGGCTGCAGCTGCTGTGTTCCAATCAAAATATTTGCACATGAACTTCAATGAATTGGGAAGTACCTCCACGAGATCACTTCCACAGGTCAAATACTTGGTCTGGGTTTATGCTGTCATTCAGCTTCTGCTTTGGCATGATTCTTAGTCCTGGTGTGCCAGTTTAAATAGTTTGGAAGATCTTAAAAGTAAGAACAAGTACAAACTGGAATTAGTGTGCAGTTAGTGCTGTGGGTTTTTATGAGCAGCTGCTCCTAGGCAACAGAGGGGTTTATCTTTTTCTTTTTCCCCCATGCAGTAATTCACTGAAGATCCTGCAAGCCTCCTGCTACAGAGGAAAATCCAGCTGGATGCTTACACCATCAATCAGTAATTGTAAGACCTCTTTAGGAAAGTGTTCACTGTGTCTTCTGTGGGGGTGAATGAGGGCAGTCTTGCCATGAGCAAGGGAGAGGTGCAGGAAGGTTTTTCCTGAGCAAGTTGTTCTGCCTGCAGCCTGCTTACTTTAACAAAGTAATGACGACATCATCATCCCTCCCCTGCCACAGCATCTCTCCTTCGAAGTCTACCAGCCCGTGCTTCCTGGCCCTCAGCAGGATCCCAACCACCTTGTCTGAAATGCGCACGTATCTCTCGAAGAGCTCCCCGAAGGTGACCTGGATCTTGCCGTCGGGCCGCGGCCGGGCCATGGACTCGATGATGAAGCACATGTCCCTGATCTCCCGGTGGATGTGCGCCTCGGCTCTGCGGGCCCTCTCGGCAGTCTTGGTTCCCTCTCTGGGGCGGCCGTAGCCTTCGTCCCCTTTGTGCAGGCGTGTGGCCATGGCCAGCTCGTGGTCGAACTCCTCGCTGAAGGGGTTCAGCTTCTGCGTCGCCATGTGCTGCTCAGCCCACTCCTGCCACCGGTCCTTCAGGCTGCCCACGGCGCTGCCTCTCCTGTGGGCTCTGCTGCGTGCGTCCTCGCTCAACCTGCTGGAGCTGGACGAGACAAGACAGACCTTGGGTCTTTGCAGGTCACTACTCCCTGCCCCGGCTCCCTGCCCCGGCTCCCTGCCCCGGCTCCCTGCCCCGGCTCCCTGCCCCGGCTCCCTGCCCCGGCTCCCTGCCCCGGCTCCCTGCCCCGGCTCCCTGCCCCGGCTCCCTGCCCCGGCTCCCTGCCCCGGCTCCCTGCCCCGTGTTTGCGGGCGAGCTGCTCACCAGCAGGTGGCGTGAGCTCACCGCTGCTGAATGGCTTCTGCCGAGGCTTCCAGTCCGTGCTCCTGCAATTGCAGCGACTTTGCTGCTCACAGCCTGATCTCATCTCTGCTACCACCCTCCAGGCTACATTTGAGCCTGTTTCGACGAACAGGTTGACCTAAATCTGTATGGGAGCTAAGCAGTGCGTTGCTGATTGCCTGCACTTTATGTACCCTTGCTCAGTCGCACAGCTCCCCATTCTGTCCTGCCTATGGAATTACTGAGGCTGGAATAGACCTCTGAGATCATCAGGTCCAGCCTGTGACCTAGCACCACCACATCAACCAGGCCATGTCACTAAGTGCCCCATCCACTCTTGCCTTAAACATCTCCAGGGCTGGTGACAGAGCCTGAAATCTCTGTGCCCTGCTGTTACAGGTGACAGTAACTGCAGTGTCTGGATCCTCAGCTGCTCCTAACTGAAAAACAGAGGGCAGTGGCTAGAAAAATCCCCTGTAATAGGTGTGGATGCTTAAAGCCTCCACAAAAAGCTATGTAGTGCAGTAACTGTGGCTATGATTATGTGTTTTAAGTACAGTTTAAATTTTGAAGGCCAAAATTACATCCCCACTGTCAGGCTCTAAGCCTGAAAGCAAGGGCAGCTGATTTGTATCCAAGTCAGCAGATGACAAAGGAGCCTCAGAGGGTTTGTTGGTTATTGCATGTGTGTGCCTGTGCTTGTAGCAGCATAACGTTGTTGGATGACTCCAGACAGACAAACTGTTGATACTCTTTCCTCTAGTGACCACTCTCACAGGTTGTGGAGGAGCTATAGATAGTCTGAGCTAGTCTTTGTGCTGCTCACATCCTGTCGTTGTGGCTGTACAGGGCTTGGCTGGGGACTGTGTTGTGCTGTGGCTGTGCCAATGTAATTTGTTTGCTGATATTTTTACTTCCCAGAAGGCTGCTCTGAGGCCTCCCCAGCAATGTCAGCTGAATATTAACAGTGACACTGGAGAACCAAAATGCAGTTAGCAAAACAGTGCAGAGCACTGCATATCTGCAGAAAATCTTGTTTCCCTGCTGTTGGGCTCTTCCTTAGTTTTCTACTAAGCCCGGTGAAAGAGAATGGAAATGAGAGTTGTCCCCAGCTCAGGTCTGTGCAGAGGATGCTGGCACTGGGCAGCAGTACAGTGCTAGAGCAAGAAGTACAGACAGTGCCAGGGATAGAGGAAGGAGTAGGAGAGGAGGACCACACTTTTAGCTGTGAAGTTGCTGTTAGCTTAGCTCTATTGAGAAGAGGTATTTTAAAAGCTCCAGAGTGCTCAATAAGGCAAAAAGCATCTGACGCACTGAGTGTATAATGTTGATAAGTAAATATACCTGCTGCAAGGTACCTCCTTTCTCCTCTGTGTGTGTGAGAGCTTTGCTTTCAGGTCCTAGCTTCTGTCACAGTAGCTGCACATGGTCTCTCCCAAAAGCACAGGCCATGCACTTTCAAGCTCTGGGTTGCTGGAGACCTTTTTTCCACCGTGCCTAGTAGCTATTCGCTCCTGGTGGGAGCTGCGTGGCCACCTGTACAGCACAGCACCATTCCCATCCCCAGCCTGAACAGTGAAAGTAGCTCTGTGTGTTCCCACAGCTGTGTCTAACAAGTACCATGTGGGTGACATGCATGGCTAGTCTGACACTGGGCATCAAGTGCAGGGTCCTGTGCCTCGCTCAGAACAATCCTGACTGTCAATACAGCCTCAGCATCTGCAGGATGCTTTCTGGCGCATGTCTGAGATCCGAGCTCCTGTGAAAGTTTGTGCTTTGCATCCAGGAGTTCCAAATCCATGGAAAACTTCCAAAAAGAAGCAGGGAACCCAGTTTTTGTTAAGAGGTACTTAGAAGTAATTTCCACAGGGTCTGTTTTGGGCATTGTCTGCAAATTATTCCTGAGAATGTTTACAGTTTAGCATTTGAAACTATTATTGGTCAACTGTACTGCTTTAGCCTTAATATTTGCTGAAACAAATGAATAGCTGTGGGCTCTTGGTGAGCTAAAGGTGGCTATGCTGTAGTGTAGACTAAAGTAGCAAGAAGTGATAACGACTCTGATGAACCAGTAAAGCCAGTGTGAAAATGAAATACAGTTAACATCTCCCAAACAGAACTTCCTGGCTCTGTTACACAGCACACAAAGCCCAAGTCTGCAGGCAGGTGTTGCTGACCCCCCTCTGCTAAAGCACAGAGAGAGAGAGGAAGGATTTCCTGGCTGGTGATGGTGACTAGTTGTCATTATTTTTCTGTCAGGGTCTGCTGCCCCTCTGCTAATGCAATGGGGAGGTCTTACTTACAGAGATGGCACAGGTCGTTTGATCCTCACCCCTGTCACCTCTCGCTCACTGTCGTCTTGCTCCGGTTTGTCCTCTGCTTCCCCATAGCCACTGTCCTCTGCATCCAGGCTGTCATTGTGACACTTCAGCAGCAGTTCTCCCTTAGCTCCCTCTTTGTCCTCTTGTTCCATCTCTTTCCAGCCCTTGGTCAGCTCTGATACCATGTTTGAACATTTCCTCCTTATGGTTGGAGACAATCTGCTGCTAAGGATTCTGTCGACAGCACTTGGTTCTTTGGGCTTGGTCATCTCTGGGCTGCTGCTGCTCTTCTCATATCTCTCACTGAGGAGGCTGACATCGCCTCCTCGCTCGTAGGCTTTGCTTACAACTGTCTTGGTCACCTCTTTGCTTTTAATGCTGAACTTCTTGAGGGCTTCGTCTGATTCCCTTGCATTCTTCTCAGCCTCTCTTGTTGTCACCGATTCCTTTGCTAAGGAGTTTTCCTCTTTGTCTCCTTGGATCCTCTTGACAGATGGAATTGTCCATTTTTCAAAGGATCTTTCCTCTACAGCCCGAGCTGATAAGTCTTCTGCAGTAGGGACCCATCCAGAGGGCTCTTGGGCTTGCTTGGTGTGGTGGTCAGATGCCCACTGTTGCCAGCCTTGTGCCACGCTGAAGACTAGGCTGGCCATTCGGATCTTGTGGACAGCCCGTTTCGCAGGAGCGGAGCTTGGCCTTTCCTCAGAAGCTGTGCTGCTGTCTGCTGCCATGATGGCTTCCCTCCTTCTTCTCAGAGGCACCTCCTGAATGGACTTCCTGAAGGGAATAAGGTCCCCCAAAGAGAGCTACAGAGATTTAAATAGCAGCAGGAGCAGGTTGTGCCCATGGAAAATATGTGAAACACTTCTCAGACAGATAGAGTATCCCACTGTCACAGAGGGCTTTTTTTAAAGCCCAGGGTTGCATTTCATCACAGCAGATGAATGATGTATGATGTAAACAGGATGACACAGACCTGCACTGCCAGGAGTGGGAAAGGAACGGCTGCCGTGGTGCCCTGCCACGGGGCTGCTCAGCTCTGTCTGCTGGACGGGGTCTCGCTCTTCTGAGGTGCAGAACTCGGGCCATAGGTGCTGAGCAGGGTGTCTGGAACTGCTGAATGTCAAATGCTGCCAGTTGCTGACAGCTCTGGCCAGAGTAGAGACCCCTCATCATCACAAGCAAACAGTGTCCCCTCTTGTGCAGTGCAGAACCAGGGGCAGGCTAGGAAGAAGAACTCTTTAGCTGCATTTTCAAAGCAAAGGTGCTAGGAGATTCCTCCTTAGAGCTCTCCTGTCCAAGGTAATCCAGGTTGGTTAATTTTTTACAAGGCATTTATGTGCTCTCTCCCCTTTCATTATCTATTAATGCCCATCTATTTACAAGGTACCTTCAGGGGGGTCTGCAGCACTATGGTGTTTGGTGTCAGCACTAACCATGAGGAATCACTACCTCCAGCGTGGGGATTGTTAGAAGTCTAACTTGGTCAGGTGGATTCATGATGTGGCTTTAGGGCTTTAAAAACGTGAGGTGCAGCCTGTTTAATTCCTGACTGCTTTTCAAGCAAGCTTCATGGAAAGCTTTGTGTTTGCTTGTGTATTGTTTACAGCATAAGGGTATAGAAGGTAGGGTATAGAGAGCATGGAATTTCCTAGGAAGCTGTGGTTTGTTCATCCCAGAGAACTGCCTGGGTGATCTTCATGTCTGAATCTGTAAAACAGTTTCATTTAATCACCGTTGGAGGTTGTTACATAACAGCAAACAGACATTTTCTGAGGCAGGGTCCTGTGGCAGCTCATTTCTTGGTGTGATGTGTCCTAAATAGGAACAGAAAATGGCATTGCTTTTTCTGTCCATCATACCTTGGAGCTTACAGGATGACCTGTGGTGCCTGCCATGTGACGCTCTGGGGCACCCTGAACTTCAAGGAATTCTGTTGGCTTCGTTGGTATTACCCCAGAGATAAATATGGACCCTTGCTACACTGCCTTGTTCTCTGCTCCCTCTCAAAGCCTGGGCTGTTTGAAGTAGGTTAGATCATATCTAGGTCTTGGTTAATAATATAAGACTGTATCATACCTATGACTTCTAGGCAGAATTCCTCATTAGTCTGTGGGGTCATTTCCTCTTCAAACCTGATGACATAATGGAAGTCAGGGTTGCTGTTAGATGTTTGCTCATACTTCTATTTTAGAAAGCAATGTGTCACCCCTGAGTACTGTACAGTCCCAGTGAGCACAGACTGCAGCATGACTGAGATGGCATTCCAAGGTGTGCTCCTGCAGCTTCATTAGTAAGCAAGTGGTACCCAGCATTTATTCTGGTAGCATTGCAAGGCAGATCAGGAATGGGAGCCTGTGTGTTTAAGGAGTTTGGTGATCTCTGTTCTCTAACATACAAGGAAGATGCAAGTGAAAAAGAATGACACACAGAACTGCACTGTACCACCACCTGATGATGTCATCCTGTGTGATTTCTTGAGTGTAAAGGTGGCCAAGGCTTGAGAAATTAGCTGAAAGCTAAATACAGAAATAAAGGCCAGGAAAGGAGTGCAGAGAAACTTAAGGAACTGTGGAAAGGCAATCATGGAGTGTAAGGCTGGTGGGGACCCGTGTAAGGCAGGCCCAGCTCCACCTGCACGTGTTCAGGTTCCTGCTTTACCTGTTCTTGAAGACTGGCATCAGCAGATGCTCCCTGCTGTGCCTACTCAAGTGTCTTGACTGAAACCTTTCCTGAGGCCTCAGTCTCTCACTGCCAAACAACTCCAACCCTTTCTGAGGCAGCTTTTCTGTCTGGAGAGTGTTGCATTCCTCCTCAATCTCCTAGATGATCCATCTTCTTCCTGGTTCTTACTGTGTTTTCATCATCCCAAATCACTCTTTTACCAGCTTCTGGATTCCCTGCCCCAGTTCCGCAGCTGTCGAGTGTGATGCTCAGAATGGGTGTGGTATTCTGCTCTGAGCTGGGTCACAGCATGGAGAAGGAGCAGGTATCTCGTGAGCTGTGCTCCTGCTTCTCATACTCTACGTGTCATTTGTCAGCCCAAAACTGCTTGCAGCTGAGCTGGTGACAAAGGCCTCTCTAGGTTTGTTACTGTAGTTCCTGGTGAGGGGTTTGTCCACTTTTGCTCTCACAGAGCCTTTGCAAGTAGCTGTACTTAAATTCGTGGCACTGAAAGAAGAATGACTCTCCTGATGGTTGCTTGGGAATTACAGCACATTGCAAACAGCATCTGAGTCAGTGGGCTTGTCCTTGGTGTACTGGTCATGCTCCCACAGACGTGATGCTTACACAGTTTAGATAAATGGTGGTGAAAAGTTACAGACTGAGAGCACCCACCAAGGCTACAGATCTAAACTGCTATTAATCCATGACAGTAACTTAAACAAATGTTCAGTTTAAACTAGTCTTTATTTTAACTTATTTGGGGTTATCACAGACCTGTCTAAAGTGGCAGTGAAGCTCTCATATAATTATCTTGAGGATAACTAAGTTTATGATGCATAACTGTAGGATGTGCAGCAATGCTGCCTTGAAAGGGTTGATGGTGATGTTGCCAGCAAGGAGTTATTCATGAGATGTCTGAGTCATCCAGCCAGGTTCTTACCTGGAGGGTTTCTGACTTTACAAATGCTTTACTGCAGTAAAAGTGGAACTTACCACTGCATGGCTTTTCATTTTCACTCTGAGGCCACAGCTACACACACATTTCTGTGCCTGATCTCCCCACTGGTACTGCTAAAAGCTATCAGCCAGCCCTTAAGGCACAGGTATGTTTTAGGCTGGCTGAGTCTGGACCACATTTGCTCTGCATCTTCTGTCCCTGCCAAGGCCACAAGGTATATTCCAGTGCACAGCAAGGCTTGGTAAGGGTGACTGTGTCACAGGCTCTCAGGAGTTCCAAACCTATGCTTGGAGTCAGATTTGAGGGACCATTTCTTGCAGAAGGTATAGAGGAGAGACAGCAACTGGAGAAAGTAAATACATAAGCAGGCTTGGCACTTCCACTGAAAGTTGTAAACTCCCTTTTCCTTGCCCCTGGCTGCCTGCAGGTCTGGGGTTTAATCTCTTTGACATCTTGAGACAAGTCTGCATGTGTTCCTAGAACCTTGCTGCTGCTTTTGGCCTGCAGCTTTTCATTTAGTACCTCTGATTTCCTGAGAGTGATGAAGTACCAATGTCTGTGCAAAAGCTGGGATGTTTTGTTGTCACCTCTAACAACAGACCTCACCAGCTGTGTCTCATGCAGTGTGCAGCTCTATGTACAGCCCAGGTGTCTGGAAAGTAAGAAATGGACCACTCCTAAGCCTCTGGGCTGGGTTCTTTCTAGCCATTTACAGAAAGCAACCTACACATTTGCTGGTGCAGCTTCTTGTGTTTGTGTCCCCTGTAGCCATAGTCTTTATTTTCTGCTGAAATCCTGTTGTGCCAGCAAAGCAATCCCAGTGCAGTGAGCCTGCACTTGATTAGGTGTCATTTCAGGAGTCAGCTCTATGACAGATCACTGCTTCTCCATATCCAAGCACAGCAGCTCTGCTTTGTGAAGCAAACAGAACCAGTGAACTGCCAAGAAAACGCTGCTCAGAACCAGAGCTGAAACTCTCTTAGCTGTGGAAGAGTAGTGGGTGAAGAGGGAAGACCCACAGTGTCCAGTAGCAGCAGCTATTGCTGATGAATTGTGGAACAGAGTCCCAGAGCTCCTTTTGCTTTGAGATGAACTTGAGTGCCAGCCAGGCAAGTCATAACCCCCAGCCCTGCAGAGTCTGGACTGGCTGAAGCTGGGAATTCAGTGTGGGTTTCCGGCACAGCCTGGCAGAGCTGAGAGAAACCCAATTCAGGGCACAAAGATGCATCCGCATGTCTTCAAGTTCCTCCGAGAGCCCTGCTACTGAAGTGACAAAATGCTTTGCTGTCTTGAATGTCTTACTCCTCTGAGCTTGTCTCCACTTTACAGAAGAAGAAAACTAAGATGAGGACACAGAGCCTTACCATGCTTTGGCAGTGCTCCTGCCTTTCCGTGCAGCGCCTGCTGCTTCCCCTGGGGGCTGGATGCCTGCAAGGAATCGACAGGGTTTGATCACAGTCATGCAGGAGAAGAAACCGGAAGCAAGCTGATACGATTTTAGTCCTGTTGTACCCTCCAGCATAAACACACCTTGTATCTGAACATCTGTGGGGAGTGCAAAGAAACAGGTAACAAGCAAGGGATCAATATTTCATGTAAAAGTGTAAGCAGACATTTGCAGGAAGCCATCAGCCGGGCAGGCAGTTCTGTTTGCATTGTGACTGCCAGAGCATGGGAACAAGCCTTGGGATGCCTGCGGGTCTCTTGCTGTTCAGGGTTATATTGATCACATCTCTTTGTCAATGAATGGTTATCTTTTTCTGATAGGAAAATTAGTTACTATTATGAGCCATTTAACTTTACTATTCCAGCTTTCTGACACAGTTTAGTTTACCAAGAAATCATTCGATGGCTTGGAGAGTATGACCTTGTTGGCTGCTGCTGGAACTTGCCCCTGAGCAGCACGCTGGAGACGAGGAATTCAGAGTCTTCACATAACTGTGCAATATGAGACAGGAGCCACACCAGAGCAGAGAAGCTGAAATCAGACACCTAAAGGTAATGTGATAGATGATAAATGCATTTTAAACATCAACATGAAAGACAGAGAAATGAGGGAGCAACGACCACACAAATCCTCACAGGTCTACATAGACACAAACCCCAGGACCAAGCACCACACAAGTCCCCACAGGTCTACATAGACACAAACCCCAGGACCAAGCACCACACAAGTCCCCACAGGTCTACATAGACACAAACCCCAGGGACCAAGCACCACACAAGTCCCCACAGGTCTGTGTAGACAAAAACAGATGTTGGAAAATACTTGGAATTAGGCAAAGACTGGAATTATTTATTTACTTTTTAATCTGCCAATTAGCTAAAGCAATTAGCAGAGTTTCAATGCCTGCCACAGTCAAAATCATCCTCATCTCTGTTGCTATTCCACATCCTTAAAGGCCCTGACAGAAAGGACTATTTGGAACAAGTGACATCGTGGCCCAGATGTGGAGCTACCTGTGGAAGAAAGGAGAAAGGCTCCTGACGAGCTCCTCATGGCGCTCCCTGCACCGGGGATCTTGGCTTAAAATCGATGCTGGGACACTGAAACTGTAAACTGGGGCTGAGATTCTTGACCTTTGGGTAATCCAAATGAAGTCTCCTGAGTGCTGTCAGCTCTGCCCACTGCCCCTGCTATCACATTCCACTGCAGCAGGCAGTCCATAGCGTTATTTATTAGTTCTCACTTAACCACCAACTGCTCTAACAGCATGCAGCTGTGTTATTGTTAGCAGAGGTGGACCCCTCACTTTGCTGGGCTTGCAGCGAAAGCCTCGTGGCCAGGCTGTGAGAGGAGCGCTGCTCTGTGACATTCTTACACGGGCCTGGCTGACATTCCATGTCAAGCAGTGATGATGGGAATTGCCAGGAGACCAGGTGGTATTGACACCGGGCGTTTCATGGGGGTATTTCTGTGGCTCGCCGCTCGGTTTCAGTTGCCAGGGAAGGTAAAGCTGAGATTCCCAAGGATTCCTCTGGGATCAGTTTTGCTCAAAAACATGTTAGATTAAGTTACATGGCTACCTCATTTGTTAAATGACTCTTCAGATATCTGCCTGATTTTCTTACATGGTGTAAAAGTAATTAATGGCCCATGGTTAAGAGGTAAAGCTCTTTACAAGAAGGAGATGAGAGCAGAGGAGAGGGATCCTGGGGACTGTACCTCACAGGCATTATTTAGAGCTGCCCATCGTTTGCTTTGCAGTATGGAAGCAAGCTGTGCTTTGCTCTGGGATACAAAGACGCCTGATTACTGGGAGCAGCACCCAACCATAATGGACTGTTTTAGGAGCAGGTCACAGGCATAGCAATTCAATTTGGAGAGGATAAAAAGGAGAGAGACCTTCTTCGGTTGATTATCAGTGAGAACCTCTGATTCTGATCTGGTTGCCAGTAATAATACATAATAGAAAATAGAGGAGGTTAACAATGCAGAAGATCTTCTAAAGGAAGACTTGGTTTCTATGACTGGCCGTAATTTTATCCTATTTTATCTAATGTTCAGTAAACAATTGTACTATAACTGACACTGCAAGTGAAAGGAACATCAGTGCGCCCCATGTTAGTGTTGGAAATACCTCTGGAGTTTACATGAGTTAGCTCCTGCTCGCCCTAGCAAGGACTTAATTTGTCTGTCTTTACTGTCAGGAATGATCCCTAGCATTTGCCATGGTGTATTTAAAGACTTCAGAGAGCTAGGCATGTATTTAATCTTCCATCCAAATGAAGCTCTTGATCCGAGCTTGCTCAGGTCTTTGTGGCAGGAGTGCAGTGTCTTCGTTTGAACAGAGTTGGTAGGAAGCACTTGAAGCTTTTAAGCAACCACAAGTGCACTTCTCTGACAATTCCCCCCTGGCTTTGCTTTAGAAGCTTTGCATCCACTGTGACTCTGGGACAGAACAAGCAGCACCTCTTTTCACTCCAACCATGACACCAGGTGATGCAGAAGAAATGTCAAGATTAAGAATCAGCATTGATCCAGAGCTCTTTTACTGGACAAAGCCACCCAGAAATGTTCTCCCAGTAAGGAATGGTGCTGGGAACTTCTGTGCAAGCTGCAGCTGTGACTTGCCTCTCTTTTCACACTGCTGCTACCTATTTAAATTTGCTATGCTCCCAGTACAGCTTAGCTCTTCTCTGAGCTCCCCCTGCCTTCTGAGCAAGAGGATTTCCCTAGCCTAGTCAGGACTGGTTCCTGTAATTTCGTGATTGCAGTCGGTCTCAAGAGTCACTTTCAGCACATCTGAACATTTTCAATTTTCTACTGGAATTCTGCACCGCAAATGAATCCACAGGTTACATTTCTCTGACACCCTCTGTTCCACAAGTGTATTATTAGACCATTACAGTCTCTCAGATGGATAGATAATCCCTGCTGGGGTGACTGTCGTTAACAAAGGTGCTGGAGCCCAAGCCAACCTAAACAGATCATTTATGGAAACAAACAAATTCCTGTTGGAGTCAGACTTGTCCCAAATTCTTCTGTGAGTGTAGAGTTGGACATAATCGAGAGATCAGGAGTCAGGAGGTTAATGAGGTCATACTGCCAGGGTCCAGGCCGGGTTTACTGTGACATGAAAGCCTCAGCTCTGGTCCTGATGGGCATGTTCACCGAGCAGTGAGACCATCGCACCACCGATGTGTTTGGAAACCTGAAACCGCCTGCCCTGAGTCCCCATCTTGCATGACACCGTGGGCAGCCGTGTTCCTCTGCACCTGAAACCACTCAGACCATGCCCCTCTGTGCTTTTTAAACCTGTTTGTAAAGGAGGGAGATTCACTCGCGGCGCTTCCCCTTCTTAAAAGGATGAATGCAGTATCAAGACCGCAGCAAGCTCTGCTTGGTAACTTCTGAGGTTTCCACTTAACTGCCAATCAGCTCTCTCTGAACTACGCATAACAATTTATTTCACACATTAGGGAGAGCTCTTGCAATCAATAGCTCTTACCTGACAGAAAGGGGCAATGCTGTGCCTCCTGCTGCTGAGCGTTGTGTAAGCACTGACCCTAAGTGGCAGCCGTGAATAGTCTTTAGTTAGCTGTTCTCAGGCTTGTGTGACAACAAACCTCAGAGCACGACGGTAAGGCCCGGTGGGGCACTGCAGAACACTCTCTGCCCTGCACATTGACTGAGGACGGCTTCTTGTGGCAGGTGGATAGGATTGCTGGACGGAGGTAGGTGCCTTGGGCCGAGAGGGAGCAGAGGCTCTTTTGCTTTTGTACGGCTATGTTCTCTGTGCTGCGTGTGGCTTCATCAGGGGCAGCGTTTTGCATGCCACAAGACACCTTCTGAAGGTTACTAGAAGGTGTTCTATGGGCTGCTTTCTCCACTGGAGTATAGAGTTATAGCAGCATCAAATGTGGCTCCAAAGACGCTAGATTGCAACCCAATTCTGATTGGAGATTAGCTATTTCCAAAGGGTGTTTCTGCTGCCATGTGAGAAGGATGCTGCCCTTCGCCCCAAAGCCCAAGGGTGGTGTTTGGTTGGTTGGTTGGTTTTTCCCCTAAGGAAAAACTGAAAAAGCAACCTGTAAACATTCCAAACACTTCACTTTCAGAGCTGGAGAGGGGGGAGAGAGGAACATTGCATTTCATGTTTTCAATGTCTTGTTTCAGTATTTACCAGATGTGTTATCAAACATACCTGGTACCACAGAACTGAATTCTGCAGTGGGAAATAAACCAAACCAACCAACCATGACCACTGGCTTTTAAAACTTAATTAATTCTGTTTCTGCCACTTTTCATTTTGGAATTAAAACTGAGGATTATTATTTGCTAAATCTAAGAAGGGAAATAACTAACTTGTGTCCTCCCTGTATCTCCCAGTGCCTCACAGGAGTGCTTTGTGAGCACTGCCAGCTGCTGGGCTCAGTTCCTGCAGAGCCTGTCGGACTCACCGCCCTCCCCTTGACTGTCATTGCCACACTGACCAGACTTTATCTTGCCAAAGCAACACAGATGAGAACTGCAATACCTTCAGTCAGTCCCTTTTGAGATCTCAGCAGCTATGGAGTCTCCCAGAAATTGTGGCAATAGCCTCTGAATGTGTTTCTGTAATGTCATGCAGTGGAAGGTCCTCTCTAGGTGACCTCTCTGGCCTTTGTCTTTTTCATCTTGGCTTGGGCAGATAGAGCTGTGTGCACTCAGAGGTTTGTTGCACTGAAATTAGGCCTCCCAGCAGACTAAGAGCTGTTTTGCCTTGGCTCATTGGCTCACAGGATGGTCTTTCACCAGATCTGAGTAAGTCTTGGAGTAATTTAAAGTTAACAGTGCACTGTGTATTGGTACTGCAGTCGTTAATTTGGATTTCACTAAGTGCTTTGTGTTGATTTGTAATGGTTGTGTTTCCCCTCACTGCCTTCCTCTTTGGTGTTCATTTCCATTTGATACTGCCTCTCTCTGAGCTGCTCAGCAGTAGTCCTTTGAACAAAGCTGATAGCCCAAAAAGTTTATAAACATAACCAGCATCAAAGATTTGTCTCTGTTTTGTTTCAAGAGAACCTTGGGCATAAAATTTCTCATCAAATAATTCAAAGTAGATGGCAGCTGCTGACCATCAGCACATCTCATCACTGCATTTTGCTCTAAAAACAAGCTGGTTCTAAAGCCTTGCAATTGCACAGAGCATTAAAAAATAGAAACCAAACCAAACAGGCAGGCTCTGGGCCTGGATGAGCAAGCAGCTCCTGGAGGATTTAAGGGGAAAAAAGAGGCTGCATCACCTTTGGAAGGAGGGGAAGGCTTCTCCAGGTATGTTCAAGGAAGCTGTTAGATTGCGTAGGAATAAAATTAGGGAGGCAAAGGCCCAGCTGGAACTGAAGCTGAACACCTCTGTCAAAGACAATAAAAAGCATTGTTACAAATATATTAACAATAAGAAGAAGGGCAGGAAGAACCTGCACTCCCTGGTGGACCTGGGGGGGGAACGCGGTGACTGAAGATGAGGAGAAGGCTGAGGTCCTGAACACCTTCTTTGCCTCAATGTTTAACAGCAAGGCGGGAGGAGTTCAGGAGGAGTGGCCTCCGGAGCTGGGCGATGGGGTCGGGGAGCAGTGTAGTGCCCTGGTAATCCATGAGGAATTAATTCAGGACCTGCTGAGCCACTTGGACACTCACAAGTCCATGGGACCGGATGGGATCCATCCTAGGGTGCTGAGAGAGCTGGCAGATGTGCTGGCTAGGCCACTCTCCATCATTTTCCTCCAGTCCTGGCTCACAGGTGAGGTCCCAGGTGACTGAAACTGGCCAGCGTGGTCCCCATCCACAAGAAGGGTCGGATGGAGGAACCTGGAAACTCCAGGCCTGGCAGCCTGAGCTCAGTGCCAGGGAAAGTGATGGAGCAGATTATCCTGGTGGCAATAACTGCACCTGAAGGATGGCCAAGGGCTCAGGTCCAGCCAACATGGATTTAGGAAGGGCAGGTCCTGCCTCTCCAACCTGATCTCCTTCTATGATCAGGTGACTGCCTGGTGGATGTGGGGAGGCTGTGGATGTGGTCGGCCTGGACTTCAGCAAGGCCTTTGACACCGTCCCCCACAGCAAACTGCTGACTAAGCTGTCAGCCTGTGGATTGGACCATTACACTCTGTGCTGGGTTAGGAACTGGCTGGAGGGCCGAGCCCAGAGAGTGGTCGTGAACGGTGCCGCATCCAGCTGGAGGCCAGTCACCAGTGGTGTCCCCCAGGGATCAGTGCTGGGCCCTGTCCTCTTCAACATATTCGTTGATGATCTGGATGAAGGGGTAGAGTCAGTCATCAGCAAGTTTGCAGATGACACAAAGTTAGGGGCAGATGTTGGTCAGTTAGAGGGTAGAAAGGCTCTGCAGAGGGACCTCGACCGACTGGACAGATGGGCAGAGTCCAATGGGATGGCATTCAACAAGTCCAAGTGCCAGGGGCTGCACTTTGGCTACGGCAATCCCATGCAGAGCTACAGGCTGGGGTCGGAGTGGCTGGAGAGCTCCCAGACAGAGAGGGACCTGGGGGTGCTGATCGACAGCCACCTGAATATGAGCCAGCAGTGTGCCCAGGTGGCCAAGAGGGCCAATGGCATCCTGGCCTGCATCAGGAATAGTGTGGCCAGCAGGAGCAGGGAGGTCATAGTGCCCCTGGACTCTGCTCTGGTTAGGCCACACCTTGAGTCCTGTGTCCAGTTCTGGGCCCCTCAGTTTAAGAAGGACATTGAGAGACTTGAAGGTGTCCAGAGAAGGGCAACAAGGCTGGGGAGAGGCCTTGAGCACAGCCCTATGAGGAGAGGCTGAGGGAGCTGGGGTTGTTTAGCCTGGAGAAGAGGAGGCTCAGGGGTGACCTCATTGCCCTCTACAACTACCTGAAAGGTGGTTGTAGCCAGGAAGGGGTTGGTCTCTTCTCCCAGGCAACCAGCACCAGAACAAGGGGACACAGTCTCAAGCTGTGCCAGGGGAGGTTTAGACTCGAGGTGAGGAGGAAGTTCTTCACCGAGTGAGTCATTCATCATTGGAATGTGCTGCCCAGGGAGGTGGTGGAGTCACCACCCCTGGAGGCGTTCAAGGGGAGATTGGACGTGGCACTTGGTGCCATGGTCTGGTTATGGGGTCTGTGTTGATAGGTTGGACTCGATGATCCTCGAGGTCTCTTCCAACCTTGGTGATACTGTGATACTGAGCTTGTGTGTGATGTGATGAAAGATTTTCCTTAGTGTCACCCTGACACACACTTTGTGACTGCTCCATGATCTTCTAACCAGTGTGAGAATCATGGAGAACTGCTGCCACATTTGATGAGGATAAGCATCACATTGTTCAGGGAGAGCTTTCCTGCTCCTACTGCTAATACATCATAGCAAGGCCAGCACTGAGGGAATGCCACCTAGCACAGCAGTGGAGTATGAAAGCTTCCATTCCCCACAGCCACAACAGGAATGCTGAGGTCGTTAGCAGCTTCACTAATTGAAGGTAATGCTTTAGATCAGTCACAACATGGATGCAGGTCATGACAAGGAATGGAAATGATTTTAGAGCCAGTGATGGATGGTCCCCTGTTGGTAACAGATGCTGGGCAGGAACTGATCCTCAGTTCTTAGACCTCTCTGCAGACCACAAAAAAAAACCCACAACACAGTAAGGTCCTGAGAAGTGTACTAAAATCTGATAGATTCTTCTTGGAGGTCCCCAAAAGGTTAAGAAAGGAATGTCTGCCACTGGACCCTGTCCCTTCCTACTGCCATGTTCTGTAAATCTCTCTCTCTTTTTTTTTCTCCACAAGTCCATCAAAACTTGTGTGAAGCTGCAAGGGGAAGGGCTGAAGCAGTGGCTGGATGCCAGCTGCTGAAGGCTTTAGAAACCATGGCTGATATTGATGGTTGTGTTATCATTCCCTCTCCTCCCATAACTTGTTACCACCATTTCCTGGGGAAAGTAACATGTGAAAGCTCCTTAAACAATACCTCTGTCAGCCTTGATAAAACAAGGGCTTTTATTGCTTGCCTTCCTCCTGACAGATAAAAAGTTGTCCTCTGTTAAGCTTATATCCTTACTTAGGAGCCATGACATTGATGGACATGCAGCAAAGTGCAGTTAGGAAGCTTTAGCCAGCAGAAACCACTTCTGCATAGGTTATCAGCACCAAATGGGTTTACAAGCCCCTCACTCTCCTGTTTCTCACAGTGGCTTGCAGACTGGAGCCCAGCTGAAGGCAGACTGGAGCCCAGCTGAGGGCAGACTGGAGCCCAGCTGAGGGCAGACTGGAGCCCAGCTGAAGGCAGACTGGAGCCCAGCTGAAGGCAGACTGGAGCCCAGCTGAGGGCAGACTGGAGCCCAGCTGAGGGCAGACTGGAGTCCCGCTGAAGGCAGACTGGAGCCCAGCTGAGGGCAGACTGGAGCCCAGCTGAGGTCAGACTGGAGTCCAGCTGAAGGCAGACTGGAGCCCAGCTGAGGGCAGACTGGAGCCCCGCTGAGGGCAGACTGGAGCCCAGCTGAGGGCAGACTGGAGACTTGCTCCTTTCTTTGGAATAGTAAAATGCTTTTCGGGTTGGTGGGTTGGTGTTTTGTTAGTGGTCGTGTGAAGCTCGAGGATGAAGTTCAGCACTGAAAAAATCACTTCCCTGGTATGAGGAACCATTGTATTGCAATAACGATGTGTGGGAGGCAGAGGACTCTCCTGGGGCTGTGCTGCCTGTGAAATAAACTTCCACAAAAGCAAAGGATAAGCCTGGTAGCCTTCCTCTGCAAATAATTGCTCATGTCCTGCTGTTCCACGTGCAGCACCTGCCTACTGAGGCTGCTTCTCTAAGCACCTTAGAGCAGCCGTTGAGGTTCAAAAGGCACAGCCTGAGAAGCAGAACTGTCTCTGTCGGTACGGATTTGCGGCTAAGGGCAGAACTTGGCCAGCTAACAACGTCCCAGGGCTGTTAAAAGCAAAAATGGAAAGCTGCTGCCCCTCCTTCTTAGAAAAGGCATCAGTGGTTGTTTTCCTGGAGGGAGAAGATGGCCTCTGATGGTGTGGTAATCATGAATTTGGACCCTGAGCACAGCTGTGCTGCATTAATGGTAGTTATTGCTGCTCTCTGATTAACAGTGACCAAAGCTGGTGGGTGGAACAAGCTGCTGTTGCTTCTCTTAGTGCAACGTAACTCAGCATTGAGAGCACCAGCTGCAGCCTTCCTGGTCCTAAACTCATGAAATGACATTAAAGCTACAGAACAGAGGGAGTTCCATATCAACAGAAAGGTCAGACCCTGGCTGGTATCAGCCAAATGGCTTCTCCTCCACAGGCTTAGCCTGAGACCTGAGCTCTCTTTCTTTTAAAGGCCTCTTTTCCATTATCTGTGTTTTCTACCCATAACTGTGGCTCTGATTTCAGGATCAGGTTTTATCTTTTCCCTCTTCCATGGAAGGAGGGCATGTGCAGGAACAGGAACTTGTCTTGAAAGAAGCTCCCAACTATGATCAATAAGGATCTTGCAACCTTGTGCTGCACACGTTTCTCCCTGCTTGCTTCTCCTAGAGGTAATCAAAAAGAGGTTGGCAATAAAGTGTCACATCCAGAGGCTGTTGCATAGGAGGTGTTAGCTGCCCCCCAGTCATTAACACTGTGCTATAAAGATGAAAATTCACAGAGCCACTTGTTCCTTGCAGTGGCAGTTTCCTTTCTGCTTCTCCTCATTTTATCCAGTAGTGGTGGCAGAGGAGGTAACTCACCAGAAATCTGACAAACGATGCTGGCAGCTCTCGACCAGGGCCGGTGGAGGATGCCCTACAGGCAGGGAAAGGCTCCCATGGCCAAGGGGGATGGCTGACACATTAAGTCCATTCACAGTTCCCTGAGGAAAGGGGCAGTAAATGTGCTTAGATCACTCTAAGAATCACTCTCCATGTCAAATGAAGATGGGACAGAGGTGGAGAGGAGCTCCTATTCCTGTTTTCCTTCTCTCTGCAAACCCTTTTAACTAACTTGCTGGAGTAATTTTCCATCCCTGTTTATTTTCTCTCCTTGACACACTGCACAGCTCAGTGTCCTCAGCTGTTGCCAGGGAAACACAATTCTGAACCTGACTTGTCAAGTCAATGAAGGATGTTTGAGGCTTTCCTATGAACCTGGATCAAAGATGGTGATGCATTTTGTAAGGTGGTGTTGGTAGCACTTTCTTGGTAAGCTTACTTGACACCTCCAGAGGCTACCCCCTGCACTGTAGCTGCTGCTGTTTGTTTCCTTTGGGTGCCTTGTTTGGGAAGTCCCAGCAAGCCTAACCCAGCTATTTCCAAGCAGAGAGAGCACAACATGTAGTAGACACTTTAATGTTTACAGCTGTCTCCTCTGTGTGTGTAGAGCTGCCACTCTAGCAAAGCACCAGGGAAGAAACACCCTGAGGTAGAAGTTGGAGGAAGGGGAGAGACAATTTTTCTCTCCTGGAAGCTGGGCCTGTCTTTGGGCTAGCATCTTTTCCAGCTATCTATGTCTTTAGGTGTTTTCTTTCCTTCTGCTGCTCATTGGAAGGGAGTGTGGAAGCACAGTCAGGCATCAGGACTCCACTGCTGCTGGGCTACAGATGTGCACAGAGAGATAGAATAGAACAGAATAGGACCAGGTTGGAAGAGACCTTCAAGACCATCGTGTCCAACCTATCATCCAGCATCATGTAATCCACTAAACCATGGCACCAAGCACCCTATCAAGTCCCCTCCTGGACACCTGATGAGCTGTGTGGACAGCCCTGAGACTTCTCCCTCATCCTCTGATGCCCATGTGAGCACACAGCTTCACCCTGCTCAGTTTGGTGACAAGTCAAATCATCGTAGAGTTGAGGAAGACTCAAATGAGGTAGCTGCAGAGGGAAATGAAGAGTTTGGCTTGTTAGGCTACCACCAAGTCAGCTGCAGCCTGTCTGAGGTCTCAGGGTTGTTCCCAAGGCTGCTGGAAAGTGCAGCTCCCCTGATGTCAGGGAGTATTTTCAGCCTGTGGCTGTGAGCCTGTACTGACCACGCAGCCTTGCCCAGGAGCAGCAGGCTGCTTCCACTCTGTAATGTTGCTATCTATAGAGCCTTCCACTCCAGCATCTAGGAAAGAAATTAAAATCAATATTACCTGAAACTTCATAGAGCTATGCCAGGGGCAGGATCCTAACACACCCTGAGACAGACCTCCTGAGGAGAGCTGCCTGCACCACTTTCTCGGAGAACCTTCCTGTACTTGATGGCATTCAGGTTAACCTCACAAGGAACTGTGTTTTGTTATTTGTTTGGTGGTGTGGGGTTTGGGTTGTTGGTTTGGTTTGTCTCTGTTTGATTGTTTGTTTTTCCTTTTCATTAGGACACTGTCAATGAAAATCATTACTCAGACTTCATCCTACTTCTCAAGAGATGAAAAATAAATTGATTTCCAGCTTAGTTAGGAAGTCAGTCACTCCCAATTAATTGGCTAACACTTGCCATGAGGCACACAGCCATGGACTGACTGTGGAGGCAAATGGAGAGCTAGGCAGTATCTGAGTTCAGTTGAGCAGCACCTGCATCCCTCTGCCCTGTCTGGGTCTGGCCTTGGGGTAAAAACACTTTTACAGACAGGTTTCCAAACCCACAGCACTCAGTCTGTCAAACCCCTACCACTTCTTGTGATGTTCCCCGAGTGGAGCTGGGGCAGCCTGGGCAAGCTCCTGAGCCAGCAGGGGGAAGAGGAGCTGTGCTCCAGCAGCCTCTGCTCCACCACTTTCTGATGTCAGCCCGAGGAAACGGCTCTTTAATCCTTTTAAGCTATTCACCCGCTTAAAAAGGTGTGTGTTTGGTTTCTCTTTGCTTGTTTGAGCAGTAAGAAAGTAGGGTTTTTTGGGTCAGTGATCAGGTTTTGCCTCTCCTGGAACCCTGGGGGTGTCCATTTCATTCCCAAGCTCTTGCTGACACCTGCTGGCTTCCTGCTCGCACCGAGCTCACGGTGCCGGGGGGCAGCTGTGGAAAGTGAGCTAACCCTGTTCTCCCGCTGCTGCCGCCTGGTAGTCTCCGTAATGGTTGGTTGGTGAACACTTAGAGGACATTAATGGCTTTGAAACAGATATGCATGGGGCTGAGCCTGCATTACGTCCATGCACGTGGCATGAGGGTACAGTTGATCTCTCCTCAGCACGTGGGACACCCCTGAGGGTCATTCCTCAGATGGTCAGCATTGCTACTAGGTTCTTCTTAAAAGGGACAGGCCATGCTGGTGATGACGGAACAGAGCGAAAAGGACATCCAAAGGGTTGCCTCAATGTGGAGTGAGGCATCCTACAGCCCACTCAGGGAGGCAAGACCTTCAGCAGAGCAGAAAGTGTAGAATTTCAGTTGGTTTACCATTTGTTTTGAAATGGAACAGTCAGGAGTGCTGGCAGTTGGCATCATTTATGGCAGGTAAACCCCAGTCATAGTCAGAGCCCCTTCAGCATCCTCACATGACAGACGTGCTCAGTGCAGTGCTGGGATCAGGCAGATATTGAGCTTGATAAAACTCAGTATTTGTTTCCTAGCAAGTCTGAGTTGTGCCAAGACCTGGATCTCTGCTGCCTTGCCTGAAATCTACTCACTTGTTTAGTGTGCTGAGCCAAATGAGCAATGTACAAACCTTGACACTTCTCTGACGGTACAGCCAGGGTAGCAGGAGAAATGGGGTTACCTGTCCTTATCTGCACTTGAGTGCCTGCAAGCTCACCTGAGGCAAGACTGTCTCTTTTCTTTCCCTCCTTATGTGGTCATTTTAAACTTTACAACTGTGTCATGCAGTATCAACCAGTCACAGCTGCTTTCTGGAGTTAAACAGAGCATTCAGTGAAACAGTGCAGCTCTTCACAACACATGCTTAGTGTGTGAGGTGCTGTTTGGGGAATGAGGAATGGCTGGAGTGGCAGGTCTGCTCCCTGGCTGGGTATTCTGTGCTGCAGCAGCACCTGCAGTGTTGTGGGGAGTGGAAAACGCTTCTCAGTCTGCTGAGGAGCAACTGAGCAGGATAGAAGAGCTGCCATCTCGTGTGGTGAGCAGAGACTGCACTCAAGAGCCTAAAACGGTAAGACATTACAAATTATGATGAGACCTCCATAAGTAAAGATAATTTCCTTTATTAGTGATCAATTCTATGTTTTGGTTTGTTTTTTACTTTTGTTTGTTTAATTATGATTTAACACAAATTAATCACTTTGTCCATAAACTCTGTTGTTTTTTTTCTGGCACCAGCAGTACCTGCAAATGCACTGAGAGGATGCTGAGGTGGTGTAAAATATGATCTACTTGTTACAAGGAAACTTTAAGTTCCTAGATAGCCAACAGTCCATTGGGAAAGAGCTCAGGCTCCCTGCTTTACAAAGGCTCTGTGCAGTCTCAGGTAAAATCTGTTCATCGTTTCTATCAGGACTTCCAGGCTTCCATCCTCCTGTCAGGTACAGCTGCCCTCAGGTGTCCCTTCCTGTCTCGGCAGCACCTCATGGAGCGGTACTGACACACCCTCAGTGGGAGGTAATTGCCTGTCTGCACTGTAGGCTCACATTAAGGCTATGACATTCAAGAACATTTAGCCGTGTTGTGATTGCCTCACAGTGCCTCTCATTTTACCCTGTAAGCCCATCCCTGCTCATGTCTGAAATTCTTGCTAGCCTTTCTGTACTTGGACATGTACCTGGAATTTCATCCTGGTGCTGCTGCTCCTCATGTCCACCCAGTGCCAGGGTCACCAGTTCTTGCGTGCTATTTTGATCTCCCTCTGGTGCTGCTTTCCAGCTGTGTGTCGTCAGCAAGCCTCCCAAGCATGCTGCTTTTTGTGACAAAACCTCTCCTGAACCTCCTCCCCAAACCAAGCCTTGCAGGGCTGCCCTGCACTCAGCCTGACACGTCACCTTTCACCAGCAGCCACAGCTGTTTTCAGCCTTCCATAATCCTGCAGTTGTGTAGTGGTTTTCTTCCTTTGGAAGCAGATGTATTAGACTTGCTCTTCTGGACTGTCATTTGATCAATACATAAAAATCCTTGTTAGACTGTGGTTTCATGTTCCCCTCTGTCGTGGGACCATATTCCCTTTCTTAAGGGGGCAGCGTCAACCGGCCACACCCTCCCTTCAGTGCTGCATGACTGAACTTCTCCTCAGTTTCCTAACTTGAACATAGAGACCATATTACCCTGAGCGTGGGCCTTAAAGGACTATTTCAGGCCAGAACTAAGAGCAGTGTCCACTGTGGCATTAGGAAGTTTTCATTACCCTGCTCAGCAATGAACCTGTTCTTAAAGCCACAGAGCTCTCAGCACACAGGCACACACAGATCTGAATTTATTTGGAAGAGACCTTCAAGAACTGTGTCTGCCCACGGTCCCATTTGCTCCTGTGCCAATGCTTCTGTGCACCAGTCAAGGGAGGTTTATTGGCAATCCTAACCATGGACCAGAAGCTTCCACACGTTAACTGCACAGCATGTGTAATCAAGATTCGGCTGTTTCAATTCAGCTCTAGAAGCAGATGGAGCCAGTCCATTTTAGGTTATGGAAGGCCATTAACCAGTGAAGACAAATTCACTTTCATGTCTCGAAGAGAATAAAGGAAATTTACTTCAACTCACCTAAATGATTGTGTCTTTTGGAGGAGTCCCTGCCTGCATCAGAGCAGCTTAGGGAGCAGGAGCAACCTACAGTAATAAACTATATTCTGGAATTCAGATTGCTGTAGCTTCTTTGTTTTCATATTGTGTGCCCTCTGGAAAAAAAGTGAGAGAGGATAAGAAGCCACCAGTTTGCTGTGCTGCAGAAACCATTCTGGACAGAAGCACACAGAAGAATGACAGCTGAAGGAGTTCACCTCCCTGAGATAAAATCTGTGTATCATTATCAAATGGCGACGTGCTTAGGAGTTCCACCTGCTGGGAAGATGAATCTTTCATGCCTAATCCAGTTTAATTGTCTCCTTGGGATTCCAGGTTCTGCCCAAGTAATTAAACACAGGGAGACTGGGCTGTATCTTGCAGCATATCAAGATATACCTCAGGCTATTGGGTAAAAAATATAACCAGAATAAGCTGCATATTAACTATCAAAAGAGAAACTTTGATAAGCTTGGAATTCTGCTTTCAAGTATATGGTGGACATGAGATGCATAGGCTTTTCAGCATACATTAAGGCCACCTTATCATGCTGGCTTTGTTTTCAAAGGACTTAAGCATTTAAGATATGTTTGAGCAGCTCAGTTAGTAGACACAGAGTACTTTCAAGTACTCTCTCCATTTACTCCCTGTCAAGCTCTGCTACAGTGGAGCAAATTGCTGTGTGACTCTGTACCCGAGGGAAGCCTGAGCTTCTATTGGGCTTTTTGGGACAGAGGCTCTGTTGTCAAACAACTACACTGTGTGAGGTGCAATGGCAAGATGAAATCTGCTGTGTTTCTCTTTGTTTTAATGTTGGTGTTACACGCACAGGTTAGACTGGTGTTGCATGGGGCTTCAAAACAACTAATGCTACCTTTGTGAGCTCATCACGTTTCTGTGGTTGCTCATTCCTGCCCTAGGTTGTGTTATCTGTCTTGTACCAAGCCTGGGATTTGGATGTGTGTCCTTGCTTGGCACACAAAGTTCTGTTCTTAGGCTACAGAGCTGGCTCTCTGTAAGCACAGTTTTGAAGATGTAAATGCAGTGGACCTTATTTCCCACAGAATTAAATGAAGAGCAATCCTAATTTGTTGCATTCAGTGATTAAACAAATAAATTCTTCCTTACATATTCAAATTGCCATCCATCTGCGCTTTCAGGACTGGATCTACAGTACCCTTTCAGATGCCTGGAGGAAAGGCTTTAATTAGTTATCACACACAGTGTTACTGCTGGCTGAAAACAGAATTCTTTGTGTTTCTTTGTTGTAACTGCTTCTCTCCTGGCAGCAAAGACACTCACTGGAGGCTCAAGAGCCTAACCAGCACCGCCCTGCACATGCCTTGAACCTGTACGAAGGAGATAACAACCCTCTGAGTGAAGCTTTTCCTTTACTGAGAGGAGCAGAGCCTACATTCAGCAGCTAGACTAAGGAATGTGCAGTTCCTTCCAGAGTGGGGCTGCTTTGCAAGCTGCTCTGGGGTGCTGGAGAGCTCTGATCATAGAACTACAGAGTCATAGAATGGTTTGGGTTGGTAGGAAGGTGACTCTAGGGTAATTAATCTCTTCAACTGCAATATGGACATTTCAAAAGTACTTGTTAATGCTAAGCACTACACAGGGTCTTAATAAAAAATAGAAGAAAGGTGTTTTGGAGGTGTGGTCCCCATGGGCACTCCAGAGGCTGTGCTGAGGTGGGGTGGTCATTTGTATTTGAAAGAGCTGCATTTGGGTGCTGCTTGTTTTTGCCTCGAGATGAGACAGCAGGATAACATGGGAAGCTCAGTGATGGTCCTTGATCAAAAATAGGAGTTGCATGAGGAAAGTGCAGGTGAAGCTCTTTCAAGAGGAACACCATCTCAGACATGTATGCTCTCAAAGGGAGAAAGGAAAGGACAGGGCAGGAGGCTGGGCTTGCCAATAGACTGTTCTGGGATGGGCAGAGGGCTGGAGCTGGCCAAGTTGCTCTGGGCTCCTCAGGTGATGGCAGGTGTGGGAGCTTCTGGAAAAGAAAAGTAATGCTTCTCAGGGCCTGAGGCTCTGGATGTTGTTTACATGGATTGGTAAGTTTGCCTCGAAGGAGGGATGCATTAAAAGTAGGATTTGAAAAGCTTTCTACCAGCATCCTCTTCTATTGTCATTTCTCTCTCCTGTGCTGGTCATAGCCATGTCTTGATGGACAGCTGGAAAAGTAGCATTAGAACCATCTGTCATGAGTGCACCATATCCTGGCTGAGAAAGTGCACTCTGATCATGCAGCCCAGGAGGCATCCTTGGATCCTCAAGGGAGTGTGTCCATGTTTGTGTAGTGAGTGAATATCTCTGATATCTTGGGTAGGAAAGCATAATGAAATTGCTCTGTTGCTCTGAGTATCACTGGGAGTCTCACTTAGCAAGTAGCAGCACAACAAGTTAGCCACATGCACCTTGTAGACTCGGTGGCTACTGCTGGAGACTTGGAAGTGGATGCCCTGTGGTGCAGCTTTCACAAGGGAGAAACAACTATCTCTTCTCTCCTGACACTGGGCTAGTGGATGAGTTCAGCTGAGGAGGTTGGGCAATCACCCAAATCAGAGCAGAGATATAAATATTAGCAAAGCATTCTCATGGGAGGTCCACAGAACTTAAAATTGGCTTCCTTGATTGGACTCAGAGCCTGACAGGGCTTGGCAGAGCCATCTATTTTCTCAGGCATGAAATGAGCATGGCTTGGATTATCTCCTCAAATGCTTTCCTTCTTTTTGGTGAAATGCAGAAGTTGTGGGACGATTAAATAAATAAATAAAACCAAGATAAAATGGAAAGTTTGTATCCTGAATCCATTTTTATCACAGAGGAGAAGGCTAGCAGAGATCTCAAAGGTCACCTAGTCCCTGTTCTTATCCCAGAGCAGGACTCATGTTCCATGAAGCAGAGTTCCCACGCTGTGGTGTGCTGGTGCTGCACGAACCCTAGGAGCGGCTGTAGCAATGCTGCACAGGCTGGCACCATCCTGGGGCAAACCTTCAGGGCACAGCAAGTGCTGCTTTCAGCAGAGCATTTGGGACAGGTTTCTGAGCCTGCAGCAAAGGGAGGGAGGCTGGCAAGTGACTGAGGCTGTTCAGCCTTGGAGGACAGAGTGCAACTGAGAGTGCTGGATGCAGCAGGATGTGTGCCTCTCTCCTGTTGCTGAGCTGGGCTTTCTGCCTGCAACAGCTTGCTGAGCCTGCTTGTCTTTGCTGAGCTTGCTACAGCTAGTGCTGGAACTCCAGTCAGCCAGCTACACTTGTCCATCTCCCTTCTCAGGCACTGAAACTGCCTGGTGTGGAGCAGCCCTTTTCTCACTGCTAAACTCTCACTACCTCAGTGACATCCTGACAGAATAAGGAACATCAATAAATGACTGAGGGAGGGGTGTCAGAGGCAGGACTTTGGCTAAGCCATGAAACTTAGCTTTCGGAAGTTTGGACTGCTGGGGGCTGCTGGAGCCCACCTTTCAGAGAGGGGAAGAGCATCTTTGGGCAGAAGCTTTCCAATCTAGTGAGGAGGGCTTTAAACTGGAGTTGCTGGGGGAAAGGATGGTCGATACAGCCCAAGAAGTTTGAGTGTATGAGGCCCTCTATAAACAGATAGGAGGTGCTTCATGTTTGCTAGCTCTGGTCCACATGGGAGATTTTAACCACCCAGATATCTGTTGGAAGGACAACACAGATGGCTACCACCAATCTAAGAGGTTCCTGGAATTCAGGGATGATCATTTCCTCTTCCAGGTGGTAAAGGAACCCACAAGAAAAGGTGTCAGGATGGATCTTGCCATCACCAGCAAGGATGGGCTGGTGACTGTTGTGAAACATAAGGGCAGCCTTGGCTATAGTGACCACAAAATGATAGAGTTGAAGATCATCAAGGCATTCAGGGAGCTGCTTGGCAGAGTGTGGTGTGATAAATCCCTGGAGGGAAGAGGCTTCCAGGGACACCTTATGGCAGCCTCTCAGAATCTGACAAGGGCTACAGAAAAGCTGGGAAGGGACTTTGTAGAAGGGTTTGTAGTGATGGGATGAGAGGGAATGGCTTTAAGCTTGGGGAGGGGAGATTTAGACTGGAGATTAGGAAGACATTCTTTGCAGTGAAGGTGGTGAGACACAGGCACAGGCTGCCTATGGAGGTGTTCAAGGGCAGGTTGGATGAGGCCCTGAGCAACCTGGGCTGGTGTGAGGTGTCCCTGCCCATGGCAGGAGGGTTGGAGGTAGATAATCTTCAAGGCCCCTTACAACCTAAACCATTCTATGAATCTGTGTCTGAGAAGCTGAGTTCCCATCTAGCTTTCCCTGTATGCTTGCCCTTTGAGGAAGACCTTCATTCCTTTCTTAGTTTGGCTTTTTGAAACCAAAGAGAGCTATAACCACTACATTGTGAAAACCTGTAGCTATTGCTGGCCTCACAGACAGGATAGCAGAGCTCTGTACCTGAAACATACTGCTTTGGAAACTAGGGGTTTGGGGGGTTTCAGTTTGTTTTTTCCTTTGCTAAATGGCACCCAGATGGTCAAAAATCTTCAGACACAAGAGCTTCAGATCACTATTTAAAAGATGTTTAGTGCTCTGATATGAAATCATTTCCTTCCAGCCTTTCTGATGCTCAGAAGCAGCTCCTGGGGACTACACATATGGCATGTGGAACCAAAGATTGGTTGTTCTGAATTCTGGAGTAAGAATATCATTTTTCAGGAGTGGCTGGTTAACAGACAGGAGGAAGACAGCCTGGGTATGACTGAGCTGTGCCTGCTTTGCCCAGCAAGACAGCTCCATTAACTCAGCCTGTAGATGTCCCCCGGCACATGTTGTGCTGGGTCCAGTAGTTCAGCTCTGCTGAAAGCTCCTATCACTTTTATGAATTACCAACAGGTCCAGTTAAAGAGAGACAGAGAGATGAAAAGCTTCTCAGGAATGGCTATTCTGTGGGAGGACAGTGGAGGTAATGACAGAGTGAAGAGCATCTCAGACCAAGAAAAACATGAGCTAAGTAAGAGTTGATAAGAGAATACGGAAGAGGCTTACAGCAGGCTGAAGACACCAGAAAAAGGGAGCCAAAAATGACACACTTCATTGTGACTCTTAGATATGGAAATGATAGATTTTCCTCTGGCTTAGTGAACCAGAGCTGACCCTAGTGCTGCAATATGTGATGAAAAGGATGCTGCACTTCCATTAAGTGGAAGGTTTGCGAGTGCCTAACATCTTCGACAAAACAAGCAAGGACAAACTGCAGCTTAGTCTGGAAGCATCCTGAGGAGATGGATTGTGGTGACCTTTACCTGGAAACACAGTTAATGGAATTCAGCGCTCAGTGGGGGACTTTGCCCTGCCTGCCTGTCCTAGGGTGGAGCTGGCTGAATCCTGCAATGCTGAGCAGTTGTTTCTCTCACCCATTTTGCAACCTATCCTCTGCCAACAAACAGCTGATTGCTTTTTACGTGAGACTCTGATAAATGATTGCTGCTTGCATCAGTACCCACATTCAAATGCAAACAAGCACATCTGTCAAAGACAAAGAGTCCTCACTGGTCAGATGTACTGTTTGCTCTGTTATTTGTCATGTGGATCATTGCTCTCCTTGCAAAAACACCGTGGAAGGCCTGAAAGAACACAGAGTAAACTTTCCCTCCACGCAGCTCATAAAGAGTCAAAGCAAACTCTAATGAGTGACCTCGAGCTGGAAAATTCTCACTCTGTTTGCATTTCACAGCACTTCCATTCTACCCTACTGCTTTTCTATCACTGATCATAGCACAGTAAATAATAAAGCCAGGTGAGGAATGCAGAACTGCAGAGCGTGGAGCAAATTACTTCCACCATGGTAGACTCAAAGAATCAGAGAATCATTTAGGTTGGAGGAGATCTTTAAAATTGAGTCCAAGTGTTAGCACTACCAAACCCACCACTAAACCGTGTCCCTAAGCACCACACCTCCATGTCTTTTAAATGCCTCCAGGGATGGTGACTCAACCACTTCCCTGGGAGCCTGTTCCAGTGCTTCACAACCCTTTTGGTGAAGACATCTTCCCTAATACCCAATCTAAACCTGCCTGTGCAACTCCAGGGGTTGTTTCCTTTTGTGCTATCACTTGTTACTTGGCAAAAGTAAGTAGTTTTAGTTGGTGAAGAGAGCAATAAGAGTCTCCTTTGAACATCCTTTTCTCCAGGCTGAATAACCCCAGTTCCCTCGGCTGCTCCTTGTGGTATTTGATTTCCAGAGCACTCCACCAGCTTCATTGCTCTTCTTTTGGAGAGGGGTCCAAAACAGTATTTGAGGTGAGGTCTCACCAGTGCCAAGGGACAATTGCCTCCTTAGTCCTGCTGGCCACACTATTTCTGAGACAAGACAGGAGACTGTCGGCTCTCCTAGCCACCTGGGCACACTGCTGGTTCACATTCAGCTGATTGTAAGCCCATACACCCAGGCAGTTTTCTGTCAGGCAGCTTTCCAGCCACTCTGCCCCAAGCTTATAGCATTTCATGAGACTGTTGCGACCCAAGTGCAGGGCTTGGCCTTATTGAACTTTATACCATTGGCCCTGGACCATTGATCCAGCCTCGCAGACTCTTCTGGAGAGCCTTCAGGTCTACACTCTTACAATCAGCCCTTGAAATCTCCAGTGATGGACTCACCCAACCCACCCTCTAGACAAGCTACTCTGATATTTAATTATAGTAAACACTAGAAGATCCTTTTTAGTCACTTCCTTGATCTTCCTTGCTTCATCTTCTCCTGTCTGTTGTGAGCACAGCTAACAGCATCGTTTTCAATTAAGTGCATGAGTTCTGCATACTGCTGTGGCCTGCTCTGTCCTGCATCCTCCTTTTCCTTCAGCTGCACCATCCTATTTCTTTCAGCTCTTCCTTAGTGAAGGCTTTTAAAAGATTTTGATCTTCTTTCCCCCTTTTCTCTGGAGTGTCTCCAGTTGTTGTACATGTTCCTGCACATCATCATGCAGTGCTCAGCTTGCCACGCACCATAACCTACACCACTGCTTCTGCACAGCTGTGAGAGGATATTGTCTCCCCCCCCCTTGCAGGATTTCTGCCTAAATTGAAAGGTTTTGATGAGAAAGCATAATTAACTACATTGCACCCACCTTCCAGTAGTTTCCTGCAAATATCTCTTACACAACCTCTGGAGTTGTTGAGTCAATGCAATTTCTCTCTGTAACAGTGGAAAATGCCCTCAGCAATAAAGAAAACCCAACATGAAGATGTCTTTGCTTCAGTAGGTGTTGGACACAGAGGGGAATCTTAGTTGACTGTTACCCAACTGTTACTCATCATCAGAATGACGTTCCCAAAATCAGACAGCAAGCATTTTGATGTAGCTAATGGAGCACATTCCATTCATACACCCATGGAGAAAAATAATCAAGTATTGAAACAACAAACCCTCTGTTTATGAATTCAGAAGATGATGCACTGGAATCTTTCTAGAAAACAAATTTTCCTGGCCTGAAGCCTTTATTTCTTTCTTCATGTGCACGAAAGGCACCACTGTAACTTTACCTATAAAAGACCTGTTTGCAAAAATTATTTCTAGTAGTTCCTAAAGGAATTTGCAGTAAGAGGTTGTGGTGGATTAAAGTTCCCCCCCCCCCATTACCTTTTAACTGCGTTGGTCTGGCAAAGTTAATGCTGGGGGGAAGCTTCAACCCACCACAGAAGTCACTGTGCCTCAGGCGATGTATCTGCCCTGTGTGCTGATGCACAGCTCTGCAATAAGCTGCTTCTCATCCCATGGGTGAGTTAAGGTGAATACCTTTCTGCAGGTCTATTGCCTCTGACCTCTAAGACAAGGTGTAAAGGAACTCTGTGAGTTGTAGGATGAGCCCCAGTCTAAAGGAATGTAACAGATTGCATCTGAGCTTGCAAGGGATGAGCTGCACACAAGGGAATTGCTGTGAAGGAGCTGTTGAAGTGTAAGGTGCTAAGAGTTTTCTAACAAGGCAACCATAAACATTGAGCTTTCAGTAGAATCACAGAATGAACCAGGTTGGAAAAGACCTTCAAGATCATCGAGTCCAACCTATCACCCAGCACCATCTCATCAATTAACCCATGGCACCAAGTGCCTCATCCAGGCTCTTCCTAAACACCTCCAGGGATGGTGACTCCACCACCTCCCTGGGCAGCAGATTCCGAGGGCCAGTCTCTCTCTCTGGGAAGAATTTCTTCCTAACACCCAGCCTAAACTGTAAAATTGTTTTAGAATCATAGAATTGTTGGGGTTGGAGGGGACCTCAAGGATCATCTAGTTCCAGCCACCCTGCCATGAGAGCACTAGAGCAGGTTGCCCAGAGCCACATCCAGCCTGGCCTCAAACACCTCCAGGGATGGGGCTTCCACCACCTCCCTGGGCAACCTGTGCAAGTCTCTCTCCACCCTCATGGGGAAGAACTTCTTCCTGACATCCAGTTTGAATCTACCCATTTCTAGTTGTTTTTTTCCATTCCCCCAGTCCTACCATCACCTGACACCCTAAAAGTCCCTCACCCACCCCATTTCCCCCCCTTTTCCCCTCAAACCCACAGCACCTGGGCTCTATTGGAGTCTCCTCCCACCCCAGGTGTGGTCACTTTGCCCTCCCCACCCACTCCCCTATTTAATCTGCCCCAGGAAGGGCAGCAGCCCTAAGCTGAGCCCATCTGGGCTGAGGATCCTCCTCTCATCTCTGGTGAGTACCCATGGAGTCCCCATGGTGTGCACTGGGTGATGGTGGTGGTGACAAAAGGCCGGGGGGCCTGGTGGCCCCCCGGTTGTTAGGGCTAGGACTGATGACTCCTCCAATACCACCCACGGGTGCTGGCTGGGGCTCCTTGCTGGGGCTGAGCTCTGCAGGAATGGTGGTGATGAAGCAGGAGCTGTTTAGCCAGATGATGTGATGCTAACTACGCTGCCTCTACCTGGAGGACACTGGAGTCTGCTTTCATCCTTCAGTCTTCATCAACTGGAGAAATGGAAGAGCAAGTGGGCATCAGGACTGAAAATGATGAGGTGAGTCCTGACCAGTAGTTCTCTTGCATATCTATCCCATCAAATCATTCTCTCAGCCAGTGCAGGTGTGTGAGAGCTGTGTGTGGTGGATTCCCTGTGTGTTTAGCAAGGATACTGAGAACAGCTTCAGGTCAGGCTGATGGACCCTAGCCAGCCAACTTATTGGAGTGCAATGGAGTCAGAAAAGCTGTGAAGATTTCTTACATTTTACCTCTGAACCCGATAAGGTTTCCTGGTGATCTGTAGCTGCATGGGAAAAGAGCAATTTTCCCCAGTTGGGTAGTCAAGGATAATTATCCCACTTCTCTTCTTGGCACTGCAGAGCTTACATGTATTTTTTTCTCCTAACAAGAGTGACCAGGGAGTCTCCTGAGTCTCTTTTGTCTGACATGTTGTCTGGGGGCTCTTCATCTGGCAAGCATCCTTACTAGCAGAGAAGAGCAAGCTGCTTCTACTGATGATTTGTGCTAATAATTCTGAAGCAGAGGGTGGCTTTTAATCTCTCTCTTTGATAGAGGGCAGGAGAGGTTAGGCAGTAGCAGGTGAGGTAATCAGGCCTTACTCCTGGTCTTGGGAGCCAAAGTTGTCGTTTATTCATGGTGGATGGTCAGAGCTGTGGTGACAACCTTAGGTGCTGGCTTTGTGGGTCTGGCTTGTTCTAACAGCTGAGGTTGCAACCTGGCACATCAAGGTTGACTCCCCTGTAGTGGGTTTCTAGGGCTGCTCCATGGAGTTAATGTATTCCTGGGCAGTGGGCTGTTGTAGGAGAGAAGAGAAACTGGAGTATGATTCCCCTGCCCCTCCCAAGGGGAATGTTTCTGTGGTGCTGTGGTTCTGTGCTTGGAATTGCTGTCTCTACCAGCTCTGGAGATAAGAGACAGGTTGTGCACACTGCCTGGAGGTCTCAGTGGTGACACTCACACTGAGTCACCAGGGAAGATGTTGATCATCACATCAATTCAGAAGCAAAACTGAGGACTTTTCCTAGAAGCGTATACTGCCTTCATTTTGGGTGGGTTTTCTCTCTAAAGCTGCCCTGAGAGACCAGCTGGGTATATATATTTCTACATAACTGTTGAGAGGAGTATGCTGAAGTTGGCAATCATGTTATCTGCATGCTTTGCTGCTCTAGGCAGACACAGAGGCACAAGGAAGCTTAAACACTCCCAGAGAACACGTGTCCTTGCACAGCAGGAGGATATGGTTCACATCTCCTAGTTCTGATTGGTTTGTTACCAGGATCCCCTCCTTTCTTACTCAGCTCTAGGATGAGATCTGGGTGGTTATCATCTTCCTGGGCATATTAGCTTCCTCTCAGCGACAGCCTGGGCATGTGCACAGGCAGGAATCCATGATGTGCTGAGTACTCAAGGGACCAGGGGTGTGGGGTGCACCCATTTTGCATCACTGCCATAGCCAGGGGCTGCTGCTGGGAGACAGCACTGAGATCACCAGGAAGAGAGATCTCAACAGGGATCCCAGCTGTCTGTGGGGGGCAACAAGTGTCAGAGACAAACATCACATTTCCTCACTGGAGAAGTGCTGTGTGGCCTTGGAGTACAGCTCTCACTGCAAGCACAGTGAATGCTGTGTCTTTCCTGCACACCCTGCTTTTACCCAGAGAGCAGAGTTATTGCTAAGGGAATTTATTAGGTCCATCCTTTCTAGCAAACTTAATGCTGAGAAAGCCTGGGAAGCAGCCTTGCCTCCTTTGAATTGCTATCAAATCCTACCCTACAAATCCTACATGCAATACATGTTGATTTCCAACGTGAAGACTCGTTCCAACCAGGCTGTCTGCCTTGTAGGATCACCAACAAAAAAAGAAAGAGAGGAAATGCAAAGAAGTCCTCCCCCAGTGGTGACACAAGACCCTTCTGGTCTTTGTTTTGCAGTGGTGATAGGAGAGAAACTGGCAAGAATTAATTAAACTTCTCCTGTTCATTATAATCAAATTCTCCAACTTCTCTGGCTGCTCTCCATAAACATTGCACTAAGATTCAGGGAGGAAGCTGGAATGTAAACACAATCCTTTTTTTTTACATAAACATTCACTAGAACCCTTTCTCTTTTTTCCTAAAGGCTCCACACCAGTCTTTGACTGAAAGCCTAAATTAAATAGCTTGAAGACGAGCTTCAACTTACTGTTCAGTCCAGATGAACAATGTACTGCAAAGTAAACGCTGCTGCACGATGTGTGCAGCCCTAGGAAGGTGCCATGCTAGCCATAGGTGCTGACATGGCTTGTTGGCTCTTGTCACTGACCACAGTGAAGTTAACTCTGATCTTACAGATGTAAACAGACAAATCTGTTCCCCTTTTCAAATAGGCAGACAACTAACTGTAGTGCAACAACTCCCTACAACTACCTGAAAGGAGGTTGTAACCAGGCTGGTCTCTTCTTCCAGGCAACCAGCACCAGAGGACACAGTCTCAAGCTGTGCCAGGGGAGGTTTAGGCTGAGTGTTAGGAAGAAATTCTTCACAGAGAGATTGGCCATTGGAATGTGCTGCCCAGGGAGGTGGTGGAGTTACCATCCTTAGAAGTGTTTAAAAACAGACTGGATGAGGCACTCAGTGCCATGGCTTAGTTGATTAGGTGGTGCTGGGCGATAGGTTGCCCTTGATGATCTTGAAGGTCTTTTCTAACCTGGTTGATTGTGTGAACTTCCAAGTGTCTCTTATGGATGTAGGAGGTGTTAGTAAATGTCACTACTGACTTCTTGTCTGGTTCATGAGCAAACCAAGCACCTGGGAGCTGTTTTATATACAGAACAGCAAAGACCTCCAAATGGCTTTCTCTTTTGTTGAAATGTTTCACTACTTCTTGTGTGGGTTGCTTGAATCATAGAATGCTAGGGCCTGGAAGGGATAACCAGAGATTGAGTCCAGCCCCACTGCAAAGCTAGGTCATCTAGGGCAGGTCACACAGGAAAGTGTCCAGGCAGTCTTTGAAGATCTCTAGAGGAGAAGACTCCACAACCTCTCTGGGCAGCTGGCTCCAGCACCCTCGCAGCAAAGAAGTCTGTTATCATGTTGAGATGGATGGTCCCTTGTAACTGTATGGTTCTATGGCTGCTTGGTCTCTACAACCATGTTACAACCTCAGTTCTAGAACAGTGTGGGCAGGGAACCTTTAGTCTATCCCAGGCAGTCTTCCTGTATGCTCAGTTCAGTGTGTGTGCTGCAGATGCAAAGCCTGAGATGAGGCATCCGTGTTCTCACTCATGAAATATGTCTCAGATTAGTTGTTGCCCTAATCTAAGCTGAGGCTCTTCTGGCTGAAAGGATACCAGAGTATTCTTCATGTCTGGAAGAGTGCAGCACTTTAATCATGCAGATGATTGCCACCAGTGTACCTTGGTGGGGGGGAGGCATCATGGCACCTTGTGCTTTTGTCACCCCACTTCACTCTCCTGAAGTGGCTTTTCACAACAAGTGTTGCAAAACAGAAGCCAGTGTGGAACATGCTGCTGAGCAAAGTAACTCTGCAGCAGAAAGTTAGAAGCAGAGAACAAAAGGTTAGCTCTCTTGCAGGAGAGATAACAGCTTGAATCTCTCTCTCCCTCTCCTCTGCCTACATCAGAAAGGGTGTGCTCCTGAGGTTAGGCCAGCACACATGTTTTAAATTAGTGGTTTCTAAACAAGGAAGTGACAATTATTTGTTATGATTATTTGTCAAATGATCACATCTGTACTTAATTACCACGTGTGTGCCAGAGTGTGCCTTGCTCAGGAGGCTGAACCTCGTCAGGCTGGATGCTAAATTGTGCACCCGGATTTTAATGGGTGCAAAACGTTTTGCACAGTATACATTGTGCTAAAAAGCTATAAATAAAAGTGCCATGGAGCCCTAATCTCTCTCACTCCTTATCTTGCATTTACAATGTTTATGAAACCCAGCAATGAATCTCATGCAGGCTCTGTGATGTGGGTTTCTCTCATTCTCAAAGCCTGTTTATCAGATACATTTTATTCTCATTGCTTTATTACCAAACAGTGTCCTCTTTTGTTACTGCATAGGGAGCCTCACTGTGCCATGGTCAGGCTGAGACATTCAGTTTGGTGATTTGGGTTTCCTTCTCCTCTCCTTGCATGCATGTTTGTTCAGAAATGCAGGTTTTCGACAACAGTTTAATTTCCACAGTCGGCTGCAGTTTCAGTTTGTGTCACAAACTCAGCTTTTGAATACCAGAGAGAACTTCCAGCACTAATTTGAATAAAAATAGAGACTTTTCTTTGACACCATTCTTCAGAAAGTCTTAGATCAGATTCCATCCCATAGTATGCTGGGGAAAGGGCAATTGTAAGCATGCCTGTACATGAGTGTGTGTTTGCCCCAGAGGCGTTTCTGCTGTCCTATCTTTAAGTGCTTGAGTTTAGGAGTCACTTGGGGTGCAGGAAAACATAACACATGCTTGAATTGTTCCAAGGCTTTGGACTGAGTCCTTGGAGTGTGCACAATGTTGTCTCCCCTGCTCTGAACAAACACCTTCCCAGCTGTGCTGGGGTTTTGACACCCCTTTGTCATTCTTCCATGTCTTGCAGGGCACAGGGAGCAGGGGGAGATGTGTATTGCCATCCTGTTCATGATCATAGAGTGAGTCTGTGACAAATACAGATAGGGGGCCTGGAAAGAGCCCCTGGCTGGAGGAATACCACCATGGTTGGGCTGGTCTTACAGTGCTGTGTTTCCTTGTGGGGTAGCTGTTTGGCAGAGTCACACTGCCTTGCATGGTGTGAAAGTTGGGATGCTGCTCTTCAGCCCCGTCCACGTGCCTTTGCCTGCCTCTGGTATCTTTGCATGAACTTTTTAAAGGAATAACAGTTTGGTCTCATTGTCTAAACCCTGGCTAGCCTAGGGCTGTAACCTACAGCTGAGTGGCAACAGCGTGACAGAGCAGCCATGCTACTCGGCAGGCCCATGTGCACATGGCTTCTGCAGAGTTTCCCTTTGGGGTAAGTGATCAGGCATTTCAGAATAGAATACAACACTGGGTGCCACAGCAATGGGAATGACTGCAGGAGGAAGACAATCTTAGCATAATGCATTGTATGTCTGTGGAACTAGCAAGTGACCACAGAGATGTGATACTTCCTGTCCATAACAGCATAACTTCATCTTTGTCATACATTTGCTTGCTCCTTTTTAGCTGAGCTGTGTTACTCCAAGGGAATAAAATTAGCATTGATCTTTGATCAGCACAGAGTCAAAACCCTCGCTGAAGTCTTTCTTTGTCCTTACAATTAGTGTATTTTTTGGTGTTAAATGCTATTGTGCCAGCCTTAAATTGAAGCTGGAAAGTTTCTAACCTGGCAGTTGTCACCCTGCTGTCTGGCAAAGCAAATTCAAACCACCTAGGGCTGGAGTGAACCTAATTCAAACCACCCAAGGCTGAAGGATGTCTTCCAACCTCCTGAGCATATGCTCTGTGTGGGTAGTTGCTCCTAGGTAAACATCTCTCTTTCTGCTCCTCTATGCTTGTGATCACAGAGGGTGAGCTTTGCATTTGACTCAGTTCTGTCCAAGGGACCTAGGAGTTCAAGCATACCTTTTGGACTGTCTTCCTGTGGGAATTTAGACTTAAAGCAAATATCTTTCACCAGGGTTTATTCATGTGCCCCAGTGCAAAGCACTTCATGGTCCTCTTCAGTAAACTCCATGTTGTGGCCCCATAAGGTGTTAATGAATCATTTTAGTTGTGTGAGATCAGACAAGAACACCTGTGCCTGAAGTCACTCTGGTTTTGAGTGTCCATGGCCTGAATCTATTTACACCTCTGCAGAAATGGACTCTCCTTTTCCAGAAGGATCCATGAGGCAGAAAAGGGCTAACCCAAGAGGATCATACTGTGATACTGTGATCAGGATCAGGAAAGGGTGACACTTGTCTTGCAATGTTGTTCAGATCTCTTCAGAGGCTTTTAATGGCTGGAATACAAACAATCCTGAGCTCCAGTCTGTTAGAGCAAAAGCAAGGTGTGTTGCCTGCTTCGTTTCTGCTCAGGAGGAGTGTTTCTATAGGCACCACAGAATGTAGCCACTTAGGTGGCAGCTGCTGTTAATCAACAAGCTACACCTGAAGACAGAACTACAAACTGAAGGTAGAACATACAGTCTGAGCAGCTGCTTCTGTTGTCTTAAATATACTTAAACTCCAAATGGGAAATTCTGTGACTTCCCATGTTGTCACAGAGGAGAGAATTCACTGTGAAGGCAACATTTGTCAGGTAATTATATTACAAAGATTGCAAATGAATTCCAGAAAATGACCTCATGTAAGTAAAGAAGTCATGGCATAAGGGACTCTATTCCTTTAAGATGAAATTTCTGAGTCAAAAAACCTGAACTAAAATGTTAACAGCAAAACATGATTCATATCTGCAAATGCAGAAGAAAACTGTGCTGAATTACTGAGGAACAGCAACCTGGATGGGGGAAAAAAACAACAAGGATAAGCTGATAAAAATACCCACCTCAAAATCATAAGAAGCTAATTTAGAGGGGAATGGAACCATCTAGGTTGGGTTTTTAGCAATGGCTATAAATGAAGAGTCAGGACCTGGAGATGGTGACTCTGCTTTTGTGCATTGACATCTAAAAGGAGGCTATTGAAACGGGAAAAGGAAAGGTCAGTGTTAGCCCAGCAAAGTAAAATAGAACTCAGGAGTTCTTCATACAGCACGTAGAAAACAAAGAAAATGAGAACACTAATAGCAAGCAAGGAAAATGAGAATGCTAATAGTGTTAACTGTACTGTTGACACTAACAGAGTTCATTCAATCCTTAATAAGCTCTTGTGTGGGAGCATGGGCTTGGGTCATGTAATGGTACCTATGTCCTTTGTTTCCACCAGAATCTTAGCAGGATGTCATAAGTTAATTGCTGTGTTTTATGTGTTTTTAAATTACTGGTTCAAACAACCTGTGTCCAAGAGGTTTAAAACTTGCCTTGGGAGCTGTCTCATTTGTTCATATTTATTTTCAGTCAACCAGGGAACGCTGAGAAGGATCCAAACTAAGCTAATGCCATGCCAAAATGGGGATAGGAAAAAATCTGAATAATTCATAGACCTGTCATCATAACTTTGATAAATTATGGCCTGGTGATAAATTAATAAAGAATTAAGGTGGGGGCAGTAAAATTAACAATAGTCAGTGTGGTCCTGCAGATCTCTTCATATGAACGTTGTATAGTCACTTCAGTCAATATTAATGATAGTCTATTGAATGTTCTGTTAAACACTTGAGTTGCTACACCATGGTGCTTTCATTTAGGAAACCAGAGTGTTACAAATGGGGCATTTTAAATGCATTAAATCTTGCCTGGGTGTGAATCTGAATTGGGATTCATTACTGGCACAGAAGGGGAGCTTGTGTTAAATTGTGTTTCCTTGGCATGTGTCGTGGTCCCAGGCTTTTGAAGAATATCATAAATGACTTGCAAGAAGCACAAAGCCACCACAGGTTTTAGTTACATGTGCTTCCAGGCATAGGTGACAGATAGTGACTGGAATGATGTGGATCACCCTGTAGATGGGAGCCCACCTATAGTACACAGATGTGTTTTACCACCAAAGCCCAAACCATATCCTAGCAGGAGCAAGAAAAAGCAGGTCATGGGCATAATATCAATGACTTTGTGAAGGAGCAAAGACTAAATTGACTTGGTCATGCTGGATAAGCACAGTCAGCTCCCTGTTAAGCCTTGAAGCTTTTATCTGATGGAAGCTGTTAATGCAACCTTTATCTTTTATATACAAAGCTAGATTTTAGGGAGTAGGTACATGGCACACAGCTCAGTGCTTTGTGCTTGTGTGTTCCTCAGAGAAATTCAGCCTTGGTGCATGTAATTTAAGAAATCTATTAGAATACTGCATGAATTTCCCAGAACAGTTCCCAGAGTAATTAGCTGTTTGAAAAGTTATACTTGGAAGTGAGAGACTGAAAAATAGAGTGCTTATCAAAGAGGAAATTAGATGGTAGATGAACCCTGGTTTTAAGTGTGGGGTAAGAAGAGCTCTGTTTCACAAATGGATGTCTATAGCATAGCAGAAAAAAGGTATTGCAGAATCAAATGGATGGAAGTCAGTAGTGGAAAAAATGACTTTAATATAGAATGTCAATATTTGAGTGAGTGATATGAACACTTATGTGTAAACAATATGATACTGCAGTGTGATATACAGAAGTAATATGACATAATCAAAGCTAAGCCATAATGGGAAACTCCTAAAGCTTATTAAAAATGACTCTCTAAACATTTAAGTCATAGCTGTTTATCAGTAAATTTCAATTGCAATGTACTGCCATGTAGCCAAGGTTTGGGAGTGGGTCATTCTCCACAGCCACTGCAGTCTTTGCATCTGTGACTTAGTGGAAGCAAGGCCTGTGCCAAACCAAACAAATTGGAAAACCAGTTGGTTTTAGTTGTGCTGGAACTAGACTTTCTGCCTAGTGCTCGCTGATAAAGCTCTGGGGTTCTTTTGTGGTAACACACAGCTCTACAATGCCTGCTGAGTTCCTGCTAAAATACATGGGAATTCTTTACACAACTAGAACTTCAAATGCAACCTCTCTGTTGTCAAACTTAGAGATTTCAAATGGATTATCATTTCAATTACAAGCACTGTGAGTGTACTGCCTTAAACCTGGAACTGTACATGGTACAATCCTCTTTTCCTCATGTTTATGCAGCCTCACAGTGACTGTGGTCTGAGTATAATTACTCTGATCACACAGTTCTGCTGTGTCCTGGTTTTTCCTCTGTGTGCCATTTATTAGTTCTGATGACAAAAAGAGCATTGGATTTAGTTTGTGAAAGACCTCTTGAGTGCTTTCAGGCTTTCACATTGGTGCAGTGGTTGTCAGTACAAAATGGTACCTAATATATCACTCTTTCCCTGCACTTCCAGGAGAGAGTAGCTGTGTATTTGTTGGCAGATGGTGATTTCTTAATTGCTCCCAGTAGCATTTCCTTCATGTAGTGCAAATTTTGGGGCCAAAATTTGCCCTTAGATGAACTTGTTTTTGTTTTGACTTCTAACACTGCTAGGCTCTTTCAAAGCTGAATGTTATGCCTGTATTTGAAGCTCTCCCTTAATTTTGGCAGATAAAGTGATATATTCTGGCTGGACATGTGTGTACCAGTTGCTTCAGGAATGTCAGGTGATCAAGATCCTAACTTGGACACTTCAAGTCACTCCTGGATGTTGTCACTAACCAGCTTTTAAGAGACACATCTACAATGAGCTTTTTGGATGGAGAGTTTCGTCATAACCTCAAAAACTTGGCAAAGAGGACAACTGAGATCTGTGACAGAGATAACATGAAAAAGTAGAAGATGGTGAATGCTTATGACCCTGACATCAGAAGAATGAAGAAGGGTAATCAAGATTTGAGCTTTAGAAGAAATAGACACAATTTTTCATAGCCGTTGATTCAGCTCTGGAGCTCACTATGAAGGTTATGGGATGCCAGAAGTATAAATGGTGCAAAAAGCTACTAGGTACAAATGTGAGATGTGAAGTGTGGATGAAAGGCTGCAACCATTGGCTCAGGGCTTCCCTAAATCAGATTGCCAGCAGCTGGGAGGATGTGCCATGGGAACTATCACTTCATACTTTGTTTTTATTCCTTTTCCTGAAACAACTGCTACTGGTAGTGTCAGGAGGAGGGTCCTGGGCTGGAAGAACTTTTAGGACTTTTGATGAAATATATAATTCTCTAAGAAAGAAGTTCCCAAACTGTACTTGATTGCACCTGTAATATCCCCCACTAAACAACAGAATGTCATTCATTACTGCAAAGCAAGAGCAGCTTAAAGGCAGAGCCTTATCTGTGACTTATTTCCCTCTTATCAGTTTTAAATTATGAGTATTTCTTCTAAAGCAGAAGTATCTGTAATTATATTGCAGAAGTATTGACTCCATGTTGTGCTTGTGTTGTCACTATTGATCTATGTGCTTTTATTTGAATAGACTTGAGTTTCTTGGAATGTTAGTGAGGGCTTTAATGTCGTTTGAAATGTTTCCTTTTAGTGCTGTTCACTCCAGTTTAACTCAATTAATGATTTAATAGTTTTATCCATCATTGGATGTTAACACCTTAGGAACTGTCTGGGCTAGATATTTTTCTGTATTTGGGGTGGAAAAAAATCAACTCGGTACTTTAGACATCTTAAGGATAACTTGTTTTGTGTCTTTTATCACAAATTGCAATGTTAGTTGCTTTGTCTCAGAATAAAATGCTGTGCCCTGAGAAAGCACTTGGTTTTGTTTCTGTGGGTACAGACCTTTGCTCTATTCCCATCCAAGAAAATGAAACACTTTATTTCTCAATAATGCAGCTTGTACTCCTCTAGTGAAACTGACTCAGGATGTTAAAAGGCTCTCTTCAGTGCTTCTCCACAGGGTAGCCGATGTCGGCACACATGCACATACTTAGCCTACAGTGCGTGTGCTATTTCTACCCACAAATAAAACTAAAAGAGAGAGGAACAAGCAAGTGCAACAGGAAAGTGAGATGGACAATCAGGCTGTTACTGTCCATGATGCCCTGGAACAACAGGTGACAACTGCCACATAGGAATGGAGCAATCTCAGTTAGCTGCAGGTTGCTTTGAGGTAAAGCACCAGTGAGTTTGGCAGAGACTGACACACTCTATCTTAAGCCCTGCTCCCCCAAGTGTGAGAAGAAAAACTGCTTTAATTCTTACAAGCAGCCCCCACTGGAGGATAAATGCTACTTCACATCCCAGCTCTAATTGTTACTTTTGAAGCACAGGCAAGGGGAAATTTTCCTTTATTTCAGTCAGTCTGAGGCTCCTCTCCCAGGTGGGCTAAATTGCAACAGTAATACTTACCTTTTCTTCCTTTATTATTTGATAATCCTTCTTGGATTACCAAGGCATCTGCACTGGCTGCTTATGCCTACAAAGCAATCTGGGGAAGGTAACTGTTATGGTTATGCTGATCTGCCACTGAAATGAAGCAAAAGATGCTTCACTTCACCGTGGACAGATCTCCAAGCTGAAGTACATTCAGATTTCTTATTGCATAAACATTTCTCTCACACTTGACCTGGGTTGGCAGCCAGGGAGCAGGAAGATGAAATGTCAGGTGATTTTATGAAGCACTGAAATGTCTGGTTTAGCTAAAATAATGGATAAGAAAGTGAGGAAGAGTTAACAGACAAAGCATTATGATGATTGTCTCAGATGCAGGAAAAAGTTGAACTTGGCATCTGCCTTCTTATCAATTGGATGTTCCACTTCTTACTATGTTATATAGAAGTGGATAAAAATTTGCTAGCCCCTCACCTGAAGTACCACTTCTGCTTTCCTCCTCCTATCTCTGGAGTTACCTTGTGTATTAGTTTTCCATTGCAGTTTGCTAGAAAACCATTAATGTGCCTCACTGCAGAGTGAAACAGGGCTGGAGCACAGAAACCAGTAAGAGAGACTGGATCCAAACACCATCTTCACTGGCAAGGTTAAGCATTCCTCTCTAGTTCAATGGTGTGTGAGAGTTCAGCCCTCAAAAGCAACCAAATGGTGAAAATGCAAAGACCCCACACCTACTTGGACACAGAGTCACCATCTCCATAACCTTCAAGCTGCCTACATTTAAGCTGACTTAGATCTTGGATTTTAAAGCATTTACCTTTCATTTGTTTCCATCCTGATCCAGTTAGTTAGGGAGGCAGTGCCATATTAAAACATCTGCGATTCATTGCATGTGTTCTTTTTAACACAAGTCCAGTGTGATCAATCCCAGATGCCTAACAACTAAAGGTACATATAAAATGCTTGTAGATTTTGTCCAAAATCAGATTCAGCTTCCCAGGCCTTAGAAGAGGAAGTTCTTTAAATAGATATGACTTGAATTCAAGTCACTTATTAAAAAACTGAACCAAAAAGCAAGCAAGCTGAGAAATGGAAGAGATGCCCATCTCATTTAAAGCAGGGTAGAGCTAGTCAAGCTGGGTTAGTTCATATGTCATTCTGAGTCACATTTCCTGTGCTATCAGTTGTCGTTTGGCCAGGACTCCTCACTGCGAGCTCCTTCTTTCAGTCACCTTTTGAGTCACCAGTGCAGCTGGTGCAGAAGGAGATTTAGGCCAATGCAGTTTGACTTTCCCTGAGAAGTATTAACTTGGCCATGAGAAAAATATTCTAGAGCACAGCTGTTAGAAAGTTTCCCAAACCATACACCCTGAAATAGAAGCTTGGTGTTAGGTAAAGGAGAAGGGAAAGAGAAGGGTCCTCTGCATCAGAGAAAGACCCTTTGCCATTGCTATGAAGTTTAAGGTGCTCAGTTATTGCTTGGGCAGCAATTTTAAACTCCTCCTTATTGTAACATATGTCTGGCACCACCCAAGGGATGTCAGTGCAACCTGTCCACTGATGGACACACAACTGTAGTGCTAATGTCCCAGTTTTGAGAGCCTGAGTTTTGTTTATCCTGCTATTACTATTCATTTATCCTGCTATTATTTAAGCTGCTACTTGCATAAGTGTAGGATGGTTGCATAAACCTTCAGGTGGCTCAGTCGTGATAACTTATGCTAGGCAGTTAAATCATGATTGTTGAAAGACATTCAGGAGTGAAAAGGGATTCTATTGATGGCACTTCAAGTGATTGATTATTTTCATGGTTTAGGCTTGAGGTTTGTTTTTTTTGGTGACAGTTCTCTCACCTTCTGGAATGTTTGAAATGGCAGTGCCAGTCCCAGTTGGGATGGAATAAAAAGGAGACTGAGAGTTACCTCAACAAAGGTGTCTAATACACACAACGTATCACCAGTTGGTGCTCTGTGCTATGCTGTTTCTCAAGTTAATTTCAGCTGGCTGAATCTACTGAATGGTGTCTGGAGATTGCTGGACTATGTGGAGAGGGACAGTGCATCTACCCTCAGAGATGAGAATACAATCTTCAAGTAATTTTCAGTGATCTAGCTGTACTTTTATCAACCATCTCCTTCTCTTTATGAGTCATTCTGATTTTGTTTTAATAGGGCAGAAAATAGCTGCACAGTTCTTTTAGGTCTAAATGACTTTAACCATTTATTTTCATTTAATACATGTGTGTAGTTGTTTTAAAAAATGCTGTTAAAAAGGAGGGCAGGCAATTAGTGAACACAACCAGCCCCTGGGAAAGATCTCACCATTGGCCTACCATGCTGAAATGGCTTTGGGTAGTGGGGGGGGGAAAAGAAGAAAAAAAGGCTGCAGAAAGACTTTTTCCAAGGCAAAGCATTTGATAAACAGATGTTGTGGCATTCTTTATGTGTGCTACAATATTTTCTAGGAGCTTGATCATTCAGATGGAACTCTATTTTTAACTCTTTTTCAAAGCACTTAATGACACTTGCTCTGAAGACCTCTGAAGGAGGCCAAGGAAGCAGACTGTGTATTATAAAATAAGAAGGGACTTGTTCCAGAGTTCTAAGACAATCAAAGTCCTCAAGGTTTGTGAGCTTATTCTCTGTAATTATACAAGCCTTTTCCTCTGAGTTTAGAAGGGAGAACAAAACCCAATATATTTGCTGTTAGATAAGTCTGACTTTTGCCAGCTTGTAACACAAGCAGGTCTTAGCTTCTGTTTTAGAGATGGTCCATCTGCCTGGGGTCAGCTGTCTAGCACTCAACCAAATTGGAGTAGGTCATGCACCTTGGAAGCTAATAACATTTGGGGCAGAGAATGTTCCTATGATGGGGAAAGGTGGACTGTTGTCTCAGACTTTCATGTCCCCCGTGGAGCCAAGAAGCCTGAGCATTTCATTTGCAGGAGGGAGAGGAACTTTTTCCTCCAAGGCTCTCACTCCTAAACTTGAGCATGAAAGCTATGGAGAAAGAGGCTGGTGAGCTCAGAGAAGGAGTTCCACATGACAGTAGGTTTTAATAAACAGCAAGAGATTTTCTAGTAAACCAGAAACACAAAGTAAAGAACCAATTTGTACTTTATTCATTCCAGAACTAAAGTGGGTGTCTCAAACACAGGAAATGCATAGACTTGGTTGCTTATTACAATATTGAGAATCAAGGAGAAATAACCTCAGGTAAAAGGGGAGACTGGGACAGGGAGATGATGGGGAAAAAAAAAAGAGAAATACTAAAGATTGTTAACAAAGAGCTTGGGCATGTGGGAAAGAGAGAAGTAATGAAAACCATGATAGGAGAGCAAAATGTCTGAGGTAATGGACAATTTCAGGGGCTTTGGTTTGACCCTCTGAGCATCTCAAACACTTCTGAAATGTAAGGGTTTTGAAAAATGAATGAGGGAAAACCAGTGAACAAAAAGACAGAGCCAACTCATTTTGGGTGCAGGCATGTCCACAGCATCTTTTATCACATCAGACCTTACAGTCTGAATCCTGTGAAATAATGCATAGACTGTACAGAAGAGCAAACAAGGTCTTTTAGCTAGAAGGAAGAAATAGCAATTGTTTTGAGTTTCCAGGATCAGGCTTCCTTCCTTTTGGGCTGGTCATATTAATTAGACTTGTATAAGAAAGTAAAGAAATAACTAAATAATGTAGTTGGTTAATGAAGAGTTACAACTAGCTCAGTGAAGAGCTCTGCTGGGCTCAGTAGCCCTAAGCTGCAGCCACTCCTTGTTGGTTTAAGAAGGCTAAAATTGGAGCATATGATCACATGATAAAGCAAAGTCTTTCACCCTGAGGAAATTAAACATTTTCTTTTCTCTGTAATGAGTCATTTAGAAAATTAAATGTTTTCTTTTCTCTGCAATGAGTCACTTAAGTATAAAAATATTTATCACAGGGATTTGTGCAAATAAATAACTTAGCAAAATGTAAACCCTATCTTTTCATGTACAATATAACCCTTCAGTGGCTAACTGACATGGATGGAGAATGATATGCAGTAAGGATGCAGGGTGAGTCACATACAGTATGCAACTGCTTCCCTGCTGATGACCTTTGGAACCTTTCTCTAAAGCAGATAATACTTTACTTGCTTGGGGAGAGGATAATGGGTAGGTGGTTTGCTCAGGTCTGACAATTCCTAGGCTACCTTTATACTCCAATGCAAAGGTCCTTTGAACTCTGCATCCTAGAATGTACCAGACCATAAAGATTCAGTAATCAGATAAAGTTGGCAGCCACATTTCTTCAGGCTTCATACATCACAAACACAGAACAACATTCTGAGTTATTTTCTTCTCTGCCCAACAGAACATTTGGAATCTCCAGTTGAAGATAAATGTTTTGTGTCACAAGTCTGGATCTAATCTGTTCTGAGCCACTTCTTCACAGAGGAGAGAGTGAATATAAAATAAATAACACATTCCAGACTGAAAAACAATTACCAACAGGCTGACTTTGCTTCCATTTGCACGGGTGAGAATTTGTGCTTTATCCCAGTCAGCTCTTTTTAATGAGAGCACAGCCATAGGCAGGCAGAAGGAGCAGTACCTCCTTCCTCTTGGAAACTCAATTCCCAGGGCTCAGCTTGCTCTTCTCACCTACAGGCTATCTTAAAGCCCCAAAGGAACTGACATGGAACATATTTTAACTAAATTTAGCTAAAATTTGCTTGAAGTCAGTTTGCCAAAGTCAGTTTTTAGAGTGTGAAGAAAAAGTAATACCACACAGGTTTTACTCACTTTCTTCAGGTGGAATGAATCAACCTCTGAAGATACCTAAGACAGAAGAACCACAAGGCAAACACTTGGATGGCAGTTAGAATGCTGCCAAGGTCCTGCTCTGCCATTCATTCCGTCAGGCATTGCCAGCGTGAGCAGTAACAGCTGTGGCACTGCAGCCTGCAGAAGAGTGGGGAGAAGGGGAAGAGTGCAAAGAGCAATGCCTTGTGACATGGGCTACAACTGAACTGACTTCAAAGATGGATCTGACCTCAATGTGAATAGAATAGAATAGAATAGACCAGACCAGACCAGACCAGACCAGGTTGGAAGAGACCTTCAAGATCATCACGTCCAACCTATCACCCAACACCACCCAATCAACTAACCCATGTAACCAAGCACCCTGTCAAGTCTCCTGAACACCTCCAGTGATGGTGACTCCACCACCTCCCTGGGCAGCCCATTCCAATGGGCAATCACTCTCTCTGTGTAAAACTTCCTCCTGACCTCCAGCCTGAACCTCCCCTGGCGCAGCCTGAGACTGTGTCCTCTTGTTGTGCTGCTGGCTGCCTGGGAGAAGAGACCAACCTCTGCCTGTCTACAACCTCCCTTCAGGTAGTTGTAGAGAGCAATAAGGTCACCCCTGAGTCTCCTCCTCTCCAGGCTAAGCAGCCCCAGCTCCCTCAGCCTCTCCTCACAGGGCTGTGTTCCAAGCCCCTCACTAACTTTGTTGCCCTTCTCTGGACTCGTTCCAGCAAGTCAACCTCCTTCCTAAACTGAGGGGCCCAGAACTGGACACAGGACTCGAGGTGTGGCCTAACCAGTGCTGAGCACAGGGGCAGAATGACCTCCCTGCTCCTGCTGGCCACACTGTTCCTGATGCAGGCCAGGATGCCCTTGGCCCTCCTGGCCACCTGGGCACACTTGTGACCTCTATTTGTAGCAGCAGATGCTAAGAGCTTCCAGAGGATTCTTGTTATTTATGCACTGTTCAGGCATACCAAGGGTGAGGACTACAGGGCTGGACTGTAATTGCAGCTTTCCATGCAAACACAACCTATCTCAGCCTAAATTACCAAATTGATGGAAGTTAATTTCAACAGCAATTCAACCAGTAAGCAAAACATTGCAACCACAAATTGTTTATTGAAGCTACCAGTGAAACATAAAGCCAAAGACAGCTTTCTGGGGCTACATGATCACCAGAACTTTGGGTGTTGCAAAGAAAAAGAATAATTGAAGTGAAGTTCAAACCCATGGAAATGAGCTCCCAGAAAAGGTGCCAATAAAAAGACAAAAACTTCAAAGATATGTCAAAATTCACATTGGAATTCACACACTTCCATTCACTTGAAGCTGTTTTACTGCAAACAACAGGCAGTGCAAAATGCAAGGGAAAAAGGATCAAGCAAGCAAGACTTTAATTGTCACTGATCTCAGCTGGAAAGATCCTGATACAATATTCCTGGCAAGGTCCTCATAGATGTTCTGAGAAAACTCTGCCCCTGACAGTCTCTCCCTGTGCTCATTGCATTAAGTGGCACTCATAAACTAAGTTAATCTTGTACAGCCTGGAAAGTCAGAGTGATATCATGATGCAGTGTAACAGCTTCAGGGACAAGCAGGGGAGAAGCTCCCTCTCTCATGAGTAACGGGGGCTGACACATAAGCAAGCAAGGGGCTGCAAATAAGCAAGCAGCAGGATCAATGCCATACTGCTTTGGCCATCTGGAAGTCTCATGCCCAGTCCCAGAGTGATAGGGCAGGGACTTTCTACCCAATCAGGGGAGAAAAATTCTATTTCTGGGCACATAGATTAGGTGCTGGTGACTGTTATTCATTTTAGCTGCCTTAGTTAAGCGTCTAAAAGCAGCTGAGATGAATCTGTGCAAAGGGAGATGTCTTTAAACAGGGAAAGGGGCATGCTTGGAAGATCCCAAACCCATTATTTCCACAATTGCTGCAGATCATAATGGAACTATTCTCTCACCTGTAAGGTTGAGCCTTCCCATTTGAATTCTGGCCTCTTGTATCCCACACCTGCCCTTGCTCACACTGGCAGCAGGGGTGCACGTGCCTGAGCAGGTATAGCAACGTCCAGACACTTCAAAAAACTCTAGAGCCCAGCACATGTCTTGTGTAAGGCTTAGGCATGTTTTCACTCTCTGTAGTGAGCCTCCTAGGACTGGCCCATGAAAGATGAGGGAAAAGCCATGCTGTGGCAGCCGTCCTGAGAAAACAGCCGTGCTGTGAAACGGTCACAATTTCAGCTGCAAGGATTTAAATACAGTGGGTGGAGTGCATCACCCCTTGGTTACAGGGGATTACTGTCTCAAAACAGAAATGAAGCTGGGTTTTCTACTGCATTTCTCTCTCAAATCTACAGTAACATATCACTTCAGAAAAGTGGCTTTGTTTTCAAAGATGAGGTTATCCTAGCTGGGACAATTGCACCTCACTGCTGTCACACAGCTTTAGTGTCTCTGTGCTTTTCTTTAGCCCTTTGTGAACACATTCTTACACATTTAGTGGTTCACTGAGTGATTGAGATCACTCAGTCATCAAGTGACTGAGGTCAGGTTTAACAGCTCCATGCAGAGAAATGGGTTTACCTCTCTTAATACCCTGAAGACTAACAAATTGCTAAGGAAACAATTTATTTGCTCAGTATTTTCTGCCATGGCCTTTTCACTTTCCACAGGAGGGACATGCTGATCATTTTACTGTCTTTGTATAGGCAGGGTTGGTGCACTGCATGCTTTCCTCTGACTCCCAGAACACCCTCACAGATAAGCTTAGGAAGTGTGGGTTAGATGAATGTACAGTGAGGTGGATTGAGAACTGAATGGACGACAGAGCTCAGAGGGTTGTGATCTATGGTGCAGGGTCTTGTTGGAAGCCTGTGGTGGTCCCCAGGGATCAGTACTGGGTCCAGTCTTGTTCAACACATTCATCAAGGTCCTGGATGAAGGCACAGAGTGTACTCTCAGCAAGTTTGCTGATGATACAAAACTGGGAGGAGTGGCTGACACAGCAGAAGGTTGTGCTGCCATGCAGCCAGACCTGAACAGGATGGACAGTTGGTCAGGGTGGACCTCATGAAGTTCAACCAGGGCAAGTGTAGAGTCCTGCACCAGAGGAGAACAACCCCAAGCACCAGTAGAGATAAGGGATTGCTGACCTCCTGGAAAGCAGCTCTGTAGAAGGGGACCTACAAATGCTGGTGGACAAGTTCACCCTGAGCCAGCAATGTGGCCTCATGGCCAAGAAGGCCAGCAGTATTCTGGGGGGCATTAATAAGAGTGGCCAGAAGGTTGAGGGAGGTCATTCCTGGAGTATTTACTCCAGTTCTGTGCTCTCCAGTTCAAGAGATACAGAGAACTTCTAGAGAGAGTCCAACGGAGGGCCATGAGGATGACTGCTGGACTGGAGCATCGCTCTTATGAGGAGAGGCTAAGAGACCTGGGGCTGCTTAGCCTGGAAGATAAAGCAATCATGATGTGGAATCCAGGTAGAAAGAAAAATAGTGTTAAATATTTCTTTTCAAAGCAGATGCTGACTGCTAGAGGATTTTGACTGCTGTTGGATGCATCAGGAGGAGATCGGGGAAGCTAAGCAGCCTCCAAGGAGAAATAAGTGTAAGACACTGCTTGGGTTTGTTTTGTTTTCTGGGAAGACTAAGTTTTAAAGCTGAGCTGAATAGAGTCATCTTGTTTAGGAAAGCTAAGGCAACCCAATTATGTTCAGGATGTTTGGGTCACAAAATGAGAAGAGTAGCTGAAGTGAGCTCTCATGGCTGTTGTAATTGTTCTATTAAAAAATAATGAATGGCAGAATCTCTCCCCTTTAGGGTAAGTTGTCTGTCTGGTTGCTCTATCTCCCTGATCTCAGTTTGAGGGAAAGGAAACAGTGCTGTGAGAGGTAGCTGCAGCCCATCTGCTGGTGGGAGTTGTGTGGCAATGCTAGGGACAGGCCATGATGCTGTTAGGACCGAGAGGCCATACTACTAAATCGGGATCCTCTTATGAGGGAAAAATTGGCTCTGCTCTCTCTAGTGCCTGGGGGCACACACACGAGAGCTAAAGGACTTTCTGTATGCAGGTTGTGTTATTGCATAAGGAGATGAGCAGCTTGCTTCAGCACCGAGGACTTGAACCTAGACTAGAAATGTCCTATTGTGTTACACCACGATTTGCTAAGCAGACCTTAGAGTAACATTTCCAAGGAAGCCCAAGAAGAATTTAATTAACTATCTCTGGCTAGATTGGGAGCCCATAACAAAGAAGAATCTGCTTCAGTGAGCATTATTCTCATCCTCTCAGGCGGCGGCATGAAAGCAGTTGCCACACTTGACTTCACTGAACCAGGACTGCTCAGCTCGTTCTGTTCTGGCACAATTCCTGTGACAAGGAACTCCAAATTTGTTCTGGAACTCTGTATTTCAGAGGAGAGTCCCCACTTCATCAAGAGTCACAACTCCATCTCTGGCCTGGTAAATATTTAGTTAATTACAACAAGTAGAACAACTCCGTGAGGCAAAACTGAGAGCATCCTAATGCAGAGCAGCCTGGCAGCTGATGATGAAACCATGCAGCTGAAACCCAGGATGTGCTCAGGACTGTTCATGGTCACAGCACAAAGCAGCAGTGACTACTCCTAAACTGTTATTGAAGGTTGCTTCCTTTGGGACCTCTTCATCTCCCTCACCTGATCCTTTTGGGATCAGCTCCTTCGGGTATGGTGGATTCTACTGCCCTGTGCCTAGCAGGGATTGTGTCACGTAGGAGCTGCAACAGTGTGGTTCCTGTACCTGAAGTTCAGTGGGAAACCACTGGAATTCTGTGGCAAAGTGCCTAAATCACTATTTAAATGTATTGTCAATCGATTTGCCTCAAAGTATTGGAACTATTGACACTTGTTTCAGCGATTGGACACCAGGACTTTCTTGTTAGCACATTTATTATTTTATTTTGCAGATCCTGGCCAAAGAAAAACAGCTTTGAGAGTCAAGAACCTGTCAGGCAGCAGCTTTATTGACCATGCCCTCAAAAGTAGTGAGAACATTAAACATAATATTTTACTGGGAAAGGCTGGAAATGCAAAGTATTTTTGGCCTGATGTAGTAAATAATTTTCCTCTTTGGTATGGCAGAGAGAGGGACTACTATCAAAATAGATCATCCCTCAGGCTAGTATAGTCTGCTGTTTGAAACAACATGTTCTTCTTCCTCAGGATGCCTTAGAGTGTGTATGAAAGGCAAACACAGATGAAGCAGATTAATAGGATCGGAGCATGTCAGCTCGAGACCCTGTAAGGATCAGCACTTGCCAATAGCCGGCCACAGGCAGAGTGAGAACAGGAGGCTCACATTACCTCCATCCTCCCCTGAGCAGATACAAATCTTGGATGTGTCAAGCCTGTGCTCAGTGCTGGTTAATCATACAGAGAGCCACTGCACCCTGTCTCCTGACTGACAGCAGCGCTGCACTGGCCAGCAAGAAGTCTTTCTCTGCTCAGAGTGTACTTCATGCACTTCAGTGGAAAATCATTTCTGGGACTGTCCTCCACACTAAAAATTCCCCTGGCTTCCTGCAAGACTTGTTTATTTTATACACCAGCTGAGGCTGGTTTCAGGCAAGCTTTTCTCTCAAGGTTGTGCCAATGTGCATTGATTAAAGAGTCGCACAGGAACATCTGTTTGCAGATCTCTCACCCGATGGTCTGTAACGTTTCTTCTGGTATTTCATATGTTTGAGTAACAAAACAGACATCAGAATGTAAATTCAGGTAATAGCTCTTGTGAGCATCAACCTCTCTTAGCCGTGCACTGTGTGACACACACGTTTGGGTCTGTTGATAAACACAAAAGGCAGGGAGGACAGAATTCAGGATCCCCTGGATAAAACTCTAGTAAACATTTTGCTGTTCCTACTGATAAGTGCCAGCTATCAGCTGGCAAGGGGACAGGCTCTGAGCATGCAGATATTTGTTGAGCTATGCAAATATGTCAACTGCAATTTAAATTGATTCAGGGTTGAATTTTTTGTATTTATTTTGCCTTTCATAGCTACAAGTGTGTTTATTTCATAAGTGGAAAAAACCCAGCCTGCATGCATGTGGCATTTTAGTCTTTGTGCACGAAAATATACTTAAAAAACCAAACAAATTGGGTTTTCAAGACATTTCAGTAACCATTGCAATAGCCACAGCTCTGTTCCAAGACATACAAAACACAAGCTTTATGTGTAAACATTTCATTTAAGTATGAAAAGCCATCTCTTATCATTAAGAAAACCAACTAGAAAAGAAAACAAGAATGCTGAAGATTTAATATTCTGCAACTATTTTGGTTTTGTGATGTGTGAAAGAGGCTCACTGCACACAGCTCACAAAGTACAGATGGAGATAAGTATTAGCTGCTGGACTCCATTGCAAGTGAGCTGAAAAATGCAACTGGAGTTTGTTGCAGTCAAGAGAAACAATAATAATTTGTTCATGCATGCCTTTTCCAAGTGACTACTTGGAACACAAACTAGTGATTCTGATCTCATTTTCGTATCTGCCTGCAAATCTTACCAAACCAAAAACCCAGTGCTGGTGATGTTAAAGAGCTGTGATTGATAGCTACATTTTCAGCCTGGCTTACTAATGAAACAATTGCCACAATGTCAGTCCCGAGTCAAGACTGCCAACTTTGCTGTCCTCCAGGGGCAAGATCTCGGGAAGAAAACACACAGCCAGTTATGGCTCTGAGTATAAATCCTTCATACTTCATAGTGCAGCTCTGAAAATGTTATTGAATGTGCTCTGGTATGACAAGGAAGAAACAGGGACACCGACACCCCAATTATCCTGATTTGTTGGGTGTCTTCCAGAACAAGTTCTCCTGCTGACTGGGACACAGAACTTCTGGAGACGTGCCTGAAATCCTTCCCACAGGACCACCTGAATACATCCCACAGGGTGAAAGTACTGTGGTTCCTTCTTCCATGCTGCTGGAAACCTGGCAGAGAAGGGACCAAGAAATCAAGACCCAGCAGCAAGTAGTAGCTCCTCTGATGACTGGCTTGATTGAGTACAGAGCAGAAAGATGATTCTTAGAGCGAAATAAGATTACTAGTCTCTAAACAATTCCTACTGGTTCTTTCCATTAACCCTGAGCTGAATGGCATTTTCAATAGCAGTGTAAATGACAATCCAAAAAGGGTATGAAAAAAATACTCCCCCAGGAGTATTTCGTTTACCTTTTGTATCCTGTCCAAAACTCTCAAAAATCCTTGAAATTCTTTCTGCTGACTTCAGTGGGGTCAGGCCTCTGACACTTTCAGCCATCCTGATCCAGTGGAAGGTGTCTAACCCCATGGCAGAGGGAACAGAGCCTGATGATCTCTAAGGTGCCTCCCAACCCAACCTAATTCCACTGCTCTGTGATCCTGCATGTTGAACCTAACACTGTCCAAGGGTCAGTAATTGGGGAGCTGCAGTTTTTGCCTTGAAAAGAGGTTTCCATATTATTTCCATTTTCCCCTAGTAGTTTTCTTTAGAAGTTCCATTTTCCCCTTAGTATTTTAGTGTTTTGTCAGAGTTTCAGGAAATGGATGCAGACATTTTTAATTAAGAAAGGCTCTTCTTGGCAGGGAATCTTGCCTTCATTCCTCTGCAGTGTGTCAAGGTCCAATCTCTGCCCAGATTAGTAGCAGTAGTAATATAACTAAGAAAAACAGAACCATGTTCAGCTAATTAAAAATACAATCAAAGCTATCTGTTAAATAAAACACACTGATTGTAAAAGCAAGGTTTGATATTCAACTCTTAGAATCTCCTGACACATGGGCATCTCACTTTTCACATTTAACAGAGTGTTAACTTCCATTGGGCTGTTTTCTCTGCTTGTAACATGAGAAGTTACATGGTCCTTGCTGGGGTTGAGGTTTGAATTATGGTCATCTGGATAGGAAGGGAAAAAAATCTTTACATGGGAAGAACATTAAAAAAATCAAACCACTTTCCTGAAGGAGAGGTACCCTTGAGAGACCACTGACTAGAATCACAGAATGGTCTGGGCTGGAAGGGACCTCCAGAGCTCATCCAGTCCAACCCCCCTGCAGTCAGCAGGGCCATCCTCCACTAGCTCAGGCTGCCCAGAGCCCTGTCCAGCCTCACCTCATCTCCAGGGCTGAAGCCTCAACTACCTCCCTGGGCAACCTGTTCCAGTATTCGACTACCTTCATGATGGTCCATCTCTGTCTGAAGAGGCTGAGGTACAATTATTCTATGCAGATTAAAATAAGCAAATGACCTAAGGCATTTGTAGAAAGAGGAGAGAAAAGTGTGGCTGAACTGGGAAGTCAAGGAAACAAGGCATGAAAGACACAAATCTGTTTTAAAATAAGCTATTGAACTATTTATAACTGAGGCAAGAGTTGAAATAAATCTCTACAATTACTGCAATCTTGTGCAGCAGCAGACACCCATGGGTGCTGTTCAGGAAACCCAAGGGCAGCGTGAAAGTCTAAGGCTGACATTCAGGTGTAGTCTGTACAAATGCCACTGCTGAAACAAGCTGTTTCCTCTACTCTCCGCTCTTCTGCTGTTGCTGGGTACACTGACTGTTTTTCCAGTGGAGCTTGGTCACATTGTACAAATATTAGTAAGCAGAATGTGAAATGTAATGAAAATATGATTTAGTTATGCTTGGCTCCAGTAGGCTAAAGAATATCAAACACTATAAGCAGAGATTTTCCTTTTTGTGGTGGAATGTGATGCAGTTGTAAAAGAAGGCATGGCAGGAGGAGTTTGGAGCGATGTTCAATTGACTGAAGGAGCTTAATTGGAGATTTTGGACATGAAATGGTTTTTATTAAATCCATGCTTATTTTTAACAGCTCCTTTAGCCTTTAAACATGTGTAATACATACAAGCCTCACAAGCATGTTTGCTGCTGAAACACAGGAGATATACTGCCAGACAATGCTCCCTGGCTGTTTAAATGTCGAGTAACAAATGTGCTTTTGCTGGATTTTAATCACTGTTTGGGTGGCTGAAAATTTCATCAGGTGACTAGAGGTCTCCAGGAGGCTTCAGCTGAGAGGGAGCAAGAATCCAGATGTTTGTTCCTTCACTCATCTTAGCTTGACTGGACACAGGAACTCTCATCAAGGGTAGTTTTGAGTGTGATGTCCTACTTTGGAACTTAGGGCTGCTGCTAAGCAACAGTGTTAAGCCACCAGCTCCCTCAGCAGTCCTAACTGATCCTGTGCAGACAATCGTCATGGAGATAGCAGGTATGTCTGAAACTCAGTCTGTGCTCTCCTCAGCCATCACAGCTCACAGTTAGAGCAAACCTCAGAAGGCAGCTTCAGGAAAGGTACTAGCAGAGTACAAGTTGTGTCGAATGGCTTCTGCTCAGCTGCCTGTGCTGCTGTGTCAGGGATTTACACGAGAGGATCAGGGCACAGAACTCAAACCTGCCACCACCTTTACTGCCAGGGATACATTTATCTGCTTAAGTGTGTCTTTCACTTTGGCAGTGCAATGTTGCTGTAATGTGACTAGGCAAAATGAAGAATGTTGTGTTTTTACCTCTCCTGAAGATCACTGCACTCACTTCTGAGACATCTGCTTTGGGCCCTAGTAAAGGAGACAGGGTTGGTAGAGGTGGATTCAATAGGCTGTCTGGTCTCAGTACTAAGAAAGTCTCCAAGAACAGGCTGAGTGGGGCTTTGAACAACTTGATCTTGAAGGTTTGGGACCTGCATCTATAAATGGCAACTTCAACTGTATTTCCTAACTAAGACATACATCTCCCTCCACACCACCCCACTCCTGACACCTGTCTAGGACAACCATTTTCCAGTTATCTTTCCCAATCTGAAGTGCTGTAAAGCACGAAGAAGTTTCTTTTTGAGCTCCTCACTCCTTCACCCCTTATTTGAGTGAAGCTGCACTTCAAGCTGCACATTCTTTCCACTTATATGCACCATTACCTGCAGCTCATTGACAGAGCAAACCTGTTTGCTTGGTATTCCTTCCTCTCAGTGGGCTTTTCCAAATACCTGCCTTTCAACAGCATTATCTTCTGGTTCAGGAAGTGCAGGCATTCACCTTCAGCTCCCTCTTTTTTGCAGCATCATGGCACTTAATCACATCCCAAACCCACTGACATCACGTGGGTCTTGCCATCCTGCAATCTCAAAATGTTCAACCCTAGCAACAGAATCAAAACTGCCTTAGCCTGCAGAAACTGCAGGGGTCAAGGGAAAGCTTGGATGATGAAGCAGCAAATGCTGAGTTTTTAGAATTTAGCAGGACTACAGACTGGTTTTTGCAGTCACTTTGCCTGATGTTTTGTTTGTTCATTCACAGTGAAGGTGAAGAATGGTTTGCAACCAGCCTGCAGTGTGGCTATGCTTGAACATTATTGCACATTTTGACTGTTATGTGCAAGTGTCACACAGGATACTGTAATGAAACGAAGGGCTTGCTTGCCCCCCAGCCTTGCACTCTTCTGACAGTAAAAGTGACCTTTGATTCCACAGATTCCTTTCTGCAGGAAACAAAAAGGGCAAGGTAAGTTGCAGTGCAGTGAGCACAAGTCTCCTGTGTTACTGAGGCTGTTTCCATGACTAGGAAAAGCATGCAACTGAACGGATCTCGTTGTGCAAAGCAGCCACTTCAACAGGAACCATTCCCAAACCTCCAGCTCAGCCGGAATGATTGCATTATAGTGCTTGTTGGGCTCAATTTTATGGGCAGCCTCGCCAGAGAGGCATTGTAAAAGTCTGTTGTATGTGATAATGGAACATGAATCAGTCAAATACAATTTGGACAAGGAAAACCAGAAGGATGTGTGATGTCTGTACTCAGTTTGTGTGTCTTCTCTACAGGAAGCCATTCTGATTTTGATTTTCATGAAAGTGAAATCTGATTCTAAACATTTAAAGTAGCCAAACTGAAAAATGCATTGTCTTGGCCATACTGTGTGTATGGAGAAAGCCTTGGGGTGTAAGCTTCAACCACTTCAATGTTCAGTTTGGGTTAAGAGGTGTCCCTTCATAGGGACAGTCATGACACTTCCCTCTTCCTCTAACTCACCCCATTTCACTGTGGCTCCACATGCTGCCAGCTGAGAGAATCAAGGTCATTCTGTCGGTGTGCTTTGCTCCATTCTAGCGAGCATGAAGTCTTCAGCAATGCTGGTCTGGTGTTGGGGTGGAGAAGGACACATTATTTCCAAAAGAGTGGTTTCTCTAGCTGATAGAAAATGGATAAATTCACTAAAGATAGGTTCAAAGGTCATATTCAAATGTATAAAGTCAGACAAGTTCACCATATTAATTTGGGATATTTAGCATTTTATATATTCCCTCAAGTGCTCCTACACCCACACTCCAAACTCCAGATAATGCCATATAGTATATAAGCACAGGCACAATTACCTTAGGCAATATTGTACCAAGACACAGAGAAGGTTTAGGGGAAACTGGATCAGAGGACTGGAGGGGAATTCCTGAGTTGCAAAGCCCAGCAACCATGTATAAAATTCCTTTCTAATTTCTCAAGGACCATTGGGTCATTGGCCCAGAGCTGCCAGTCAGCAGAGCAGATTGATTTACCAAATGCCCTGCAGAGTACTTGCACCACACACTGCACTAATAGTACCTGCCAGATCCGTGCAATTGGCTTGCTTTGGCTCACTTGGACCAGAGACATGGAGAGGATTGTGGCAGGGCTTTGCTGAGCATGAGCTAAACGTGACCTCACGATATAAGGGACAGAGTTCAATGAACAAGAAAAGAATGGAATAATTTGGCAGTGGCTCAGATGAAAAGAAATCTTAGTAACAACTTAGGTTGCTCCTTTCCCTTCCTTTCCATGCAGACTTGTCATTCTAGTGGCTTTGGTCCCATGTGTTCTCTTCAGCACATACTGCATCTAGGAGACCATTTTGAAATCTTCCAAAGTCAGGGGTTGTATCAAGAAGAAAGGTTAAGAGCAAATAAAGTAACATTTGATATGTGCTTCCTGACCCTCTCTGGGTTAGGCCCATGAGCTTGATACAGGTGAGCAATAAAAGCTGCCAATGTTGAGCATCCATATCCTGTACAGCGTTCTCTGAAGGGAAGCAAACCATGGAAAATTGCAGCACTGCAATCTTGCCTCAGAGTATTTTTAACATCATTTTACTGGACAATTTGCAATCTTTGGTTTGTTTTCTGCTGTTGCAATGAAAGTGATTTTAAAACTCTTTTCTACTGGTCTTTGTGGTCTTGTCTCCACAAGCTGGCTGGTTCCACCAGGAGCACGTCTGTGTGCACCCCTCCATCACCCGGCTTGCAGCAGTTTCTAAGGGGCCAGGTGTCTCCAGTTTGGAAGAAATTATTAAAATCTGTTCAGCTGGTTCTGCATCAAAGAACTCTTTAATTGCCTGGTTCTAGGGCTTTCTGCCATCTGAGGCTGAAATGGCAACCATCTGTTAAAAATTCCTCCACTGAGTAATTTTATTCATATTCTGCAGAATAGCAACAGCAAAAATATCTTAAAAGACCTAAAAACTTTCCTGGTTGCAGCTCTGAATGAAATCCTGAGACCTGCATCTCTCAGTGCTTCGAGTTTCTGCACTGGCTGATTGTGCAGCAGGAAGATCAATTTACTGACCTCACAAGATTACCATTTTACACTAGTGATACCTCACTAAGGATAGCTTTTGGTTGGGGGTTTTTGTTCCTTCATGAGTATAATGGTTACAAGGTACTGAGAGCTCCACAGATTAAAGAGAATTCCTGGGATAGGAAGCATAGAATTTAAAGAATGATCTCTGTAAAATAGTTTCTGTAAATGGATGTTCACATCCTGCTATCTGGGGTCACTTTGTTATTCAGGATAAGATTTGACTCAAGAGCTTATGCCATCTCAGTTAGGTGTCTAACCAAACCCCAGTCCTCCAGGTTTCTTTTGTAGTCAATACTAAGGCACAAAGACATTCATCAAACTGTTAACCTTGAGGTTCGTGCTTACGCTGGAGGAGATGAATCAGCCTGTGGAAGTATGTCTCTGTCTGTCCATCTCCATGCTGCAGAGATCCAGCTTTGATGGCCTTTTGATTCTTTCTTTGTGCTTCATTTCCCTGTCCACGAAAGGAAGTGCCTCATTTCTCCAGGTCTTCAGGTGTCTCCCCACTTTCACAACCGACAAGGCCACACAGAGCTCCGTCAGGGAACTCCATTTTCAGGCTCTGACTTCCATTGCATTTCAAGGTGCTGAAGGCCAGTGAAGGAAAGATGGCACAGTTAGAAACAGTGTTATAATGTGTGCAGGAATATTAATTCCAGGATTTCTAGGTTCTGAAAAATTTACATTTTGGGGTTTGTTTTTGTTTTTTTTTTTAGTTGGTGCTTGGGGGATGGAAGGGAGGAGACAGCATCACTCTATAGCCTAAAACACCTCCTGCCTCAGCAGACAACTACATGGGACAGCCTTGCCCCTTGAAGACCCTAGAGACCAAAAGAACAGTGTGATGGCTTCACAGCTGAGGAACAGAGCAGGGCTGATTAATAGGTTAAACACAGCTTCCAATGGTATCCAGAGCAAAGGTGGGAGCTGACTTTCAGTTTGCAGATTGAGGGTTTTGCTTTCATCGCTGCAAACTCTCTCCCTTTTCTGCAGGCCTTCTCTTTGTGACTTCAGCACACAACTATCAGCTCTGTCTCCTCACATCTGGAGAAGCCAGCATTCTGCCATCATGTCCCATGTGTCAGGTTCTTATTCCCAGTTCTCAGTCCAAGATCTGTGGAAGAGGCTGGAATATCGTGTTCTTGGAGAAGCCGGCTGTCAAATGATCACTTTTGCAGTAGTATTTCAGAAGGAAGGTAAAAATCTTGAAATGAAAGCCAGAAGATTGTGGTAGAATAAAATAGAAGACTTTCAACTTTAATTTTTCACCTTTACAAAGTTCAAAGTCCTAACATGGGAAGGATCAGAAAGAACAAGTTAAATGTTGCTTTTAATCTCACTGGCTGTATCAGGTATCATCCCTTCTTCCATAACTCTGCTTTATGGAAGCCTTAAGAGCAAGCAGACTGGAGGTATGCTGGAATGACTGCATGCCTTGCACTTTCACTTCAGGAACTGACTTTTCCCCCTTTGCTCTTACAGTGAACAGCACTAGAAGGCCTTGACTGTGAGTTTGCCTCATTGACACTGTGTCCTCTAAGGTATTATTTCAAAGCTGTGGGTAAGTTACAGGCATTTTAGATATATATGAAAATAGGAAAGCAGGGGCTCCAGCTGCCAGCTGTCTTTTATCTATGCTGGAGTCATTACTGATCCCACAGGAAGGCCAACTGACCATGTAATGTGCATCTTATTCCTAGACCCAGCAGTATAGTAGCAGTTCACAGAAGTCATCCTTAACCTGACATTCTTTGCAATGCCTATCTGTCATGTCATTGCACCAACTTCTCTTTATCCTCCCAAGAAGCTGTCAGAGGTGTCTGCAGGTAGTTAACAGAGGTCATGCTAGTGTCCTGGTTTGAATGAAGCCTCTTGCAATATGGAGAGCTCTATCATGGAAATTTAACACAGCAACTGTGGCATGCAGATTCAAATCACAGACTTCCCTGGTGAAGACAAGCTATACAAAGACATTTTCTACCATATTGGCCTTTGAGCTGTTATTAATTTCAGCCAGACCCTTGGTCAAGGGCTAAGAAACTCTCCCTCTTCACCTTCTGTTGCAAGCAACAGGGGATTCAAAGTGACAGAGCACCCACAGCTAGGAGACACCCATAGAGAGCTACAGGGACAGGCTGCATACCCTTTGGCTGTGAGTAAGACGATCATCTTCTCCTAGAGGCATCACAAAGTGCTGGACTCATGCAAACCAGTGCTCATCTATCACTGCAGCCATCTGTTTTCAATCTATGTGCTTTATGGCATTTGGAAAGTGTATTTTAGTGAGGATTGGGGAACAGCTTTATCCTAAATCTCCTCTTCTCAACAGGGCTCTCTTTACCAGAAAAGTCCAGTCTGCAATTCCTTCCCAGAGCCCTCTGAAAAAACAGTCCCCTGTCTTGCCATTCCTCCAGGATTCCCAGCCCCTGATAGAATGTGAGTCAGTGCCCAACCAAAGCAGACTACTCACAGGCAACCCACTGAGTTGTGGTTGGCCCCAGGGCTGGACATTTACTGATACAGCCTGCAGTCATCCCACCTCAGGAGAAGGGCACTCTGGGGACTGTAAACTAAGCCACATACTTCTTTATTAATTCATTAATGACCTTTGCTGGCTCTCAGATCAGTGTGGCGAGAGAGTCACTGTGACTATGAATACTGTTTTATGGCAAAAAATAAAACTGGAGCTAAATTGAGTGTGACAGTGACCATAGAGAAGAATAACATTGCTAATGGAGCTCTTGCACAGCTCAGATTCCACAGACAACACTGGGATTGTAAAACAAAACTCAGTTTGATTTTATACATAGCAACAACCTCAAAACTGACAGAAACAAGGGCTGTGAGGTAGAAACATACCAAACCCGTGCTTGTGTCAGAAGAGTTTTGACTAATGAACTGGAGATGAGAGGTCTAAAGTGATACACGCAGTGCTAAGGTTAGCAGCAGCACTGTAACAGCCAGCTATGCTTTTCTCAGCTCCATTTTGTTTCTAGTGAGGGAGCTGACTCTTTTCTTTGCTGTTGTTAAATTGAGGAGACTTAGTGCCAAAAGCCACTTCTTTAAGAACCAGTGCTATCACAGCAAGCAAAGCCCTGAACAGTTGGTGTGACATCACCACACAGCCCTGCCACCTCCGGGGCATGGGACACTGGCCTCAGGCATGCAAGGAGACATCACTAGCAGGTGGCAGAGTGGAGAACACTGCTGTGACTTGTAAAAAGGAACCTCCCACAGCAATGGATAGGGCTGGCAACGAACCAAGATGCTCTCAGAGGTGCTTGCAGTGAGTTAACTGTTGTGCCTTAAGCTTTCCTGCTAGCCCCAAAGACCAAAATGTAACAGATCCAGGTTGCCTCCTCTCTCCCCTTTATCCTGGTAGGGTAAAGTAGTTAGGCAAGAGGAGAAAAGGGAGGCAAAATTACAAAAGAAAGTCTTGAATCAATTTGAAAATAAAAAGGTAATTTTAACAATATATAAAAAGCATTTGAGTAAAAGGAGGCTTACAAATAAAAACAGATACAAAACCAGAAGCACCTGGCAAAAGATGCTCCTGGGCTGGGCTTAACCCAGCACAATAACAGAAGTCACATCAGTGTCCTGGTTTGGATGAAGCTTGTGGCAACATGGAAAGTTCTATCATGGAGATGTAAAACAGCAACTGTGGGATGCAAGTTCAGATTGAAGACTTAATGTGCTAGCAGATACAACTGAGAAGCAAGAGGTGAAATTTGATCTAATGCCTAATGTGCCACACAAATATCCTTTTCACTTAATCACTCTTCAGCATCCAGAGAATATTGTAAGCTTGCAGTAACAATTGCCAGGATAATAACCAGGTAGTTCTGTACACCCATCATGGAATAAACTCTCCATTCTTTTCAACAAAGACTTAAGCAGACAAACATAAATCCAGCAGCAATCAAACTGACTGAATTTGTCAAAGTTCTAATAGGTAGGTAAAAGGCAGAGAAAGATTAATTTTTGGTTCTTAATCCTGAGCTGTCAGTATTATAATAAAGAACATATTAATGACAAGTTTAATAGCATCCAGACATCCAGGGACTCTGTTGGTACCAGCAGTGTGCTTTCAGGGCAGGGCAATAATCTCAAAGGCTCAAACGTGGAAGTATTTGCACAAATTCTGCTAGCAACAATATTTTAGAGCCTAAAATTCAAAGGAAAAAAACCTACATCAGAGAAGCAAATGTAGTCATCACATCAGTGCATGCATAAGCCTTTGCAGAAACTCTAATGCAGAACACTTGTACACATCTATAGGTTGTTTAGCTGACATGAAAACATTCCCAAGGGAGATTTCCAACTCTTAAAAAGCATCCACACCCTTCAGAAAAGTCTGGCTCAGAATACAGCCAGAGTCAAGGAGAAATTCAGTGAACAGCCTGTGCACCCTGTGCTGATGTCACTCACCCTGCATAAACTGACTGGGAGCAACTGGAGCTGTAAGTGAAGCCAGCTCTACCATTGCGGTTTTCCAGGGTCTATTCTTCCTTGCTTGTATGCTTACTTTTACTACTCTTACTAAAACTACACAGAGAGTAAAATGGAAGAGAAAATGTTGATGAACACCCTTCTGGGAGGCCTAAAATTAAATAATCTCCCCTAATCCCCCCCCTTTTATTTTCTGAGTGGTTGAGGTTTATTTCCCCTGCTACAATTGAACAGACATCTGCTCTCTGGTGCTGTGCCTCTGGTCCTAGGCTGCCTGCCTTCTGGGAAGCTGATTCTCTGGAAGGAAAGAGCTGAGGGCTTGAATGACAAGGCTGACAAATTTCCACAGTCAGCAGCATCCAGTGACCCTACACATCAAGCTGGGAGCAGGGATGACACACAGCAGAAAGCTACCTACCTTACTTCTAAGTGTTTCCACCAATGCCTTTCTGAGAAGTTCCTCAGGAACCAGTAAATCTTTATAAAGGGTGACGGGATTGTTCCTGGCAGCAGCAGACAGTGTCTTCAGAAGAGAAAGACAACTAGCCACTTGGGGTTTGTGAGATCAGGGAATAGAATCCAAAGCCTAGTGCAAAAATCATCAGTGCTGATGAAAAGCTTGATGCTATTGCAAAAGAAAAACCCAACCCAAGACATCATCCCCAACAACGCTGGAAAAGGAGATCGTTCTGCAGTAAATGGCCTAAGCAGAAATCATTGTGTAGGTCCTATGCAGTTGGAGGCTGGACAGGATGCTGTTCAGAGGCAGCAGGATGGCACCACATGCCATGTTCATTTGCAAAATAAATGACAGTTGAATGAAGGCCACATGGATGGAATAGAGTGCAATAACTGGGATGAAGGAGATGTGGGATCTGCCATCATTTGTAAGAAAAGTCACAAAAATGCAAGAGCAAGTGAAGTTTTGGGGAGTGAGGAGTTAAAGTAATAGAGATAACATGTCACCATTACTTTTAACAAGTTGCTAAGTCCTTTTGTCTTCAAGTTAGAATACCAGGTTTGGGCAGGATAACATCAGAAGCAGAGATTTATTCAAGTGGATTTATGCAGAAAGAGGCTTTCAGGTGTCATAAACTAATATGGATCCTAACACTAGATGTGGAGCACAAAGCAGAGGCTCTTCCCAGGAGGGCAGAGCTGCAGGGCTGTACTCCACAGTGCAAGAGCCCCTACAAGCATCATCTTGAATCTGACAGCAGGATAAGTACCAAAGCCAAGGCACTTTCTAGAGCCCTGTTACACAGAGCAAAACCAGCAGCCTTGCACTGAAGTGTAAAATCTTGCCATATGATGACGGGATAAACAGGACTGGAACAAGACGTCAGGACAGCCCACATGATCTTGTGGGCTTCCTATCATCCAATTTGAATCTGCCCACTTCCAGTTTTGCTCCACTCCCCCCACTCCTATCACTCCCTGACTCCCTAAAAAGTCCCTCCCCAGCTTTCTTGTGGCCCCCTTCAGATACTGGAAGGCCACGAGAAGGTCTCCTGGGAGCCTTCTCTTCAGACTGAGCAGCTGAGACTTTCCATGTTTCCAGATTAGTTGCTATAAAGATGAAATCACACAGAATTATGGAGATAATTTTGAACTTGCATTTCTTGAACTCTAGCAATGCTGACACTGATAAGACCTCACTTGAGAATTATACTGAGTACAGAATTTATGTTTGCTTCGTAAGCTGCTGGAGCTATGCATTGGCTTGCACTCTACAGCCTCCATCATAATCATGCTCTTATTCTTGCTGACTCCTATTCTACAAAATGAGACAAAACCAAACTCTGTTAGATTAGCTTTCTTAGGACAGCATAGATGAGCACATGTTGACAAAGTACAGGGTTTTGTTTGTCTTGTTTTCCTACTACAAATGATCCACAGCCAAGCCCAGTTTCCCAAGGGTTCCATATTTATTCTTTGTCAGTTTACCAATCCATAATTTGTTTGATTGCACAATGCTCAAAGAACGAGATTAAAGATTCCTGCTGAAATAAACCATCATGGCACTCTATGCCCATCATACCCTTCATACCAGTCACACCTCACAAATGGCCTGTGCCCATGACATTTGAGGTGCCCCTTCATTTTGCTCTTCCCAAGTGGACTGGCTGAACAGATTTTGTTTTCCTCAATAGATGGGAAGTGGAAGCTTGCTGAGCAGGTATAACAATTGAGTTGAGCAGAGAAGGGTTTGCATCTGGGATGTATAATGAAGGCACATTTGGGTTCTGAACTTAAATTTTTGTTGTATCAGATTGATGACTTTTCCCTGCATTGCCCTTCAGATGTACTGTCATGGAACCACTGCAAGGCAGAAAAACTTTAAAGAACTACTTCAAAGGATTCTTTAGATTTACATTTAGCAGTCTGCTGCATTAATAGCATGATTTACTGTGACTCAAGTGGGCTAAACGATGTCGCTGTTATGCTATGGGAGAAAGGAATAGGTTTAAGTTGGAAATGATGTCCTTCGACATCTTATCAGCTGTATTTATGAAAGCATTAATGTCACATCAGAGACAAGAATCAAGCTGAAATCCTGAAGAATGTGTTTTATATTATAAGCTTCCATAAACCATTGACACTGAGCGGCTTTAGTGTTTGAACCAACCATTTTCTCTTTCGAATCCTGTTTCCTGGCAAAAGAACAGAACCCTCATGTGCCACACTTCCTTCTGGCTCTCAGATTTCTTCAGTGCTGGCTGATGTATGTATGCTTTATGACTGCATGTGTGTGCAAATGAATGTATAAATAACTATAGACAAAATGAGTTAATTCAGTATTTTAATCTTCAGCTAGCTCTGTTGATGCTTGAGAAGAATCCAGGCACTTTGGAAGCACCAAAGTCTTTCATTCAGTTTATCAGAAACCAAAAGAATATTGAAAGAAAACAGAAACACTCTTAGCAGCAACCTGTCCACTGCTCTGTGTGTGTGTGTGGGGGGGGCTTCATTAAGACCAAGTAATATAGTATGTCTAACTATTAAGAGAATAATGGCATAGACTGCTCTAGGTTGAAAGACACCTTTCAAAGTCATCTAGTCCAAATGTGCAGGAAATACAAACCTGCACTGAGCTCCTCCATCCTGGTGGTCATCTGCACAGAGAGGCGAGCAAGGAGGAGATCCCCACATGTGGATATGGAGTCACATGCAGCTGTGATGGAATAGTAGATGCCACACACACCATGACTGATCTCATCTGTGGGAGATGTGATCTCACATCTGAATTTATGTCACTGCTGATCCAGTTGTCAACTGAGAATCCATCACCTTGCCCCAGCTAGTGTTTTCTTTAATTTTAGCTAATGTGCGTCACAGCTTGCAGATGGAGCTCTACGTTGGCTTGCTCTCGCAGGAGCCAGCACTGCTCTTCTCCTGTCAACACCAGGCTTCACAAGGAATTCCTTTGGTGAGTTTGCCTTCAGTGCAGTGCCCCTCAGATTTGCAGTTCATCCTTGTAGAGAGCTGTCTTGCTGGTTCCATGGCTGTGTTTAAGGCAAGACGCTGGTTTAGTTGTTTTCCTAATGTGTTCCACTCACTGAGTCACTGTTTGCTTTAGGGGCTGCCTCGGCAGACCATATATATAGTGAGAGGGGGAGGCAGAGATCCTATACAGGCATCCAAACTAAAATGATTTTTTTAAATTTGCCCTACTATACCTTTGAAGATGCTTCAGCAAAAGACATTTAGTGAACTATTGTTCCATGACATGGATCTAAGACTAAACCAGTCCAAACCCCAACACTTTGGGGCAAGCATTGCTATCTCCTGAAATTGCATTACCCTGCATTTGGTATTTATACATCTGTACTGAGAAAAATGGTCTCATTGTTCCACATGAACATTTACAGTACATTTTGGACTTGCTAAAAGAACTGCTAGAGTAAGGAGGTCTTGGGCTGACCTGAATAATTTTCTTGAAGCCTCACTACTCTTGAGTACCCAACTATCTCTCTCCAGTGCAAGCGCAGCCTTCATGCCAATCCACACCATGCTATCAAGTTATTTTTCCCTCCCTCATCTAATCTAGTTTTCAGCACCTGTACCAAAGCCAAACTGCCGTGGTGAGAGTCTCCAGGATGGAGGAGGAGGTGAACATTGCTAAAGCCTGAGAATATTTTGTCAGCAAGTTGGTAAGACAGATCTCTGTGAGGAGCAGAGCAGAAAAGCAGGGCTTATGTAGCAACCAAACTGTGCTGAAGCCAGTGGGTTCCTTTGTGTAAGTGAGAAGAGACTTTGGCTGGGCATTTATCTAATACATTAAATGTAAATACAGTCTAGAAGGGAATTGAAATTTCCAGACTAATCTGCATTACTGCTGGGAGTTAAACTATGTGTGTCCCTTCCTTATATTAAAGAAAATGAGCAGGAGAAACATAATCTAATCACGTGCTGGCATTTCATAGAGATGGGAGTAAGAAGAGGCTTTAGGTTTCTTCCACTGTTTATTCTACTTTATTTTTCTTCTGAACATGATTCTCTCTTCTCAGGAAGGCTGCTGTTTCAGATGCAGCCTTACTGAATCTCTGCCCACTGCTTAAACCAAACAGTTTTCCAGGAAGGCTGGGAGGAGATGTGAAAACTGTTTAGAACTGGAATTAAAAACCCAAATGTGGTGTCTCTGAACTCAGGTCAGATGGGCCAGCATTGCCACAACTCCTGAGAGGATCCAGCCAAGAAGAGTTCATTCCTTTTATGCTGTCGAAGGAGACACAGGCATTTTGTAACTGATCTTGACACCAAATCCATTCATCTCTAGCTCTACTTGTCCTTTAGGGCCAGATTTGGAAGGGACACCTACTAGGGCAGGGGATTTGGAAGGGACGCCTACTAGGGCAGGGAGGGAGGAGAGGAACTCTGCTCAGGCTCCTTCCCGCTCCACAGTGGGGCCGTGGAAACTGGACACTTGTGTGTCAGAGGAAGGCTGACATGTCTTAAAAGAAGAATTGTCTGATTATCTGCAAACAGAATCAGCACCTGATCACCTCTCTTTCAAATGCACAGGAAGAATTAGGAGGTATGTGAGAATTCACCAGCATTGCACATGTCAGGGAACAGATTGAACTAGACCAGAGTAATGAAGGTGTTAAAGACTTTCACTGTTCCAAGGCATGGCACAGCCTGTATGTAAGGACTGATTTTGCAGAATACTGCCTTGAGAAGTGGTAGCATTAATGTGGTTTTCTATTTACAGACCTAGCCTGTTGATATTTCAGCTTAGATACATTGGGATAAATTGTGGCTTTTTTCTTTGTAAGGAAAATATTTGCTAAAAGCAGAAAAAAATATTCAATTATTTATGACTGACAAACCTCACATGACCAAAAAAGAATACTCCCAGCCTGCCTTGTAAACTGTGTTTTTACTTTAATCTGTGTTGTCCAGATGAATATAGGAGGACTGAAGAGAGACACACTGTGGCAGGATTTGACCTGTGCAATAGTATTTATCTGCAGAGAAGAATCCTTAGTATGTACACACTGTTGATTTCCCCCCACACCGCCTCAGGCTTGAACACTGTTGCCTGTTACTGTTTGGTTATGGAAGCAGCGACAAGAGATGGATCTCTGGGTGCCAGAGAGGAGCCACAGGGGCTCTCTCTCAAGGGACAATGAAAGGGTGGAAGGTGCAGGAGATGGAAGAGGGATGTGAATCTTCTGGAGGTGTCATTCCCTCATAATTAATGTGATAGACGCACAGGTGTTAGCTGCATGTTCATAGAGGGAAGGATGTAAGTTCTCATTCTGAGCTGTTGGTAGAAACACTTTCCAAATCTCTCTAATGCATCTCTCTAATCTCTCTCTACTTTTATGCTTTTTCCTCAATTCTGAGCTGGACAAATCCAATTTAATTCCATCTGAAAGAATTTTTATAGGCACAGAACTCCTCCAAACTAAAATTGTGCAATTAGAGGTTGAAGAAACTTATCCAGACTACGGATTGATGAGTCAGTTACAGATAGCAGGAGTGATTTACAAAACACTCTGGATAGTATCTAAGACTAATGAACCTAAAGATGCCATTAAAATGTTTAAGTGCAGCAGTTCTCTCCTCACTCCCCACTCTGTTATCTTTTTAATGCCTTCCTATTCTCGGCTGTATTAGTGGATTACAAGAAAGTGTCATTCATTTGTGCATTTATCAGTACAGAACGACACCCTGTTACTTTTCTTGCTTAGTCTCAGCCTTGGTGTGGCTGAGTCACACTCAAATCTGTTTAGTGTCTCAGTAAAGATCATACTTCTCCACCATTCTAGTTGTTAACACAGACCATTAAATACAGTTTTGGTGTTTTTCAGCTTTGTTTTCAAAGTCTGGTTGGGAAGACTTTCCTCCTTCAGCAAGGAAATACAAGCCTCTAAACAAACAAAACACAATCCCTCCTAATCCCAGCCTGATCCCAACCTGATCCCTTCCTATCTTCTCTTCTACCCACTTCTGCAAAGAGGAATCTGCAGGCATCTGGAAGCATGTTGCTTTGTATTTCTGCACTGAGTCTCCTTCTGTCTGGTTTTTTGCAGATTACAGCAAGTAAATAATTAGAACTCAAAATAAATCATTCTCAAGCATATTAGCACAGTTGTTAATGCTGGGGAGCTAATGGCTAAGGCATTTAAGAACAAATCAGAACACCCATTGCTTTTAGTTTTGATTTTGAAGTTAAGGTAACTTTTAACTTTTAATTGAGTGTTCCTTTTCTTGGCTGTGAATTAGCAGCAGAAGAAGCAAGATTACTAGATCTTATTTTTAACTGCCAAACCTTTGTGGTATCACAAGCATACCAAGATAGAGCTTCTTGAAGATACCTGACTATTGTGTCACTTTCTTTCAGCCTGCAACTTGTGTTTGGAGATATCTTTGGACTGTTTACTCTCTTCAGCTGAACCAACTATTGATCCCTGCTTTGGAGCTTATGCTGTCCAAGAGGGGCTTGTAATTTTATCCATAATGAGCAAAAGAGAATGAAGAAAGGGTTATGTTTCTCATTTTGTATTAGGGGCTAGATGGAAGGTTAAGTTGTACAGCCCAAGAGCATTGCTCATGTCTGTAGATTCATACATATGGTACCATTCAAATTCTATTCATGATGAAAACTCTTCCAAAGTCTAGTGAATTTCTAAATGAGTTCTCTTCTACCTCTAGACACTATTGAAACCTCTATCAGAACCAGGCCAACCTTCCTTTCTTTCCCAGCTCTAGCTCACTTAAGAAGACATAATGAAGAATTCCTTCTTCCAGAATGAAGATGTTTGCATCCTAATAGGATAGATTTTTGTTTTCACTTCATGCTCTTATTCCACTTTGAGCTAAGTGTTTTCTTTCCTGACTCCCTGGTAGCAAGCAATAAGGTTCTTAATTTCATATATAATTTAAACATTTATCTCATTCATGATATGTGGAGTCCTCTATCCTATACAGACCACCAAGCCAGAACATCTCTCTGGAAATGTAGTTTGCAGGAGAAATCTCTTACTGATGAAATTGCCTGTTTCTATCTCCAAGGGTGCAAAGCAAGTGAGAGCTGTATGTGTGTGCTGAACAAGCAATCAGTGTGTTCTAGAGGAAGCTTATGTCTCGCCTGGTCCACACAGAGCTTGTCCTCTCATCTCATAAACTGGAGTAGGGTCAGAGAAGGATGTCAGAAAAAAAATGACAGAGCTTTCATACAAAGGACAGTTTATGTAGACTAAGACTTGTTGAGCTGCAAAAGAGATGACTGAGGGGCTCTAGCTGGGGCCTATACAGTCATGAGAGCAGAGGTGATTGTTTCTCTCTTATTCTGGTAGAGGGTCAAATGAAATTAGCAGCTCACAGGCTAAAACTTACCAAAAGTAGGCATTTTGTGTTTGGGTAGCCAAGCTATTGAACTTCTGACTGAAAGGTTTTGCAGAGTCCACTAGTGACTGTTAAGTCCCACAGCAGGTGAGATGTATGCTGGGTGCTATGGATGCTAATTCAAACTTGTTAAATTCTAGGTGGTCTGATAGTGCTCCTGTGGATGAATCAGCACCAGGAAACCTGCCTGTGCCAGGAAATCAGCACATATTCAACATCACTGGCTGACACTTGGGGCTTGGCTTAATTTCTGCCCATGTGCTGTCTGTATTTGGTAGTGCTCTGCAGTTTCTCAGGGCTCAGGATGCTAACAGTAAAATCAGCTCACTAGAGATTCTGCCTCTCTCAATGATCTCACTTAATGAAAATACTGCATACAATCATCAGATGCTAATTTCATCTTGTCTATCAGCAAGTAAATACTTATGCTACAGGACCTATATCCCCTGTCTCCAGGTCCCCTCCTTCTGCCTGGCGATAGATGTCATTTCCCATTCCCTGACTGGGGATCCCACCACCCTGCTTCCTCATAAACATGAAAGAATTGATCAGCCTTAAAGCTAGTGCCATCTTGATGCTTTCCCAGCCTTCATGGGGAGACCAAGAAGGGCAGTCTCAAGTCCTTCACCTCCCAAACCGAGGAGTTATTTCTTATCTTACCAGATCTGACTCTCTAGGGTAGGTGTGCACATTTCCTGCCATCATAGACTGTAGCAGGGGGATTTTCTCTGGATCCTAATATTTATGGGTAAGCTGAGTCAATCCTACTGGGGTTGAGATCCAAGACGTTCCTACCTCAGGACTGAGCCTTTAGGTTCCAGCAGCCCTGCTTAATTCTGTGGTCCCAAAGAGTGATTCAGATTTGCTGTGAAGTCAAACTCAGAATCACATAATGGAAACTTAGGCAAGCAGCTATCATTATTGAAAGGAACAACAATATTTATCCTAAAACAAACCAGCTTTCTGGTAACACTACACAAAGATAATAAAAACCTTAGGAAAGCAAAGCTCATCCAGATTTTATTGAAGTCATATGACAGCAGAAGAAAGTGACCTTTCATTTTTGGCTCTTTTCTTCTCTCAGCTCTTCCCTGAAACTGTTTCTTGATGGCTTCACCACTCGGCTGAACTCTTTGACCATTTGTATCTGCTCCGTGTCAGCTTCCATTTCAGGCATAGCACCACAGTTGTCTAAGTCCATACTGTGACCATGGCAATCTGCTGGGTGCTGCCTTCTGGTTTTGTTATGAAGAAGGGGAATGAGGATTTTTAGCCATGTATCTGATAGTAAAGTTTAAGCCAGGGAAATGCTTGGGTTATTTTGTTGATATTTCTGAGAGAAATGTGTATTGGTTTGAATCCAAAATGAGATTCTCTTTTTTATTGGGTACTTCTTTTCCTTTGGCTTTCTGGCTGCATTTTACTAGCAATACAGAATCAAGTGTTGCTTTTATTTTCAGTAGGACCAAGGTTTTACCTCAAGTACAAATCACCAAGACAGAATAATAGGAAGCCCTGCAAGGCCTGGTTAGATCTGATGGAGCATCAGAAGCCTGGGGAGGGAAAGATGAATTTAAGAACGAGAGAGTGCTATTAGACATTCAAGTGTTTGCTACCTCCAAGCCAATAAGATAACTTTGTTCACTTTGTCACAGACCTTTCATACACTAGAACAAAACTAAATACAAATTAGTACTGTTACACAGAGCTGAGTCACTGAGTAACTTCAGAACAATCTTGAACCACTTCAGTGTAGCAGAAGTAAAAATACTCTGAGTCTCTGAAGGCCAGGGCCCATTCCTCAGATGAGGTGACAGTAATAAACCCAAGACTGGCTTTCAACCCTGCCTCAAGTAACGAGCAGAATCAAGTAATAGGTCACCTCAAATGCTTTCCAGAGCTTTCCAGGGATATAAGTTGTGAATCTATAGCAAATGTAGAGAATTTTACTATTTTATTACCAGTGACAGTTTATAAAATGGAATAGTATTTTTATAATAGGACAATATAATACCTCATGGTTGAAAGACTAAAAGCAATGTCTTTTCCCTTCATTTTTGACAGTAACACCTAATTCAATTAGGGGCAGCTCTGTCTCTTTTTATCTTTGTTAATAACTGTAAAATCAGCTTCTTTTCCTTGACAATGAAGTCTTTTTGAACGTCAGGACTAGAGTAAAATGCCTTTAAGTGAATTTCTAGTACGCCCACACAGTGAAGTTTACACATGGGTTATTATTTTTTTCCCTAGGATAACTTTCTTTTACTCATTTAGATATGGGTGTAAAATGAACTGCTACAGAAATTAAAGGATGTAAATCTATAATGATCTCATAATTTCAACAGGAAATCTCAGAGTCAGCCAATGATCTCAAGAAAAACACAAACCCAAACACAACCAAACTCCTCCTTCAAACATTGTGGTCTTGTACCCCATCAGAGCTGCAGTGATATGAAAGTGCTTTGCTTTTTATCATATGCTCAAGTAAAGCAGTCTGTAATGCTCATGGGAACCAAATCCATGCAGATAACTGAAACATCTGATGTTACTTTCAATCAGTTTGGATCATGTATGTAGGTGATAAAGAATAGCCATTGAATTCCCTGGATTCTGAAGTGTTCATAACTGTGTATGCTGTAGAGAACGATGAAAGCAATATCTGATGATTTTGCTGGAGAAAACTGAGCTTGGCTGCCTTACTGTCCTTGATTCGGTACCACCCTGCAAAGCTTTGTAACAGACCGTAAGGTATTGCAAGTTTTCTGGCCATTTTGCATAAAATATTCCACAATACTTTAAGGTAAGAGAATATATAGTACAGATAACTTAAAGAAAATAACCTGATCTCAGACTCTGTGTCTTAACAGAAATGTACAGCTCCATAGCTTGGAAAATGGCAGTGACAGGAGGATGGGTAGGAGACTGTCAAGCTCAGTAAGTGGAATTGACGCTCTGCTGCAGAGGTACCAGTGGCCATTTCAGCCCTGCTGGGCTGGGTGTAACCTGGCACAGGTACATAATGAGCTGTTAATCTCCAAAGTAAAACTGAAGATATATAGGAAGATAACTTCTTCTTTCTTAATTATTGCGGAGTTAGGTGTTTCATGGGGCACCAGGTAGTGCTCAGATGAATAAATAATTGCTGTATTGCTTTCTTATTGAATGCTTTTGTAATTCTGTTTGGACAGATAAATCGGTAGGGAAATGTCTGCTTTGAGCCTGGGGTTTTTCATGGTCTGTTTCCCAAGCAGATTTTGAGATTTATACAATTGCAATCCTCACAAAATTTAAGATTGGTCTATAGGCACAGCTGGAATCAAAGACAAAGTACAAATAAAATAACCCTCAGGATGAGAGCTAAAAATGAAGAAGAAGTCATCAAGGAGAAGTGTCTAAGACAGTGCAGTACACACAAACTGCTTCACAGAAACAGAAGTACTTGTCACAATTTAAAACCCAGCTTCACAGAGCCTGAGAATACAATTGCTTAGTCCAAGCTCTTTAAACTGAGGATGCAATTTCCAGCCGGTGCTACAATCAAATATTTTTTAAAATACAGAGGATTAATTAAAAAAAATCCCAGTGTGCTTGAAGCCAAGGTCTTAGCACCAGTGTTTTATGAAGGTTTTCGAAGAGTATCTGTATGGAAGAGTAATTGCCAACCAAAATCATTCGATCCAGTTGCGAGCAAATGCCTAACACAGAGTGTGCAGCTTGGCTCATTACAGCACAACCAAGAGAACTCTGCTGTGAAATAATTCTTCTTTTTAGAAAAACAATCCTTCAGTCATGATTTTGGCCCTAATCCTGCCCTTGTTAAAAATAATGCCAAATATCCCATTGCCTCTAATGTGAAAAAGACCAATGCCTTCATGACTTTCTGATAACACTGGAGAAGAAAGTAATCTCCCAGGAATCTCTCTGACTGATCAAATGGGAAGATACAATACACAGGATGTTTGTTAACATACTCAAAACTATTCCTGATTCTCAGTGAAAAAACCCCAAAACATTAAAAATTCAGCATTGACATTCCTGGTATGGGCTGGGAACCCAGAATGTCCTCTGCACCAGGACCCAGAGAAGGTGAGGGGTCTTGAGGATCTTTTAATCCTAGAGAGATTGAAGCAATTGTCTAGGAACAATGACAGGTTTCATAACCAAAGACTTGGTGAGAAGGGGCAGTGCCTATGATGGCCAAGAATTCCTGTTTTTTAAACTACTCTTTCAAAGCATCCTAAAAGGTGTCAGGAAGGCTAAAAATCTGAGTTTAAAGAAAGAAGGGTGTAGGCCAAAATAGCTTGCAGCAAAGGAAACATCTTTCCCTCTCTGTTTGTAAGTGTTGATGGATTATTATTTTGGTACAGATGAGAGAAAATTCTCTGCAGGTCCTGACTAAGCTGTAGAGACTCTTGAATTCTACCTTTACTACACTGCAAAGCTTGAGAAAGTATTTTAGCTTGACCACTTCCCCAAGGAGAGCATTAAAAATGAGCTCTGACAACGTGACTCCAGAACTGCAGTATCCAGACATGACTCTATACATGCTGTTTAATCCTTGAGTTTATGGCATTAGTCTTAGCTGGTAATAAAAAAGTTGTCTCCTATCCTTCCTGACTGATCAAGCCCTTGTGGTGGAATACACAGATAGGAGGTTATGCACAAGAGCTTCTCAGAATCACCATAAATCAAATACAGGGCAATTGGCTGGGAAGTAGGCAACATGAGCTTTTGTATTACCTCACTTAATGCTAGTTGTGCTTAATTCAGAAGCTCTACATGCCTAGAACAGGCTAAAGAAAAGATGCTGATCTTTGTGGTCATTTTGAAAGGAGCCACTCCATTTCTATTGCGAATAGGTAACCTAAGAGAACAAACATAAAACCAAACAGGAGTGGCTTCTTTTAAAAAGAAGGTGATAATCACACAGAAAGAATGCATTTTAATTTTGTAGCTGGCATAAATGTGATTCTAGAAGCTAAGTGAGCTGTTCGAAAGAGCTAGAGGAGGTAACAGTCAGCGTTAAAAGTGGCAGCAAAGCTCTGAAAATTGACACACTTCTGTCTGCTTTGAAATGTAAATAACTTCCTTTTAACTATGCATTTTCCTTCATGACAGTGATTGCTTTTTAGTGCTAGTAGACATTTAAACTTCTCTTTTTCTGTGAACTTGATACTTTCTGGTTTGTATTCACAGACATGGGATATGCTGTTACATGTAGGAAGTTGTTAGCATTAGCTACCCATAGCAGAGTTGACAGTGACTCCCTGAAGCCCATTTACCCATGTTGATAACTGCTGCCATTCCACTTACTCATATCAAATTCAGTCTTGCTTACAAGAGCAAATTAAGCAGATTTTAATCATCCCATGGAAGTCACTTGGTGTCTCTGACAGAATCACTTCTGTACCATAAAGGTTTAAGGGTAATGGTTCCAGCGAGCCACAGACTTCCAGTAAAGTCAGAGCATAAGAGGCTTCTGAAGTCAGTAAGCCCTGAATTAGAACCCTTGGATTTGGTTCATCTCTTGTCCCAAGGGTAAAATAACAGTACTTCTAAATAAATAAGTAGAAGTCATCTTTCAAATTAGAACAAAGGGTCAGGACAAATTATCTTTGATTCTCCTGTAATGAGTATATAAAAGTTTGCTCAGAGCTCTTCTGCAAGGGTAAAGATTAACAAGTGAATATTCTGCCTTGTTTGTCCCAAGATACGAGCATCATGATAGCCATTGTGATCTCCTCCATGTCAGCTCCTTTCATCTTACTCTGTCTAGAATTTCCTGGTCTCATGACAGAAATTTTGCATCTATACAGGCAAAAGAGAGGAAGAGGAACAAAAATGCTAAGCTCTAGAACATCCTTCCATTTCCTTGTTTTTGCTGCAGTCCAGACAACATTGCTGTGTGCTCAACAAAAGAAATAAGGTCCTGAGGCCTTGTTTTGCCACAGGAAATGGAGTAATAAGACCTAGCTGTCTATCTGCTTATTAGTCCAGATATTACCAGCCACAACAGAAGGGCTAACAATCTGGACTTCAACTACTGGTTTTATTTTGGTGTCTTTGCTGAAAGCAGTCCATTTGGGTCAAGATTTCCACCAGATGATCATTGTCTCTGGAGGTCAGTTGTGTTCTCAATGGGCAATAGGAATGACAAGTTCCATGGCTGAACAGTATTCTGGCATATTTTGCCTTTCTACAAGACAGATAACTTTTTCCTACTATTTTGGATGTTTCTAGCCTTTTCTTGGTGGTCCAGCATAGCTACTTCAGGGTCTGGCCTTCCTCAGCTCCATATATCAAGGAGTTCTGACCCTAATTGGGCACCAGATTCCAATCAGATGAAGGATTCACATTTTCTTCTAAAGAAATTTTCATGTGGACCCTGTTCTTCTGTTAACAGCATAACTGATTCTTGCAGTCACCTGGAAGTGATGGAAGTCTCCCAAATGCCACCATCTCCAAACCACGTAAATGGACTACAGAAATGCCTTTGAAGAGCCGAGGTGGACCAGTAATAATGTAATCATAACTCAACCGCCAGTTAGTAGCCAGCTAGAGATGATTGAAACAACATTAGCAATACTATTTTCTTTTTCCTCAGAAAAATATCACTTCAGGTCATACATCCCTCTAAGATTTCTTATCTCTATTACTTTAATTCAAATTACTGGAAAAAAAAATTGCTTTAGTGAAGCTGTGCAAGAGGTGCTGCCTCTGGAAATGCAAACCCTCCAGCAGACCTGAGGTTGCAACAGTAAGTCACAGTTTTCTCTCATGCTTGAGAGGACACATCGAACATGTGAGCATCTTAAAGATGCCAGGTGTATTTCAGGATTGACAAGTTTAAATCAATTGAATAGCTTGTGTCACAATGTGTGATGGTTATAACTCTAACTCTTGGAAGGCTTAGAGCCAGCAGGAAAATAAGTTATGAAATGTGGTGGTGATATAAAGCTGGTGCCCTTGATTTTGCAGTTCTTTGCTTTGGTATTTGAGGCTTTTTTCAGAGAGCTTTGTCACCCCAACTGTTCTTTAAATAAGAGGATCTCAGTTTTAATTTGTAAAAAGGGCACTTCCATGACTTGTTTTTCAAGCTAGGGGAACGTGACCTAAGTGCTGTCCAGAGCTTCACAACGATGAGCATCAAATGTGCAGATATCAGCTTCTGAGGGTTTTGTTTGTCAGGGTTTGGGAACATGACTCATCACATCTGGACTGTTTGGTCTGGCAGTATTAGAGACGGACTCAGGTAATCTGTTTTGAGGCACACTGAGGGCTTTGTTGGGCAGAGTTCTACCTGGTTTTGTCCCATGGTGTGTGTTGTCCGAACGGCTGCCAGTGCCTTAGGAAACGTGAAATAGATAAAGTTACCCAGAGAGAAATAACCAGGATGCTCTGCAGATGTGAGCAGTACTTTAAAGACTGCTTTCCAGCAGTTTAAACTTGAGTTTGTTGGTGGGAGGGTGATAGAAGGTCTATTAGTGGTGAGAAAATGATAGTACTTGATTTAACAAAGCAGCGTTCTTCCTTCCATTACAATGAAATTACAGGGCACTGGGAGGTCAGAAAACATGCATGAGAAGAAACTTTCTTGTCTTGGCTGATAATGCATTCATTTGACAAGACATGCATTTTCCTCCTCCTCTTTCATTGCAGGGATTGTTTTTTCTTGGCGATTGGAAAAAGGTGTCCTTCTATTTTAGTGGTAGGGAAGATGCCTCTGTTCTGACACACTGTCAGAAGTAAATAGCTTTGGCCTATGTTGGAAAATACATCACTTGCAAAGAATTCTAAGCAGAAGTGTTGATAAATATTTCACTGTTTGGCCTGTTTTCCAACACCTGTCCAGAGATTAAGTAGTTTGTGCTTTGTCACTTACACTACAGATGCATTTGGCCTTTGAGTGTAATTCAATAACCTTAAAGCACCAGCAGATATCCATTAAGTACCAGGCTATCAACAATTTTATTCTTCAGCAGATTATGGGATGACAGGATGCCAATATGATAAACAAGCCATCACTAAGGCTGGTTGTTTTGTTTCCAGAGTAACAACTGGATGCAATTAAAAGCTCAGATTCTCTCTTCTGTCATGTCTAGTCAATTTCTTAGGTCTCAGCTGAGTAATAGTGCTTCTCGCACCTCATCTCCTAGGTAGCTATTAGAATTATGCCACTTTCAATTGCCAGATGTTCCTGTCATCAGCTTGATCCTGCAAGAAACATTTAAACCAAAAGCTGTCTCTTGTGATTTCTTCATTTTCCTGTAGAGCAGAAATGAGAGCGAGTGATGAGTGGTTTATGGGTCAGAACATATGAAGACTGTCAATTTATGACTACCACTTTCATTTGAAATTTGCAGCCTGTCCTGGAGTTCTTGGGGAGGTCTTTATTATTTCCCCAAACTATGCATGGGTAAGTATAAATTCTGCTCCAACTCAGACTCAGTAGGAATGGCTCATGTTTTAGTGCAGAAACCAATCCAGGACCCTTTGCTGGCTGCCAGAGTTCCTTGTGCTGTCAGTACAGGGCAGTAAGTGCAGTTATACAGAGCACTTGAGCCAGCTTACCCCTGATATGAGTTGTTCTGGACCTCTCACCTTTTCACTAAAGACTGACATCAGTAAAGTCAGGTAGAAAAGACTAAGGTTAAACTCTAGTCCAGTCATCAGTTTGAATAAGTGTGAATTCAGTGTGAATAAGGTGAGGCCAAAACTAATGAGTCATAACCTGAACGCTAATTTATTTTATCCCGGTTTTCTTCCATCAGTCTGCTCTCCTTTCATGTGTGGTTAACTGCCATATCCATGTGGGTATCTATCTAACCATCCCATAGAACCACAGAGCTGTCGAGTGTGCAAGAGGCTTCTGAGATCACCAAGTCCAGCCACTCACCTAGAGCTCACAGTCCCACCAGCACTGCTAAGCCACCTCCACCAAACCATATCCATAGGGATGGTGACTCCACCACTTCCCTGGGCAGCCTGTTCTGTGCTTGATGAAGCACTGAAAGCTTTGTATGCATATAAAAAGGGCCATTCCCATATCTCTGCTTAGGAACAGTGGGTCTAGGTCCTTTGAAATCAGCAGGAAGCCTGACTTTAATACATTGGTTCAGGGCTCATCTGTAATATCCTCATTGTTCTAAATAAGGAAACCTTTTGTTTTGAATATCCTGAGTCAATAACAGCTCCCAGGGAGGTGTGCAGCTAACAGGCACATTGTGTTGCATTCTGTAGGGATTTTTGGGAGGTATTATGAGATTTGCACCTATTTCTTGTGTGGGACTGAAAGAATTGGAAGCTTTGGTTCATTAGACCTTCGGTTCAATTCTGCTTTCTCCCCATTCCAGACTGCATCCCTCAGACACGTTAACATTCCACCGTAGCTGGGAGCAGCTGCTTCAGGGAAAATTGCAGTCAATGAAACTCTTAATTAGCAGAACATCTGAGCTTAGGTATTTTGGAAAAGTGCTGTAAAAAGAAACAAACCAAAAACAACAAACAAGACAAACTTTAATTTCTCAGGAGCTTAAAATAGGTCTGAAAAAATATTTAGAAAAGAAAAGAGAAGAGGTTTTAAAGGATGGCTTAGTTTGTGCCATAAATACTGGGGTTTGGAGTCTAGTTCTGAGAAGTCGGCTTGTCACATGGAGTAGCACAGACTAGGACTGGACATTGCCCAGAAATTTGGCTGACCTCCATAACTGTCAGGAATCCTGTGATGGTTTTAGAGGAAGTTTCAGGAAAACAGAGACTGCTTTTAGTTATATGGTGTCACTGCTTTCCATACAGCTTAATGCACACACGTACAGGCATTTCGATTGGGGAAGATTTTAGCTATAGAAAAAGCACTTCCCTTCAAATGGACTACAGACCTTTAGTCATCAGATAACAGTTACGCTTTTTGCAGGCTGTAAAAGATGCACTGGGCTCAGGAACAGAAGTTCTGTGTAGTACTGACCCTAATATAGGAATTAGAATAAAAAGATATAGGCAGTGCTCAAGAAGAGTAAAATATCCATCACCCTTTTTATTCTTATTTCTGGTACAGCAACAAACAATAAAGAAGAGTTTGCAATTCAGCATGTGACTTAGGAGAGCTCTCTTCAAAAGAGAACACAATCCTTCCAGGTAACATGGCTTAGTAGCTCAGGACTCAACATGTGATTTTCTCTGTTCTTAATTCTAAATCCGAGCGCAAGGCAGAGAGATGCTCTGCATGGCAATTTCACTGCAGCATGCAGCTTCCTGCCTTGTTCAGTGCAGCAAGTGCAAAGTCAACATCCTGTGATCAGGAATATCTTGGTTTTCATAGCAATGGGCAAAGTGTGACTTAAGAGACTGCTCAAACGCAGCACTGCTGAGATCCAGAGTTAACATCTCATGGAACACAGAGAGCGGGACAGAGATTTGGGCCTGTGTCAAACACCATGGACGTTCTATTGTACATAGGATTTTATTCTTTCCCCACTCTAGTGCTCGTTTGCTATCTGGTTATTGCCTTCATGACACCAGAATGTTATGTACCAACAAGAGGATGTGGCATTTTTGAAGAGGCAGATATAAAAAGTACTCAAGACTGCAAAATCACTTTGCTTGTCTCAGAAAGATCACCATGAAACCTGCAAAGCAGGCAGTTTGCTTTCCTGGCATCCACAGATGAAGACACTGCTTTCCAGTGTGTAAGTCTTCCATATAAAACTGGTTTCAGATCTGCTAAACTCCTGCCAGCAGGAGCAGCTAGCAAGTTCCTTTTCTTTCCAGGTGGCTACTGCCAATTAACAACTTCTTTTCCTTTCTTTTTCCCTTCTTTCCCCGCTTTCTCCTGCAGATGTGCTGTTATGAGTAGTGTATGCCATGACTGTAATTGTTCTCATACTCATGCGTGGACATATGTTGTGCAGTTGAATAATGCATTGGTATAGATGTAGCTAACAGTGACATTATTGCTTCCTTTGTCATTTGAAGTGTAACACTATCTGTCGTGGGATTTGTGTTAAAAGATTCAAAACATGTGACTGCAATTTTCAGCAATGAAAGCTTCTGAGCATCTTCAGTTCAGGTTATCTTCATTTCTCAGGATAAAACACAGATGGATATGGCTGATCATGTGACAATATACTTTATGTTGCCATTACTACTTTTGTAGCTATTTAATTTTAATCCTGCCTCCTAATCCTCACTTCATCTGGATTTTATTATTACTATTTGATGCTTTCCATGCATAACCACTGAGCAAAAAATGTTCTTGAAAAGAAAGTCAGGCACTCAAAGGCTGTAAGACTTTTACTGCAACTATTTCTGCTTCTATGCACAAAACAGGAAAGTGCAAGAAATACCTTTGCCTGCTCACGTTCCTGTTTGCAAAGAAACGTGGCGTAGCACCTACCACCAAAGGACTGCAACCTAGACACTGGACAAACTAGGCAGCTGAGGAAAAGGAACTAAACCACCGACTGTGTTTGCTGATGGTTTGGACAGTCTGTGCTTCCTCTGAGTTTAACGTTCACGCATTTGAGCCTCGGTCTCAATGCTACTGCAAGAGCTCACCCAGCCTCTTGTGTGCCCTGCTCCTGAGGGACAGGAGGGGAGCTTGCACTTTGTCATGCTCTCTCCTGTGTGTCCTGCCTGCCCTGTGCCATTATGGAAGCTACTGCTCAAAGAGGTGTTGAGGATTCAACTGTACATAAGGAGGTGCCAGGCTGTGCAAAGGGGACATTTGTTGGTTATAGAACTGCAAAAGCCCTTTCCCCCATCTCTCCCACTCCTGTGCTCAGTGGGTCTTTTGTCACTCCTCTTAAGCAGCACTTTCAGAATGGAGTGCCTTTACAGGACTCCAATTGTTCAAAACAACTTCAGATGGCAGAAGATACAATTTCTGTACATTGAAACATGATAATATGTTTGGGACATCATCTCATGGCAAAACTTGAGTCATGTAATGATAGGATATCCCTGTGCCTGGCACCACAAGTGGCTGCCTAACTGATGTTTAAACCTGCAGTGACCTCTGTGGTTGTTAAACCAGTCAATACAGCAGGACAGATTCCTCCTAACACAACGTTTTTAAGTTAAGACTATTCCAAAGAGGTTTTGTTCACACCTGAAAGGAAGGGAGGGCTGTAAACAGTCTTGGGCAAAGAAAGGTTTGTCAGTGTATTTTAAAGAAGGGGAATGCAGTGTGACATATAAAAATGTGTGCTGGACTACAGAAAACTGGGGATGGACATGTCACAAGAGCTACCTATTTATTAGAAGATCTGATTCATCAACAGTTTTATTGGATTATTTTATCTTTCATTTGTCTTACTTATGTAGATTTGGTTTATTACCTTTTCTCTTAAAAAGAAAGGTAGTACTTTCTTGATCACACTTAAGCCTCCATTTATCAATGAAATATGATTGTGTTCTTGACATTTATTTTATTATTAATGGCTTTTCATTTATTCTTGATCTTTTTTGTCCTTCTTAATCAACATGGTTTCAGAGTGAGTTTCAGCAGCTTTGTTGGCAGAGAGCTTTTAATGTCTTTGATTTTTCCACATTTGTTGTCTGTTTAATTTTTTCTTCTTCTCCTCAAATGTTTTATGAGTGTTACACCAATGCTGATACTGTGTTTGTGTTGGCTGAGAAGTTCCTTGCAATTTAAAATCCCACTGGTAGGTCTGTGGGAGGAGAATGGCTTGGGCTTTCACATCCAAGAAAGGCAATCTAGGCTGCCTTTCTACAGGTTTATTGTCTCAGTGACGGATGGCATTTGACACAACCTTTTGGAAAGAGTGTCAGAGAAATTTCTTGGATTTGGACACAGAATGTAAGCCTGGTTTTGGTTCACATATTTGTTACCTCCAGTAGCTAAGACATCTTACCTGAAGTCATCATCTGTTGCTTGGTTTGGAATTAGTCCACAGGCTCAGGGTCACTCGGATGCTGGCCCACGCTCAGCCTGGGCTTTCCAAAAGTGCAAGTGAGCAAAGTGCACTGCTTAGAGAAACTGACTGAAGCTGTGAATCTTTTGCTTTCCCAGAATCCTTGTAAAATCTAAGACTCTCTTTTCCTTAATCATTAGAATTTAACAAAAGAGAGTTATGCTCCTGTCCTATCCCAAGCCATTTGCCATTGAGTGTTCTGATGGAAAACAGAAACTTTTTTCTTGAGCACTTCGAAATGCAGATTTCATGTCTGCTCAGTTGTATATTCAGGACATTAAAGTGCCTCTGCAAGTGTGTGAAACCTACTGCTAGTACCAAAGTCTTTAGACTAAAATCTTCCTAATATTTAATCTGCAGAAACCTGTAAGAAGAGCAGATGAGTGCTACCTCTGCAAATCAACAAGTGGATTTCAGATTTGAATCGCTGCCCTTAAGCAGACATTAAATCCTTCACTTTGGTGGAAGAAAATGACACAAACATGACATTGAGCTCATTCTTATTTATGTTTAGTTACTTCTCTTTTCTGTTCACTCTGCTAAGAGTGAGCTTTTCTTTCAGAACTCTTGAGTTATAATTGTTGAGACCACTGAAGGCTTTGCAAATAACGAGAGCCATCAGATCAGCAGACACATTTCTAGTTCAGGCTCTGCTAAAATGAGAGTTAATTTTTTGCTCTCTTACCTTTTTCTTCCTGATCTTTTCCACTGATTTAAGGTAATTAGCTCTTTTCTCTCTCTGTCAATAATTTCCACAGAAATATGTGTTTGATATGCAGACCATGCAGAAAGTATTTCCTTCTCTGTTTTGGAAGGTGTTTTAGAAGTTGTTGCAGCCCAGAAGCAGTTCTTAGGACCACATCCGTACTAGTGACTTAAACGTTGCCAAATACTGCTCCAAGACACTGGAACTTTATCATCCATACCACCAAACTGCAGGACTGGCCTCCAGCACATGACCAACAAGTCCCAGCTCTAGTTTAGAAGCCACTGTGTGCCAGGAACTATTCTCATTGGGTGGTTTGGATACAGCCAACCATGTTTTGAAGGGAAACAGAGTTTAGTATGAATAGGAATTATTCTCTGCCAGGTGTTGCCTTTACTCTGCAGAGACAGCTTTGTTAGGAAAGTATCAAGACATATTGGAGACCTTGTGTAATAAAAAGCAGGCTGCTTCTCAAGTTGTACTTTTAATTGCTGGTTTAGAAAGAGTAGTATTTTGCAAACATTCCTTTCTGTTCCCTGATCCTTGATGCGTGCTCTGTGCTCTGCCATCAGAGTGCAGTTGCCCACAAGTAAGCAAATACAAAAAGCGCATGCTCATAGATGCTTGCCAGCCAGCTGGAGGAGAGGGGGTGCAGCACTTACAGGACCAGAACTCTGTCTCATGTTTAGAGCAAGAGTTAAACTATGAAGAGAAAGACTGTAATTAATTACCTTCTCTGTAGATGTAAAGGAGCTTACTAAACTTTGGCGATTAATAGCTGCACTTCCACCTGTGTCAGCTTTCTTTGTGACTTAGATTACCTTTATTCTGTGTGGAATGGGGAATACTGATAACCAGATGATACTACAAGCTCTTTTATGATTGAGAAAGCTTTGACTGTGAAAAAAGAAACCCAAGGATGTCCTAGTGCATTGTCTGTCATTCCTCACAGTTGTCACTGCAGATGTCTTGGCATACACATTTAGAATAGCATCAAAGTAGCTCATCCATGAAGACAAATGAGGAGATGGTCGCATTTGTTTCAGAAACACCTATAAAAATGAGGAGCAGCATCTTTTACATAGAAAGAATTTGTGTTTACAAGCCAAGCAATACAGGTTTTCATCAGTGGCCCAGGACTCCACTTGCAGGCTCTGTGAGGGCTCTCGAGAAAGCAGTGAGCCCCAGATAGAGTGAACAGTGTAGTCCCTCAGGGTCTGCAACGGTATTGTTACTGAAGTTACAAGAACACTAACAATGTGATGTTTAGTTATCTGTCTTGATTCTTTTATCATAATCTGATACACAAAGAGGGGATGAGGTCAAAGGTTAATGAATTATTGTCTCATGGAAATAAAGGCAGAAGTGAGACCTTGGTCTTGATATGGCATCAGATAATTGTCAGAACAAGGCAAGAACTAGGATTGGAGCTGGAACTTGTCTAAATGTTACTCTCAGTGTAACAGTGATTGCCACAGCTCTCTTTTCTCCTGTTCTCATCAGCAGATCTGCTGCTGACACTCAGTGACATCATTTCAATCATCAGAGTCTTCATTGTTGTCTATCACTCTGTGAGGCTGCTGCGGTCAGTACTCAGAAATAACATTCACGCTAAAGGCTGCTTCTGCTGCAATCATCATGTTCCTGTCAGCTGCTCTCATCTGAGAAAGAAATACTTTTTGACAACAGATTACATTTCAGTATGTTAGAAAAGGAAATCTTCCTGATAAAGAGAAATAACTGACATGGCAGAGTGCCAGGGAGTTATCATAAAGGTAATGGGGAAATGGAATTCTTCAACAGATGTATAGAAAACTGGTTATAAATCAATAAGATGGGAGATGAACAGCCATAATCCTTTACTGCACACTTCCCCTAAGCCTGTAGAGCTAAGTACCACAGACCAGCTCCAAAGCTGATTGTTGAACTATTGAACAGGAAAGAGAGAAACAGACGAAATCACTGAATGATGCCGATGTGTAGATACACCCAAGGCGACAGATGGCAACCTGAGTGAACAGAAACTCATCAGTCAAAGAGGAAAAGTAAAAAAATACTAAAAATTAAGCAGACAACAATAAAGACAAACCTCAATGTTCTGTGCCTCACTAGAAAAATCTGAAACCCTGGAATGCTGCTGGAAGGGGAACAAATTTTGGAGGTAAATCTCAAGGCAGCTAGTGGAAAGCTGCTGTACAGACTGGCTAGCTAATGGTCTGGCCTTGAGGTCACTGAAGTGGAGGGAATGGCAGGATGCTTGCTGATGCATCAGACATTCCTTGTGATTCTTTCCCTAGCAGTTTTTCCCTACATGGCCCAGTCTTCACCTTCATTCTTTCTCTTATGCCATATTAACTTTGTCCCTTTGTATTTAGTAACCTAGCATTTCAAAAAGCATTGAGATGGCCTAACTCTGTTTGTACTCTTAATGAAATAGCATCTCAAGGAGGATTCAAGGTCACTCCTGAATTCTCCAGTGGTCTGAATCTTTCCCCTGTCAGAAATAACATTTCCCAGTTCTCATCAAAGAGAGATTCTCTTATATCCTTGCATTCAAGTACCTGCACTTTGTTACTTCCACTCTACACCAACCAAAGCATCTACAGCCCCAGTGATTCAGCTGCTTCTAAAACCCCTGAAGCCTAGAAGTATGCACTTTGGAGTAAGAGTCCTTCTCTTGCATGCTGCAGAGGGGCTGTAGGTATAAATGATAACTGTGAGAATTTTTAAATAGGAAAGGGGTGGTTTGTGAAAGAGCCAAACACAATAAATGTTGAGGTACAAATGTCAAGGTACAAAATTTATGTAATGGAAAGAGGTATTTGGAAGATATTATGGTTGAAGACCTTGTGGGAAAGACATACTTAGATAGCTTTGTCCTCCAAACTTCTCAGAGGAAATCCCAACAAATATTTCAGATGAAAGTTTCGAGATAGCCTGCAGCTATTCCCCAAAGCCTTATATAAGCCTTAGTAGGTTAGGTAAAGAATTAAGACTTATTCAACTGTTGCCAGTTATCATCTCAGCGTAATTGATTCAGTGTGCGAACCAAGCTCGTATCTCATCTTATCAATAGTTGAAGGAACTCCAAGCTGCTTGGCCTTTCAAGTGTCTCAAACACACAATCATTTAATAGCTCCTACAACAGCTATCCCTTTCTGCATAACCCTTTTCTTCTTAATAACAGAGATTACCAAAACAGAAAGCCTTGAACAGAGAGTGGCTTTTTTGGGCATGTAAACCTACAATTGTTCAGGCAAAATTAAAATAAGGGGAAAAGCCTGCAAAGGTAGATCCAGTGCTCTGCTGGAGAACAGAAGAGCTGTATGGAGACATTTTTGGCTTTTTATTCATTTAATATCACAAAACTCTTAAGGGTGAATGACTAACTTCAATGGATGGAGCTGCTCATTATGGACAGTAGTCCAGAAGAACAACATTTTAAAGTGCTAAGCGCACTGCAAGTGTCTTGTGGCACACCTGCACATCTTGTGCCAGATCCACCCCCCCTGGGACACGGCACCTTTGTGGACGAGGTTAAACTGACTGCCAGAGATATTTCACATATTTTTTCTTGCCTTCATCATCTAGCTAGTGACCACTATTGGGAAAAGAATTTGTGTGTGTCTTGTGAGCTCCATCTGGAACAACCTGCTAACCATTCTGGTTTTAAAACCAGACATAAACTATACATGTTAGTTCATTTTGCTTTAAGAGAGTCCACAAAGATTTGGTTTTAATATTTTATCCAAACTCATTTCAGAATAAAAGAACTAACTCCATGTAAGAACATGAACCAGTAATAGTGCTTCTATCACTAAATCTTGTGCTGTGTGTATGGGGTTTTACAATTTACCTTATTTTAATGTATTTGTTTTGCTTAACTCTGTTTATAACACCCTTCTGTGGCAAATACATCTTCTGTCCTCTCTTGGAGTCCATACCTGCAAAAGCTTATGCACAGCAATATATATTCATTGTGGTTTACATGTCTTTCAGATGACCAGAATAGAATCACAGAATCACTAAGGCTGGAAGAGAGCTATAAAGTCATCAGTTCCAGCTGTAACCCAATTACCATCACCACGGAACTGTTCCTGGAGCAGCTTCTTGAGCACCTCCAGGGACGGTGACTCCACCACCTCCCTGGGCAGCCTGTTCCAATGCCTCACCATTCTCACAAGATTTCTTTCCTAAGGGCCAAGCTAACCGTTCCCTGGCACAAGTTAAACCCTTTCCTGCTGGCTTCAGAAGTACCAAATGTTAGGCAGTATGTAGTATTTCTAGATGAAACTGTGTTCAGTAAGATGAGGATCATGGATGGCTGTCCTTAAAACCTGAAGGTGCCCAGGAAGAAGGTACATGGTGGTCAGTGTCCAAGTGGTTGTTTTGTTATAGAATCCTTGCAAGCATAAATGAATCTAATGTAGATCAATGCCAAGATGGTTTGAATTTGTGTTTTAATGTACAGTGGTTTCCAGGCACCAGAACTGTTCGTTTTACAGCTAGGATCCAAGCAGTCAGGGCTCAGCCCCAGGATGTGTCACAAACTACTTCTGTGATGCTAAATGGTTCAGCCTTTCTGTGGCTCAGTTCCTCATCTATACATGTCATCAATAAAGATATTTTCATCTCTTGCTCTGCTGCATGTTAATGCTGGAAGGCTTTTTGGGGAAAAATCTGTCCCTTGTTTTTACTTAGGCACATTGTCCAGAGCAATGTAACATAGCTGTAGACTGAGGGCTCTGTGTACTGCTGTGCTTTGTAACACTAACAATAATGCAAAGATCTTGTCAGGCTTCTTTTGGCATGCTGCTCTTTCTAAGGTTTAAAAGTCAGTTTATCACTCAGACCAACTGTGGTTCAAAGATCTTGGCCCTAAATTCCTAGTGGTTAGCAGGAAGATAACTGGCACAGGGCGGGGGAAAAAGAAAAGGAAGGAATAGGGAACTTAGCCTATACCCTTAAAATAAAATAAAAATCAGGAAAGTGTTGGTTTGGCTTCATTCCACCTCCTCCCCCCCAGTGGTCACAATTAATTTTCATTCTCCAGTTAAAAAGCAGACATGCAAACCCCAAGCATTCTCATTTCACAACCCCACCCCCACCCCCAAACTGACTTTCACATAAGAAAAAGGCATTCCACACCATAGTCTACACCCTACTCCCCAGGTCCTGCGTGTGTGACATTCCTGGAATGAATCTTGTAGTAAAGAACACTGGGTGAAGTTTTCCACCCTGGGTAGCTGAACTGACTTAAACACAAGCATTCAGGAAGTCTGCAAGCCAAGCCCTACTGATCTACATACTGGACTTCATTGACAGTTTTGGATATAATTCATGGAAGATAAGCAACAAGGAATGAAAGATGAGAGAGAAAGAACTGAACCTCCTTAGGATAGAAACTTTGGATGCTTAACAAAGTGAGTCCTAATCTTCAGATACAGACGAGTCAGCCCCGACGATTTCCATCCAGAATTTTCTGTCTGCCAGTGCCTGTGGTTCCCCAGGTGCATTTCAGCTTTGAAACAAGGATCCTGTAATTGTTCATGCTTTGAATAAAGGCATTATGGGGTAATAAAATCTTTATAGGCATCACTTAATCATCCATAAAATAGACCAATGAGGTAATCTTATAATTTATAGTTTAACATTTAAAAATTATCAAAATGTAGAGGTTCATTTAACATGTGCTTAGCTTGGGTGGGCAGGTGGGGTCCACTCTGATTAAATCCAAAGTACTATGCCTTTGGGCTTAGTCAAGAGCAAGACAAGCAGACAGAGTATTAAAGGCCTAATTGATGAAAGTAGTTGACATGAGCTCATGCAGTACAGTAACTACTCGTATCTTGGGAATGTGCCTCTCTGCAAAGGGATGTATAAAGGTTTTGCATGAGTGAAGTTATAACTGGAGAGTGAAAGCTGTGCACTGGCTTTGCATGGACTACCTGTGTATGGCTGAATGCTTAACAGATACCTGTGGGCTAGGCCCCTTCCTTCCGTGCTGCATGTAGTGAATGCACACAGGTAGGGGATGCTGGAGAGTGATTTCCTTCTCAATGGCTCTGTCATTCTCCAGAGGTGTTCCTCCTGCTTCCCTGCCTCTCCCCTTTATCTGAACACAAGAGGGTTTTGTCTCTGACTTTTGTACCTCTTATATCTGAAGTTAAATGGATTTAACACCAGGTGACAGTGACTAATCTCTGAATCTGAAAAAAGGGAATAACTTGCAATGCTATTTTTCATATAACTGAGATTGAACTATTTAACAACATAAGCTTAAAGTAAATGTCTTATCACTTTATAAGACAAATCATGGTTTATTGAGATTGATGTAAAACTATAGAGGAAAAGCAATGAACGACATGCACAACATAAATCAACTCTCTGTTTGTTTTGTAGGAAAATTATCCTTTACTAGTTTAGTTTTAGTAAGAAAAGAATGCTCTTTCCTGACCTCTCAGACTCCAGCAGTTACAATGGCTGCGTTTTTGTTAGCACTCACAGTCTCAAGCTAAAGAATTTTGTTGTGAAATATTGGCACAATCTTGAAACTTTTCTTTTAAAGAGGTCCTTAATGCTGAATTCAGTGAAGCCTTTGCATGGCAGTAGCATCTGGAGAGTTTTTGTTTGTTAAGTAGCTAGGATGACGAGTTTTCCACTTCTGGAAAATGTTACTTTCAGGGAGGTAAAGGATTTACAATTGGGGAGGGGGTGGGGAAAGCCAAGTGTTGCAGTACTAGGAGTGTGACTTCTCCACCTGAGAGTCCTGAGGGCAGACACATAGATATTTGCTCCCACCCCACATCAGAACAAATTAGAACAGATCAATCAATGTAGATTCAAACCCCTCATTTTTTTTTCTCTATTATGTTGTATGTTTCTACCAACTTGACAAGGTGAAGGGTGTCACAGGGTGTAAGCAGTACTTGCCAGGGCCTTTAAGGTGGCCCTTAAATTCAACACAAACCCAAGAATTCAGATGTTTAACCAAATCTCTGTGAATTTAAAAAATAATAAGGGAAGAAGGAATAATTAAAAGGAAAATGCGTTAAAAAGTCTGTCAGATGCTTAGTGTCTGGCCCTGGACTCAGGCCAGTAGGACGTGCACTCTGCAGGCTGGGGCACTCAGCAGTAAGGTCCTTATCTGCTCTCTGGAATGCTTCTGGATTTTATCCACCAATTTTTCAATACAAAATTGGTGAAAAAATCTAGGAAATCTTGAGCCAGCCGTTTCTGAGCAATATATTTTTTCATTAAACATAAACCAGCTAGCCCTAGGCAAATGGGAAGATAAATGTCTGGATGTAAACTAATGCTCTGTGCTGCAGCCACGTGAGATACTGGGAGCTGGGCAATTTCAGTGCTGTTGTACTAAATCCTCTCACAGCTCTCTAGGAATATAAGAGCAAAAGAGACAAAGGAGTAGAAGCAAATTGAGGCACTGGGTTTAAAAAAGAATGATAAAGTGATAAGAGGAATGCAACAGTGTGAATTTCATTGCTGTCCTGCAAAAAACAGGTCCACCTGCTGCTACAATATCAATATCTCCAGAGAAATAAAGTCCTGAAAGAAAACTGTCTGTGTCTCCCCACACCCTTTCGAACTGGGAAGCGCTCAGGTTGTCATCTACGTGTAGCTGACACATAAGACACAGGAGCTAAGAAAAAGTCTCACCCTCGTGAAGGCAAGGAGTGAGGCCACCCCAGATATTGAGGTCATCTCAGATGGCATTCTGCACCTTTACTTTGACAGTTAAACTCCATCTGTACCTCTGTACTTTGACAGTTAAACTCCATCTTCACAGAGAGAAGCAAATGCAAATGAAGAACCTTGGGTGTCTTGATGTAGGTAGCTGTGTATCCACTGTGTAACTAAAGACTACAGACTGTCATCTGTAGACTTCTGGTCAGTAGAGTCAGCGGTACCTAGAGAGATGCTCAGTGCATTGGGCAGTGTGCAGCCCTCTAGCTAGTGAGAGCCTTGGCAATGGGCTGTGGTTCAGCTCCGCTCTTACCCAGAAATCATGAGGACAGTAGTGCCAGTTCTGCAGGCAAAAGGATCTGACTGTGCAATGGTTTAACTCTTGTGTTGTTCCTGTTGTTAAAGGGCCATACTGCAGCAGATCAGCTGATGAGACTGTCTGTGGTAGCAAAGGGCTGACCCTCAGCACTCAGCTAATTTGATGGCCTAAGCACAAGAAACACTCTGCTTTCCCAGAGTACAGCCAGACACAGTTTGCAAATGGAGTCTCCAGTTTTATTTGCTAATAAAATGTGGTAAACCAGCTCGCTTCCTCTTCCTAGGCAGTGAACTTCTGAGGCCGAAAGTGCTCTCCAGAACTGAAATTAAAGGTTGGACATTAATTATAAACATGAGCTCGGGACTGGGTAATTTGAATCACTTGCTTAGAGAGCAGTTAATAATTTTCACACACTTTTCATTGAAACCAACCATCTTGTGGCGGCAGAGGCGGCTGCAGTAATTCTGCTGTCAGAGTACAATTATAACATAAACACAGGGGACTAAATGAGAGAGTGAGAGGAGCAACTTGCCAGCTGGAAACCTTAGCAAAATGATACTCCATGACCTCAAGAACCATTCAGTACAATTGAACCTTGTCTATCCTTGGCAATGTATTCATAATAAATGTAATTGGTTGTTCCTCTCTGAACTCGGGGTCTGGATGGGGCTGATCTTGTCTATGAAGATTAGATGTTCAATAAAGTCTTTGCTTATGTGAGGTCTTCATTACACTGTGGTTAGCGTGTAGGCTGCAGTAGGGTTTAGAAATACTTGACATATTTTGTTATCAAGATTTTAGCTGGTATGGCTATTGTAGTGACATTCTTTCTCTGTCTCCTCTTTTTTTTCCTTCTTCTGCTTCCATTTTTTTTAATGCAAATACCTCTCAATGTCCATGGTTCTTCTGTGCCTTTCTAAGTCTCTGATTTGTATTTTAAAGGTACATATTCAGATGTTAATTGGATGCTTTTTTGCTATTAGTGACTTTGCAAAGTATAGTTCACTCCCCCTGAAAAAGTAATTCAAGTTTTCCTTGTATTATAGTGTTTTCCAAACAGAAACGAGGTGACAGACAGAAGCAATATGAAAACAAAAGCTTGTCACAGAGAATCCCCTTCCAACTCATGGGAACTGTGTACAAAATATTGCCTAAAAAGTTCAAGCCAAGAGAGTAAATTTTCCTTCAGATGCTGAGCATCTCTGTTAGCAAGAGGAAGAGACTGATAGTAATGGTTATGCATAAATAGGGAAATATTCCTACCTGCACTGGGGAAGGAGGAAGAGTAGGTTGGTGTGAACCAGTATGTGGTCCAGGGGCAGCCCATCTGTGCCTGGTGCAGTCTTGTCTCTGTCTTGTCTGAAAGGAGTCCCGTTCGGGTTCTCCGAGGTCACTCTGTGATGTGAACGTGGAAATACTGAGTGAGTGCAATCAGGAGATTATCTTCACTGTGCAATCACAGGACAGGTGTGCTAGGAGTGTCTGTGTACTTCTAGGCATGATATCGTTTTCCCGTGGTTCAGAGTACCATCATCCATGCACTGTAGTGGAACTGGCATAGCACTGGAAACCAGGAGGGTGTGCTTTTACAATAGAGACTATACAAGCTGTAGGAAAGCACCCATACGGGTAAAGGAGCAAGTCCACACAAATGGCTACCAGAACAGGGCCATACTAGGAAGTTTCTCCTCACATGCAGCCTTCCACAAAATGTAGTTGATGCAACATGGTGGAAAGAGAATATTAATGTACAGCCAGGCTTGGATGTGTTTAAAAGGCACAGTTTTTCAGCACACTGATCTCTCCCAGATTCATTGATGCTGTTTGCAGTTCTGTCTGTTTCACAGGTTCTGCTGTTATGCATACATTATGCAGACAAAGCTAAGGAATTCAATAACTGCTTACCTCCACAGCCAGGAACGTCCTCCACCCCATAAGAAGTGAGGCAAATATTTCACTTTGACAAAACCCCATTTCTTTTATTTTGGGTGCCCAAATAGCAGAATGAATTTTAATGCAGTAATTTGCTATCTGAGGAAGAAAGTACAGGAAGAGACTGAAACATGCCTCCCATGAAGTGAAATGGCACAGAGACCACAGTTTCACTTAGGCTTGAGTTCCTTCCACCCTTTGCATGGCCTGAACTGAATGTCCCAAGCAGGCATCGCACAGACCCATGGAATTTTGTTTAATTGGTTCACCTCTAGAGACCAATTTAGATAGTGTGTGGGCTGCAAGTGCAAAGCAAAGAGTTTTGTGGCTGATGAGTCTGAGGAAGTGAACTGCTCCTGCATCTGCATCAGCTGCAACTTTCCCAGGGCTGATGCTTTCCACTGTGGGTAAACTGCATTGCTGTAACCAAAATGGAATATGTTGAGGGAATGAGTTATCATTGCTGGCACTGAATCAGAGAAGACAGGATGCAACCCTGAAGTCAGTGGGAGATAGTAGCAAGCATTTCTTGCAAACCCTGAGATATAAGAACATTATTACCATCATAAATCATCTGCAATATTTTTCAGCACTCTGTCAGCTAAAGATCTTCAAAGTAGGTCACACAAAACCAAAGAAAACTTAGAATCACCAACTATGCAGCTAGCATCTCATTGGCTTCTTTCTGAAGCTCATTCCCAAGAGTTTACTGAATTTGAGCTGTTTATATTCATCCTTTTTGGGATTCAATAAAAGAATTTCCCAGAACTTTTGACTCCCATCTTTGCAATGTTGAAATTGCTGTTTCCCCAAAGCTATTTTCAACTGCAATTGACTATAAATTACTGATGCTAGGATGAATTACGACCTTCATTTCAGAGCTAGAGATAACCACAGAACATGTCCATTCTGTAGAGCTTTTGTATCCTGTGATGCCCAATTATTAACAGAAATTTCAATATTCAGGCTCCTTTCAGCTGCTAGCTGAAGACAGGAAGTCACAGTGCTCACCACTGACACCTTGTTCAGCTACCTTAGGACATCTCAAATGGCACCAAAAGCTTTTGTTGAGGCAACTGAATTGAGTCTTTGCTGACACAGCCCTGGTGTGTCAGGGAGAGAAAATAAGAACAGTCTGTCATTCTAGCTATCTTTTTTTTGATTGATCTTAAAATATCTCCCCTGAATCAGACTTTTCAAACTGAGGGTTCGTATTTCTGTGGTGATGTGTCCTCTTGTAAGGCCAAGCAGCCTTTCAGAACCACAGCCTTGGTAAGTGTTCATTTTCTCCACTTGGTTTTTATCAGGGGAGTGATAATGCCCTGCTCTGCAAGGCACTGAGCACTAGGACAGCCTTTGTGTGACACTCAAGGAATCGTCCTGAACTTACCATCCTGTGACTCCCTAAAAGATGGAAAGCCAAGCAACGTGCATTGCCCCAAGTGTCCGCATGCGGTCCTACATACCACAGCTACTGAAGCACGTTGGGACTGACTCCAGATGTTTTGACATCCTTTAGAAGAATGTAAAATCTTTAAACAAATATATTTTCCTTGTTAGGCCAGATGCCAGATGTAAACTGTCTTTTCACATTAGTGTAACTACATGATATCAATGGAGCTTCCCAAAGCCCTGCATCATGCTGAGCCAGTTCCTCCAGATGAGGTTCTTGGTGATTGCCTCTACATCCCAGGTTCTTTCCAGCTACTGCACTGCATCGGTTCTAAATAATTTGGCTTTATTTTAAAGCTTTTAAAATTCATGGATTTTTATAAAGTTTGCAAAGCCCTTCAAAACTGGAGAGATTTCCAGAGTGGTTGGACTTCTGCTTAGTCGCTGTCAGTTCTTTGCTTGTGTTGAATTTCACATGGCAGAGGAAATGCTGGTTTGCTCTTTATTCCATTACAACTTCATGCTGGAATAAAACCAGTACATGAAAAATCTGGAGGCAATGCTATATCTATTACAAAAACCATGATGATTATATAACTTCATTAAAAATACAAGTGAACTTTTCCAGTGACACTTTAAATTATTCTTAAATTCTCCCTGAATTTTTGGTCAAGTTACAAGCGGGTTCTAAATCTATTCATATAACTTTGTCAATCTGTGCTCCAGTGTCCAAAAGTCATTTGGCTCTTGTGTCAGTTCAGCATCTCAGTCCTGATGATGAGGGTATTCTCCAGATATTTTCACTCTCTCAGCTGATGTCAGCCAACAGGCATGTAGGTCAGCCAGAAAACTGTTTAAGGATGTACACAGAAAAGGCAACAACAGGGTAAAAATAAACACAAAGAACATCATGGGCCATATGCCTTCCAGTTAAAGGAAGATTCCTCTATGGGAAAAAAAGTACAAAAGGACAAGTCTTTAAGTATAAAAATAATTCTACTGTCCATTTTGAGAGCACTTTTACACCAAAAAATGTAGCAACAAGATTTTGTGACATTGGAGAAAAGAAGAATAGTCACCAAGGTAGTGGTTGCCTCAATCAGTTCGAGCCCTGCAGCTCCATGGCAAAAAAAGAGATGATTTGAAATGTTTTTACCAGGCTGCCCACAACTGTTGCAGCTTCAGTGCTGTGAAAGATTTAAGGGAAATTAAAACAACCTTCAATCTGTTGGTTACTGTCTTGCCAAATCAGCCGCCTGTGTACAGAGCCAGTCTCTATATCACTTGTGGCCTTTCCTTGGCTTCTGCTCAGAGAGCTTAGGAACTGTTTGTTGTTTAATAGAGCCCTCAGAGGTTATTCTTGGAGAGAGTTATTTCTGTAAACCAGAATGCAGTGACTAAAAATTCTTTCACAAAGCTTTGAAATAGGAGCGATTGGATGTACTCTTCCCCTGCTAAGTATTCCCTGGGAACCAGCAAACCAAATTGGAGGCCTACAGTCCCAAAGTCTTGTTTGCCATTCAGCAGTTTAGTACAGTCAGGAACACTGTGAATCAATGTGTCATCACAAGAGGAAAGTTGTTCCCTGTCCTACAGAATTAGGCCCACGCTAGGGAGCAAGTTTCTGTGTCAAAAATAGGAGCAAAGGCAGCTGAAGAGGAATTTGTGTTTGAGACACTGCCTGGATGGGCACACAAACGTGCATGGTCACAATAGCTGTCCATGGTCACAATTGCTGGGCATTAGTCTGGGGGTCATGCATGACAAATTTTCCCTTTTTGTCTATGTAAGGTAAAAAAAAAAAAAAGGAAATCAACTTAAAAAGACCAAACACAGACCCCTCTTTTTCTGCTTGTTTCTTCAGAGGGAAAACATTCAGCCCTAGCCCTGAAGTATTTTGTCCCGAATGGAAAAGCCTTTGTCTGAGCTGAAAATACATCTGTGGTGACCTGTTCTGGGGATGTGGGGTTGAAATAATTGTCATTGTAAAAATGAAATAGTTGGAAAGTACAAACTGAAATGTTTTCACAAGTAGCAATTTGAAGTTTTTCAAATCTTCTCCTTCTTCAGCTAATTCATTCTCCTGGAATTAAGTTCAAACTGAGGAATCATTTGCACCCTTCCAATTGCAACTTCATGACAAGCACCTTCTTGGTGAGCAAAACCTGAATGCCAGCATGGCTGATGAGCATTAGCTGAATCAAACCCAGTTTATTTGCTTTGACTTGCTCTCAAAGAAGGAATGCAGGCAAACTATTCAGATTACATTAACATTTGTATCAAGAATTTCATCACTGATGAAAGTATTCTTACTAATGTGTGGCACTTGGTGAGCTGACAGCTAGAGAAAAAGCCTCATCTCCACAGGTACCACAGGACGTAGCTGCAGAGCTGGCCCTGGGTGACCTGCCTGGGCTACTGACACTAGAGGAGCTGCATTAGTTACTCAGTTATGCTCAGCTCAGACACTCACCTGATCACTTTCAAATAACTCCAAAACCCACCTCTTATGAATGTAAATCCAAGACACATTACAGTGTCTGACAGGACTTTTTTGGTGGTGTTCTAACCTCAGCTTCATTTATAATGCCCAACAAAATATATTAACTGAAATTACAATTCAGTCTTTTTTCTCTTTCTTTGTCTTTGTTTTTCAGATGCATTTAATTTCATTGTCTAAAACATACTGCATGAAAAATTCACTTTATTATTTTGACACAGCCTGGCTTTGTCCTGAGTCCTGGAATATGTTCAGCTGAAGTTACCAGGACACTGCAGAACGCTCTGGAATAAAGCTTATTTTCTCATAAATGTCAGTAAAGGCATTTCAGAATAACAAAACAAACATGATTTAAGTATTCTGAGGTCTTATTCGTTCATATTGCTCAAAAGATTCCCCAACTGCTCCATTTGTAAGCTGCTATCATGAAAATATACTGAAGCCACTGGGAAAATAGGCATGAATGCCTTCAGAGGCCGTGCAACAGATGGAGTGATGCTGGATCAGAGGAATAGGAACACTTGCCCTCAAATTCTCACCAGCTGAGACTCTGTAATTTTCAAGGGAACTTATATCTTTTAGGCAGAGTATTGACTTTTTGCCCTTACTGTTCAGGGACCCACAGGATGGATCTTTGTCAATTTTATTTAATGATGCAGACATAACCATAAAATCGAAGATGAGATGTCAGAATAGTGGGGGCTGAAGCTGGCAGGACATGGGAAACCAGTAAGTGTGAGGCAGTGAGGAGCTCAAGTGTTCAAGGACACTGCAGCTGAAAGCCCAAGTGATGATTCAGGAAGGAAAGAAACATGCATCCAGCCCTGGTGCCCTCAGCACAGGAAAGACGTGGATCTGATGGGAAGGGAAAACTCCAGGGACACCTAACAGCAGCCTGCCAGCAGCTGAAGGGGGCTACAAGAAGGCTGCAGAGGGACTGTTTGCAAAGGGACAGGATGAGGAACAATGGCTTGAAATTAGAGAGGAGAAGATTTAAATTGGATGTGAGGAATAAGTTCTTCCCTGTGCAGGTTGTGGAGCAGGTTGCCCAGGGAGGTATTTGAGGTCCCATCCCTGTAGATATTCAAGGCTCTGAGCAACCTGATCTAGTGGAGGATGTCCCTGCTCACTGCAGGGGGGTTGCACTAGATGACCTTTGGAGGTCCCTTCCAACCCAAACCATTCTATGACTCTATGAAGCTGGTGAAATTACAGCTGAAGCAAAGAAGAAAGCTGGAGTAGTTAGAGTGAGGTACTCTATTATTCCTTCCTCTCTTTTTTCTCCTACACTTTTATGGGCCCTTTCAGGAAGACTGAAGGTATGAAATCTGCACAGGAGCCTACTGTTTGATCGTTGGGCTATTTAGATAACAGATCTGTTCCATGCCCAAGCCTGAACACTGAGAAGCTTGATATGATAAACTGCAACTTGATAGAGAATCATAGAATTGTCAGGGTTGGAAGGGACCTCAAAGCACATCCAGTTCCAAGCCCCCTGCCACACCTCACACTAGATAAGGTTGCTCAGAGCCACATCCAACCTGGACTTGAAAACCTTCAGGGATGAGGCTTCCACCCCCTCCCTGGGCAACCTGTGCCACCAGAAGCCATCACTGAGCTCCCATCACCTCTTCTCTACTACCTATCATGTATTCTACATGAAGAAACTTTAACAGGAGCACAGTAGTCCCCTTGGTGGCAACCACTGAACAAACACAACCCCCTGCCAAAAAGCCATTCCCAGTTTTCTTACTTCTAGGCCCCACCTCCTTTCAGCACCAGCAGCTCCTCTTGCCCCACTGGCACAAGCCAGCTCCTTGTGCCATCCCTAGCTCATTTTCCCATGAACCTCATAGGTAGGACACCCTGGAGAGTTAAAATCAACTCCTTGTTCACACAGCTGGCAAGAACCCCCTGAATCAGACCATGCCCCGGTGGCTCCAGTGCAGTATAAATATATTATAATGATTTATCGTGTATTTGCTTTTCCATTCGACATAAATAAATCAGAACATTTGCACAGCACACTCACCCAGTGGTAATACAAAATCCAGATGTCTGTTTCCTCAGCCTGCTGCCTTGCACTGGGTGTTGGACCAGTGTAATTAGCTGTGATTGGTGAGTTATTTAAGGGAGCAGCATCTGTGTGCTTGTGAGAGAATGCAGCGCTGCAGCTGGTGCAGCCAGTGCCCTGGGTTCAAGACACGCACAGGTGAATGATTCAAGTCTCAGGAATGAAACAACCAGCCAGGCACTCACACTGATGTTTCACAGAACTCTGAGCAGATCAGCTCCAAGCACACAAACAGGTGGCCAGACATAAATACCGTGGTTAGTTATCCTTTACGTGGCCACATGGGGATTCACTTCCGTGAGGCACTGCTGCAGCGAGGTGAGGAAGTGTAATCTCCCCACGCCTTGCACTCCAGGCACTGCAGCAGCTTCTGTCACTGCATCTGATTGCAACAGGATGAAGCTCCATCAAGGCAGAATGTAGCCTAATCAGGCCATTCTGAGCAGGGGTAAGCTTGCCCCGAGTGTCACGTGCTGAGGTTGAGTTTCACATTTTGGGAGCAAATCCTGGTGCTCATTTTTCATGCAAAGGGCACCTTTGGACGATTTTTCCTTGGTGAGGCTAAGGTTGGCATTTCAAATGACAATGTTCTTGTTGGGTGGGAGTGAAAGCTATTTAGCATACACTTTCCAAACTGCTGTTTTTAGAGAATGAGGCATTGCTCTCAAGGGTGCTGGCTGCACAAGGCCACCAAGGCCAGGGCCAGGGGAGGTTCAGGCTTGAGGTCAGGAGGAAGTTTTACACAGAGAGAGTGATTGCCCACTGGAATGGGCTGTCCAGGGAGGTGGTGGAATAGCCATCACTGGAGGTGTTCAGGAGGAGACTTGACAGGAAACTGATTGTCCTTGGCTGAACAGAAATTAAACAGGAGTTAAAACCCTCTTGCCAATGTACAATGCTATGGGCTCCCTACCTCTCAGATTCTGCCTGCGTATATGCAGCCTCCTTTACAACACAGCACAATAGCAGAGGAAAGAGGAGAAGGAGGTCAAGGAGGACAAGAAGAATGATTAAAACTTGGAACAGTTGCTATGCAGCAAATGAAGAAGGATCCTCTACCATTAAGCAAGAATAATGGAAGGAATATATATAGCCCATTAAAATCACAAGTGGTGTAGAGCAGGGAATGGCTGCTCACTGACTTTCACTTTCCTGCAGGAGATGATGTGAAGATTAGAATATCTTTTGTCAGGAACTCTGGGGGCATAAAAAGTTCAAATGGTTAAAATTCATGATTAAAAAGAAAAAGCACAAGGAGAAACATCTCTAGTACAGGCATTAAATGAAAGAGCCTCTGAATGAGTAATTTCCTGAGCAATACTGATGGAAGTCACCCCTACCTTCTTGATATGCTTCTACCCTTTGTCTTTGACTGCTGTGCAGGGGTCCCTCTACAGAAAAACAGACTTTAGGGATGAGTCTGGTTTTACCTGACATGAGCTTTCCTATGTTCTTGTCTGGAAACAGCCACCCAGTTGAATTTGTGCCTCTAAATATCACTTGTCAAGAGGAGGAAGAAGGGCTGCAGTCTTCATAGGAAACAACCAAAACTGCTAGGCCATGTCAGTCTGGGGTAGGAGAGTATGCTAAAGGCACAAAAGGAACTTGAGAATAAAATAACACAGGAGGCTTGTTAAAGCAGACTTGGAAATCCTTATATAAAAGACAGTATTTTAAAAGGATAAAACTTTATCATGTTACTCCTCATTTTTCAGTCTCTACAACAGGATTAAACAGCACATGTGGGATTTTGCATGTTAGATTTTACTCATAATTTACCCAGCAATAATGCTATGTCCCAAGTTTGCAAGGCTTGCTGATCTCAGGAGAGATTATTTGCTGTAAGGACTGTCTGTGCAATGTTTTGGTCACTGTGGCTCGATCTCCGCTTCCGTGCTAGAGCACACAAATCACGAGCAAGGTACCACCCACAGCTGCTTAGGGATGGCTTTTGATAAACCCCATGGGCTGGAGCTCTGTGATTCTGTGCTCAGTGTGCTGAACAGGACAGCTGCTGTCACCTGAATGCAAATCCATCTGGATTTGCAATTGCTGTGGGCTTCCAGCTCCTAGCTTCTTTTTCCCAGAAGGGGCTATCAGCTCCCGTGCCTCTCTAGGATGATCTTCAGAAGCCTGAAGGCTTTTTCATCTCCAGTGGGACTGTGCAAAATAGTTCTGTGCACCATCTGAGGCATGTGTGCTACAGATGCTGCAAACCTGCCAGGCTTGACCCTGTTGAATACCTGATTACCTGCACACCTCAGCATATACCTCTGGGCAGCATTAGCTGAGGCACATCTGCCAAAACAACAGCTACACATTTTTTCCAGCTGCTGGGATCCAAAGTACCACATGAGATCACAGTGTGCTTTTGAGACACTGAGCAACTAACCTGTTCATGTTTTCTTCACATATCATCTTTGATGTTTTCCAAGTGTAGCTGAATCATTCCCTTTCATATTTCAGCATAACCATGGCAGAGTCAATATGATCTCTCTCAGGCAAAACTCTTCTTCCAGTTTTGATTCAAAACCAGTGGTTAATGAACTGCTCTCTCATCCCTTTACTGGTTATAAACTCAGTATAAATTGAGTCTTTTTGCTCCAATTAGAGAGCTGAGATGTCTTGGGAACAGATGACATCTTTATAACTCCATATGTTTGCCTCATCCATCTGTTCTCTGTTGGCAGGTTGTAAATTACCCGGACACATAGTGTCTTGTCTGTAGATCTGCATGTGCTGAAGAGAACAGGGTGGGAACAGTTTCCTGCTCAGATTGGTATTCAGGTTCTTCCTTTGTGTGAAAACTACACAATAATAATCCATAGATGGCTTTTTGATCTTCTCTAAGCACAATTATCTCTGTCCTCACTGCAGGTGAGTGCAGAGTCATAGCAAAAGGACAGGAAGCACTTCTGCAGAATGGAGCAATGTCAGACAAGGTATCAGGCTCTCCAGAAACTGGCAGGCTCCAAAACCAGGCACTGGTAAAAGTGAGGGAGAAGGCAGAACCTGATAGGTCTGGACATACATTTAAGGACAGCGACATCCCCAGGAAGTGATTTAGTGGGAAAATAAATCGTTACACTTCTGCAGATAATCCCAATCACAAACTGAATCCCTGCAGGAACGGCCATCCACTCAAAATATCTTTTTCATCAAACCAAAATTTGTCTCAGGGTAGCTGGGGGTGGGGGGAGAACTGCTAGCTGCTGTGATCCCACTGCTGGAATCAATTTTCTCTGAGAATTCTCAGTTTATCAAGTTTCTTTACAAACTGCAGTTAGGTGGCTGGCTTTGGTGCTGCGGACAGTCTGAAAGTTAAAAGCAAACCTGTAGGAATAGCAAAGGTATAGAATGGTTGTGCTGTGAATCACAGAAACACCCAGGTGGGAAAAGATCCCCGGGAGAGTGCTGTTCTAGCTTCAAAGGCTGAGAAAGACAAAGTAGCTTTGGCAAGATAGACAAAAAAATACACTAGCCACCCTAGGAAAGATTATTAAGGAGTCAAAAATACACTAGCCACCCTAGGAAAGATTATTAAGGAGTCAAAAATACACTAGCCACCCTAGGAGAGATTATTAAGGAGTCAAAAATACACTAGCCACCCTAGGAGAGATTATTAAGGAGTCAAGGGATGATGTTGCTGACAAGGCATCAGGCCAAAGAACATTTGTGCAAAGCTGATAAGGAAAGGGGGTTAGAAATGAGAGAAGCTTAGGCAGATATTGTTATGGTTTTGTTAATACAAGCAAGAGCTTCAGGGACAGGGCCATGGTTAGCACAACCTCATTATTAAAAATAGAACTGGGCTAGGTATTTATTTGGGAATGATAGATCAATGCACTTAGCCTCATACGGGGCAAAAGTGCTTGATGAGATCAAATAAAGATACCCTTGGAAAAATGGACTCCCTGAGAACAGCCACATGCTCTCAGGAAGCGGAGAGCATGCCTGAGCTGGTTGGAATTCCTGGCAGATACTATTACTGCAGAGGTGTGAGGTGATCTGCTGCAACAGCAAACAGAAACGCAGAATTTGCACTGTGGTCACTCAGATATTTCAATCATGCAAACATCTTCAAACTGATGTGGATGGATGGTCCTTGCTCAAGGATGAGCAACACTGGCTAATGAAATAAAATTTGTTTCTTAAACTCTTTTGGCTTAGGATTTTTAAGACATTGTAAGACTTAAAATTTGTGTTTAGGATTCCTGGGATCGTGTAGGAAAAAAACATCGTTTGTGAACACTCCTGTTTCTGCCCTTTCCTGTCCAAGAACAGCACAAGAGAAACAGGAGGCAAAATGTACTTTAGAACATCTCAGAGTTTCTCTAAGCTTGGTTCTGCCGTCTGGAAGAGCCAGCAGAGCAGCAGGGGATGGTGTGGTTCACCAGAGCACATGGAGCTTTAGTTTGGTTTGCTTAGTCTGTGAGGATGAGCACTGTGTGGTGCAAGGGGGAATGGAACAAAGCTACAACTTTGCAGATTGGATGTTAGGAAGAAGTTCTTCCCCAGGAGGGTGGTGAGAGCCTGGCACAGGTTGCCCAGGGGTGGTGGTGGCAGCCTCATCCCTGGAGGTTTTTGCACCCGTGCTGGATGTGGCTGTGAGCAACCTGCTGTAGTGTGAGGTGTCCCTGCCCACAGCAGGGGGCTTGGAACTGGATGATCCTTGAGGTCCCTTCCAGCCCTGGCAATTTTGTGAAGTTTAACAATGCTTAGCAATGCTCTGGCAAAAGTATGTTTAAACCTAGGATCACCTCAAGATGAATGTTTTTGTTTCCATTAGATTGCAGCCAGCCTGTTAGGTACTTGTTGGCTGTCAGTGTCGAAATATAGTCAGGTAATTTTTCTTGGAAGATTTGGATATTAGGTGAACACACAGAGGAGCCAGCTCCATGGGAGAACTTCAGGAATAGTAAACCTTTCTACCTGGCTAGCTGTTACCATTTCATTATTACTGTGAAATTCCCAGGTTGCATGGATTAGGCAGAAGGGTTAGCAAAATGAACGACTGCCAAATGAAAGCTCTCCATCAGACCTTCAGACCTTCAATCAGATTATTTAATGAGTGACATGTGATAGCAGTAAGGCAGAGTAATAGCTGGAGTCTCAAAGTGAATATATGCCAAGTTATTCTATAGAGTTCAAGAGCACCTCATAGAGGGAAGCTGTTAGAGATCATTGCTCCATGAGTGACAGTTACATGTGATGGGAAGACTTTAACCTGCTCATTCTAAATAGGTTTGGCCTTGAAACAAAACAAAACAAGTAAGCTATAAAAAGTGATTTGTCTCTTCAATATTTATCTTAAACTCTCATACTGAAGCTTTTGTTCATCACTGAAACTTAGGTCTGCTGCTCTCCCTTAAAGAAATGGTACCAGAGAGCACGAAATACTCCTAGCCTGTGTGTGTGAGTGTGTATATAGGTGTACATGCACACACTAAAAGCACACTAGAGCATGCAGGAGGAGAATGGAGAGGAACATGTTTTCTCCTCTGACTGCTCTCAAGAGATCTTCAGCAAAATTGATCCTCTCTCCCAGGTATTTTTGTCTTCTTGGACGGAAATGCCTCCCACGTGTCTTTGTCAAAAGCCTACTGGTCTTAGCAGGGCAAACACGTGACTGTGAGAGGTAAGCAGAGTTTTGCTCTTCTTGATGACATAGCCTGGGTCTGGTGTGTGCCAGTAGTGACAAATGGGAACAGCACTGTTCCCAAGGCTTTGGTGAAGGTTTCAGATGAATGCTGCAGCTGCTGTGGCAATGTTCCCACTTGGCCTCGGGCTTAGTCTTAGTCATTGTGAAATCTTGCTGAGGGTTGCTGTCCCTCAGTAGGGTGACAGCTCCTCAGAAGCCACAAAACCTAGGGGTGCACTCCTACGCTCAATAGATATTTTGCTAAGGCCTAGAATTGAAATTATTGCTGCTCATGATTCTTATTTTCAACTGAGTCGCTGCAATGTTCCCCACATTTGCAGTTTAGCACCAGATTTGGGGTTTTGGCTTTGGATATATTGAAACAGTTAAGCTAGTTAGAAGTAGATGCTAGTCCAGATAGAATTGAAACCAGATTTCTGAGGCAAGGAGTCTAAAGTAACAAATTATTGACACATTTCATTGCTTCCACTGCAATCTAAAATATTGGACAAATAAGTCATATAAATTCACAGCTTAAATTGCTTTTGGAACAAAGGCAGGCCATGAATTCTTTGTAGTCAAACATGATATCTAATCACTCAAGCAACGCTGCTCTGCTTCGAGATGCAGATGTCATCTTTGGATTAGATTTTATACTGGGGGAGGGGGGTTATGAGCAGAATTGGGATGATTTGTTATATAAATGGTCTTGTATTACAATCTGACATCTATTGTAGTGTGGTGCAAATGCACAGAATACTTGGCCTCAGTCATCCTGCTCTAATGGCTTAATTGCTATTTTGAACAGAAAATGGTAATGATGTCGACAGATCAAAGTCTTCTCAAAGCAAAAAAGGGCTCCTTGGGCAGGCAGGAGATTTGTACCCACACTGGATCATACTATTGACAATTCTTGCAACAATAACTTTATTTCTGCCTGTAAACACAGTGCAGATGCAGGTCCCCTCTCCTCTCAACGGCCTCATGTGTCCGGCATCAGGAGGGACTGGCTTAGCCTGCTGTCCATTTACAGAACCTTTTGTGTGCAGCAGGATTTCACACTGCTCCATTACCCCATTTGAGAGTTGGCTTCACAAGAACATTTTCTCACCAGAAGTGGATAGAAATTCAGTGGCTTGCCTAGAACACCAGAACTCGGTTTTGTGGAAGGGATCTCTCCTTTTGTTTCTTTTCATTGAACAAAGGGACAGACTTTCAGGAGGCTGTGGTGAAACTTATCCTTTCCATGGCTATGACAAATTTGATTTCCATGTGGGTTACTTGACTGAAGGTGTTTGGAATCAGATTAGAGGCAAAAGCAAAGCTGGATGTACAGCACCATCTGGAAGGGGAAGAGGACTCCCTGCTACTTTTCACAGGTTTCTATGTCGTTTTGAGAGCTTCAGGATACAGAGAAGGGAGTTAAGCACACCTGTAGGGGTTGCACAAATAGTAATTGCTTTCAAGAAGTGCATTATTTTTTGAAGGAGTTTGAAGAAAATAGTGATTTTCCTTTGGATGCTGCTGAAGAAGATACACACACAAACAACAACAAAATCACATTTCTTCCCCCCCCAAGTTTCAGTAAAAAAGAGATAAAACAATTAATCACATTAATCACATTAAGGAACACTTCCACTGCTCATCTGATCACTTCTAGCTTCCTGCAGTTCTGGATTGGGTGAGTTGTTAGAAGTGAATTACGGAGACACTAAAACAGGAATGCCCTTTTGAACACTAAATCATGACCCTATGTCGCCTAAAATACAGACAGAGAGCAAAACTCTCCTTACTCTCACAGTCACTTTTTCCCCTGCTTTTGACAAAGGCTACTGTGAGGTGTGACACCCAGGAGTTAAAGCAAGCTGATTGCTGTTGTTCCATTTTGTCCTGTTTGATAGGAAATGATTTGGAGGAGTCAAGACAAAAGTGAAAGTTTTTCAGCTAGAAGATGAAGCAGTTAAATAATTGATGATATAAATATTTTGTCCAGTCTCCTGAGAGATAGTTTGCATATTACTGTCACCTATATGCTCAGTACACAGAGGCATGCACGGGCAAGGGGTCTGCATGCAGGAGACCACTGCCCAGACACGGTACTGCTTACTGTAGGCCACCCGCACCACCACCACACTGAAGTGACTCTTCACCACCAGCAATGGTTCAGTTAACCTTTGATTAAACACAGGAATCTAAACTATGGAAAGGTCTGAAACCTGACACAGTCCTTTGACACCTCAGTGTCTGTCATTAAAGCTAATCCCGCATTAGGTACTGATTTCTGAAGATGGACTCAAACTACTTTGGTTTTCAATATTGACCCTTCCATATTACAGATGTAACCCTGCTGTGCCAGGAGACTTCCTGAATTACTGCTTCTCCTTTTAAGTCTGTGTGTTTGTGGAGGAGATACGGGGGGAGAACAAGGGCCAGTGAGCAAACTGAGCAAATGAAGTGACTGTGCAAGTGGTAGTGATCCATGGGCCACAAAAACATCCCAGGACTGCCAAGTCTGACCATGCCCTTGTTCCTCCTTTGCTTTTCCACGTTCATACAGGGATGCATCAAATCAGACAGACAGACCTGCTACTTACTGAGGGTGTTTTACACTTTTTATTTGGTCTGATCATCACCAATGCCATACCACTGTTTTTAGCTTCATCTCTGTGGAGAATGTGCTGCATCTTTTGCTGGTGGGTAGGACCTCCCTATGATGGAGGCCCTGGGAGGATCTGAGAGGCTCAAACTTCCAGATAAGCTTTCACTTTAACTACTACATTTCCCCCACCCCCCACCCCCTTCGTTTATCCAAGTTACTAGGAAGAGCTCAGTGGTAACCTCCTGATATTTCCACAACCTGCTGCTCTTTTCCTTTGTGCAAAATCAACCACAGGCAAACACTGTCATGGTTTCATTGTGCAGTGGTTGTGTCTCACCTGGATATATTAAATGCAATAAAGAAGTCATAGTACAGCTCAGCAGCAGATTTCCCCTGCAAAATCATATGTGGGGAGGAAGTATTTGGATTTACACTGTTCGTGCACTGCAGCTGGGCTGGGATAAGCAGGGTCCCAGCTGAGAATAGCCCAGGCATTGCCTGTCCTGCAGAGAGAGCACTTACACCCCTGATTATCAGCAGTGCAGTGGGGAGAGGACATCATCCCATAAATGGCCTGATCGTGGAAGTATGGCAATAGCCTGACCTGGGCAAAGCCAAGCCAACCCTGCTTCTCTTGGGGCTGAACATGAACACTGGTCAGACCCCACAGGTGGCAGTGCCCTCCCCAGCCCTCTCCAAGAAACCCTGATGCCGCTGGTTACTTTGGTACCCACCAGTCTCTCCCAGTCACAGGCAAACAGTTAGGTGACTTTTAGACAAAACCTTTCTTTTTCCCCAGCAGAAGGTTGTCAATCTGCCTTGCCAGCAAAAACAAGAGGCTTCATTTTGTTTTCTTTGAGCTCCATGATGTATGGGCATGGAGCCCATGAATGGCAGCTTAGTCCTTGATGAGTCTTCAATTGGCACTTACTTAACTTTGTTCCAAGGGACCTGTAGTGCAGCTGCAGTTCCCTGAAATTGAAGTCAGTTTTGCGTGTCACTCTCTAGTGAAATGTCTGGCTTGTGCTCACAGGGGTCATATGAAGGAACAGCAAAAAACGTCTCAAAACAGTACCTGCAAAGGGGCTGTTGAAAGTTTCAGTGTGAAGGGAGGTATTCAGAACCATGCCCATACATAAGCATTTTTGAAGCATTTCAACAGGCACCTTCCAAAAGAAAAAAAAGGAGACAACTTAAGGAGGCTTCAGTTTAACTGATCAGTGCAAACAAGGAGAGACAGCAAGGTCTGAAAAGACTTCCTCAGGGAAGTGGCCTTTACGGAAGGAGGAAGGTGAACTCTTACCCCTGTCAGTGGAGCTTGTTTCACAGGACTGAAGAGGGCACTGCATTTTGGCAGGGTCCTGATGACTGACTTAGTGCTGTTTAGTGTGCAGCCATTGTTTGTGGTAACAAGATGCAGAGCACTAACCAGAGAAAAATACTGCATAAAGTAAGCTCATATGTCCTGGTGGCATACCCAGGTCATCCCCTCTATGACACTCGTGCCATAATTTACTCCCTGAGCAGGGAAGATTTGTATTAGAAGTTTATCTGTTTGAGAACTCATTTGGTGTTTTGGTACAGTCAGTAGGCTGCTCTTCATGTTCCTTCCCAGATAACAGCTTAATATGGTGATCTGCAGACTCCAGCAGGAGTATGCAGAAAGCAGTTTCTCTGTGTACCCACTGCTGATGCAAGGATCTTGCGCTCCTGTTTTCCCTGCTGCTGTTTTGCTGCTTTGCAAAAAAGCCTTGTTGAATATTTCTGACAAAAGGACTGCAGAAAGAAATGCTGGCAGCTAACCTTTTCTGACTTCAGTTTCTGGAGAAAGGAGAATTCTTTCTCTTTTGTCTTGATTTATATTATGTACCAAATTAAAGGCCACAAATTCAAGATCCATTTTGGCAGGCACTGAACCTGCCCCAAAGTTCTGGGAGATAAAGACACCAGTGCAGAAAAGGTGTGCTCAGGGGGTACAATGCAGTCCCTACTGAAGCAGCTTGACTATCCATGCAATCGCAAGTGCTAGGCCTTCTAAAGGCTTTACACTAACTGTGTTGTCTGACTTCCCTTGTTTCTCGGTAGCAGTAAGGTTGCTGTGCATTAAGACATTCATTTTCCTTCTATTCACCAGGTAGTGCTGGTTCTACCTAGACACAAGCATGTGAAAGAATGATGCTGGTTTGGGCTCCTTCAGGTACGTGTTAGTGATCCTGAAAAGGGTTGTTCAAGATAGTATGGGATGTGGTGCCTGAGCTCATTCGTGGTGAGAGCTTCATTTGAACTGAAGATGAAGAGCAGGAGGAAGGACATTAGTCTCATTTTCAGCACAAGGCCCCAAGGTCTCTGGTTCCATGCAGAGCAAATGAGAACTGAACGAGTCCCAGGGCACAGCTGCCATGAAGAATGGCCTTTCAGCTATTACACTCCCATTCCAAATGCAGCTTTTCCTCATGGCACACACACCTTAAGCCTGTGCTTCTTTACAGCTGAGGTGTTCACACTCACACCTTCACTGCAACAGGCACCCTCTCTGTTTGGAGCAAAATGGTGCTGCCCATCGTGCTTGTGGCCCACAGCTAACCCTACTGCTTCTGGGTTTGTTTCCTCTGCATTTATTTGTTCAGTGCTGCTAAGCTCACAGCTTTTCAAACTGAATGTGGGCAAAAGGCTGCAGAGAAGGGGATTTCTCCAGCTTTCTAAACATGGATTCATTTCTGGTTTCTGTAAGAAAGTGGCACCGTGTCCCACCAATATCTAAGGTTATCTGTGGCCTTGTGACCTGTAAATCATAACCTCACTGCAGCTCTTGTTGGAACACTGCAAAGTGAAAGGTCAGAGAAATTAGATAGTTCATGTATCGCAGCAGGATTAGCAGCTCAGGCTGCTCTGGAGTCATTTATTCAAACCATCTTATGGTCAATATCACTCAGGTGCACTCAAGATAAAAAGGAGGAATTCTTGACCTCTTGAAAACACAGAGTGTTGCTTGTACCGCTAAGTATGACTGCAGAGTAAATAAAGGCACCAAAAATGAGCTGACTACTTTTGGAGTCAAAAATACATCTATTAAAAAAGGGATGTATTTTCATTTCCTGAAGAATTATTCCTCGTGAGTCAAAACCCCCTTTGCAGTGTGGTGCCTAGACCATGTGCTAGAGCTGGAGGGTGAGAGAGTAACTAAAGGCTCTCAGGATAGTGCATTACATTTGCTACATTTGGGTTGGAAGAGCAAACTGAGCTCTGGCATTTACAGCTGCTGAGCTTTGAATTTGGCTCTGGGATTTGGCTGCTTGGTTTTTTTCTGTTTGGGTGAGGGATGTTTTTGGTTGCTTTGGTTTATGTTTTATTTTTTGTTTGCTTGGATTTTTCAAACACCTAGTTCAATTTCCATTGCAAAAGATAGCTTTCCTTTCTTTCCTTCTTCCTCAGGCTTCCTGATACCTGCTCCATCGACATCTCTCTGACCTAGTCAAATTGTTATAAAGGCAAGAAGGCTTCTCAGGATTACCTGCTGTAACTCCCCTTGCTTCAGCACCTGTGTTTCTGTAAATACAATTATTTCCCTCAGGGAAGGTCTGCACTTCTACAAAAGCAATGAATTTGTAATCCATTTGGGATGAACTGAAATCAGTGGGAGTTCAGCACTTTCAAAGTTGGAAGCAAGTATCTGAATACAGACTTCATTTGGAGCATCCATGCTGGACTTCCTTACTGGGTTTAGCAGTCCCTTCAGTCTCCTTTTTCTCAGGTCTTTCACTGCCTGTTCAGTTGATCCTGATGCTGAACTATCTTTGGAAAAGTTTCTTTTTGAACCACAGATGGCAGCAGACAGCAGGAACTTCAGCAAACAGGGCTCCTCTGGATCCCCGAGGTGGCAGGATAGGTCTCTTTCCTGTAGGATGAGCTCTCTCTCATTCTCTGGACACATCCAGTGGCTATATAAACTCTGTGCTTTGTACATCTACATTATACCTAACTATACAAAAAATACAAGCACTTCTGCTTCCCCCCACCCCTCTCTGAGTGAACTTATCAGAGTGGTTAAATTATTGTCTCTGATGGGTTGAAGATTGACTCTGAAGCAGAAGCTTTTAAGTGAAAGAACAAACAAACAAATAAAAAAGTGTATCACCTATCCAGGAGTCCATTACTGAAAAGCAAGCAAACCAGTGGCTGACAACGCAGGTCTGAGGTTTGTAGTCTCCTTTAGATCAGACAATGATTCTAAATGCAGGCACGAGTGGGCTGCAAAAGGATGGAGAACCAGATCTTGCAGTGGAAGAGTAAATATTATCCAAAGCTGATTTATCCACTGGTGTACTCTTGTCTCATGCTTAAAGCATGAACTGTTTCTCAGACATGTTACCAAAAAGTTCTCCAAGAAGGAACTGCTTTCCAAGTCTTGCTTTAGGTTTTACCAGCTGCCAAGGTACCTCCATTCACTGCCGATAGTAAATAAAAGCAGAAAGCAAAATGCCTGCACTCTTCCTGCTAGGCTTTGGGGAATTAATATGAATTTGCCACTAATAAAATTACTGACAGATTCCTCTGTATTTCTTCTGATTTTCCTCCTTTTCCTGAGTTTTCATCTTTGTCCTTTCTCCATACTCTTTATGTTAGACTGACTGAGTCTCTTGCTAGCCTTGCCTTCAGCTTCCTAATGATTCCATTGCATTCTTAGCTATATTACCATAGAAAAGTTATTTTCTTACTCTTCCTCAACTGCTTCTGACCTGCCTCAGTGGGAAAAGGTTCTTAAGTCTTCCTTGTTTCAGTTTTCTCCCCTCCTTTTCCTGCTGAGCTAGAACAGATGCCAATGAGGTACTCTTCTGGGGTCTTATTAGGGCTGCTAGTGTTGATCTGGAAATGCATTCACTTTCTGCTTATAGAAGCAAGGCCCACCCTGTGGAAAGTGCTCATTTCCCCCTCCATGGCCTTGCAGAGTGACTGTCAAGAAAGGTTCCTTTCCCATAATTGCTGGGGACTGACTTTGCTTTCCCCATGCTGTGGTGGTGCACACAAGCAGCTGTAGGTGCTTGCACCTCTGTTAAGTGCAGTGGGTGCCTTCCTGAAAGCAAGCACTGCCAGAAGTTTGAAAGGAGACAAAAGGGAACTATTGAAGTGAGAAAAAATTAAGCAGATACCTGGCAACACACTGGTGCTCTAGGTTGCCTCAGTTATGACAAAGGACTGGTTCTAGGCCTTCATCTATGTTTAACGTGTCAGTGATTTTTGATGGTCATATAAACAGTCTCTCTCCATCCACCCTTGAATCTTCTTTCACTGCAGTCACTACTTCAGAAAACTGCACAGACCATTTATTTGCAAAATAAGGTCTTCTCCCAACAGAAATTTTAGCTAGGGAAAGGACAAAACCTCTCATTTTACAAGATTTTGGATATAGAGTTTCTATTTCATTACCTATTCTTAAAGTTCACAGAGCAGAATACAGCCCTTTGGAAAGGATCTTTCCATTTTCAAAGGACTGCCCCCCAGTGCTGTCTTGACATAACCATTAGCAGTGAGTCTACACAAAGATCCACACTAAACTGCTCTCTGTACAGAAATTAAAGTGCACACAGGCAAACCAACCCCTCAAAGCATACAAAAGTAAGTAAGACCATAAACTTCTGCTCATAGGAGCAGGAGCCAGGGAGAGTGGGGTTCGGACACGCTGGTGGGAGGAAGGGACTTCCTACACTGTGTGACAGATATGGCACAGGAAATACGGAGCTGCTATGTCTCATGAGTAACCCCTTCAACTCTTCCCTATCTGTTTGCCTTTCCCTTCTCTTTGTTATAATCTCATATCTATCTATCCTTTTTCTTCCTGAGATTTCAGTTCCTCTAGAAAAAAATTCAGTATCATTTTGCTTGGCTGTGTCAAACCTTCTTCAGACACAGAGATGTGTGTGTGTATACCTACCACAGGTCAGAGCCAGGCAACACCAGCAGCAGCAGCTGTATTCAGAACTTGCTGCCTTACAAGCTGTCCAGCTCATGTGAAATGCTTGCTGGTACAACTGCAGCAGTCTGGTTGGAAATGATGCTTGATCCTACCTAAAGAGTTAAGCTCTTGTGATTGCAGTTTCAACTTTGTTCTTCCCAAATGAGAAGTTAGTGCTGTGCCAATCCTAAATGGGAGGCACGGTCAGAGCTGTTTTGAGCTGCAGGTGTACAGAGGAGAAAGTTGTTGTGGTTATAGCAGGAAGGGGTTTTTAAGGAATTGTGCCTTGGGAATCTGTTGTACAAATGATTATAAATGCAGAGGACTCGCCTACTTAGTAGAGCAGTACTTGATGCTAGCTGACTTAGAAAAGTGTGCATTTAAATCACATCTCTAGTCTTAGAAGATATTAGAAGTTAAGGAACTATATGCTATGGAAAACATCTACTGATTCCTGAAAATTTTGTGTATTCCTGCTGTATAGAACAGGAGGAGATTTATCTGTGAAGGGTGAACAGTAATGGTAGTCTCACCACTGACCACTGCTTTTTTTAGTATCTTCCAAGGCAAGTGACATTTCTACTTGAGAGCCCAAAGGAGGGCTACAAGGATGATGAAGGGACTGGAGGACTGCTCTGTGAGGAGAGGCTGAGAGACCTGGGGCTGTTGAGGCCGGAGAGGAGAAGACTGAGAGGGGATCTGATCAATGTCTAAAAATATCTGAGGGCTGGGGGTCAGGCAGGAAGGGACAGAGACAGTCTCTGCTCATTTGCACCCTGGGATAGGACAAGAGGCAATGGATAGAAACTATAGGACAGAAGGTATTGAGGTTGAACCTCTTTACTGTAAGGGTCACAGAGCCGTGGAGCAGGTTGCCCAGAGAGGTTGTGGAGTCTCCTTCTCTGGAGCCTTTCCAGCCCTGTCTGGATGTGTGATCTGTGCTGGATTCTATGGTCTGGCAGGGGAGCTGGACTTGAAGATCTCCAGAGGTCCCTTCCAACCCCTAACATCCTCTGATCCTGTGAGGCTGTAATATGAATCAAATCCAGAAAGACCCTTTCCAGTAATTGCAACTCTTCAGTTCACGCAGCACGTCCATGCTCAACTTCAGGGACAAAGCATGCTTGCATATCCAGCTTAGTGTTCATTTAAAGTCAGCTTGGTCTGAATTAGCGCAAGGAACAAGTTCCATTAAGCAAAAATTCCTGAAAGAGTGAGGATAAATTGACTACAGGCAGATGTTAAAGCGATGCCTGTGCTGCTGAAAGGCATACAAATGGAGCAAGAGGCAGTTCTGGCTAAGAGATCAATGGGGATTTTTCACTGCCATGCAATATGATTGAGGGGATGGTAGCAGAAGACATCATAAGGCAAGAGAAACAAGAATCACACTTCTGTTTGTGTCTCTGGCTATGGAATTCAAGAAACATTTACTTTAAAGATTGATAGAGAGTTGTAGGATTTGAGCTTAAAATAAGAGATATAGTCCCATGATTTTAACCAGGGAAATCAGATAATAAATCCTGGAACAGGTATTTGAAAAGTTAGAAAGGTTAATTTCTGGACAAGCTCTAACCAGGCTTCCTTCTTAGGCTTTGTCTAAATTCATCAATAGCTCTTCCAAGGAGCAATAGTGGCTTGTGAAAGGTCATCAGCCTGTCAGGGAAAGGCATACTCAAGGCAAAGAAAATCACAGACTCCTCAGCTTTTTACAAATGTTTTATTAGAAAGGATAGGAAACAAAATTCACATTTGTTGTTGCTTTCAGACCCAGATAAATAATCAGTAACTGACATGCTTTTGACTTGTAAATGTGTTTGGCCTTGTGCAGAGGCTCTGCAAAAATGGCATTCCTCACTTGGAGACCTGCAGAAGTCTAACTCTGGAGAGCATGGAGGGAGAAGGACCAGGGGTTTTGCACATCAGTGAAGATCACTGAAACACAACCACTCAAACCCGAGACAGAAACAGCTCTGTGGAGCAGCTGCAGAGTGAGGAGGAGTTTGGTAACTTATTCTTCAGAAACCAGCAAATGAGCCCTTAGGCTAAGGTTATTTCAAATATATATATAAATATATACAAATACACAAACCCAAAGGCCTTCCAAGCAAATACCACATGGGAACAAACCAGGGAACCCTGCAGGACCTCTTGACCTTCATGAAGGGAGGTGAAAAAAACCCACCCAAGCAGTTTTATCTATCCCATAGACATAAAATGCTAAAGGAAAACAAAACAAAAACCAAACAAACCAAAACCAAAACAAAATGGGGGAAAAAAGAGGAATTTTTTTCAAACAAGAAAACAATGACTCTGTAATCATCATCCTTCAGAAAAGGTTCAGGTCTTTGTTGTGCCTGACCTCAGCAGGAGTGTGATGAATTCAACACAGCAGCAAATAGACAAGCAAACCCCTCCCCACGTGCAGGTTTTGCCTGTCCTGTTGGTCCCAGTTCCCTCCATGAGAATGCTGCTTTTTACTTCAGTGGCAGCAGGGTGAACCTTTCCATTCTACGTGTGGCAGAACCAAATGACTGCAAACTACCCTCCCAAATCCACGTTATCCCTATGGCTGCACATGGAAAGTTTCTCCACGCCCTCGTGGCCCACCCAGCTCATTTCTCACTTATAATCATTGAGTTATATTTTGTCCAACCTCGTGCACCTTGCCCCACACTGCTGCAGCCTTTTACTGCATCAAGCTTGCTTGGGAGCAATCTGTAAGAAGCCTTCTAAAGGTATTTGTAATATTTATATCCTTCTGAGGTTTTGCACCCTTGGCACAGGGCGCCTGCTGCCTGTACAAATGAAGTGAGCACTGCAGGGAATATAAACATGCTATTTACAAGTTCACAACTTTGTCTTTATTGTCTGTACAGTTCTGAGGAGTTTTGGTTTTGTATAGTTGCAGCTGAAGTACTGTGCAGAGCTGGCATGCTTCTGATACTCACCACAATGTAATAAACAAGTAAAATACTGATAAATGGCGCACATGCAAGGGCACTGTAACAGGAATCCACTGCCTGAAGCTATGCACTTACACAACTTTTATATACCCTAACAGTTTGCCTTCCTGCATACTTTGGATGGAAATATTCCATGCAAAATACCATATTTTCTTTAGGATAACATTTCACATTCTTTAAACCTCCCATTAATTTTCCTACATGACATTCAGACTGCCTTTAATGAAAGGAGAAGAAAAGCCTCACAACACAGCTACTTTTGTTATCACACTATAAATCCTAGCTCAGGGATTATGCCAATTATCTGATTTACCTCTACAGAGCAACTGAATAATTTATGCTTATCACCCTTATCATTCTTCTTATGTTTGACTCTATTTATGAGAAACATCTCCTTAAAGGATTTAATGAAAAATAATATTCACACAAATTATTTGACTCTGGCATTAACATAAATCCATCCACCACTGAAACTCAGTTAATTTAAGGAAAAATATATTTGGGGTCGTCACCTTGAGTGCTTTAAGATGAGCCTGAATAAAGGTGTATCTGCAATCCTTTTTCATAGGCTGTGCTGCTGGCATTGCACTGCTGAGCATCGTTTGGCTCAGTAGACTGTGGCTGACAGGTCTCAGTTCCTCCAATTCTGATGCTGTTGCTGAGTAATCTGGGACTTGCTTCTTTTATTGGACAGGCAAACAAACAAAAAGCCATCCACTGAGAACCACCATGCTCAAGCAGGATCACTCAATCCAGCTGTTCTCTGGAAAACCATTGCAGTCATCTTCTTCTAGACCTTGCCTCCCTCAGTCAGCAGAGCGTGGGGTGACCGGTGGGGAGGTTTTGCAGGCTATAGAGTGATACCAAAGTGACTTTGCATCATCCCTATGTGTTGCTTTCAGGAAGCCCTCCACCTTTTACCTTCAGACTGTGAAAGTCGTGCTGCTGAGGGTAGTGCTGACCTGGTTTAGTGCAGGATTCCCTGAAGAGCACCTTTAGAAGTCCAAGGGCCGAATCATCATGGTGGTGGAGCGCAGGGAGTAGCTGGGGCCTTTGAAGTAATGCCACTTGATGCCATTGAGCTTCCCGTGGTTTTGCCCAGCTGTGTAGAACATCCCATTGAGATTGGAGGGGCCACAGGCATCAAACCACCACCCTGGAATCATTAAGACAAATAAACTGCAAACAAACTGTTTTGTAGGCTCAGCTGAATAGGAAATTCTGATACCCCAGGCTCATAAACACTGCTGATGGGATGGCAGTGAGAGCATCTTCCTGTTTCCCTTTTTTGTACCACTCTCTAGCCAGCAGTGCTGGAGAAGGCACAGTTTTATCTAGAGGAGGACAAGTATTTAACTGCTAACTCATTCTGTTTTCAAAGGCAGCATGAAATGAGAGTAAGCACAACAAAGATGCATAAACTGCTCAGTGTGTTTAAGCAGTGTCACCATTTGCCCCTTTCATGTAAACCTCTGAAAAAGACCAACAATTCCCACTTGTTGTTCATGACATCACTTGTTTGGTTTTTTGAGGGACAGGATTGGGGGTTGTGGAGTCTCTGGAGATATTCAAGACCCACCAGGACATGTTCCTGTGTGATCTGCTCTAGGTGACCCTGCTCTGTCAGGGGAGTTGGACTGGATGAGCTTTGGAGGTCCCTTCCAGCCCCTAACATCTATCACTGTAGACTGAAATGTGGAACTGCAAATTTTCAGTGTGTTTTCCACTCTGACTTCTGGAAATGGAATTAAACTGTGAGCAGTGCCTCTTTGACAGCGTGCACTAGCCTAGGGAATCCTCTGAACTCATCCTATTCAGGGGTCACTCTTTTATCTACCTATAACAAATGCATTGTAGGAAGGTATTTTAAACCATGCCTTACTACTACTGACCTGGTATTGACCATGGTTGACCTCTACATCCAGTGCTTACCCTGTCCTTTGTATTCAGATCCATGTAATTTATGTTTCTTGTCTTGCAAAGTAATTCCTCAGATTTTGGCTAATACTTAGCGGGCTTTTTTAGAAGTAACACTTCATAATGAAATCTTGAGGGAAGAATTTATGCCAGACAAATCCTGGCAAACTCCTATTTTGATACGATTGACCTCCCTTTGATTACAGTGCTATACCTAAGGGGGCAATAACCACGGAAAGGGAAAGTTGTGTAGCTGATCTTTTACTGTAACCAGAGTATAATCTTGTAGAAACCTAAGACAAAGCTAAACAGGGAAAAATCTAATCCTCATTTTTCAAAACTGGAACACAGATGCAGCTGGGGTCTGTTTATGGTCTTGGGATGAAGACATGGCAAGCTGTCTTAGTTACCATTTCATCTTAAAGGAGCAGTAACAGATGCCTCAATGTCCTTTCTGGGGGTTTTGAGGAGTTTTTCAGTGGTGCCCTACAAAACCTATGTTCAAAATGGAATGAAGGAACACAGAAATGTGCCAATGTTTTGTGAGGGTCTGTCCAAGTCTTTCATAATAAATTCCCTCCAAACTCGAAGTGTGTTTTAATGAGCATCTTTTTAAAGTGATTTCCTTCCCCTACTGCACTGTTCTTCTTAGTGAGGCACTGAATTTTCAGAGAGATGTTTCCTAACACTCCATGAAAGTGTTTGGCTTGTTTTCTCTAATTTGAGGCTTGCACTGTTGGTTGTTTGTTTTTTCTGGGTTTTGTTTTGCTGTTATTTAGTTGCTGTTGCTGCTGTTGTTTTTATAATGGTTTTCTGTAGTCACAAGTGTCATTTTTCATAGGAGAGAATCTTCTTGTCCAAAGCAGCATTAAAAAGGCTTTTGCATGCCAAAGCTAAGAGCTTTCCTTTCCTGGCACACTGTATGGATGTAGTTATGCACAGATATATGTAAAATTTGTTGTCAATTACTCAGTAGTCATCAATTAATGAGGGTACTGTAAGTCTAGCGTGCACTGGGAACTAATTGTTAATGGCTACTTGTGTTTGCTGAGAGGTTCTTAGTTGTTTTTCACACATTCAAAGGAGAGGTGTCTAACCTCATGACATTTGACTGCAGATTTTTCCTTCACACACACATACCTGTGCTTTCCCTCCTGAGTACACTGAGTGGCCCCAAATGCAGTCAGATCAATACAATCCATTCAAATAAGACCCAAAGTGTGTTTGAATAGTACCTTTGTATGGTTTTCTTGGCTAAGTGGAACCTATGAAAACCCAGTATTTATTTCTACCCCTTTGGGTTTGCCCATAAAATGTAGTGCATTTGGCAACAAAGCCAAGAGAGTCAAATAGCCTTCAGTGTTCAGAAGATTTTACATTTAGTTTATGAAAGATTTCAACATTTCTGCCATTCTGCACTTCACAGTTAGGTGACTTTGCATGGGTAACTTCTCAGCTGGAAGACTGGATGCAGATTTGGCTGACACTTAGAGCTGTATGTGGAGCCACTGGACAAAGTCTGAACGTGAGAGGAAATATTTAGAGTTATTTAGTCCAGATTCCAACAGACAGATTGCCAACAGTCTCAAAATTAGAAATGAAAAGCTGTTGGAAAAGGGCAGCTCTTCAAAGAAATGTGAAAGAATGGTCTCTTCTCTCCAGTGGTGGAGGATAAGGTGACATGGAACACACAAATTGCTATAGGCTCAGTTTAGTCAACAAGCTGAACCTGCTTAGAGTAAGCGTAGCCAAACTCAGTAACAGATGATGCTGTGGGAATGAATCCCTATCACCGGAAATCTTGAACAGCAGGGCAGAAACAAAGAGGTGGACTCTGTCTTTGACCCCCTAGAAGCAATTTTCAGGCCCATGTTCTTTCATTTGCTGACTATTGAGCTGCCTAGACTATCTCTTGACATCCTGAGGATTAAAATTAGAATCCAGATGTTACAAAATAAAATGAAAAGCTCTTTGTTTTCTGTAGCAAGTGGATAGCACATTCCTCTTTATAAGGATCTTTTGGTTTTGAGGTAAAAACAACATGAAGCTTGCAGACTGCTGATCATGTTCTCACCTAAATGTATCAATAGACTGATTCTTCAGTTACTCACTTCTTGGTGCTTTCCTAATCCTTTATTCCTGCTGTCCACACTAACCCCTGGCATAGCAACACAGCAATAATCTTGTTAACAGTGTGAAGTAGTCATAGGCCTAATGCAACATCTCTAACATTTTTAGCATCAATCAATATTCCAATTGCTTGGGCAATATAATTGATACTTCGTGAATGGTGTTTTCTGTGTAACTTCTTGATGAAAGCAGCAATGTCCATACACCCTAGAAACTGATGTTTTCATATGTAAGCGGGTACTTTTAAGTGTGTTGAGGTTGCCACATTCAAAGTGTTTGTTTCAAACAAACTGTAGGATAAACTGATTGGAGAATGTACAGGCAGGTTTCTATGTTCAGCCAGAAACTTCCCTGCAAGTCATGGCATGAATGCTCCATTCCATTCTTACCAGAGACTCATAAAATTGGAGGGAAAAAACAGTGAAACAGGCAATGAATGCACCACTGACCGAGATTTTCATTCAGCAGTCTCTCACTTGAGAAATACATTGAGGATTACCACATACATGGGAACTGTCTCTGTCTGGGGAAGCCTCTGAGGTGCAAGATACTGGGAAAATACTCAGGGGAAGTACAATTCATTTGCATTGTTCTTATGCCTGCACTGAGGCATCTGCTGTGGACTGCTGTCAGAGACAGGGGACTGCAGCTGGATAGATGTCTGCTTCCAGTGAAATAAAACAAGCAATTTCAATGTCTCTCTGTTACTGCATTCTAGAAAGACACCTAGGATGTCTCTCTGTTGTTTTATGAAGCTATTTCAGGGATCAGAATTTTAGTAACATTCTTGTTTCTCACCTGCAGAGAGGTAAATGCCTTAGAGAACATCTCAGGCTGCAGCCAATGCAAGACAACGCAAATAACCTGAAGACTCTTTGGCTACGGGCCAAGGTACTAGAAATCATTTTCCAGTGACTGAGAGAATTGCACAAACAATTTCTGGGGCTCAGCTGTTAGGTGCTGCCCTGGTGAGATGCTCTAACTTGGCCTTCTGGCCACAAATGTGATCCAGAGGTGTTAAGTGTTCTTGTATTGGAAATCTATGTGAAGTGCCTTGGACATCTACTGAGTGCTTCCTTCTGGTGATGTGCTGTTCCCTGCCACGGGCTGTGCATGTAGCTCACTGGGCTGCTCTTCAGCATAATGCTGGACATGACATGGAGATACTGACATGGAGCTATTGAGATGGAGATATGATCAGCTGGCTGGCCTGAGGCATGGTAGCAGCTCTCAGCAGGTATTTTCATGGCAGCAGCATTTTTCACTATTTTGACACATTAAGTTTGAGTGATTAAATTGCTTCAATACACCAACCATGCTCAACTTAAATCTTCCAAGGCACTAAAAAGCAGCTACCACATTTGACTACCTTGTAAAGCTCACAGGGACTAAGAGCCCAGATAATCCATGTACTTTTGAAGCCATTCCCCAAAACCCACATCAAGATTGAGTCAAGTAGCACAGCATGGCTCCTGAAAACAGACACACATGGACCAAACTCTGCTCATGCTACTGGATTTTTACCCCAATATTTCATTTCTTATTCTGAGGAAGAGGGAGGAAAGGAAAAGAGAATAATAGTTTTGATACAGCCCAAATAAAACTGACAGCTGGTAAGATCTCAGAGAGAAATGTGTGTTTTCCTTACACTTTCCTTTTCAGCCTTGGCTATAACCATATCACAGTCTCGAGCTTCAGCTTATCTCAGCCTTTATTCTTGACATAAATGTATTCAGTTCACCTCACAGAGATAACAGGCTCACCCAAGCTGTCAAGATATCTAGAAACCTGCCTGTGGATTTCATATCATTCATCATTAAAGAGCTCTCTCTGATGCTGCCAAAATGAAAGAGTCTAATATCTTTGGGAAGAAAAAGAGGTTTTCCAAAACCTGTTATCATTGCTACTTTTCTTTATTGGCCCTGGTCTGCAGCACAGGACTACAATCCACCCACTAAACAAAGGGCTTGGTGCCTAATTCCCTGATATTCCTCAGGGAATGAGAAAGACATTTCAAGGAGCAAAGCATAGCAGAGTGTTTGAGGAGAACTCTAGAATGATTAAAATCTTTCTTTTCTTGAAGAACTACATCTTACTCAGTGCTGTACAGCCTCTCCAAGAGACTAGCACTCAGAGTCCAGTCCAAAAGGCTGGGCTCAGCTATCTCCAAAGGCTAACTGCATCTCCTTTTAGTCTGCAGTGATTTGTGCTCTTTTGTGGTTTTCTCGGGCTCGGTAATTCTCCCTCTTCATCCTTATTCCTTTCCTTTGCTACCATACAGTCCAGTATGGGGATTTCCTATTGATTTACAGGACTGCTGCAGCAAACTATATGTGAAGCTTGTGGAGTGGTTGTTCCACTGACCTTAGCAAGGCAGTGACCTGCCATAGATGTCAGGGCAGGAAAATAAACAAAACCCTTGGCTCCCAGAATTTGCTGTCTGGGAGCAGAAGTGTTTCCAGGCAGCTTGGGTGCATGAATGAGTCTGCACTTCAGCACAGACACAACTCACATTTAGGAGCTTTTCACTGGACTCTGGCATGCCCTGAAAGTAAGAAACTTTAGCATTTTCCCCTACACAGACAGGTCAACAGTTTTAATTAGACTAAACCATGGGCATATTGACCATTCTCTTATCCAGAGCTACCTGGTGAGCTCCTGTTCGATAGAAATGGGAAGGCAGGGGGTGCTCCTCCCTCTCATGGAGGGAGTGTCCAGTGCTGACTATGAATATGGTATCACTAGTGTAAGGCAGGAAAGGTTGAAAAGCTGGCTGCCTGAAGACTTTCCCAAAGGAGTCATTTCCAATCGGCAAAAGAGAATTAGGAGCTAAGCTGTGTGTTTGCTATAGGTTCCCAGAGACAAGAAAGCAACTTCTGGTAGCAGCTGATAGCTTTAGAGCTCATCCATGCTTGAATGTGGCCTGAGCTGGATTCAGTCAGGGTGCCAGTAACCACAAATGATATCAATGTAACAGTCTGATCCAAAATGCTGAACAATGTGTATGTAAGAGGAAAGTCAGAAATCACTGCGGGGAGTCTCTGAGGAGGATCAGATGTGAGGACAAGGACCTTTCCTGGCCAGTCAATGAACCAAATAATAACTTTATGCTTTAATGTGGTATCCTAGAGATAAAAATGAGCTTGCCCATGTAGGAACCTGAAATAAGCAGTTTGGCAGTGAGAGTTCTCAGTCTTGTGCAGAGCTTTAAGTGTCTTTATTGGGAGATAATCTCAGAAGTTACTTCTCTGAATTAGAGAGAACAAGTGTCAGTCACACGCACTACACTTGCTGGCAGTCTCATTGACCTGGTGCTTTAAACCACCCCAATATAACCTCTCTGCTCTCCCCAACCTCAGCTCTTCTCTCTTTGCTTCCTCAGCTTGACTCAGCTCACTAAAAATCCATTTTAAATCTCCCAGAACAGCTAAGTGCCACAATTTGACCAAGGGGTCTCAGGTCTGGCCATTCACAGGCGAGCGACCTGAGCATTACACTAATGTTGTACCTAAGAATTTATGTCTTATGCTCACATAAGAGAGACAGCTGAATCACTATAGTTATGGATCACACCCTTACATGAAATCGATAATGTATTGCAAGGTCAGATTCTGATTGCTTTTAGAGAGTACTTTCGAATATCCAATTCCCTACATTTTCTTTCTTCTTCTTCTCTTTCTTCTTTTTCTTCTTTTTCTTTCTGGCTGATTCTTCCATTTTCCACAAAGTTATTTTCTCCTTCTGAGTGTCTTAGCTTCTTCTCTCTTTCTTTGCCTTTCTTGCCTTAGCAATAACTCTAACTTACGAATTCCCCTTTGACACTTGCAACAGCTGCAGTGCAAAAATATACTGTCTGCCTCTCTGGGTACTCCCTTCCCTGCTGATAGGAATCTTGAGGTATTGGCACCCCCACAATGTGAATATACAGCACAGAGTAGGTGTCATAATAATGAAGAGAGTTTGCACGCAGTGCTTACACACCCGTGAATGCAACTCCATCCATGGCTGCGTTAGGAAAACAGAGTAACTTCCTAGCACTGCACAGCGTATTTCCAGCTCAGCACTCACCTCCAGTCAGCATGAGAGCACATTTACACATGCAGTTGTCATTGTCAGCATCTTTCGTACTGAATTCAGCACCATGCAGGATCAGACTGCTCTGCTTTCCAGCCGTCCCACTGTGACCTTTTAAATAGAGCCTGGAACAGCAAGAGAAAACACTGTGTGTGTCACCAAGAAGAGAAAGAACACATCCACATCCATTTCCTCAGCAGATTTGCCTCCTATGAAGTACATCCAGGCAATTCAGAAATGTCTTGTGTTTTGACTCGATCTCTTTGTTCCTTCAGGTGTAGCCTGGGGGCGTTCAGGGCCCTGCAGTCTATCTACAGCAGCACATCATCTGCGCCTGAGAGCAGAACTGAGTACAAGGATCTGCCCTGGAAAACGAAACGAAGGGGATGAGGCTTGCAACAGGCTGCCCAGGGCAGTGGTGGAGTCACCAGCCCTGGAGGGGTTGAAAAGCTTTGTATATGTCATGCTGAGGGCCATGGTTTAGAGGTGAGCTGGCAGTGCTGGGTGGATGGTTGGGCTAGATGATCTTACAGGTCTGTTCTAACCAGAATGGTTCTGTGATTCTGAGTCCAAGACAGAAAAGAGAATGAGGAGAGAAGCCCAGAGATCTGGAACGCCTTGATAGAAAAAACTGAGTATTTGAGGAGCTGGCCTCCTTGCTGTGGCACAGAAGCAGCACTCCCAGTTGACAGCAGCCATGTTATTAATCCCTGGGCTCCAAAGAGGATTTCAGCAGTTTCCGAATTCTTAATTCTACCAGCTACAGCACAAGCCAGGAGCCCAGCTCTGCCAAAGCTGTCTCTGAGTGATGAATGGAGAATAACTTTGGAGCTCAAGCCACAAAAGCCTTCATGTTTTGCAGTGCTAAATATCCCTTTTCTTAAGCAGCAGTGTCAACCAGTCAAACTGTGAGCTAGAAGCCTGAGCACAGATCCAGTAAGCAAAAGGGCATTTACTGTGCTCAGTGCTCTAATACCCAAAGCCAGGCATGCCAGCTGCAGGGATGCTGAAGGGCATCTGTCCCTGCAAGGAAATATTGGGAACCTGGGCACGTGGCACTTGGTGCCATGGTCTAGTCATGGGGTCTGTGTTGATAGGTTGGACTTGATGATCCTCGAGGTCCTTTCCAACCTTAGTCATACTGTGATAGATCTGACCTAAGTTCACAATTGCAGTGACGTGCACAGAAAAATGCTGAGGGGAGGGTTGGGTCGTTGCATGATGTTACTGTCCAATTACAGTGGCAATTAACCCATGACTGCCTTGTTACTCTATCAAAGGATGCTTGGTTTGGACAAAATTACTCTGAGATTTATCTTTGCTCATGTTCCTTTCCCTCTCCCATACAAAGAAAAGGTTGGCATTTGCCCCATCTTCACTTATTGGACTCCTGCCTCATTTTGCAAGCTGTGCCTAATTAAAAAATAAATTAAAAAAATGATTTTGTTTTCAGAACAAAATAAACTTCCCTGAGATTGTGCTGATAGAAAAATTACTTTGTCAGGTGATCTCTGCAGGGGGGTTTTAGATGGCCATACATCCTCACTGCCTCGGCAATGCCGAAGCTCACAGGAGTCTCATAAAGTCAGTTTAAAAAGCAAAAGCTGTTTGCCTCAGTCAGAAAGACAACATTAGCCAGGCCATTTGATTAGCATTCACTGTAATCACAACACTGTAAACCCCACTTAGTCCAGTAAAACCCCGACCATATCATGTAAGAAAACAATAAAGGAATTAATAATACTTGGTGTACAATGCTTTCCCCAAAGGGGCAGGGCATTAGGAAACACTGCAGAGAGATGTCTTCAAACTCCCACCTCCCTTCTGTGCCTCTCTGCAGGCTAAAATGTCTCTGCTGCCTGCTCATTTGCTGATCACTCCTTGAGGGAGGGGTTGTTAATCTCAGTGAAAGGGATCACTGAATAAGATGGGAGCAGAGGGATCATAATCCTACACCCAGAACTGCCTATTCTGAGCCTTCTCCTCATGGGTTTTCCATTTTTAACTAGCTTGATAAGAGTGGAGGGTAGCTACATGTCAGTTCTTCTAACCTGCCAGTCACCACATACCCATCTGTGGCAATGCACCTGCACAGGTAAATGCAGACTGAGGTAAGCGCTCACTGCCTGTCCTCCACCTTAGGCACGTGGGAAGCATCTTTGTTGTTACAAATCATATGACTGCCATTGGTTGTCCTCTAGCCTTGAGATGTTTGAGGAAGGATTGAACTAGCATCATCCATCTGATGCACACTTGCATCAAAATATTAGCCAGCTTGAGTTTGTGAAATGAAACCCACACCCACTAAAGATGCTGAGTTTAGCAGAGTGTTATGAGTTGTGGTCAATTAAATCCATTTATAATGATTTTTAGATGATTAAGTCCCTTTGTGAACCAAAGTCCACTGGTCTTCAACCACTTAGGAGGACAGAGAAGGTTACTCTGTCAGTTCTAGACAGTAATTGCAATAATACCAAGTAAAACCCAACACCACCTGCAGCAAAAGCCTAAACTAAGCACAAACCTGGATAGTTGTTTTATTTCAAGTTCAGAGTTTTTCTCAGGAAAGCTTGGATTAATTATTTGAGGGTCATAAATCATCTGCCTTTTCAAGGAATAAAACATGATGTCTGCTCAAGTAATACTAAATGTTGTTGGCTCCTTGTAAAGTTTCCCAGTGTGCCTTTTCCTGTTACACAACTGCATGAGGTCTCCCCATGGTAGCAGCTGTCCTTGAACAGAGAAAGCACCTCTGTAATAAAGACATCTCCCAAAGATTTCATGATGGCTAATGTGTTTTGAACAGGAGATAAAATCTAAGTAATCATGCTAGAGAAAAACTGCTCTCACTGAGGCTGGAGTGAAACTGCCTGCCAAAATGCTGTTAAACATGGAACTAAATATAATGTGGTAATTATCTGGCAAGCCAAACCCTGGTATTCAACTATTCCATCATTTAATACTCCCACTAAGAGATAAAGAGAAACATCAAGAAAGATCTTGAGGTGCTGGAACAGCTCCAGAGGAGAGTCACCAGACTGGGGAAGGGACTAGAGGGAAATTCTGATGAGGAGAGGCTGAGGGAGCTGGGGGTGTTTAGCCTGGAGAAGGGAGACTCAGGGGGGACTTAATCACACTCTACAGCTGCCTGAAGGGAAGCCGAGGTAAGGTGGGGGTCAGGCTCTTCTCCCAGGCAACTTGTGACAAGACAGGAGGGCATGGCCTGAAGCTGCACCAGGGGAGGCTTAGGTTGGATGTCAGGAAGCACTTCCTCGTGGGAAGGGGAATCAGACACAGGAATGTGCCACCCAGGGAGGTGGTGGAGTCACCGTCCCTGGAGGTGCTTAAGGCAATATTTGATGGGCTGTTTAGTGCCATGGTCTGGTCGAGGTGGTGGTGTTAGGTCATAGGCTGGGCTTGTTGACCTCAGAGGTCTATTCCAGCTTCAATAATTCTGTGGTTCTGTGAACCTTTGTCTGTGCAAACCTGAAAATTTGGTGGAAAGTCCATCTCTCTGTTGGGGATAGAGCATGGGCCACCTGTGGTGATCGTGGAGACCTCCATGAGTTTTAACTGGCCCAAGTTGCAGAGCAGAAGTTGTCTGTGTTTTTGTCCAGGTTACAGCCTGGGCACCCATCTGCATCCTTTATCTTTGCAAAGAAACAAAGCTTCTTCTTAAAAATACCATACTTGTCCAGGGAAAAGAATAAATAAATGCTGATGTAGGTTTTATTAAGGTAGTTTCCTCATGGAAACAAACAAAATTACACCAAACCTGAATAGTTCAGCATACATCAAAATCAGTTACTAACACCAACTTACCAGCAGCTGGGGAAGGTAATCAGAAATAATGGCAAGGCCACCCTCACAGGAAGGAACACACTAGTCATGAGTACAGAACGCACATGACAGCAAGCTGTATGATTCTGAGTGTGAATTTACAACAGAATACAGCAAATTCAGAGAAACTGAAGAAGATGGAAGATGCAAACTGCTTCACCACCACTGCTCTCACACAGTTTTGTGCTGCTGCTAAGCTGTTTATCTGAGCTGCAAGAAACAATCACCACCTCTCTTGCTGCACATCTCTGAAGCACTGATGTAAAAGCTACTAAAGAGAACAAGAAAGGGAACGTCACGGTTGGTGTCTGACTGGGGAAATCCAGAAGCATCAACTGCAAAAGCCTGGCAATGCTAAACTTTCCCCTCTCCTAACTACAGACTTGAGAAGCCACGTGCATGGCAAATTCCTGGACCCCGTGTTTCACTTTGCTATATCCCTAACAGAGTTTGTAACTCTGCAAACAGTAGGCACGGTGACTCTGCAAACTGCTGAAAACTTGAATAATGCAGTAAGTGGCTCTGACAACTTGAACAAATTTTTAATTTGCCTCTTAATATTTTTGCTGCCAGCACATTTCCTCCCACAATTCCTCCAGAACAGTGTAAGACAAGATGACCTCTGTATTTTTCTTCTGCTGCTCTGTAGCAATGACTCACTGCTGTAATTATTGAGTTTGACATGACTGCAACTCCTTGCCCGTTCTCCTGTTGAAACAAGTTAAATTATGCCAGCCCACAACATATTAATCCAATATATCCAGAGTAAGAACACATGTCTCCCAATTTGAAAGATTAAAAGGTAATATAAAATGCAACAACAAATGGGAATGGTCACTTTTCCTTCAGAACTGTGGCAGTCCAGCCCGGCTGTGAGACACGAGACACTGCATAGTAGATGGCAAGATCCTTTCCTGGGACTGCACACTGTTAACAGAGAAGCTTTGGGGTTCTATTTCTTTGAAGAGTTCATGCTTGAAACACACACTCCAGACATGAAGAAACTTAGGCTTATTCTGGACAGTGAACAAGCAGACATAATCTAGTCATGAATAAGAAAGACATGACAGCAAACCATGCAATGGTCTAGTGAGCCTTGCTGCTGCACTGAATCACAGAATCAATGTTAGAGGGTGGAAGAGACCTCCAGAGATCATCAAGTCCAACCCTCTGCCAAAGCAGGATCACTCAGGGTGGTCTGCACAGGAAAGCATCCAGGTGGGTTTTGAAAATCTCCAGAGAAGGAGACTGCACAACCTCTGGGCAGCCTGCTCCAGGGCTCTGTCACCCTCACCATAAAGAACTTTCTCTTCATGTTGAGCTGAAACCTTCTCTGTTCCAGTTTACATCCATTGTTCATTGTCTTACTACTGCACCCCACTGAAAAGAGCCTGGCCTCCTCCACTTGACACCCACCCCTCAGATATTGATAGACATTGATCAGATCCCCTGTCAGCCTTCTCATCTCCAGACTGAACAGCCCCAGGGCTCTCAGCCTCTCTCAACAGGGGAGATGCTCAAGGCCCCTAATCATCCTCACACCTCTCCGTTGGACTCTCTCCAGCAGGTGTCTGTCTCTCTTGAACTGGGGAGCCCAAAACTGGACACAGTATTGCTGCTGTGGTCTCAGCAGGGCAAAGTAGAGGGGTAGAAGAACCAATATATATATATAAAATAATACAGCAAATCTGCTTCTTCTTTGTTCAATTTCTTTAATGGTGGACTAGGGACAATTAAAAGACAGAGACATTTTTCCTGCCATAAACCTGTCATCCCATTGTATGCAGACAAATGGTGCTTTGTCACTGCTTACAAAAGTCATATTTAAATATGTTTACTCTGGACAGTGAAAAAGTACTTCTAGTATTTGAAAAACATGCTTCAGAAACCACAGAAATGGTCAGAGAGGCAGCGTGCGCTGCTAGGCTTGCAGCTGATGCCAGCAGCAGAGCGCTGATGGAGGGGAAACACACAGCACCACTGTTTGTTACTGCTAACAGGGGCAGAAATGTATGTAAGAGCTGATACCACCATGGTGTGTTGGACAGAAATCCTGCTAATCTCTCACCAAACACAGCAGAGAAGAAATAAATCAACCTGATACTACCATTTGCTTCTTGAAACTATTTCCCAACACAGTACTTATCAAAGCAAAGTTAGCCACCATTTCCTCTTCTCCAATATAAATTTGAAATGAAACTTCTCAGTTATTAGATATATTACTTTCCAAAGTATGGAAAAAACCCAAACCACCATCACCCTCTTCCACCAGCTTTCTGAATTCTCAGAATTCCTCTTGCTGCAGAAAGTGCCATTTCTGCCCTGGTTCATGGCTGCATAACAAGTTCATTCAGAAGGTAAAAGGACTGTATTGATTTCAAACTTGAGATATCTAGAGCTGTCCAACACCTCAGGTGGACATATAAACACTGAACATATGTTAAGATGATAATGCAAATTGTTTTGATAGCATTGAACTTCTTAAACACCAAACTAGGACACAGGCACAGCCAAGGGAAGAGAAATTTGGTTGACTTAAAATGTAATTCAATGTGTTAAATATTTCTCTCTCGTCTTAACAACAGTTCCTAGGTCTGGCTGAAGGCAACAGCAGAAATGCCAAAACTGATTGCCAAGAGAGGTGATCCTGCCCCTTGACTCTGCTCTGCTGAGACCCCACCTTGAAATTGTGTCCAGTTCTGCTGTCCCCAGCAGAAGGACACAGAGCTGCTGGAGCGAGTCCAGAGGAGTACCACAAAGACGATCCCAAGGCCAGAACACCTCTGCTATGAGATCAATTGTAACAGATAATTTCATAAATCCATGCCTTAGTTACACTGAGGGTGACATCAGTTACCCACTGCCATCCACATAAGCTGTACATTATCCTAATTAACTGGTTTAGATAAAACAGAAACAGAACACTTCATGTATCAGTGTGCTGTCAGTGCTTACTTTTACCCTGAGGACTACTAGTGAGACACTAGCTTCTTCTTACCCTGCTGTCACTGGAGAAACATCACTTACAAGCCACAGCAAAGCAGCTGTCACACAGTTTACTTCACTGAAACACATTAGTAAGTAGTAACCTAGACAGTCACAAATACCGTAGATTGAGCTATGCTAACAGCTTCTGTCAATCTGACTGAGATACGCTGGTGTTTGGAAATTAATGTGTTTAAAGAGTAGAGAATCAGTGGGGAGGAAAGGGAGGGCTAGGGTTTTAACTGGGGGGGGGCTTGGGGTGGATTTTTGAATGGTTGGGGTTTTTTTTGTTTTGGTTTGGTTTGTGGAATTATGGCTTAAATTTGCCATAGCTATGCTGTAAGAAGTTTCAGTACCCCAAGTCCATGTCCACTGTTGAATTAAGCTAATTAAATCTTCACTATGTTGCATGATGTTGCTTGCATTTAGAAGAAGAAACCTATGCAGGTGCCATTTAAATGTGCAGTTTCCATTTACAGACATGCATAAGGCTATGATATTAGTGGAAATCTGTTTAAGGATACCTGTTAATTAATTCATAAATATTAGTTTAAAAGTCCTCAGCCTCTAACATTTTCACAGAAGAAATAAAACCCGCCCCCACCACACTTCCTGTGCACTCAGCAGTTACAAATCCTCACGAGTTTCATATCCCTTGGAATACCAAAGAACTCTGCATGTTATGAGAAGATTTAGAGGTTAACTCATACTCAGATTTTTCTCACTGGGAAGTCACTGTCTGTGACGTGGATGAATTTTATGCATACTCAGTTCTTGATGTTTCCTAGACTATAGATGTATTTTATGGTACTTTATTAAAATCAGCAATCATCATCAATACCTTTCTAAGTGGAGATGATGTTTTGTCATGTGGATCCTGGACCCTTGCTCTTCTCTCAATTGTGGAGTTTTAATCAAGTGTTTGTGCAGCTCAGCAGAGAACTGCAGTCCACCTGGAAAAAGTCCCCCTGCCAAAGATTCAAACTGCCTTGGAGAGCAGAAGGGATGTTAAATTTTAATTGCTAGTAGCCCTTCCCTTATAATCAACTGTTTCTCTAAAGTTCCATGGTCATGATAACATCTCAGGGCACAAATCAGGCAGTGAGATAACAAACCCTTCTGCAGGCATGCACTGCAGATCAAGAGTAGCAGATAGTACCACAAACTATTCACTTTGCCATGAAGGAAGTAGCAAGAATCAGATAAGAGAGCAGCAGAAAAAGAAGAACAAAATCAAGGTCTGGCACTGAGATGACATCTGTACCTTCAAAGGTTTTGGATAAACCAAAATGGAACAATGTTCCTGAAATCACCTGCTCCAAAAATGCCACTGAGGCTGAAGTGCCTTCCATAAGGAGGCAGAGCTTGTGAGTGACTTCATGGGAACAGCTGCAGTTCCACACAGTGCAGGTCCTGCCATTCTGCTCAAGAATCATGCCTGCTTCGCTCAGGCTTATAGTGTCCATGGAGTGGGCAAGGCTGTTGGCTACAAAAGCAATGAGAGGCACACGAGCTCACAGATTGTCTGGCTTGAAATATGAGTATTTGTTCTTCTCACATTTACTGTTGAATTGAGTGTGACCTGTAACCACCATTAAGAAATCAATTAAATCCTGAACTGGATATAACATCTAGGCTGAATAACCCTTTTCCTCAGGTTTCCTTTGGCACACTAGTTAATTGACAGTGTGCAAAGTATTGTGGCTTCTTTCTCTCCTGGCGGAGAGCTTGAATGTAAGGGAATGAATCAGTACTGATAGGAGTGCAAATAGTCTGCAATTAGTTTTTCATCAATATTTTTGATTGTTTACACTTTATTCTGTGCTAGCAGTGCAATTTTCTTTTGCAGTTGTGCTCCTCTGGGCATATGCACATTCTCAGTTTGAATTCCTTCCAGTGGTAATGACCTAACGACCTGCTCAAATCGTGCTACAGCCCTGCTATAATGTGGCTGGAATGGAAGGAGCTTACAGCTGCCAACAGACTACAGTTTAAAGAAACAACAAACAGCACATTAAATATTTTGTGTTCTGCCTGAGATTTTCAAGATTTATGATGGGATTCATGTCAAGAGATGTGTGCTTCCTGCTGGGTGGATCCCAGAGAATAAGACAGGGATGTTTTAGGGGGATACATTTTCAAAGCAAAATGTTAATCAGGGTTTCCATTCACTTACCTATGTTTGAATCTGTTCACTCCAGATGGGTAAGGCAGTTCACAGCTTAGCAATTCCTACTAATTACAATAAGGGCCTTAATCTGGTGACTGTGGACTCAGACTCATGACATCAGTCAACAGCATAATGTATCAGTAGCAGAATAATAGAATATAAATGCAATTGTTTACAAATACAGAAATAATGTAAAGTAGTATTAAGGGAAGAGTATTTGCCTGATTTCCTTCTGGCAACATTTGTTGCCTCATTTAGTGCCTCTTTTTTTTTACATTTTGATGTCATTTTGAAGACAGAAATAGTGATGAAACAACAAAGCTGCAGAGAGACTGTTTGCAAAGGCCTGCAGCGACAGGACAAGGGACAAACTAGAGAAGAGCAGATTTAGACTGGATGTTAGGAACAAGTTCTGCACCATGAGAGTGGTGGAACACTGCAACAGGTTGGCCAAAGAGGGGGTTGGGGCCCCATTCCTGGAGATATTCAAGGTGAGGCTCAACTGGACTCAGGGCAACCTGATCTAGTTAAGGATATCCCTGCTGACTGCAGAGGGGGTTCGACTGGATGTCCTATGGAGGTCCCTTCCAACCCAGACCTTTCTGTGATTCTATGATTCTCTTGTATAGTGTAATTCACACCAGCAATATGACAAGTAGCTTTTTGATTAAAGTTTTATGACATTGAAAATATGCTGTAGAACTGAAACACTTATGTACCGAAGCATCTCCCACCTCTAGCCTGAAAAATACACAACAGGTCATAATGCAAAATTGAGCTGAAAAATGCCAAAATGAGTTATGTGGCACTAAGACCTCTGTAGAAAAATATAACCAGACTGTTCAAACATGCTTCAACTCCCGTGGCGGCATTTGTGGCTGATAAGCAGTTGCATATGAGTGAAAGGTTCACTGACTGCCACCCATTTATGATCCAAGTTCTGTGCTGGTGCCATGCTGACCAGGCTAACAGGGATCAGCATGTCTTACAGGCTTTTTTCCTCCCTAAAACCCCAGGTCATGCCCTTGTAGGAACTGCAATTCACAGCAACAACTTCTTTGGTCCAAATGGCACTGAGGCTGGTACAGGGAGGGTTTACTTCAGTGTGATGACTTAAAAGGCTAACTAACACAGAGCACGAGTGGTGCACTTGGGTCAGGTGTGGTGAGCTGCTTCAGTGCTGATTTAAAATGGAAAGCACATCAGGCTCTAGTACCTGAGAAAACAGGAGGCTGGAAACCAGACTCTCTGTGGCACCAGGCATCCTTTTGTCTTTTTCTGAGCGGGTTTCCATTGTTACTGAGTAGCTCCTTCTTCCATGACCCAAACTTTTGAGCTCAGACAAACAAAAAGCCCACTGCAGCAGATACCACGGCACTCCTGTGCCATGTTCAAAGTTGTTAGCTGTAATTAGTAGCTCTCTACACATGATGTATACCTCTGCTTTGTGCTCTTACTCATCCACCCCATTGCTGTTGTGAACCAAATCATTAATAATGCCACTTCTTATTACCATGACTTTAGAGAGAGCCACAGCACAATCAAGTTTCCATTTCATAGGAAAAACCAAAACCAAAGCACTGTAACAAAACAACAAACTCTTACAGACTGATGCAGCAAATGGCTCTGGAGAAATCTGGGATGATCCGTTTCCCAAATTCTCTGCCAACCTCACAGGTGCCCTTGACCTTCTGACTCATGAAAGAAGTGAACTCACAGACAACACCACAGCACTTTGCTGGTATTATCCTGACCATATAACGAATCAGTGCTGCAAGCATTCTCAGAATCAGGCCCTAGAACCACTTGCCAGTAGAGCTGTTGATGATAAAAGGGAGGTGGAAATAAAACCCAGAGCTGGTTGGCTGGGCAGTTGGTAACAGACTTCAGAGGCTTTAAGCACAAACATAGTAGATTAAATACGGGTCTCTTTAAGAATTTTCTGGATGTTTTTTTGCAGGCAGATGAAAGCTTGCTCTGTCAGGTCAGCGAGCAGACATGAGCTCATTCTGCCCACACTCCATCCTGGCTGGAATCTGTACTGTCACAATAAGCACGACACTGAGCCTACTCAAGGGCAGGCTTGGGCTCAATGCCTCCCTGAGAAGTCGCCTGAGCTTCTGTTTAGCTGGGAGAGAGGGCAGAGACCCAACAGCTATGTGGGCACAGAAAGTGCACATCTCTTTTTAGAAACTGTACACAAGGGGCCTGCTGCTCCCATTCCTCTTCACTCTGCATTGTGGAGAGCTTAAGTTTGCATGTTGGGCTATCAGGGAGAATTGTGGGCATTTTGGACACATTTCCAAGCAGCACTATTTATTTCTTATTTTTTGTCTGTGGAGCTCCTCAGCAGATAATAAGTAGTCAAGGAGTGTGACAGCATACTGATCTGAGTGGTTACCCTCCATGCAGATGTTGTGGTTTCCATTCACTCAGCGAGAGACAGGCTCAAAATCACAAACCTCCCCTCAGAAGGGTGCCACAAGCAGCAGCATGTGCCCCACTGCCATCAAGATTCACTGAGCCTTAGGGAGAATTCAAGTGTGAGTCTGGAGCAAAAGTGTTTGCAGAGTGCACAGCGCTGTGGGATAGTCCTTGCTGTTTCATAATACATTTGCATCAAAGCTTATTTAATCTGAAAAGAGACATGTTCCATGGAGCAGGGAGCATTAGAATTCCTTCTCCCATCTCATTCACAAGTGACCCAGGACCTACTCATTCAGAGTAGAGAATTCTTCACTGCACAGAGTCAGAGCTTCCTCAGCAAGCCTGTTGCTCTGGATTGCTGCTCCTCTTGGGAAGCAATAGCTATAATCCAGGGTCTTTAATTTCTTTCCTAAGACAGGACACTGTCTTCTACTCTCAGGCTGTGGGCTGTGAATCATCAGTGGATATAAATGGATGCTTTGCTATTCTCAGTATTGCCTAATGGTTAGCTCTAGGCAGCTCTCTACTCTGTGTGTTGCCTGATTTGGCTTTTGTCTAACTGATGTTCCAGCTAGGGGCCTGCACTCTGTTCCTAGGACCCAACAGCTTTACTGTTAGCACTGAAAATCTTTATCTCATCTACCTGCAGGAAAATATGTCTGAGTCATGAATATACACTTGAGGTCATTCAATTCAAGATAATGTTTAAATCTAGTAAATTATTACAGACCAAGTGTTTTTCTTCCTCAAGTAACCAGTAGTTTGTACTGATGTGTTTATTTTACTGTAGATAAGCTTTATGGGAAAATAAGATACTTTTGTTCTTACTCAAATATTTTCCTTTTTTAACAAAAATTAATCTAGGAGTCTGAAGGAGGAGATAATGAGATGCCCACTGTGTGCCAGAGTGAGAGCTGCGGTAGAGCATACAGAAAAACAAGCTCCTCTCCAGCCATGTGGCTGAAAAGCCCTGAAACATCAAAGGGAAGAAAAGTTTCTAGGAACATAAGAGCTCAAAGAAGTGTTTCTTACCAATAGCCTATCAAAAGCCCCTGGAAGATGGATTCTGCAGGTACATGAAAAGGAATACATGGAGAAGAATTATCCAGTTTTGATGGAGGAAATATATCAATCAAGAATAATCAGTTGAAGGAAAAGAATAGAGAAAAGTAAGACTGAAAACAGCAACGATTTAAGGTGGCTCAAAAGCTCTGCTAATGAAAATGGCTAATGGATATGAATTTGCTTGTGCCACGACACTTATAATGAACCACATCTTGCAGTTCCAAACTGAATTTCTCACTTTTAATGATATTTAAGTTATAAGCTTGGAGAAGTAATCATCAATGTTTTCTGCCATGTGAAAGAGGCTGTGTTAGTTGAAGGTCTCATTGGCAGTCCTCTAACCATTTGCAGCTCTTGGAGAGTCAGGTTTTATACTTCATATGGACAACTGTAGCTTGGTATTGAGCATCTGGAATAGCTTGCCTGGTACAGCTGTGCTCCATAGCTGCAGTCCATGCTCTTTCTTCACTCAAACATGCCACATAGTTGCTAGATTTTGCTGAGCTGCCAGTTGTCAGGTCTCAAAGGACAACTAAGAATTACATACCACTCCATGGAGAGCCTGGTTTGCTACAGTGAATCTATTTTATTGCTTCTTGAAGGGAACTGAAATTAAAAGTGTTTTGCTGTTTGCAACTGCCTCCCTGTTCACCAACCAGCTTTCCATCCCCAGCTTTCCCATGCTGGGGAAAGTGCTCCACTACTCCCTAATCCCCTATTCAAAGGAGTCCTTTTCCCTACTCCTTGGAGCTGTACATCATCCCTCTTCTATCTGTTCCATAATTCTCTCTCTCTATTCACTTTTACTCTACTCAGTCACTTCTTTAGAATACTCAGCACAGATGCATTCTCAGTGTACTGTATAACACAGAAGAAGAAGAGCTCTGTTCCTGCTTCAGGACCACAGGTACTCTGAACTACAAGTAAACTTTATGTGGTAAGAGGTGGGAACTGATCAGCTGTGGATGGATAGTATACATGAGGATTTACATGGATTGACTTCAGGTTTATAATTCATAAACTACAGAGTGCCTTTCAGTTAGTCAGAGAAAATGTTGTATTTCATCTCTGCTTACATTTGGAGATAGTGCATGGACTGCCAGTGAGCTCTAGTCACTGATATTATATAGCAGCGCTGGCCTGGTTCCAGAAAAACTTCTGGTTAATGGGCATCAGATTGAACCCCTGCACTTCCCCTATTGGAACTTCATAGAATATTATTGCTCTTTAATAGAATAAAGTTACTTCAGCCAAATATTTAACTATACATAGCAACATTAACTCTTTTTTTCCCATATTATCCTTTCTGTATCATTGTTTGGTGAAAAAATATTCAGCATCTTTCCAATCATGGCAAGTGTGCATACCACAGGCATCACTCGGACTGTTAACAGGACTTTGCATAGACCTTTCCTCTGAACTAGGCTCTCAAAGTGCATTTCAAGCTTCCAAAGAGAAGTGAATTATTACAAATCTAAATCTTTGCATGATGCTTATATTTATTTTTCTTTTTAGCTATTCTGTAGTTTTCATTTTTGACAAGAAAAGTATTGGAGTCTGGGCACAGCACTGGGTCCCAGAGGATCTATGTTTATTTTATTGCTTTGCTACAGATTCCCTGTGTCCTCCAATGCAGTTTTTCTTCTCCCTCTGGGAATGGCCCCTTTGAAGGTTTGCTGTGATACAAATAATGCAGAAGAAGCTAAGACAATGCCTCAGGAAAACTGAGTCCCTGTTTTACTTAAACTACTGAAGTGAGACAGGAAGAGAATCCATTACTGATGTCAAATTCACCACTGAAAAACCTGGGTGATAACAAGCAACCACATTAACACAGAAACCTAAGGTTTGGTACAGTGAGAAAAATTCCAATGGCCTGCTGATGCCATGCTGCTGAAGAGCAATAGCCTGGGGAGCAGGCTTGTAAATTAAAGATACACAAAGCTAAAGGTCCTCCCAAACATCTCACACTCAAATAATAATTTCTTTTGCCTCTTGCAACATTGGTACAATTAGAAAGAGGGCATGAAAAATCGTTTTCTCCACCTTACTGAAAGCGAGACATTTTGGTAACAAGTTTCAGATTAATTCAAGAATGGTGATTAAATAAATCAATAGCCCCCACCTTAAACAAAATAAGCAAAGATTAACATTACATCAAGGTCTCTGGCTCCAGGCTACCTGCCTAGTTTGCCTAAGAAAACAGAGTGAAATAGTACTATTGCTTAAACAAACAAGAGCTAAAAAATCCAGTGCTCTGGGAAGCTCTTCTTTCAGCCTTGCAACACTTGGGAAGAGCTCTTGACAAAGATGGGAACAAATTTGTGTTGTGACTGTTGTGATAGGGCAAGGGTAATGGTTTTACACTAAAAGAGGATAGATTTAAACTGGGTGTAAAGAAGAAACTGGTGAAATGGGGTCAGGTTGCCCAGAGAAGCTGTATTAGACACCCCATCCCTGGAAATATTCCAAATCAGGTGGGATGAGGCTTTGAGAAACCTCGATGAGTTGAAGATGTCCTCTGCTTACCATAGAATTAGACTAAATGACCTTTGAAGATGCCTCCTAAGCCAAGCCATTCTATGATTCTCAGTGAACTAAACCTTCCCTGCTGTCAGGTCCCAAAAGTCTAACAATTGTTAGTTTACATTTGACAGCTGATCTGGTTTCCCAAAGTAATGTCTGGAGCTTGGAAGCTGCTGCCTAGATTTGTATGAGTCACAGGGCCACATGGATGGTTCTAAGTGATTCGAACAATTTGTTTGCAGCAAATTCCATCAAATTCTTGCCTTTGAGGACCCATGCATCTGATTTTCTGTCTACATAGCTGACATTCCTCTCTCATGTTGTCTCTTGCTTGCTCCTCTCCAATTTATCTATGCTCTCTTTCATTTTCTCCTGAGATTTCCTTGTCTCTTTATCATGCTGGTTCCAATACAAAGACTACTCTTAACTTTATCTACCAAAGGTCAGACAGCACTGTAGGTACGTAATTCACTCAGGGGGTTAGGATGTTCCCTGTCCATCATCAGTTTTCACCTATACCTATAGCAATCCCAAAATCTTGCTCACCTCATCAGTATTGTCTGATCATTTAATCCTCTTCCTCAATGGACAGGGCTGAAGCTAGTGTGTCACTGGAAAACTTCTAAATTAAAGAATAACTAAATACTGGCACACATTTGCACGGGGAGGTGAGGAGGTACTCAGCCTCTCTAAGGGTTCTGAGGTGTAAATGTCTCAGTGAATTAAGAATCGTATTTCCTCCCTGCTCCATCACATGCCTTGCTTGGAAGTGCTACTCCCATGTCACAAGTAGCAAAACCAGACAGGTGCTCAGGCTGGAACACTGCTCAAAATCCAGCCTCAGCATCTGTGCTTTCATGAACTCATGTGCGGGACTATGAAATGTGGCTCCTGAAATTCCAACACATGGTTCCAGTTCCTGTCTAGTGCTGGAGGGTCTGAGAGCACAGCTCGCAGTGGTAGTGGTGCCACACCTGTACAGCTTCTAAGAACATCAGGTCAGCAGATTGTCAAGAGTCACCCAGGCAAAGTCTGCACAGGAAGAGACACCACACATCTTCTGGGAGTCTCATTCAGTCTACATTTTCTTGTAGTTCCATAAATATTTCTTTTGAGTTAAGTTGAGAGGCCTGTGCTAAACGGGGCTTGCAAGACCTGCTGCTTCTAACTGTCTGGAGATTTTACCTGCCACAGGGTAAGACCTGCAAGGAGACTGGCAGAGACAGTTTCCATGGTGCTACAGACAGCACTCTGCATTCATTTCATCCAGATAAGAAGTCTAAAGGAAATTAATCACTTGCATGCTTCCATGCTACTGAGGGTTGCACAAGTGGTGCAGTATTGACTTTTTTTTTTTGCTTCACTTATCATTTATCACTATACAGTCACTTCTTCAGTGTCCACATTTTCATGTCTACTGTTGTCTCTGCAGTCATCATCTGGAATAAATAGCTTTGATTCTGTGTTCTCAGAAACCCCTTTGGAGCTGCCTAGTTTTGAGGGAGGAACAAGTATACTCTTTAACATACATGTCTTCAGCATTACTCTTCTTAACCATAGATTCTTTAGGCTCACTAAAAGTAGTGGAGAGAATACAAACAGCCCAGAGAAAAAACAGAACACTTCTGAAATCACCAATTGGGAGTTATCCAGACTGAATTGAACTTCTCATAGTGTTGGGGTTGGGTTTTGCAAAATCAGCATGAAAATTGTTTCCCTATTTCCTCAGATACGTTTTATCTCTTCATGGTATTGGTTTTCCTTTGTTTTAAATGACTGTATTCAAATGTGAGACCTGCAACCTCTTTTGTCTCTCTTCCAAAAGTACAGGATAGTGCCACAGAATAAGTGGAATATATTCCACGGTTTGAGATTTTCCCTTCACTTCAGCACCCCTTCTCTACTTCAGATCTGCTTGATCTAGTGCCCAGACCAGCTTGCAAACTTCTCTCTTTATTGGTTAGTTTTTCTTAGTTAGCTTGTACTAGTTGAAACCAAGGCAGAGTGCAGCCAGTCTGCAATCATTTCGCTTTGCAAATAGTGTTGAAGGATCACAGAGTGTTAGGGGCTGGAAGGGACCTCCACAGCTCATCCAGTCCAACCCCCCTGCCAGAGCAGGGTCACCTAGAGCAGATCACACAGGAGCACATCCAGGCAGGTCTTGAATATCTCCATAGAGGGAGACTCCACCACACCCCGGCCAGCTTTTAATGTTTAAAGGAGCAATATTTAATGTTGGTCACTAGCACAAAATCATAAGAGCCTCCAAAATAAAAGAGTATCTAGTTTGTTTGGAAAAGTTACTGCATGTGAACAGCAACTACAGCTTTGGGAAGATATGCTGCTCTGTTTGAGGTATTGAAAGCAAACATGGCAAATGCCCAACAACTCTGAAGGAAAGGCTCTGCAAGCAGAAGGTTGGGAACTGTGGTTTCCAACTTCAGAGGAATCAATTAAATTCTTAATGGTAGCTCCTCAGATAAAGAAAAAAATAGCATTCCCTGAAGAGCAGCCAGCTATTTAGGACTCAATAATCAGGCTTGTATTTGGCCTGCCTTCTGGAGTAGCTTCTATCTCAGATAGTGATGCTGGCAACAAAATAAAGAGCTGCTATGTCATAAGATACATGCTTGTAATGACTTCTGAAAGAGCCCGGCACAGTCTTGGTCTGCAGAGTTCCTCTTGGATGTATATCTGTCTGGACTAGGCACTAGTGCATTTGTCAGGCATGAAAACAATTTAGATCTGCATGAGGCTTACACTTCATTATTTCCAGAAAGGTCACCATGTTACTCAGTTCTTTTCTTTAAATATTTATATATCTTTGAGGAAAAATCATGGAGGAATTCACTGGAAACCCAAAGGGCCAACAAAGGTGGACAGACCCTTTTCTCTTTCTTAGTGTTGCCCTCTCTGTTTATTACAGAATAATGTGAATGGAACTGATTCCTCATTTGCTAGACAGAAGAACTCCGGTTGTACTGTAAGGAAGCCCCACAGACAGCATGAGTAGACCACATTCTGGCCTTGGTTGGGCTGTGGCCTAGGACAGAAACCAAAGCTGCAGTCATTAGTCCCAAGTCAAATTCCTTCTGATCGTGTGGAAAAGTTACTTGGCATGAATAGCAGGGTTTATCCCTGCCTCTCAGTATTATACTTAGCAGGGTTTATCCCTGCCTCTCAGTATTATACTTCTTGAGGCCTGAGCACTCTGATTTAATTTCCGCACTTCTGAAATACATCTCATTTGTTTTTCTTGTTCAGCCAGAAGTATCTTCATGAATCGATCTTTACAACTTTTCCATGGTCAGAAAATATGGTTTATATGACAAAAGATCTCCCTTTCTTCTAATGAAGGTGGATTTCCTTCCCTTTCCTTTTCCTTTTCCCTTTCCCTTTCCCTTTCCCTTTCCCTTTCCCTTTCCCTTTCCCTTTCCCTTTCCCTTTCCCTTCCCCTTCCCCTTCCCCTTCCCCTTCCCCTTCCCCTTCCCCTTCCCCTTCCCCTTCCCCTTTCCCTTTCCCTTCTCATATAGACATTCAGGGAGCTCAATTGATTCAGGATGATTTTCCAGTGCTACTTGGCTGTTCATCAATATACTAAACCCAATCTGTTTAAGAAATCTCCAAGTGTTATCAGCCAGGGCAAATCCTATGACTAAGTCCTGTAAAGGTTCTTCCTTTAAGGCAGCTTATTACAAAAGGGACATTAAAATTTGAATAAAGATTAAATCCTGGGCTTTCTCTTTGGCCTTCAAAGTGAGTGGCATGCCACCACTCCTACCTGTGTGGCTAGACTTTCTCCTCCATCAAGCTAACATGGACTTCCTCGCAGTGTATATTGGAAAAAGTCCTTTCTCTATGGGAAGCCACAGTTCAAGAATTGACTGGGAAAGTGCTACTTGGACCAGGCTAAAACTGTGCCAGGAAAAGAGCAGTGGGTGAAATATACACAGGCAAATGGACAAAATTTCTTAAGGCCATGCCCTGGTCATGGTTGGTAGTTAGCACCTGAGGCAGTCTCAGGTCACAGTCCACATCAGAGTTCACAAGGAGTTGAGGGGCCAATGGTGAAGCCTTTCCTCAAACTCTTTGCCTCTTCTTCTACTCAGGGCAGGCTACATGTACTTGTGACAAGCAGAAGAGCCTTCAGCCTTTCCAAGTTGCTGTATTCTCTTACAACGAACACAGCCTATCATTCTGAAGCAAAACATGACATTCTCTGGCTGTTTTGCCACGAATGAACCTAGAGGAGCCCTGAAAAGAAATCCTCCCTTAACATAAGCTGTATTTTCAACATCCCTCCAGCTCCTCAGCAGCACATGCTGTGCCCACTCAGTACAGAACAAATGTGTGCAAAACTGACACTGTTGTTGTTGGCAAATTCTGGCATCTTCATTCACCCCCTGGGTGATACTCCTGGCACCTCCATTTTCACTGCAGTGTTTAGATAGGAGCAGCTCTGTCCTTTGACAGGTTTCCTCACTTGACAAGTATTTGTCCCACCTTTTCACAATACTTTCAGTCATGTAACAGTGTTCAAGGTCCTACACTGCTGGGGGTTGGTTGGTTTTGTTTGTTTGGGGTTTTTTTTGCATTATTTTTCAGAAATAAATACTTCCAGCCTCTGTTTTGAGGAATTGCCTTACTTGTATTTACTCTTGGCCTCAAAGCATTTCAGAACAGGTGCTCAGATTCCCAAATCTGGGATGTCACGAGCATGACCAAGCGCAGCAGTGCTGGAAGAAATGGGGATTAAAGATTTAAATTTCCTACTTTTTTATCTTAAAAAAAAAAAAAAAAAGGAGAGAAAACATTATTGGATAAAGTTTCAATTCCCTGTGTTCCATATCAGCTATAATATATGGCATGCTGCTGTTGCGGCTGAATCAGGGCAATTCAGTACTTGACACTGGTTTATCTCCTCACAATAGGATACAGCATGCTGCTACTCCTCTTTATTTACTCTGGAATATCAAATGTTTTAACAGCATTTTTGGTCTTTTCCTCCCTTGTCCCTTGTTTCAGTTTCATGCTTCTGAGGTAGAAATCCTTCAAGTTGTAATGAAAAATCCATCTCTCTTTCTAGACAGTCATTTTTAAGTTCTGATGGTTTCCAATATGCTCAGAGTGACACAGCTTTTAGCAGCTCTACCAGCCAGCATGATTAATAGATCACCCTTGTTCTCGGGTATGTTAGGTCCACTCTAATGTTCCACCTCTGAGAAAACAGACTTATGTTTTATTTTTACCTCCTTTATTCACTCACAATGAAAATCAGTAACATATTCTTGGCCTTTCTCACACTTAGCAGGCAAACAATGAACAGTATTTATCACTCAGCAGATCAAAAGAATTTCCATAGACTCTTACCTGTAGTTCTGCTTTTCATTTCCTATGTGGAATCTGTCATACTGTGAATATGCGCGGTTTCCTTCCCAGTCCGTTAAGTCAATTCTTAGAGAGTATTGCCTCTGACTTGTTATTGCAAAGATAAATTCATTTCCCAGCCAGTGTTCACCTGATGGGCTACCAAAACCCTAGAAAGAAAGTTGGCAAAATAACTAGGTGCAATTATTGTAACTGGAAGAACTTTCACACAACAATAAAGCCATCATTCTATTTCACCTATACATCCTAACTAGTGGTCAGTGCCTTCTGTGCTCCACTTGGGCTGTCTGCAACACAAGTCTGCTGATGCCTGCCGTGGAGCAGCTTCATGCAGTTCAACTGCAATTCAAAAGGCAGTTGAGGTTACCAGTTGAAAATCACTCCAGTTGTGAGATATTAATATCATGCTGTCATAGTTGCACATCCTTTGATGGCAGTGCTTGGCATAGTCTATAATACATTTCACAGGATGTTAAACTGTTAAGACAATTAAGTAAAACCAAAATTCTGCTACATACCTTAAAGGGATAAAGAGTTAAAATTAGCCTAGATTGCACACTGAGTTCAAGTTAGCCATAGCTGATAGCTCATGTCTTAAAAGTCTAAAGAGAATGGACCACTCCTCTGCTTCTGGGTGTCTGCTGTAACTGAAGGAGGGAGGTGAGCTTTTAAAAATCCATGTCTGTGTATTGAACCTGCTGGGCAGGAGAGTGTCTGTAAGTGATCCTCAGCAATAGCATCCATTTATTATGTTCTTGGTCTACTGCAGCTCATGTTGGCTACCAGAAAGTAATGTGTTTTCTCTCCCTTCTAAGGTGAAATAAGATATCTATACATGCTTTGACGCTTCCCATCGCCTTGACTTGCCTCTCTGCCCTGTGACTGTCACATCCTCTCCTGTTCTACCAGCTGTGACAGTATCATACCAAAGCAGTCAGTAGTTTCTCTCTGATGACCTCTTTCACCACTGCTCATTGCCACTTGGCTCAGAGGAAGGGGGAATAGGCTCTGCATGACTGCCTAGCACACTGTTTGCCTGCCTGTAATCCAGAAGTCAGAAGCTGCAGCATAGGTGTTTACACAGCAGTCACAGCTCATTTCTTTGCAGGCTACACGGTTTCTAATCCACAGAAGATACATTATTGTTCTTATCAGCTGTCTCCCTTTAAAAGAAGATTTTTCAGGAAACCCTTTCTCCCTTTTTCCCAGTGCTGGCAAGCTAAAGGGGTCCCCTTTGAACTGTGGCTCTCTTGAATTATATTTGTCTTATCTTATTTAGATTACGGTCTGTCCAGGGTGTAATACATGTGGCTTTTCTGACATGATGTGTTCCCATGTGTGTTCTGTATAAACTCTGGACACCATACAGAATTATTCTGAAATAATAATAATTTTTCTTCTTCACATTCACACTTCCTTTTCCCTTTTCACATATGTTATTGCACTGAGATGAAAATCTGTCACTAAGTGGTTTGCTCTGCTGACCAGAGGAAATGAAGCTGCAGCAAAAGGGAACAGAAGGAATATAAAAAGTTATGAGAAAAGCACCACATTAGTTACAAAAAACCTAAATCCTACTATAAGGAGCTGCAGTACTGAAACCTAGATTAGAAATGTGTAGACAAAGAATGATTTTGGGGAGACTGTTTTTTTTCTTGTCAGGAGCAGCTTCCTTTCAAGCAGACTCCTTGCTCTTATGAAAAGAAAAGCAAGGAAGCAAGTGGAATGTAAAACATAGCTCTGAAGGAAGGAATGTTCCTATGGAGAAGTAGTGTATTTTATTAAACACATAATATGATTGGGAAAAGGAATAAACAAACTAACAGGCACTCAAAGCTTTCCCAGATCTAAAGCAGAGAGAAGCAGTAGGTTTCTGTTAAGCACAGACTTGGGAACAATTTCTTCAAGAATAATTTCATTATGCCAAGCTCAACTGTTTCCAACCTGTATTTAGTCTGCAGTTTGCTGCCTCATTTCAGGCCTGAAGGTAGGCTTGTGCTGGCTAGTTTTTCCAGATACTTTGGCAGACAATAACTGCACAGCTTTCCTTATTTGTATTTTACTCAGCCTGTTCTTGCTATGAGAGCACTGCTACATTAACAGAGCACACAGGCTTTTGCGTGCAGAAGAGGATGTCATATTATTAGTCAATTAAAAAAAATCCCTGGCTACATGCTTTAGCTTTTTGTTTCCACTCCATACCCTGTGGCTGGCAGAAGAAAAGAATTGTTTCAGGGTCTTCTGAAGTCCCTTTAAGATCTTTAGCCTTCAAAGTACTTTTCAGAATTTTATCACAGAGTCAGAGCATTGTTTCATTTGGAAAAGACCTCTTAGAGCACTGAGTCAACCTAACATCACCATAGCTGAACTGCTACGTACACACATTTTCTTGAACACCACCAGGGATGGTGACTCCACCACCTCCCTGGGCAACCTATTCCCATGCCTCAGAGGACCCTCAGTCAGCTGGGAGAGAGTTGAGGGATGTAAAAGGGGAATTCAAAATATCTCTACAGAGAATCTTAGAAAACAATAGGGATTCAGGAGATTCCTAGGAATGAGAAGGAGGCTTCTGTGTGGGACACAAGACAAAAATCCAGAGAAAAGAAAACTATTAATTTTGCTGCTCATGAGACAATTTGGTAATTGAAACTTCAGTAATGAAACCCAAGCATTTTAGCTAATGAATTATGTTTATACTGCTGCTCAAATCTGTGAGGTCCCAAGTGTGCAGATGCCCCAAACTATTCTTGTCCTCTTCCATGGACAAGGAGTTTGGTTTTGAGACTGCTTTAGGGAACAGTGTTAAATCTTACAACTTAACAGTCAGAGTCACCTATTCCAGACCCACTGCTGTTTGTTTCCCAGTACATACACACTCTGTCAACTTACTCATTGGGGTTTCTTGCATTGATATTGCTGTGACAAATACTTTCAGAATTATTTGTGTCAAAGTTTTGTACTTAAAGAAGTACATGAGGTGATCCAAGTCATTCTCAACTATCAGTCTGCTAGGAAAAGGAGCATCTGTACTTCATGAATGCATCTGTATTTTACTACATTTTAGGTCCCTCTGAAACCCAGTGGGTCATAATCACTGTTCCAAAACTGCATTTTAAATAACTAAGAGACAGGATTTCATCATTAGCTGCTTGCATTTTGTTCATTACGTGTTTCCAAGTTGAGACAACCACCCTTTAAACTTTGTATTTTATTCCAAACCTATTAATTTTGCTTTACCCTTCAAATTAGCATCATGGTTTGAGATGATTGGCAAACCACAGATTTCAGATTCCCAAGAGAGTGTTTAGTGTAGTAGGAAAGGTCAGACATTTCCAATAGTTTTCAAAGTTCTGTATTTTCCTCATTAGCACTCCCTGGAAGCTGGGAGAATAGAGCAGGGGAATGTGCTTGCACTGTTAGAGCATGCTTTTACATTTTCCCACTCTCAGCCACAGAAAGCGTACACCAATCTGTGCACGGACCTACCATAGGTCAGCATTTTCTATCATGATATTCACAAAAGGGATGCATTTGTATTTCTATGTTTTTACCAGATCACATTTTTGCAAAGTTTGATCTGAAAGAAGTCAGATAAAAAGACACAAATTTCACCCCCAATTAATTAAACAGGGTCTTTAAAAAGGAACCATCCAGTGATGTTTTGTACTGCACTTAGAACTGATTGCCCTTGTAGACATGACACTTGGCTCAACATAGACCTTTACTGACACTTTTAATCCTGCTTATGTACTAGGATGGAGCAGAGGGGTTTTCTGTTTCTTTGTGCCTTTAACTATATAGCAAATTGTGTCAATTCTGACACTGCCTAACTGCTACATAAAAAATATATATAAGTAGTAATTTGTTGTTCTTTTGTGCACCTTAAAGTACTTAGACCCAGGAATCACAGACAGAAGTGCATGATTTTATGCTATTTACTCTAGATGACATCCAGGTTCCACATCAGCTCATTTCCAATTGCATGGTGACTAACAGAGTCAAAACTACTAAAATAGTCATCAGCACAAAGAACAGGAACTCGATACTGCTTTTAAAAATGACCTTAAGAATTTACAAGGCTGGTACTTATTCAAAAATAATAAGTAGGGTGCAAAAGAATGTTATTAGCTTTGGCAAAACCTGTGGGGATATTCTGCTTGAATCATGTTACTCTAAGTTCATTAAACAATTATCTCTCTTACTTTATTTATTTTGTCTGATAATGCTCACAGGAAGCTTTGACTTTTTATAGACAAAACAAAAATGAAAGCAGACACAGTTCATATATCCTATTGGTTCATCTCCTGTCAGACAATCACTGTATAGAACAGATAATAATTCAGTGGTTTACAGCAGCAGTTTCTTCCCAGGAGCCATAAAGGACATTCAGCAACTTTTGCCTTAGCTGACAATGTGGGACAAGTGTTGCTTAAGGTGATTTCTCCAAAGGTCACTACACCTCTTCATTTCCATCATATTGGATTGTTCATTTCATTATCTGAAGTAACAGTGTGGTCTGTAGAAATGACTTCAGTTTCTTCAGAGAGCAAAGGTGTTAAATAATGTTAACCCAAAAGAATATGGGAAAATAATGCTAACTATTCAAAATTATTTCTATGAAACATTAACATATAATTGGTGGCAAGTTTTAAAACTATGCTTGGATCGAAGACAGAGGCATGCTCTCAACAGACCAAAAGAAAAATGAGGTTACCCTCAGTTTCAATAAAGGACTAAATATCTGCTAACCATTTCAAGTTCTAAAAGCATCTCCAATGCTTGCTCATATCCTATCACAGAATCACTAAAGTTGGAAAAGACCCCAAAGATCACTGAGTCCAACCTGGACTGCAACAGTTCAGGCTGTTGCACTTCATTCTAGACCAGACAGAGCAGTAGGCATGCAGAGGTTAGGTTCACTTTCTCCTTCTCAAACATGCACAGCATCAGTAGAAGACGACTACCTGATGAGGAAGAATCACAGCGGCAGAGTCTGGGTACGAGGTACAAACACTACACAAGTGTGACCCTTGGCTAGACAGTGACCCATACACCGCTGCCAGTGCATCTTCCTCAGGCCTGGATTTCAGTCTAACTTCCTTACTCTTTAACACAGGAGAGCTTTAACTAATGACACAAATTATGTTGAGAAGCTCTCACTGAACCAACTTCCTCACTCTGGATCAAATGGATCCTGGGAATAGGCAGAAACTTACTGCTGCGCTTAGTTCAGTGCATCCAAGGGAGATGGGTAAGTTTTAAGAAAAGAAAGCTCTGCTTTTGTACTCTAAAATAGATTCATGGGAGGTCAAGAGAGCTTTCTAATTTGTTCTTTGCAAATAAATTAACTGCAAGGTTAATGGATAAACATTCAGAATCTAAAAAGCATTTTACTTCAGTGTCTCTTGAAAAGAGAATTAAATCCTACCTCCAAAAAGAAAGACATTTTGGAAGGAGGACTTAGTTTTCCTCACAAAAGATACTGATTCATCCCAAACAGCAAAGACACAAATTACCAGGGGCATAGATGGTACCGGGCAGACCAACAGTCACAGCACCTGAGTATGAGTTTGAGCAGGGACTTGAGTTTTAGTCCTATAATCTGTCTAAATAATCCAAGCATCACACTCACTGGTTGCTCTTTTCTCTCGTGCTTGAGCTGGGCTGCCACACTAAATAGCTGAATAACTAGAAGATAACTGACACTAGAGTCAAAGAATTATAATGCTACTTTCAGACATGAATCCTAAAGTGAAGGTCTGTTCCAGTGAGGCCCAAAGGGAACAGATGAGGCAGGAGATGCTCCTCCCTGAAGAGAAGGGTGTTCCCTGATGGGAGCACACAACTCTGCTTTGACAGGAACTCCGCTACAGTTCTACTGAGTGTTCAGATCACTAGTTTAAAAAACCCTCTCAAAATGTCACCTGGCTCTTGTAAAACAGCATTTCCATCTTTTTTACTAAGATCAGTCTCTCTCATGATGCTCTGCTACAGGCTGTTAGCATAGTCAGGCTGAATCATGGTATCATTACATCAAATTGACTAAGTTTTATGTGTAAGGAATACCTTATTAACAGCCTTTGGAAGACCCTATTAATCATATCAGTACCCATCAATGGTGTTCAGCTGGAGCACTGGTGGCAGAGAAGGCACAAATGCATAGCCATGTCTCAACACAACACTTGGAACTCATGTTGTCCGGTAACATTTGCTTAGAGAAGACTATGCTGAGTCCAACACTTTTAAAACTCAACTGTACTTCAACACACAATTGTGCTTAATTTTGCAGCCAAAACCATTCCCCCAAATAAATAAGATGTTTCCCTGTGTGGCAACATTTTCTCTAGTGTTCAGTCTAGTTATCCAAAGCCTTCAGAGGTAAATACTGTTTCATCCTTGTTCCCTTAGATGATACTATTGAAATGTATACTGTAGAGTAAGGCTCGGCGAGGACCAGAATAGTGGCATGACCACATTTCCATAACACTGAATATGGTGTCTCACCACTTTGCTATCCTGCCTGTCTCCACTGACCATGCTGGATTTAGAGCTCAGGAAAAGCAGAGGACATGCTGTCTCCCTTTATAAGACTGATGAAAGTGAGTGTTATCTGAGTCACAGTGGCAGTCAGAAGTGATTCTGTATTGAAGGAGCGCGTCATTCTTTATCACAGAAGGGTGAGTCTCCATGAAAGAAGTTACTCACACAGTATCTCAATACGCATTCCACTCACCAAAAATCATTTCCTTACACCCAAAATACTCAGTAAATATTTTAAAGAAACAAATTGCTTACATGCCATCTATGCCAGTCTCTTGACCTAAATGATTTATAGTATCATAGTATCAGTCAGGGTATAACTCATGAGTTTGAAGTGCACTGTCATAAGAAATACATTTGTGACTGTGTTACAAAATGATTCATATCTGAGGGGTGCCTTTTCCATCCCCTTGTACTAACAATTCTCTCCTAAGTCTGTTCATGCATCACCTGTCTTGTTTGCTGACGGTGTACAAACAACACACCTTCTGTCTTCTCCAGGGATATGCATTCCCTAGTCTTCCCCTTTCTGACAAGTTCATCCTGTCCTCAGGTCCCTCATGTTTGCCAGAAGGACCGTGCTGACATTGTAAAGCAATGTATTAACCTCTTCATTCTCATGAAACCAAAAAAGATTTAAAATTCATTCAGAATAGCTAAATTTACTGAAATGGAGAATTGTGAAAGGCCTCATTTCCACAATATGAGCACTCAAAGCCAAATGCTCTTTCAAGACCATTCTCCTCAGCCAAGCCATAAGGTTTGTGTAATTTCTGTTTTGAAAAACAAAACACATCTGAAGTTGTTTGCAACTATAAGTGGAGAACAAAACCCTGAAGTTTGTGCAATTGTCAAATGTGCCTCTCATGAAAATGAAAGTGATGAACACAGTAATGTTACTGGAAGGAGTTGGGGATCTGTGTTGTAGTTGTTAGATTCTTCAAGCATTTGGGGGGAAAAAACAGATGAAACCACAACAGATAAAATGTGCCCCACCAGTTAATGCTCCAAAAGGGAACAGCAGAGCAGTTTGAGGTTTTGCCTCTTTGCCTATGTCAAACACAATGTTAATTGTGGCAAGGACCTGCCCTGAAACAGAGAAAAAGAGCATGTAAGTATTGCTAGTGAAGCAATACTTAGAGACAGAAAAGGTGGGCAGAAAAAAATTAAAACCTAATTGAAAAGTGGAACTGAAACTTTCACAAGAGAAATTGAAATAAGACTTAAACCAGATGGAGACCATAAAAGGAATTAGGAGACCACAGTTCTGAAACAGGAGCTGGACATTCTGGAAGTAACAATTAAACACAAGCAACATCTGGAAGTTTTCAGAATGAAGCAGAAGACTGTACTAAGAAGTAAAATCTTTCTTGGAATGGTAGCACTTGTTATGAATAATTCAGGTAGGTCTAGACCCATAAATAAGCAACTTGCAGTCTGTAGGGCTTGTAAGGATTGATGAGGTGAGAACATGAGGCAACCGCAGCCTGACTGTCACAGGCTAGAAGTCTTCCAGGCAGTGGTGGGACCTGTGCACAAACTAGAGCTTACTCAGAGAAGGGAGCTGTAGGAAGCATACCAGAAAAGGTAAAAACTATTTTGCCTAGAAGCAAATCACAGACTTACAGTCTGAAGAGGTGTTCAGCTGTCGTTTAGGTAAGCAGAAGACGTGTCACCAGGTAAAATTTACTAGGGCTCAGAAGAAAGTCAGAAACGCTTCCAGAGAAAGTTTTTGCTAACCATCTCCATGGTCCAGCTCTCCGTGTGCTGCAGATCTTAAGCCAAGAAAGAGCATAAATTATCCTGCTCTGACATCATACCATATTGGTAGCATGAAGCTAACCATCAGTTTGTCCCAACAGTTCTAAGAGAAAAGAAAAAGAAGAAAACCCCAACAGAAAAGAAAGTAGGTTTGTAGCACATACAGCTGCTAATGATGATTTCTGGGACAAGCTAGCAGCAGACTTGGTTTAGGCACTGAACTGACGTTGGACCCCTAGATGTTAATAAGGAATATGAGATGGGGGGGTGGGGGACTGGAATTTATTGATGAACATCATTCTTGCCTCAAGAAACCAAAAGAAAAACCAGCTGGTCAGGCAGACAGGAGGTGGTTGCCATAAAATGTAGAAATTCAGCTGTGAGTGTAGCATGGACAAGTGATTCTAATCTAGCTCATGACTCTATGAATGATTAAGAACCCTGATAGCTTTCTTTCATCAGAGAAGGGAAAACAGACCTACTCTAGCAATGAAGGCATGCAGTACAATCTAAGACTGCCACAGAGGGTTAAAACTACTGGCTAGGGAAAGGATTGTGGTGGGCTGGCCAAGGCACGCAATGTGAAATGTTTATTGGGAGTCCTTCTCCAGTGACAGAAAGCAAGAAAATAATATTAAAGGTCTGAGGAAGCCCCTGTAGGAAACTGATAATGGATGTTGGACTATTGAGTGTGAAATAACTTCTGTGAAAATCTTGGGAATTATTGAAGCAGACGTGCTAAAAGGCTGTAGAACAGGGAATCCAATATTCTGTCACCTACTTTGGCAAGAATGGAGACAGTAAGTGGGAAAGGTGCATTCATCCAAGAACTGAAAGACGGGAAATTGAGTCAGGACTCTGGATAGCCAAGATAGCACATGAGCTAATAAGTTGTTTGGATTTGATTATTGCTAATGACAGCCTAATGAATGCCAGAACGGCTTAAGAAGTAGACTTGTGGGAACCCTTCTTCTGAAAGCAGCTCAGGTTTGCACACAGTAAGCAATTGCTTTTTATTCTCATAGAAATCAGAACTCTAATGATTTTTTACATTCCCTCCTCAGGCAAAGAAATTAAAATAACAATAAAAAATCAATTTGAAAGAAAAAAGTTTGAGCCTTGCTTCAGGGAGATCTTAGCTGCTCTTGTTGCAGAACTACATATTGCTCTGCTTTCAAATCCATCAAAGAACAGATGCTGTGGATTCTGATAAGAAAAGGATGAACTCAAAGAGTTTCTTCTAAATTTCTTCCTGCTAGCACTGAATGTACACAACTGAAATGACCCAAGAGATTTCATAGCCACAAATGAGCTCCTAGAAGCAAAGGCACAAATTGCACTGCATGGCACAACTCTAATGGCAGAGCTAAACAGCATTGGTAAGGGCACATAGGCCACTATGAGAGAAGATGGCATAACCAGTCCTGCAGAACAGACAGAAACTGAATCAAAGCCAGTGACGGCCTCGTTCTTTCCAGGTGACTCCTGTAATGCAGCAGTGCTGTCACTCACTTTTGCATGCAATATTCACGCACACCCTTTCCAAGTGACCTGCTGTATGGATCTCATCTTAGCTTCAAGTACAAGGATATGTGCAAAGACTTCCTAAAACTGGAAGACCCAATAACCTTTGAGGGTGCTAGCAGGTCAGTGACCTGAGCCTAGGTCCAGCTTAGAAGCTGCAACCAGTACTTGCTTATAACTGAACAGATTTATCAGTTTGCCAGATTCTTTTTCAGTAAGAACCAAATGCACCAAAATAAAAAGATGCTCCAGAGATTTCTTATTGCTGCTGTTATATTATTAGGATAATGTTTATTGCTGTTAGATTTGAGGCCCCAGTGAGGTGTAAGCATAACAAGAACAGCTTAGAAAAACTGGAAAGCTCTATCTGAACTATGGGCTGAGAGTACATGCAAGAAGTCCAACCACCCCAAGCAAGGCAAATTACCACTGTGCTCTCCCACAACACTGCCCAGTTTGCATTAGGAAGAAACTAGGTCAGTGCTGCCATTATATTGAAGCTCAGACACTGGAACATAATCCAGTAACCCACAGTAGTCATTCTTGCATCCACCACCACCCTTCATTCAACATCTGGTGGTAAAACAAAGTCACAGAAAGGGGCCTAAGCTGGTTACCTGGGAGAGATGGTTCACAGGAGCAGAGACAAGTCTAAAGCCCATCTTTTGCATGACTGACTTACAGGGTAGCTATCAGTAAAAGTCCAAACCAGATCCTTTTTATGTGGTAAAAATAAAAGCTAGGAATAAAAGGTATTGCTTAAGAGAAGCAAAATTAATTCAGACTGCTTGAACTAGACAAAACCAACATGATCCCATCATCTAATCCTGGGCAGGCTCACACTCTTCTAGGGGAGAATTTGAGGCAAATGTTTGAATCACTGAAGGGATTCAGGTAGTGATAGGACTAGGGGGAATGGAATGAAGCTGGAGGTGGGGAGATTCAGGCTGGATGTGAGGAGGAGGTTCTTCACCATGAGAGTGGTGAAACCCTGGAATGGGTTGTCCAGGGAGGTGGTCGAGGCCCCATCCCTGGGGGTGTTTAAGAGCAGGCTGGATGAGGCTCTGTCCAGCCTGATCTAGTGTGGGGTGTCCCTGCCCATGGCAGGGGGGTTGGAACTAGATGATACTTGTGGTCCCTTCCAACCCTGAATGAAACTATGAAGCTATGAAACTATGATAGATACAAAAAAAGCCCACATGGGAAAACTTTAATAAGAAAGGCTGGATTTATCAGATGGTCTAAGCAAAGCTGTAACAAGCAGAGCAAAGCTCGGTAGTTCCTATAGTATGTACGAATTACAGCAGCCATGGGGAGAGAATTGCTTAGGTTGCACCTACAAATTGTACTTTCCCCATCAGCAGAGCCAGTAGAATCTTCACATGTTGGTTCCCCCCACAATCAATTGATGGTTTATACTTTACTTGACTTTGAACCAAGGCAAAACAGTTTTCCAGTTTTCTGCAAAATCAAAACTTTATGAATTCTGAAAGGAGATTTCCAATTTTGCAAATCTATTCAAAATTTTGATTTTGTCCATTTGATGCAATTTTTACTCCATCCGAGCTGTGAAACAGATTCTGCTTATCCACAGCAGCAGAGGTCTGATTATTTTTCACCTCCCTAATTTGTATTTTGAACTAAGATAAAGATACTGACAAGAAGGCTTCCTTACATTCTGAAGTGGTAAGGTTTGCAGCAGAACTTCCTTTCATTTTAGTACATTTGAAATGTTGGCTTCACTTGGTGCTTCTTGAAAAACCTTGGGAAAAACATTTTTCTTTTCCAGGCTGATAGGACAGTTCTGAAAACTTCACTGGGAGTATCACTGAAATCTAGACCCACCCTCAGGAGCTCAGGGGAAGGAGCTGCATCAGAAAGTCTGATCAGGCAGCAAACGAAAAAACCTCAGAAGTTATTTAGATTGGAGTAAAATACTCTGAGTTGGTAAAGGGCAAATGGCCTGCTGAAGTCATGTCATCTTTCTTTCAGTTGTATTTGGAGTATCAACACTTCCAGTGCATAAGCTTGATTGGCAGAGGTGTTGTATGACTTGGGATAAACCCTAGTAAAACTTTCCATTCCTGTTCTGGAGGAGCTCCCCTGAGATGCAAACATCTATGCACCATCACATGCCTGTTACTCTCTAATGTCACAGCAAGTTAAAATGTCAGTAACATCCTTTAGTGCATAGGCCTCACCCTGACCTCATTTTGATCTCAGTAACTGATCCTCCAGAAAGTCCTGAATCCTGGGCAGTAATACTCAGCTAATTGAGTAACAACAATGTTACGATTTTGGAAAGTAGCAGCCATGACCAAGAGTGGCCCACACAGGGCTGCAGGGCCATACCACATCACTATAGGAAGAACCACCTGTTTAAAGTAGTAGAAAGTACTGTTTGAGCTCTAACAGGTCTAGAGGTGCACAGCTACTCCACATCTCCAGCTTACCATTTTGTACTCTTTCCAGCTCTTCTGAAAATCCAGACTGCCATCTTCTCGGTGCTGTATAACTGTCCATCCTCCTCCAGCAGTTTCCATGTTGCAGAAGACCTATGCAATAGAACAAACAAACACAACACACCAAAGCCAAATGAAATAAATTTGTGTTGGAATCCTGCCATCTTAGGGGGGAAAATATTTATGCATCATGGAGCTAAGGAGGCCTCTTTTCCTAAAGATTCATGCCTGGTGTCCTCGATGGAATCCTCAATCTCTTGATTACAACCTGATGTTCAGCTTAATTCTCACAGTAATGCTTCCTCGTCTTTAAGCACAATACCAAAGAGCATCTCCCCATCATTCTCTCCTGCACCCTGTTTTGCTCCTGACATTCCCCCCACACTAATTTTCTATTTTCTCTTCAGTGTTCCTGAAACCACTCCCTTCCTCTTCCATAGATTCATAGATTCATACAACAGTTTGGGTTGGAAGGGACCTTGAAGATCATTTAAACCTACAAGATAAATTCTGGGGAAGACAATACACACTTTTTCTGTCCATTCACATTGTTGGGTATATGGCAGGTGACAGCAATCATTTTTGATCCTACTTTTCTTTGACATGATTTTAAGATCTGATTTGAGTTTCTCAGGGCTACTCATCCAAGCAAACTTTCCTGGTTTTCCTCATCCAAGCCCTATTGGCACCGCAGCTATCCCAAATTTCAATTGTCTGTGCTCTTGAAGAGTTCAATCCCTCTTTTTAAGCAAGATGTCCATTTGCAAAGAGGTTGAAGAGGCATCTGGCATCCCCATCAGCAGGAGCCAATCCACTAAGCACTGGTTGGTAACTTAAAGCCCTAAGCTGTTTTGCCAAATTGAAGGTTACTATCCCATTCAGCTAAGTAAAAATGAATTCCTCAGAGAACCTCTCAAGCAAAACAATTGCAACCCTTTCATGCACATAAGCATTGCTGCAATAATCCTTTGTAACTGCTTTTGGTTTAAGTTGCTCCAGGCATGCCAGGGGAAGTCCCTGTGCAGGTACAGGAAGAAACCGGAATGCTACACAGTGCAGATGTGAACTTGATTCAGGGTGACTACAAGAAACCCCCCGATTTCCTAGAGAAACATTTTGGCCCTGTTCCTCCTTCAGGGAAGACAGCATGAGGCAAAACATTTATCTACAGGATTTAATTCCTTTAGTCTGACTTACAGTAAGAATTTCTAACTGGTGTATTTACTTTCCTCGTAAGTCATTTCTAGCTCTCATGAACCCAGGGCCAATTTTTAAAGCATGAAATCCTCAGCAGTATTAAGACTACACATTTTAAAGACACACTCAAAGAAATAATGCAGGTTTCATATTAAAATATGATACCTCTTAAAAAATAATAGTTCTGAACACTATAGGAAATGAAGAGAAAACAGCACAGTGAAAGAAAGATTGACCAGCAGCACACTTTTTCACTAGCCAGCATTGTGTGGTCTGGCACTTTCCGTGGTGGTGGACACAAACACCTGCTGCATTAACAGGAGTGCCAAGATGATTATAGATGTTCACTGTGCACAGCTCTAGCCAACAGATGTCCTGAACTGGCTTCTGTCCCAGGCAAGGTCAAGGCACTCAGCCATTAAACACCTTTTCACATGTTCTGACATTTAACCCTCTACCAGAAAAGAAAAGAATGAAGAAAAGCCACTTGAAGGTTGCATACATCTCCAAATTCTGAGCTTGTTGTCAATAAAATGACCTGATTTAAAGAGCTTGCAAAGCATTACACTATTGCACTTCCTTAAAGGCACGGGTAAAATCACTCAAGCTCTTAAAAGACATATACAGGATTATTTAGGTAGTTTAGTTTTAAGAATTAAATCATAATAAATGTCAAAATAAACACTGAGAGATAAGCCCAATTTTAAAGTAAACACAAGGAGGGGGTTACCACATACAGTGTTTTAAGGGCATGCACACTAAAACATCACAAGTCTAGTCCACAGTGTCAGCATGGAGCAACAATCTCAAGACCAACCATATATGAAGCTAAAACCAGCAGAACACTGGGACTGACAGTTAACTTTGTGTTCAGAACACAGGGATATTTTCTATTGGGATATTTGGGATTCTAGGAATTTGGATTCTAGTGTCCCTTGGGATACATAAAATGAAATGCAGGTATACTTTTGTGATCCAAAGCATAAATAACTATAAATGAGATAGCTGCCAGTGGCTGCAGCTCTTACAGAAGTTAGCAATTCTCTAAGCCTCTCAAGGCATGCCAAAGCTGTTCATTGTATTCTAGTAATTCAGATAACCAAGCTGGCTTGCAACTAGTGGGTATGTCTCCATGGAGTACCTATCAGGATATGAACTTGGGTCCCAGAGCAAACTAACTGTGTCTGTGTGGTGCTCCCTTTGTGCTAATTAGCCCTGGCACCACATTGCATTGGTGTGATTTTTGAAGCTATCTCAGCTGGAATTAGTTCAGCTGTCTCTGCACAGCACTACCTTGCAGACTGCTAATGAAACCTTAATGTCTGAAAAAACATCTGTTAAAGCAATCATACTCCTCACTTGACTAACATGAACATGCCTGGGATCAGCTCTTACTATGCTATTGCTAGGGCAAGACAGAAACGTGGTAGCAGAAATGCCCTACACACACAAATAATTTATTGCTGAAACAGGAAGCCTCCAAGAAAAAATAATGCAATGCTAGCAGCTAAGTTATGCTGCTTGTATCGATCGAATGCAGTGTCTGTAAACAGGGATAGAGTGGAAAGACAGGGTGGTGAGCTCAAGGTAAATATGCCAGAAGCATCAGTGCCTTCAGATAATCATTGCCTTTCATTGCAGCCCAGCTTCTGGGGCTGGTGTATGAACTGTAATAAGCCTAAGGTAAGCCAGTGCCAATTTCTACATACAGTTTGGAGTTTGATGTTACATCCCTGTTTCAAGGGGAACAGCTTCTACAGAACTTGTCCTGATCAGCAATGCTTGAAGGTATCTCTGCTTTTTACATCATGTTATTTTCCCACTCACATTCACCAGACTTATATTGATCTTGGCCCATAATTCCACTCAAGGTTTAATGAATTCTAATTCCATAGTAAGCTATAACATGTTTACATTTACAGGGTTCCAAAGATCTCTAATAAAACCAAGGTCAGGTTGGAAATCACTTTTACTTATCTTAATGTCATGCAAAAAAAAGTCTGTAGACAATAACACCAGTAGTATTTGTTATGACCTTTTCCTGTTTGCAGGGTCACAATTTTACTGCTGGAATAGCAAACCCACCAGACAGACCTGGTTCCCTCCCTCCTGTTTGGCCTACTTTCCAGACACACTGCGTTTTCCTCTCCCAGGTAATCAGCCCTTGGCCTTGTTGGGGGACGCTTCCAATGGCAGCCGGTGAGAAGGAGAGCCACTGTTTCTCCTGGCTTTGACAGACTCAGCTACCTCAGCAGAAAAAAAACCCTTTCAAAAAATCAGGGTCCTCTACAGATTAATGTTTCCTTTTCACCAGAAAATAACCCAAGGAAGTTTTATGAGAAGGACAGGGTTACACACGCTTCGTTATTTCGAACACTGCTACTATTCAGAGTGTTGTTTTCTTTACGGTAAAACCACCCTGCCCTGCTCCCTGCAGGAGAAGCAGGAGTTTTTGGTAAATCATTACAATTAAACCCCACTTGTTCTGCTACTTATCTCCCTGTCCTACCAGATCATCTCCCCCGTTACCTTTCTCCTTATTGTACTTTACTAATTCTCTTCTAAACTTCATCACATATTTATTTGCAGACATTGTCTGATTCAATTGATCTTGCCAAGGGGGAGGAAGTGAGTCAGCTATGGAGTGTATGTTGGAACCCAGGAAGGACTATCCATCAGCAAGAAAGAAGAATGTCTGGAAAAACAGAGTTTATCACTTTCTTGACCCTATTGTACTTTTTCCAAGCCTGACTATAGCCCAGGTTATCTATACCAGCATAATATTTTAGAGAGTGAGAATGTCAGTAAAGGCTCCAAATGCTCCTTTAAGGCCAGAGCAGCATCCTTTTAACAAAGAAGAAAATGAAACTAGGATTTACTTTACCTTTTTAGGATCTGAGACATTGCTAATGTAAATAGTGTAGACCCCACTTTTGTTAAAACCAGACTGGTATACATCTGCACAGTCTCTGAAGGGCTTTTCTTCTTCCTTTTTTGCATTCTTTAGTAAAACTACAAAACAAAACAAAAGGGGTAATGTAAGTTACAACAGCAATTTCAAGCATTTGTGTATCAAGGAAGTCCACTTTTGTACACTCTGTCCCTTTTAAGCATACACAGCATTAACTGTACTGATTTTCATATGGTGCATTTGGTAAACCTGGTGGAAGAACTACTGTGAAACTCAGGCAGATGCCAGATGAGGCATCAGCAGAAATAAGTTATGATACCAACAGCTGAGCAAAGCATCCTGTCTACAGCAAGGGAAACACTGTGCATTCCTTCTGAGTACAAAGGTTTGTGCATCTACAGGTGTGCCTCTGACTCAAGCTGTATCTGTGACATTGCCAAAGAATGCCCCAGAAATGTCTCAGGGAGGTTGAAAACTTGTTTGGTGTTGTGATCTGACCCAGGTGTTTACCTAAGACAGCAAAGCAAAACCCTGGGAGCAGGGAGCTTGTGCCCTTCCTCCATAAGGTTCTGTCTTTTGAACAGCCTAGGGACTTTGGGCAAAGGGGCTGATTGCTTAAGCTGGCCTTCTTCTCTGGGAGTTATTTAATGTTTTTGATATCTACATGCATAAAACAGCTCCATGCAATTTGGGGGGAGGGGGGGGAAGAAAAATGAATGTGACTGAAATCAGTTTGTAGTCAGGATTTATTGAATTGGTATTTAGCTCAGGACAGGAAAGCAATTAATGTTAGAATGCCAGTGCAGATCTCCATCCTGTATATTGCAGACAGACCACTTGTATGACTCTGGGCTGAGAAATCAGGAGGATCTGAGGATCTCAGTCTTGAAGAACCAGGAGACTCTGTAGAGGTAACATCTGAGAGTGTTCCTTCACTTTCCCAAACTAAAGCATGACCCCACACCATACTGAAGGCTATGACTTCATTCCAACAACACATACTTTACGCTCATCAGTATTCCCATGGAAATCCAGCAGTTAACTCAGATTCTTACAGTTAAACATGTCTTTAAGTACCGTGTGGGGCCTGGGCCAGCACTTTATTAATCCCTACAATACAGAAACAATATTTAAGTCCTCCAGACACACTCATCATTTGGTGACATATCACTTCAATTTTGGCTTGAAAGTTTGAGTTATAGGTACAAAAGGGACTGTGTCTTGTTTGCTCTCAATGAAGTGTCCTGCACTGCATAACTGATGGTTAACAGCAGCAATGTGCCAAAGTGCTACAGCCTCGTGCAGCACCTGGGACTGGCCAGGCCAGAAGAGGCTATTCAGTAACACCAAAGCCTTGGAGCTTGGTATACTCTCTCCTTTTTGAACGCCTCAAAGTAGTATTTTAGGATGGCAAATTCCTGACAGATAACTGGCAGTGGTACCCTTCACAGATAGAGAAACTGAAGCAGAGAAAGGGTAAATGTTTTACCTCCATGATTTTATGAAGAGCTGAAAACAGGAAAGTCATGAGAAATCCAGTCCTGAATTGTAAGACTATCCTGCTGCCTAGGCAAGCATTTTACATGCATGTTGCACTCTCTTCTCCCTTGCAGGTGTTCTATATTATTCATCTAAAACTTGATTTTAACAAACATAACCCATTTCTCCCTTCCCATTTATTTGCTGCATATTCAGTATTTTTACCCAACATCATCAGCCAGTGTAAAACCTGGTTCACATGCCTGCATGTGAACTTCAACTGGGAAGCCAATGCCTGTGGAGCCTGGCCATGCTTGGAAAATGTAGTGCTGGCAGTTTCCTCAGGAGGTGTCAGGGAATGAGATCCTCAGCAAGGTACACAACTCAAAGGTTCTATTTTCTAGATAAGATCTAGAACTGAGGCTTTCACAGTTTGTGTTAATTAAAGGTTTCATGGTACTCTCCTATGTTAGCATCAGTGGCCAAAGTCCAACTTGAGTAGTTACTTGGGGTTGGAGCCCAGGCCTGGAAGAGCTAAAGTAAAGCCTCTCATTGATTTCAGAAGGCTGTCTATTAGAACCACTCTTCCTGGCCTGAGTTTCTCTAATGTGGTTGTTTCAACTACAGACATCAGTCTCCCTTCTCCAAAAAGCCATATCTAGTTATGCAGAGGCAGGGTGCTCATTGCCTCGGGCCTTAAAGTATATTGGAATATTCTGTTTTGTAATATCTATATGCAATAGAGAGATTATCTTGCCTCTGTTTAACTGCCACAGACACACTGAAAACCACTTGGAAACAACTACCTAAGAGTCAATCAAGGAAACTTTAATTTGGTCCCCCTTTAACTGAAAGTTAAAGAAAAATATAGTAAGTATATCCTAAAGTTCATATTATTGACATTACAAACTAGGGAAGGTTTTCATTTCAGAGCTTAATTTCAGAGCAATGGCCAATTAGTTCAACCCTCCCTTTCAGTATCAGACAGCTAAAATACCAGAGATCACAGCCAGGAGATGTGTTAATTTCCTACAGACTAAGCAACTCAGCACCCTTCTTTTGCAGCAGTGGGTTTTGTTCAGTGCACTGCTGTGGCCAGGAGAAGGTGGCTCGCCCTGGGTGCCTCTCACCCCTCTCTCAGGTGCTGCTGCTCTCCCTGGATTCAGTACGGTATATTAAGCACGTTCAGCAAAAAGTTTGGTTTCTCTTAATACATCAGACTGTGATTTTCAAGAGCAGCCCAAAGTTATCAGAAAATTAATACTCAGGAATGTTGCTGGTAATGTTCTTTTAGGGTAAAATATGGGAGGCTTAAGGTTTGCTGTTGTTTTTCTAACCTAATATTCCATACGATTTCCAAACCACTTCTACCTACGCTAGCTCCAGACTGTTTTTCTATAGCATTACCTTGAATCCTTTACACATTAAGTTCCTGACTGATGCATTGGCTCACATATGGTAGAAGTGTAAGGACGTGTTGTTTAAGAAGTAGCAAAGCTCAAAGTACTTCCAAAAAAATACCCAGCCACTCCATTTCTGTGTGCAGCTCCGAGATCTTAACTGCCTCCACGCAGGTCTCTGCTGTTAGTTTAGTGATTTTCAAGCCATGCTCATGCAAAACTTTACTATACTTGAAGACAAAGGTATGTCTCTGTCCAGCAAAATCATATCATTAGTTTTTAAACCTGAGTGCTTAGCCAAAATTAAGACCCCTTGAGAGTTTTGGGAGGGTTTTTTGCCTTCTCTGGATGAATGAATTGGTGAAGTCATGCTCCTTTGAAGCAATGATGCCTGTGTGGAAAATCCTGTTTCCTGGAACAGAGGGACAATTGACAAGAGGAATAATTTCTTCTTTCATTGCCCTTCCAAAAGTCTCTTTTTTTTAATTTACTTTTAGCCTACTAACTTTCTCCTTGCACTATCCTGTCTCTCTTTCCCTACTTAATTAATAATTTCTTTCAGTATTCACTCTTTCAACTATTCCTTGACGACTCAAGTCCAGGCAATGCAGCAGGTACCGTCCAGCTCTGTCAGATGGCTGTTTCCCTGTAGAGACTGTTAACAGCCTCAGCAGTGCAAGCCACTCTGCAGCCCTGTGGAGGAACAGGAACCCAAATCAGTAAGGTTTCTGCTGTGAACTGCCAGGGCTGAGCAGCTCTTCTGCTGCTTCCACTAGCAGCATACCAACCTTCAGTAGAAAGGCGAGGAGCTGGGGTCAGCCCCTGAGCTTGCAGCCTCTTCTCTTTTCCTCAAGAGGGTTAATGGGTGCCTACAAGTGACAGAGCTCAGATATATAGAGGGCCTTTTCCCAGAACAATATCCAATGTAAATATAAGGAAAAGCTTTTTCACTGTGAGGATGACAGCCCTGGAGCAGGCTTCCCAGAGAGGTTGTGGAGTCTTCCCTGGTGGCATTCAAAACCTGCCTGGATGTGTTCCTGTGTCACCTGCTGTAGGTGGTCATGCTCTGGCAGGGGGGCTGGACTGGATGAGCTTTTGAGGTCCCTTCCAACCCCTAACCATCTGGGATTCTGTGAAATCCCTTAAATGGTTGTTACTTGTTTATGCCTCTGTGTAGGGTGAGACTATTTTCCTTCTGTAAGGTATGAAAACAAATCAATAGTAAGTGAATTCACTAGCTCCGAGCAGCTATTGCAAATGAAGGTTGCCTGCTTTCCTGCTCAGAGTTAAAGAAATGCAGACTGATTACAAAGAATAAGTAGCTTCTGAAGTAGTTAATAATCTCAAGTTCTCCTCTAGGAATAGAAAATTCATAACATAGAAGACACAAGGAACTACAAGCCAGCCATCTCACATCTGTGCCCAGCAGGAGCATGGAGCAGACCCTCCTGGAAAACCTGCTAAGGCAGATCACAAGGAGGTGATTGGTGGCATCCAACTCTTCCCTGTGAGGGTGGGGAGGCACTGGAGCAGAAAAAGTTGCCCGGAAAAGTGGTGGAGGCTCCAGTCCTGGAAGTGTTCCAAGGCCAGGCTGGATGGGACCTTCAGCAACCTGGTCCAGCAGGAGGTATCCCAGCCCATGGCAGGGGAGTTGGAACTAGGTAATCTTTAAGGTTCCTTTCAACCCAAACCATTCCATGAAATATTTTTTTTTCTCCTAGCTATATAAAAATTATTTAATCTCTACTGGAAAAAAACTAAAACCAAACCCAAACCAACCAAAAGCCCCCAGCAAGCATAAAACCCAATATCATTAACTATTTTAATTGACATTTCTGGTTGGTTGTGAGACAATGAAGGGATCATTTAATTGCTGTTCAAGTCTCAGATATTTGGTGAACGAAGCTTGCATTTTGTTGCCAATAAAGAAAGTTAAACTGCAGTTCATTACGTTGACTGAACCAATAAAATCACATTCATATTTCATAAATTGAGACCTGAACCTCCATGTTTGTTGAATTAGTTGGGGCTGAGTTAATCATGAGAGTCTTATGTCCTTCAGTGATACTGCCAGTAAATGAAAGGCAGCTGTTGGGGTTTTTGCATAATAGTGACCTATTTGGACAAATATGTGGAGATTTCTGTAGTGTCTTAGTGAATTACTCTATTTTCATTACTTTAATGTTTTATTTACACAAATCTAATTTTCTTGTAGTGCTTACCAATCACTACACATACCAAAAGACACTTTAAAAAGTTCTTCATGCTTTTGAAGCCAGAAAGGAAAAGCCCCTCTCCACATATTGGAAAATATAGCTGACCTAAATCTTAACTGCTCTGTCAGAAGCATCTGAGGTGAACATTTCTGTCCCCAGATGAGCAGCTTCTAGCAAATCAAAAAGGAGAAGGTTGAAAGATGATGATTTGTACCTACAGCTGTAGCATTCCAGCACTGGGTCATCCAAGGACTGCGAAGGAGCAGCCTCTCTCTAGATCCAGGCTGCAAATAAATTTTGCCTTGATCTTGTCATGGTTCCAGACACATGGTGGGGAATACTGCACTTCTGTAGGGGACCCTGTATCTCTGACCTATCTATCCTAGCCATCTGGGTACAGCTGCTCTGCACCACCACAATTCCACTTACGATGGCAAGTAGTCCTTGGCTCGTGAAGAATCAAATCAGGAAGAGTTTGCTAATGGTACCAAAAGGATGTCAGTCAAATATCCCCAGTGAGGAGGCCTGGAACATGGCCCACATATGTATATGTGTTCCCAGACTTAGCAGCAGGAACCACAAACACATCTGACAGAGAGAGGCTGAAGATTATTTTTGTTTTGAGGAGGAAAAACACACAGTTACAGGCACTCAGTTCTTGCTGCCTTACAGCCAGAGGTGCGGTGTGTTTCAGTGGCCTAGCCCTGCACATACCAACCTCTGCTGGAGAACAGACATTCAGCTGCATCTAACAGTTGTCTGCGATGCTCAGCTGCTCACTGCAGCAAGGCAACCTTGTGACAGCATAGCTGTGCTGCAAAGGTTACACACACCACAGGAAAAGGCACAAACCTGGAGGATGGCTTCAAGGTTTGCTCTCCTGATAGCCACAGTGCTGCCTACAGACTGAAATGCAGTCACTTACGAGCATTGTTGTGTCCCTGCCTACAAGGACTGGGAAGTGCATTTCCAGGAGTCTAGCTTCAGGTACATAAGAGCTACTCTGTGTTTTCCCTCTCTAAAAGTACTTCCTGATTATTAAAGATACAACCACCACCCAATCCAGCCAGTGTGGAAAAGAATTACAGAATTACAATCCAGTGAGATGCATGAAACTAAAAATAATACTGTGGTTAGCTATGATTTATACCAGCAGGAACTTTTTGTGGCTCTTGCTAGTTAGGCAGAAGTTGGAAGTGCGAACTTTCAGGCATTTAGCACCCAATTTAAAATTCTTATCAAGACAAATTACCAATGTCCATTTAGCATCCTCCCTTTATTAATATCAAATGTTTTATTCTCATTTCCACAATTCTTGAATAGCATCTTTTTAAAAAGCAAAAGGAGAAGGCAAGTAATAATAATAATAAGATAGCTGCCTCTGAATGTCATGGGAGTCCAGCAGTCTTCTCTGATAAGTCACTGTTTGTGCATGCTGCTGGGCTCGGGTTGGTTTATTAGGGAGGCGAGAAAAAAATTAGGGCTGGAGTTTAGACATATATTATCCTGCCAGCAAAGTATACATTCACCAAAAGGCTTTGCAAAGTGACACTTTGTTGTGAGATCCTTCTGGATCTAACAAAAAGAGCTGGCCAAAGGCAAATCATACTGGAAGAAAATATTTCTTTCCTGGGCACTGTTGCTCTATTTTATAACTTCACTGTCAAAGGTTCCACAAAAGACACATGAAGTCATGAGCGTGGCTGTACCAGGTTACATTGTCACTCCATCCTCTCTAGTGTCCCATCTCCAGCACCAGAAACCCAGGAATTCGTGTGGCTTCCTCACCAGTCTTGATCTTTCAGCTCTCACTGCTCTTCTGGCTTTTTTTTTGCTTATGCCCTCATAATTACCTTTTTTTCTCTCTCCTTTTTTTTTTTCTTTTGAGGCTTTTTCCTCCCTAGGAGAACCTTAACATTTTGCAAGAGCCAGGTTAACACCTGCCCCCCAGAAAAGGTCCTCGGCAGGAACACATGTCCAAGGCAGATGACTGGAGAACAGCATGAGAGCAGGCAAGCATCCCCAGGAATTGAGAGCACAGGCACTTCCTCTGCCAAATACAGTGTCTGTCTGTTTCATAGGCTTTGGAAGAATTCTCTTCTATGAATTACTCCAGCTGCTTTTTTGAAGCAACATGAATTTTAATGTCATAGTGTCCCACACAAGGGAACTAACTCCACACACATAGCATGTGAAGGACAATCTCCCATTGCTAGCTCTCAATAAGTGTGTTCCAGGTGGTGACCCTGTATTCCCAGCTGAAGGTGTCAGCAATTCTGCACCCATGCTCTACAAACCACCTAGAATTTCTACTGCATCCTTTACTACCCTTTGTATTGCCTGAAGTACCTCTGATAGGCTTAATGAATGCTGTTTCATATCTGCCTTGGTAGCTTTTTCTGTCCTGATTTGTTTTTCTATCTTGGCTTTTTCTAATGAACTGTGGAGTCCAAGATTTTACACAACATCAGAGCACATCGTGAATTATCTAATTTCCTTTCTGATCCTTTATAACAGTTTATAAAATACTATTTTCAGTAACAGGCCAGTGGCACCTCTTGTGTCCTTCACTCAAGAGTTCCTTGGAAGTTTACCTTGGAATTACAGTGGCATTTTAGAAGGAAGAAAGGAGAACTCTAGAATTCCTTCCTCAGTCCTGCTCATCTGCTGAATGGTTAGAGTGGAAAATGCTGGTCTTCACTGAAGTGGCCAGAGTTGATGGCAGCATAAGTGTGTGTGTATATAGATATAAATACATTCACATGTACATTCACATGTGTACATGTCTAATGTTTAAGGAAGCACTTACTCATGACCCAGAACCCAGTGCAATGGCAGAGTGTCACTTAAGTGACACAGTGGTGCTGTCCCCATCTGAGGGTTGCAGACTGCCTCCATAGTCACAGAAGGAATCAGCTGATTCAAGATCTGGCAGAAAGGGCTCTGGCTTGGTGTAAGAGCAAAGGAGGGAAGCATGCTCGGGGGGGCTGTTTGTTTGTTAGAGTTGTTTTGCTTCTTTGTTTCTTATGCATGTTTATTATTTCACTGGAGCAGCTCAACGATCTGGTTCATCCTGTGACCCTACAATCACTAGACTGGGTGGTGAAGTGGAAGGACTTGGTTTCCAAGGAGCAATGACAAAAGCACAAATAGCCCCTGTGACATCGACCCCTAGCCCTTCATGGCTGCATGCATACCACTTAACTGCATGTGGGAGGTCCCAATGGATGTGGAAGTGTCTCTTAAATACAGTCCATCATAACTACCAGGCTATGCTGAAATGAAGTCAGTAGGGTTACAATGATTCTGCCAGTCTAGGGACTGGTCCAGTTTCGGATTAATTAGGAACATGAAGGTTCATTACATCTAAGAATTCCAGATCCAACATTTAAGGTGGTGAGGAAGGAGAAAAGGTGTAGTTAGATGCCTCAGATGAGCATTTACAGAAACGTTTCAACAGCTAACAGAAGATTACTTTTCCCTCCCGTAGGCCTTCTAAGAGTCTAAAGAGGCAAACAATTGCATAGCAAGAGCATGCAAGCTATCCAAATACTTTTTGAATAAATATTTTAAAGCAGAATTTCCATTCTGCAGTGCTGCAGGAGTTGTCTGGGCCTTGGAAAACGACACTAACATAGTGAGCTTTCACCCTCTCCAGGGTATAATTATTTACTGCCTAATAAATTACCAACAGTTATCACGTTTGTTTCCCAATAAATCTAGCCTCGGTGACTGGTAACAACAATACTACTTCAATTCGCTGGGCGTTTGACAGACATCGCTTAGGAATACTATAAAGTGGTCCTCATTAGTGAGCTGAAATAGAATGCCTTATGGCCCATTTACAAAGAGATAAGGACACTTAATTATCCAGCTGCAGGATAGTTCCTTAAGAGTTTCTGCTTGAGACAGCAGTTTTGTGAGCAAGCAGCCATTCACTGAGATGAGAACTAAAGAAGTCTTTCACGAACTGCTACAAGAGAGATTAAGCCATTGGCTTTGTTTAATATTTCCAGTGTACATATTTCTTTAGTTGATTTATACTTTTCCACACAGGCACCCTAATGTGCAGTTAGTGCTTCCAGCCTAGGGTGCAGTTAGTGTTTCCAGCTGAAGAATGGTATGCTTACACACAAATTCTTCACTAACAAGCTGTCTGAGGGACACCAACTGTGTTAGTTGGTTTATATATGTGCTGATATCCCCTGAAATATCTTTGGTGTGAGTGAATGAATGCCATTTGCACAAAGCAGAGTGAGGAGGGATTTGGCACTCACATGTGCTGCAGGAATGAGGGTGGGTAACCAACTTCAGTATTAATAAACAAGAATTTAAATGTAAAAACACGTGCTTAAAGTATTAATTTTTCAGTACTAATAAATTTTGACCTCCTGCTGTGACCATCAACAAGTTAATAGGAATAAAATATTGGAATTCCCAGTTCTGTTTTGCACAATTTAAATGTTTTCCCACTGACATAAATTCAAAATGCTGCACATTCAAACAGAGTTATTCCTCTGCTGAATCTGTTACATCACAGCCTGGCTTGACCCTACCCAGGACAGGCTGCTGCATCTTATTATGCAGTGTAACTTGGAAATGAAGGCATCCTTACCTGATCGAGGGATGCAGGTAATTTTCTTTGAAATCATGATTATTTGGAATGAATATTATATTCTTAGTTTTAGAAAACAATCTAACTTAATTAATTTAGTCTAATTTAATTCATTTAATCTGTCCCAACACAGATACTGATCATCCTAACAGCAGCACTAATGTAATTACCCTTTAACAGATAATAGAGCAAAAAGATGCTTGCAGATGCACTTCACCTCATCCTAAGACAATTCCCTTGACAAAAGTGTCTCTGTTGACTCTAACAGAAGTCCACACCAGGACTCTATGTCTACACTGGTGAGGCTGACCAGCCAGAAACTCTTACTTGAGCTTTCTGAGCGTCTCTGAAAAATACCCATCAGCACAGAACATTTTCTGATAGTCACTTCTGATCTCTTTTTAAACTAAGTGCAGGTTTATTATTGATTTAAAATGGCTTTAAAAATGAAAAGGCTTGCATGTAAAACCTCTAAAGCAGGAGGAAGTAGAGGGAAACTGAGCCAATGGAGGTCTTTCTGTGCTCCTCTATGTACTGTCAAGCTTAGCTGAAGCTGTTTGCTTTGACGCCTTTGGGGATCAAAGCAGGAGTTCATGACAGAATAAGAGAAGTGTGGAACATCAGATGGCTTCAGTGCATTAAAGTAAGGTTTTGTTTTAAGCTCTGGTGTGGTCATTCAAATTCTGTCAAATCTATGTTTTCAATTAAGCCTTTAATACTAAGAAGACTAACCTTAATAAGAAACTGGAGTTCCTAGATTAAAAACATCGTGTTTTGTTATGACACTGCAGTATAACCCATTAGCAATAAAAATTCAGTTTCAGGGATAGGAAAAAAAGGTCTGTCACTTTATTAATGCATTCTTTTCTCATAACCATATTGCAAGCACAGACCTGCTCTACCCAGACCAACAGCTTATGGCCAAAGTTGGTCAGAAACTTCAATGCATCTAGCAAAAATGTATTTTGTTTGCTTCTATGCTTCAGAAGAGCAAAAAAAGAAGTGACTGATATGCCACGTTCGAGGTGTGTGCCTCACAAGCTGTGTCTCACCATGCTGGAAAAGACCTTAGCAATGGCAAGGAGAAGGTACAAAGAGGAGGCAAGTGCTTTTAGAAACACCGCTGTTAAAATGCTAGGAAAACATACTGGTACCTCAGAGTGTATCTCAGATGAGTACCACACTCATACCTTACTCTTCCATGCTGCAGCCTGAAATCTAACAGATTTACACACCCTTGTTATTGTATTCCAATATATGGCTGAATCAATACAGCATAGAACTTTTGTCTTGCTAGAAACAGTCCAGACATTTAAGACTTAAAATTCCTCTGGAGAACACCTGAATCTGTGATTCTGCCCTGGGATTCCCCGCTGGGATTTGTTTTTCTCTTTTTAAATACTAGCTTGTATTATACAAGGTGTCTTTGAAGTCTCTTTAATGAAGCAGGCCAGCATCACTGTGGGGTAATTCTGCTGATGTCAATGGAGTTTCCCCTGTATCTGTAACCTTTGGGTCATTTCTTTGAAGTTCTCATTCTGTTCTTACTCTTTTCAGTTCAGCATCAATTTTAACATCATAACAACTATGGTCTGAAAAATGGAACAGACTGCCCACTGCTTAATGTATCGAATAAATTAATTGCTGTGCCTTTCAAGGGCCTGAATTCCACCTGAATAAACGTTTGGATCTGTTTACCTTTCTTGTGTGATTTTCTAAAGTATTAAAAGTACTCGCAAACCATTTCTACCTTTTCAGAAACGCCAGACCCACTAGCTGTGTGATTTGCTTCAGGAACCCTTTAGGCATTTCTGGGGAGGTAAATTCCTGGCATATATGTGTATTATTTTGAGAATTAAGCTTAGCTTCTTGTCAGCATTCAAAAGGAAGATAATGCTTCATTTCTCTCCTGCTAGGAGGTCATAAAACCAGGCATTCCTGACAAAACTTTCTCTACTGTTGCATCAGTTTTCTAATTCATTTAAGTTTGGACCAAACATTTTCACAAGGTCTATGATTATGCACTTCGACAGACAACAGAAACACACAGGAGAAGGAAAATAACTGTGTGGGTGAATATACTTTCCCATTTAATTTTGGCATATCCTAGAGCAGCTATTCTAAGTCATGGAACTCAATATTCACACAACAGACACTCTAAGTCTATTTTCTTAAACTGGAATGAAAAAAGAATGTATTTTAAAATATATATTTATTGTGCTTGGCTTGAAACATAATTGCTGAATTAGTAGGTTTGAACTTGCATCTATTTCTTTGATGATAATATTATCTATTGCTTAACACAGCTTGTGGTGTATCCCTACACACCCTTTTCCTCAGTTCTTTTTCTGATGTGGAAGCCCAGAAATTCTGTCACTAAATTTTTTACTGTTACAGATTTATTGTTTGACAGTAACAGCAGTAAGAGTTTTATTCACCCTCAGACAAATAACAGTAGTATGATGAATGAACAGTTTAAAAAACCCAAACCAACAATACTCACAAAATCTTTGATGACCTTTGCAAGGAATTATGTGATCTCTATCCAGCTCTTATCTGCTACAAGCAAAGAGCTTGTACAGTCTTGGAGACAAATGTGGAGTAGCTCTGTAGTGATAAATTAAGCCTTCACCTAAATGTTTTTATTTCTCCATCTTTGGTTGGAGAAAAGCAAAAATTTCAGGCATTTATCTGTAATTTGAATTTGGAGATTACTTAAGCCTTAAAAAGTTCCTTTAAATATTTATGTAGAGAACAATCATCTCGTTTGGAAGTCTCTTCCCTGAAAGAGCTGCTTTCTTAGAACATCTATTGTGGAGAAGTATTGGCAGCCACTGCCAAGATTGTTGCCCCTGCTTAAAACACCAAAAACCCTGGGCAGTGTGACAAGTCTGTTTAGCCATGGACACAGGCCAGCATGGAGACATGTGAGTCTCCATGGTGCTCTGCATTTATTTGACTCTCTGTAGGCTTTGTGACCTATTAGAGTGTCTATTTAAAGGATTACATGCAACTGAAACCCTAGGACTGCTCACACTGGGACAGAGGTGGGTGGTATTTTGGAAATCAAGCTCACAAACAATTCCAAGTTTTACAGGTGGTCCCCATCCCGAAGCTGGGCCTGACCGAAACTGACAATGAAAGTGGGATCTGGATTTTGTATTTAGGGCCATCCATACTCTAAAAATGCAACCTTTGTCTGGCTTTTACTTGTCACTTTTTTCTTCTTTTGCCTTTGCATCATTCAGAAATCCCCCTGAATTTTGTCTAGCCACAGTGAATGTACCAAAGCAGATTTCTGAGGGCTGTCATCTTGTATTAGGGACTATGTTAGCTAAGCTTCTCGAGTCTAAGAAATGAACAGCAGCAGTGTCTGCTCAGCCCTGTGGCTCTCCATTACTCATCTGTACCATTCACAGGCTCCTAGCAGGGAAAATTCTGAGATTTCCCCAGTTTATTTAAATTAATCTAAAAACAAACATTCTGACATGATCATGGCCTTGCTGGAGAAAATGTGTGCCACAGTTTGCAACCAGAAATCAACAGTTAGCACCAGCTTGGTTACAAATGAAGTTGTTTACCTGTGTTACTACTATTTTATTCAAAAGTGGTTTTTAAGACAGTAATTTCAGTTTCACAGATTGGAAAATCCTGACTACTAAGCCCTATGCAAGGGAGAACGAAATTTTCCTGCCTGTAACTTATCTCAGGGAAGATTTTTCAGTTTCTTGATAGAGATAATAGTTTAAGAAAATCTATGGTGCATATGTACTAAACTCAATCAACAGCTATCTTCTCTCTCCCAGTGTTCTTGGTTGTTCCTCTTCTCCCTGCCATTAGTTATTTTGCATGATCCCATAACAGCATCCCACATACTTTCTTTCCCATCTAATAATTCTGTATGTGACAGCTCTCTCTCCCCATATGGAAGTTGTTCCAGGTCTCTAATGTTTCCCATTGTCCTACTGTTTTCTGGCCCATTTCAGTCTCTGCTATAATCCTTATGAAATTAGATGGCTGAGATTTACCAAGTGTAGAACATGATTCATGGACCACGTGTTGTTAGTGTCCAGTAAACGCTGCTTCTCACAGTACACGTTATGTTTTGAACGTTAGTGCACACATAAAGACTTGTGCAAGGCTGCCTAAACTTCCCAGCTTTGTGTGAATCTAGAATAATCCCAGTGGTACTTCCCAGAATGCACACTGTCCCATCTTGAGCATACATTTGCACAGGCTGAAGCTGGTGTTCATTTTTATATAACCAAATGCTTTAGTGTTCAGCCTTCCTTAGAGTGGTCCTGCAGTCCAGGACAATATTATTCTTTTAAATTAGGCAATTTGGCTCCTTTTTCCTGGCCATGGTTGTACTTACCAAAAATGCCAATCACCTAAACTTAAGCAGACAGCAGGTGGAAACATTTCTGCAATTATTTGTCTTCAAATTAAAAAAGGCATTCGGGAAAATTGTGAACATGTTAGCACACCAGAGGCAATGGAGTCCAAAGTCAAGGGTTTGAGCTATTTAAATTACAGGTAGTCATTTAAACACATTTTGCTTCCACAGTCCCACAGAGGCAAAAAAATAAACCCCAACCTTCTGTAAATTCAGCTTTGCAGGCACCTGAATTTGAACCCAGGAGCCCAATTTGAAACATCCACTTCTGTAATCCTCATTCAAAGTTTTTGTAAGAAGCAGCTGAGGAAACTGATTTTAGGGAAAACGTTGGTTGGTTTGTGGGTTTGGGTTTTGGGGTTTGTTGTTCTTCTTTTAAAAATCAAATCCAAAATGGTTAGAAAATCTTTCTAACCTTAACAAGAACTTGCAGGATATCTCTGTGTGAGAATAATACATCTTTAATTTTAATATTAGTTTAAAAGCACTCCTGAGCTCCATTAGAACACGCTGAACGCAGCTTTGCCAGGTTTCTTTGCCAAGAGGCCATAAAACATAATAAAGGATTTGCATTGCATCACAGTGTTTCTTTACTGATATGGGAGCAGCCTACTATGAAGGATGTTACTTAATTCAAATGCTGGGGAGCTGTATAATAGACTAAGCAGAAGGGAACATTTAGAATGAACAGGAGAGGGGGGAAATGTTTTTTACAAAAGTAGGCCATCAATATTGGCCCAAGCACACAACACTTCCAAAGGAAGAGATGTAATCCTTGTCACTGCAGTAGTTTAGCTTTAAGCCACACAAGTTGCATGGGAATATATAGCAGAGAGAAAACCCACACTGCCTGGAGCTGAGCAGTCTGAATGATCTAATGTCTTCTGCCTCTTAAACAGCGTGCTGGATAATGATCTAGGTGACAAGGTTTTGACTGGGAGGACAGAGCTGTCGTTTGGGGGGTTTGGTTGGTTGGTTTTGGGGGGGTTATTGGTTGTGCTGTTTTGGGTTTTTTTGTGTGTTTCTTTCTCTTTAAGTTTTAGACAATTTATAGCACTTAGAGCTCTAGAATGAGCAAATATGCCTGGCTTTTTTGGCTGCTGGTACTTACCCTCGAACAGATCTCTTTCAGCCATGCTGCCATACTGACTGATTAGCACAACTTGCACATCTTGCACTGTGTCTATGTTTACCCTGTACCCATTCTCCAAAGGGTTTGGATGGCTCCATCCTAGATGGATATTATTTTTCCTCAGCTTTCTTTCCCCAAGTATTTTTAACTCTCTGCATGCTACAATAGGCAGAACTGTTCATCCCTTTAGCTGCTATTAATATAGATGTTTCTCCCTTACATTTCTTCTTCTCTCTCCTCTGCATGGCTTTGCCTTGTTTTTCATAGTTACTAATCTGTTCTTTCCAGTATCCCATCTCCATTCTCTATGTGGTCTGCATTCACTGATCGGCCATGACCAGTAGAGATGGAGGCAATTTCTTTCCAGAGACACTTTGCTGTGTCCTTAGCATTTAAAAACTCAAATCCTACCTGAATTTCTTTCTCAGTCTCTGTAAGAAATCTGTTTACTAAGTAAATCAAATTTGAGAAAGAATTGTTCTCGGGTCTTCTTTCAGAGGCTGTTATTTCTGTCTTTTCTACCTGTAGTGTGTTTAATGCACTCAGAAATAAATGAGATTCAGCAAGCTAGAAGGAGAAAAATAATCTCTTATTATAAATAAAATCTCATTCAAGGGAAGAGATTCATCATTTGGATGTCTACAGCACCTTAAGCACCTACATTGAGATAATGACCATTATAACACATATTTATGTATAAAGTTCTGTACTACTTTCCTTCATTTAATGCTCTCTTCTCCCCAGTGATTGTAAAGGAAGTTTAGATTAAGTTAGATATAGGCATCTGTAAATTAGTACCTGTGATTGGTTGGATAACTTCCAGCAGAAGGACATAGATTCTCAGAGGGACAAATTAGCATTGCTAATGTGAAGCCAGTGGAATTATGGCCTGTCTCAGCTATGCTCAAGCTATAACAACACATTGATATTAAATTCCCAAGATCAGATATGGCTGTTTGCCTCAGCACTACCTGAACCTTATTTTGTGGATTCTCACCAGATTTTTTGTCCTCAGATACAAAGCTTTTTCTTCCTTAGTCTAAGCTCACTAAGTTCTGCCTTTACAAAATTTCAGGACTTTTTTCAGAAGAAATTTCCTAGGATGTAAAATGTTTTATAATGCTACTATCTTACCTCCTTCCTTGGAACAGAGGGTAATCAAAGTGTGAACTGTGTCCATCAATTCAAGCTGCTGCTTCTGCAGGATGCTGTTATTACTTGTTGCCTTGTTTAACTGCTTCTCTAGTTCCTGAATTACGTAGCTTTGTCGTGTAACCAAGCTTTGTAGGTTCTCTTTCTCCTCCTTCAAAGTGTCCAGCTCCTCTTTATGCCTTTCTTCCATCTCTAAAATTCTGTGCTCAAGTAAACTAAAATGGAATAAAACAGTTGGTAGTTATTATTTCATGCCTGCATGTTTATTGATACAGAAAAAGGAACTATTTTCTTCTACACCACAAAATCCACCTCATAAATAATTTATCTTTAAACTGTGACATCTACTAGTTCAGCCCATTGATTTTCTCTATGTGACTGATCTCTAAGGTTTGCATCCTGTAGTGCTTATCCTAAAGTGCATGGAACTACATATCTATGTTTCACACCTATCCAAGTGCATGAGCATGGGGCAGATCTCTATACAGAATTTCAGACAGAAAAAGGTAAGCAAAGGAGGGAGAGGAGCAGAGCACAGAGGAGCACATCATTGGTAGCATGGATGAGTCTGTATGATAAGAGACAAAAATCAGGAGCAAACCGAAAGAGTGTGTGGAGGGCCTTGCCACTGGGTGTAAGATAAGCACCAGAAGCTATGGAGTACCATCAAGCGATACAGAGCCCACCACAACAGCACCATTTGATGTGGTGTATGAACCTGGGAAAGGAATTATACCCCAAGGGAGAGGTTTCTGGTTTCACATAAGCAATAGCACTGTTTTCCCAGAGAGATAAGTCACCTGTTTGCATTTTAAGGAAGGATTGCCTTATTTTTCATGAATCCAGCACCACCATTTCTGGTGAGACAGGAGAGCTCCTCAGACAGACAATCCTTGGGCGTCACACCATGCAGCCTGCTTACATCAGCTCTTTCGAACGTTTTACATAGGCAACCTCTCATGATAAATATTCTTCTTTCTAGTCCCCTCTCTGTCCTGAGTCAGAAGTGCAGAGTTGACAAAGATCAAAGGCATATCAGATTATATCTAGAAGAAGAGAGGAGTTGCAGACATAAAGGACAGCTAATATCTGTCAACAGGGAACAAGAAGTTTTTCCAGGGCAGTGCTTTGATGCTGTGGTGGGAGTTTGGCAGAAATAATTGATTAATATTAGATAAAGAAATCAATTCAATCCCTCTGCTACTTTCTGTTCAGTACTTCTATTGTATATGCCAAAAGGTGTTTCTCATGCCCATAAACCAACTGATGGCTACAAACTTGCCAACAAACTGCTTCCTGTTGAAGTCAGTCTTAGGTTTTATTTATTTGCACTCTCCCCCCACCTTTGTTTTTACTTCTGGATAATAGATCAGTGGCAAAATGCCTGCACAATTTCAGGTCATTTAACCTAACTGAAGAATGTAATAAAATCCATATGGAGTTGTTTCTACTAGATATCACAGAGCCTTAATATGAGCTGTTACAAATGATAGCAATGCAGAGATTAAATTTAGGCCTCGGATTTGCTGTACAAGCTAAGGTAACGTAAAACTTTTGTAATCAAAAATTGTGTTACAAGTATCTTTTTCTGAAATGTTACAAATGTGAGACTTACAGAGATTCTGAAGAAAAACATACTTTGGAATGTCAACATAAGCTAGCTCTGTGGAAAGCAGAAGGATCTGGGTGAACACGGGAAAGCCCAAAGGATCTGAAGGAAAAATGCTTTTCCATGGAGTCGCAAATGCGAAGGGGAACATGAGAGCTCGCTCCAAAGTCTCATTGATTAGTGAAGTACAACACATTTCAGTGGAATCAGAAGACAAAGTTTCAAGCTGCAGCAAAGCATGGACTTTGAAGCCAAAGACAATTGATTATTTTAACACCATACCTAACCTGGAGACAATTTTTTTCATCACTTGAACTCCAGCATCAGGCACAAGCTCTTTATGCTCTAAATTCATACAGGCTTTTTGAGAATATTGATGTGAAACTCTTTGAGCTTTGTTATGCAGAAGGTAAGGCTAATTAATGAGGCACAAGTGGTTGAAAATGTTCTGATGAACTGGATTTAGACATAAAAGGTGTTTTTAAAAAATTAAACAGTGTCCTGTGTGGATTGCATCACTTCTGTTCACTTTTCCACGGAGATTGAACTCTTCATATTGACTCTGAATTTTGGGTTTTCTGATAGTCTATAAATTGCATCAAGGCACGTTGGATAGTGACAAGGTGGGTGCTGGGCACAGTCTGTGCTAGAGCAAGTGTTAGGTGTGGCCCCACCCCAGTCTGACATCTTGCAGTCCACGGAATCTGTTGTGTATGCTCAATATAAGTGAAGATGCACTCTTGAAGCCAGCATGTTGCTTTAGAGTTAAATGGTAGGTAAGGACAAAAAAACTTATCCACTTATCTTTGTCCATATCCTAGTGCAGTACAGGGCATTTCCCTAACTCCAGAACATCCTATATGCACATCCACATCTAAATAATTCCATGAAGAAATTATTTAGCCTTTGACAGCAGCAATTTGTGCACTGCATTGTTTCTTTCCCACCACAGCCCTCCTAAGACCGTGGTAAATGAGCCCACGGTGATGACAGTCTTATTTGTAGCAGCTCTGGCCGTGTCGAGCAAGAAGGAAGAAGCTGACAATGTTTAGATTTTCCCAGTTTGGCATCTGCAGTGACAGAGAGCAAGCAGATGCTTTATGGTCTGAGTACTATTATATCTTGATATTTATGAGTGGTGTCAATACCATGTGGAGGAAAGCTGGGAGTGTCACAACACTTGGTTCCTTTACAGCTTTCTACATAGATGAAAAGTTCTGTTGTTATAAACTGCAAAACTCAGCTAATTTAAGGAATTCATATGCATGTGTGCAATGATCTTCCTATATCCATAAATCTAAAACAGATAAGTCCCAAGGATAAGACCACTCCCTGTATTCCTGGGAGAAATCCAAAACAGTCATTGTGCTCTCTGAGTCAGTGAGAGCCTGTCAATCAAAGCCCCAACTGAACCAAAGCTAAACCATCACTTGGACTGGGGATTTCTCCACTGGCCTGTCCCAGAATGAAGTAATCCTTGAACAGCACAAGAAAGTTATTCTTACAGCTTTTGACTCCAATGTGGTGAGAACATTTCACTTGAATTCACTTGAATTCACTTTAATTTAAAGTCATATTTTGACTCTTTTTTTTTTTTATTATTCTATTCCTTGTCATCATCTTCCTTTTTTTTTTAATGAAATTCATACTTTGACTCTTTTTTCTCTTTTTTCTTTTTTAACAAGAGATAGAAACTCATCAAAACAATCTTGGAACAGATTGAAACCAATACAGATACATATTTCTAACAGTTGAAAGACCATTCTGTTCTTATGACATCAGACAATTTCCAATAGCTAAATACCACCACGAAATCCCTGCTAGATGCTTAGTAGCGATGTTGCCTCATTTGTTGAAGAGTCATCATGAAGACAGATTTAAAATTAATATATTTCTATTAGTTTTCATGAATGACTGTTGCTGGAATAGAACATAAAAGGGGAAAAAAAAAAAAAAAAAAGAAAGAAAGAAAGAAAAAGAATGGAGTTATTTTACCAATCAATCCAACAGTCTGTAAAGATTGACCAAGATGGTTGTGTAACGTTCCTTTGTAACGCTCTCCAGTAAAATCTCACAGGTGTGATGTTATGCCTGGCTCTTTTTCCAGCAAGTTTACAGCACACATTTCCTATGCACCTGAAATTGCTCTCTATTTCCTACATGTTTGAAATTTCTATATGCTTGAAAACATTACTGGCCTAGACAGGCTTTGATGGGAGTTACAATAATCGCAAGAAATAGAGATCACCATTCACTAAAAGTATCATACATACAAAGAAAGAGAAAGAGAAAGATTAAGAGAAAGAGAAAGGGAAAGAGAAAGAGAGAAAGAAAGAGAGAAAGAGAGAAAGAAAGAGAGAGAGAAAGAGAGAAAGAAAGAAAGAGAGAGAAAGAAAGAAAAAAGATATTCACACATGCACACATGTATTTGTGGCTTTTATAACTGCACCTTCATTGTGGGAAACAGGCATTTGGGGGCTGGAATGCTGTTGTAAAGAAACAAATGTTGTTAAGGTGGATAAATACCAATATCATCCATTGGACAGTGACCCTGTGCAGTTGTTCTCTAGAAGGCAATTAAATAAAAAGCAAGCACCACACACACCCCAAAGCCAGACAAACTTAGCTTTCCTAAAGATTAACTACATCTCAGTGCCTAACCTGCTGATCTTGGCAAGACTAGGAATCTATTTTCAACCACAGGAATGATGTGTTAACTTTGTGGGGATATGAGCCAGTGGGATGCCTCAGTGCAACTGTGCTGTGTCTAGGTGATTCAGAATAAGCATTCTGATAACAGCAGAGTGGTTAGAAGGCCCATACAGAAGTCAGAGAACAACTTCCAGTGAAAGCTCTTGACATTTTGAGAGGTGATGAAGTAGAACGTACAGAAAATACTCTGGTCACTCTCTGGGGAGAAAGGAAAGGCTGCTTTAGACAATTTGCCTTATAAGGTAGGTAGTTTATTCACTAATCCATTCCAGGCCACAGCAGTTTAAGAGATTTTTTTAATCTTTGTTTTCAGAGGCCTCAGTTTAGACATGCAAGGAGAGGATCCAGACCAGATCTGAGAGATGGACATCTTCTGCAGGAAAATAATTCTTCACAAAATCTGGATTTAGTGGAAATGCAGATTCAAAGGATTTACTTTGTTGAGCTATTCAGCAAAGACAGCTAACGTCACACTAGGAAAAATTCTTTGGCCAAATCCATGCAGTTTCTTGCATTGTGTATTTGTGGAAAGCCCAGGAGGCAGAGGACCTACATGGTTACTTTAGAGGGTCAGAATGGTATTCCCTCAATAAGACAGCTTCTTCGTGCTTCCTTTCACCTGAGCAAAACATTCCCTCTCATGTTAGGTGCCGACCAGTCCTACTTTGGTGGTCTGTGCTATCTGACCAGTTTAAGGAAGTACAAAAATACGTGTCCCTGTATTTCCCACGACCAGTAAAAGTAATTGGTTACTTAGCATTAGTATGCTTACTTCTGATACCAGTGACGAGATAATTCCTTTGACATCCCCAAAGGGAAGTGAAAAACCTGGATTTCTCTCTTTAGCATATGCTGAACTTACAAACAAACTTTTCAGGCATACTGTGTTTGCAAATCTCCCACACAATCAGATGGAAATTCAACAACCATTCTTGAGACCTCATCTTCCACAGGATTAAACAGATTTGGGGCTGAACAAGTTAACCTACTCTGATTGCCTGCAGATTCAAGTTGAATGTTGTGTTTAAATTTCACATCCACTATCTATTGCTGGAAGATCCAGCACTCCATTGTGGTTTCCCTCACTTCTTTCATCTGAGTAAATAAATAGTTGTTTTCACAATGGCATATTGGAATAAACGATACACAATAACTTGAATGCAGCTGCTGCACTCTGGGGGGAAAAAGCTGGGGGGGGGAGCATAAAAAACCACATATTGAGCAGTGAAAACATTCAAGAATAAATCAACATTTTTTAGAAAGCCCTTGTGGGAGAAAAAATGGCAATGGAGGAAGAAACCACCATTTACATTAGAGTGGGTGGGAACCTACAAAAATAAATCATGGCATGAGAGCACTCAGTAGAAACATGATTCTGGGGCAAGTGTGAATGTACTCATGCTGTGGAATCTCTTTCACTTCACTTGAATTAAAAAAAAAACAGAAAAAGAATTGGCTACTCTGCCCAGCAGAGGCAGGAAGTAAGGAGAAGGGCCAAGAGCTGATGTATTTCTAGTCTAAAGAACATGCATTGGTCCCCTGTTGATACGTAGTGTTCATTTTCTTTGAGGACAATACACCAGTTACTGGAGTACATCAGAGATCAGTTGTTGTCACTACAAGATTTGCATTGCTTCCATCACAAATCCACTTCTTTGGAAGTGATTGTGATTCATTTTTTTTCATATAGAGGAATATTTAACACAGAGGAAGACATTTTTCTGCCCACAGTCCTCTATCTGGTTGGATTATTTTTGCAATGATAATATTTCCTACACTCTCTCCCATCATGGTGTACATCTGCAGCCAAAAATAAACAAGGTTCCTTCCAAAGAAGCTTCCAGTCCCTGTAGGCAATGTAGTTAAAGGAATCTTCTCTATTTTACTGACATAAAGGAATATTGATTGGCATGAAGGCATTCAGATTGCAAATGCCTACCAAACATAGTCTGAGAGGTAATCTATAAAATTAAGTGAGTTAAAATCATTGGCATGTCCAGAAATTTATCATCACAAAGACTTGCCCCGTGGTGAACTTGACACACACATAACTGATTTCAGGATCAGGACCTACAAGGCACAGACTAGGCAGTTGTTTTTTTAGGAGTATATGAAGATAGAAGAGCTGATGATTCATATTTTAGTGTAACCACAACACTGTCCTCTCTCCTAATTTTATCATCCACAAGGGAAGAGTAACAGAACCTGGACATCATATGCCAGGTTCTTGCTTCATTGCAAGATGAAACTTCAGTGTGTTTTTTCACCTCTCCAGGTACAACTATGTTTCTGGGAGAAACAACTGCATATGAAGTGTGCTCTTTTTAACACATCCCTCTTTTTCCTTCTGAAAAGCCAAGGCAGAGCATTTTGTCATGTCACAGACCATTTCATTAGAATGTCAGCCAAGTCAAAGGTCAACTTAAGGAAAACTTACTTGTTTACTGACATGAAGGCTTTACACCCTGACACATTGCTAAGACAAATAAATAAATTCAGATTAAGTACACTAGACTCAGTCTCTTGAGCAGCCAATAAAATTTTGCTGCTCATTACATTGTAGCAGATAAAAATGCCAAATATTTATATGTTTAACCAGTGTTTGGGTCAATCCCAAATTAAAATAGGTTGTAAAATGTGTAGAATTAACTTCTTCCTGCACAAGCCTACCCTTTCCATGGGCTATAGGAAAAGTCCACTTACTCAGTTTAGGTGAATTCCTTGACTCAGAGATGGCTGAACTTAAAGTTAATCCCACATCCATTTATTCATGCTTCCAATGGGTCAAGAAAAATCTGTGGAGTTTGAGAGTTTTGAATGCAGTGCTCTAATTCCTGGTTATAAACAGTTGTTAGATGAAGCACGCTAAACTGGTGCTAGCAGTGGGGACAGCAGGGGCAGCCTCTGTGAGGAGAGGCTGGGGCTCCCATGCCCAACTCAGCCAGTTCCAGCTGGCTCCAAAGGACTTAGTGCAAGGCAAAGCTGGTCAGCCATGGTGGTTGCTCCTCAGGGAAAACACTCTCCAAAGTAAACCCAGCACAGGACTGTGTGAGGAGCCATTGCATAAATATTACCTTCCACTTGCTGTACTTGCTTATTCCTTTCCACCAGCTGCTTAGAACCAAGCATGCACACCCCACTTTGTCACAACCAGAGAATGAGTGTAAGAGAGCAGCTGCTCATTCTTACCTGTTTTTCTCATGAATTTTCAGGATTTCATGGGTTTGCTGCAGTAGCTGCTTTTCTAGCTTGTATGTAGACAGTGAATTTTCCAGCAGCTGAATTTCAAGTCTGGATGTTTGATTTAGCACCTTAAGGGTAAATTAAAAGCATTAATGTTTATATTGGCCTGGTTACATTGCTGCAGCAACATCATGCAAACATTTCATCCTGATTTGATGATTTGTCAAAAATTGTTCTTAAATTCTTTTAACCTCAGCTGCTCAGTCAGTGCAATGGAACTCAATCAAGCCATGCTGTCATGTACCAGCTGATATTCTGCCGCCCTGTTTACTGTAGAATAATACTAGGTTGGCAGAAAGCAGACTGCCAAATAAGCTTCATTTCAGTGGAAAGAATGAGAGGCATACCTCAAACCTGCATTCCTGCAAAGCAGAAGGCAGCAAAAGTGCTTGGAGTGAAGCCAAAATGTTGCATCCACTGTTTTGTACATGGAACTCCTACTTTAGCTTTCCCCTGAGTTCTCTCTTTGCAGACATCAACAGAGAAACTTGGCTTGTCCTTTTTTATGGGTACAGAGGTTGAAAACACTGGGAATTATCAGTATACATCTGTTATGTTCTCCCAAATGGATACATTCAGAAGTGCCAGAAGCATTATCATAATTTCAGACCTGGCAGAAATTGAAGGTGTCCTATGAAGGTAGGGAAAGATTAAGAAGACAGGAAAGCACCAACAGGTTTCCAGAGTGGATATATCTATGGACTAAACTACAAAGTATCAGTAGAACTTGATGTATTGAAGAAAGCCTAAACTGAATCAGTGGGATTTGCATGGATGGATCATGGATTAGGAGTGAGATTCTAAGGAAGTGGGAAGGGAAATGCCACAGATGAGCTGCAAGTCACAGCAAATAGTGCCCAAGGAAGATCCACTCCCGCTGATAATAAACATCCCTTAAATTCTTCAGCAATACGGGTAGAGGAGGAAGACCTTTAAACAGTTGCCAATGATACCTCTACCTTGAAGTGGTTCCTTGAAGGAAAAGTGAGAAAGGGGCAATGAACATTTTGTCCCTTACCTGCTTAAGAGGAAACTATGAATGAGTATTCAACCTAGGTAAATCTTTTGGGATATAAGAAGAGTTTCTCCACCTCCTGTTTACTGACTATAGATATGACACTACAGGTCAGAGATCTTCACCTGTTTCTATTCAGATTTTCTGCTGATATTAAATTGAACTTCTCCCCAGCACTTTGACAGATCAATGCACTATGTTTAGGAAGAGTGATCATTTGAGATCACAACATTTTGAATTGTGTTGATTTATTAACCAAGATGTAGAAAAAAAAGGTGCAGGAGATTCATATAAGACAGGGTATCTGTCTTTCATAATGACTTCTTTCTCAGTGTACTGCAAAGTGATTATGTGAGAACTCGGTAATGATATTGTAAACATGAGTAAGGACAATATAGCAGGGAATATCATCTTTCAAGCAGTATGTGTGCTACTGGAACCAAATAAATGCAATACTTTAATTTCCCCGTTCTAAATGAAGAGTGAATGCGGTGCAGCTGGCAATATACCACATGCTATGCAGATCAAGGGGAAGGGAAGTCAGCAAAATTTAAAAAATGAAAAAAAAAAAGGAAACCAAACATGCATCTTAAACTGATAAAATAATTCAAAAGGCCAAAACAAAGTAGCATGCATCTTGGTGACGAGCTCAAGGTGCTATGTGCTCTGCGCTCTGTGCTATGACAGTGTCACTCTTCTCACTTCAATCACAGCAGCGATTTCAGGGCTAGGAACCATTTGGAGGTGGTGCTTTCCATTGATGTGCTGTGTACAATTGTACAAAAATACCAAACACAGTGCTCTGCAAAGCTGCTGCTCCTCACTCCCTCTCCACAGTTTAAGAGCTGCAGACATGCACTGTTGTTCAATAAATGGAAACATCTTGCAGAAAATAAACAAACTTTCTTGTAGTAGTAAAGAGACAAACAGTGGAGATCAAAGAGACTGTTTTAGCCTGAAACTCATTAGTTAGCTTGACACATACATCGCTCACAGTTGGTAGCTGGGCTGTTTATTTGAAGTCAGATGCTGATTTAGTTTCCTGGACAGTCCTGCCAGCCTTACACACATAGAGCTAAATATAGTGACCAAAATAAATCAGAAGAAAGACACATAACAAGGGCTGGCCATCAGAGGCAGGGTACACATGCTTCTTGGAGCCCTGTGTCGAAATGTTCCCTGTGGTGATTCATTGAAAGAGCAAGACGATGGGAACAGCTCTTAGAGAAGCCCTCTGGGGACATACCTGTGTTTCAACATCGGTGAGTTTTCTGGTCTGCTCTGCTGTCTGGCTGAGGAGGCTGGTCCCTATCTCCAGCATGGTGGCGGTGTGGTTCTGCACCGCGTTCTGCTGCAGCTGCACCATCTCCGATTTCATGTTTTCCACAATGTAGTTCTCAAGCTATAAAACAGAAAAGGTCTCTTTACCTGCTTAGGCATCCTGGTGACACAGCACAGCACAGCACAGCTTTTGGCATTCTTGCCAAAAGGGAAAACTTCAACTGGCCTTACTAAACTCAGAGGCAAAATTCCTACTGACTTAACAGTTCAAGATTTCACCTATTACTTTTATTGCAGGAAACCAGCATTTACCAGCTTCACTATGGCCAAGCACTACATTTTATCTGAAGCATCCTGCCCTTTGGAGGCACTGCATTAATTCTACTGATCCTTAGACTGAGCTTTCTCTCTGGTTAGCTAAGAGGAGTAGCATCTATGTAACACATGATAGAAGGATCATTTCAAGATGGCCTCGTAGAGAATGTGACAAGCAGAAACCCATTCACAGAAGTAAATTCAAGACCATTCAGAGGTCTTCAGATAATTAAATTAAATTTGTCCAGAGACTCTGCATTAATCAATATCAAGAATACTTATTCTTATTAATATTAAATTATCTTTCAATTAATCTACACCTGGGTCTTCAAAACTTTATGCTACTCTTTCTTTTTAATTCAGTTACTTTATGCAGCAAAAGTCAAACAGAATTCTTCATTCTTTTCTCCTCATCCCACCCCTCTTACTGTGTGGCTTTCTATAGTGTACTGATGCCCTTGTTATTAATTCAGCTGCATCTGCTTTCAGTAAGTCTCATTACACTGCACAGGAGTTTTCAGTAATGCAGAGTTACCGGTGGGATGCATAATAACATTATAATGTTCTCAGAAATAAAACTGCCAGAAAGTTCAGTGTTGTGGCTCAATAAACATTCCAGGGGATTATGCATTAAAAGTATCTAGATCTAGCTTTTTTTGGGCAACGTTTATGGAATAATCTTCATAGAAACCACCTAAACACTAATAGAACTATTAAAATGGAAACAGTAACTTAGGGCCCAAGTAAATGATAATGGTTTGTGGCAGATGGCTTTATAAATACAATAAGAGCCTTTGCTTTTACTTTGATCAACTCAAGCTGGTCTCGTGTAATTGCTTTTAAGGACTGCTATGATATCCAGATGACATCAGGGTTTTTTTACAGTGCCTTAGATCAAGAAAGTGAGTTAAAGTAACAGCAGACTGCTCTCCCTCTCCTACCATACACTGCACATCTTTTGGATAATAAAGACAGTGCACCAGTGATGTTCTGTAAGAGCTTTTTTGTCTTCTCCTCATGGTTCAGGACCAGCTGACAGCCAAGCCCTGCTGCAGCCACTCACACAACTGCTCCCTCCCCTCCAGACAGGATGGGAAAATTTCCAATAGAAATGGAGATCACTCTGAAAGCTTATTCACCTCTAGACTACAACTCAGAAGTCTGTATAGGTGAAATCTATTTCTCATTTCCAATGTAATTACTTATGATTGTCACAACAACATACAAAATATTAAGAGTCAATGTCAGTAACTTTGTAGGAATATTAGGTATCTTCATTTTTTAATGTTAAGACTTAACAAAGTCACAATGCTGCAGACCTGAGAATCACACTAATGGTTAGGTTTGATGACCTAATGATTGGACTCGATGATCTTAAAGGTCTTTTCCAGCTTAAGTGATCCTATGATTCTATATCAAACATGATTAAATGCTCCCCTAAGGAAGTTACTTATGACAAGCAAATCATAACATCGTGTTCTCATTTTCTGCTGATCAGTAATAGTTCTGGTTCAAAGACTAATCCAGTTTAGTGCTAATTTTCACAAATTTCATTACAGGGTAAATGATATATTTTTTTCTTGATTAGCTTTCCAAACCACTTAATTCTATAAACTATATTAATTTAATTACCCATTTGACTGCAAACATGAACCATCCTCAGTGTATGCTGCAGGAAAAGGCATGATTCTAGAAAGGGCAACATCTGCAGTGTTAAACTAAAACAAAAAATTAAAAACTGGAGTGATTTAAAAACCCAAAACAAAAAGAATTACTGTAGTAGTGTGGGACTAATTATTTTCTTTGCCAAAGATACTTTCGGTGAGGAGTACTTTTCAGAATGACTCATTTTGATATAACTTCTGTGCAGAAGAATGTTTAGACACCTTATAGCTGACTCCTGGAGGATGGACATACGATTTCTAACCCAGCTTAGTTCCACTGAATTAACTCCTCACTGCATTACATATGGGCTTTAGAAAGTGAAGTCTTAACCTGCATAAACACTTCTGGTTGCTTTCCTGAGCTGCCAATTCATAGCTAAACCTTCAGTGAACCTGGGGAACTGGTGTAGAGCTTGGAACCAATATATGATGCTGTGTGTGTTTGCATTATAGGAGGTATGCAAAAGGTACAATGTTCTGACATTGTGTTACTTAATCTATTTTCAGTTCTGCTTGGTTCCTTACACCATGTGCTGCTGGCATTCTATGCATGACAAAACTGCTCAAAGAACCGCAGTCACATCAGGCCTCCCCTACATCCTACTCTGTGCACGAGTGTCTTGTTTGTGCAGGGCTTCATATGGATAGCACAGAAGGGCAATCTCTTTATTCACTGCCATAAGTTCTGCCTTCAGTTTCAGGTTCTGCCTTCAGTTTCAGGTTCTCTATCTTAAGGCCTCTCTGATGAAGAAATTACAAATCCTTTTCGTATCCATTTTCCTGTCTCTCCAGTGTAGGTTGCAACTTCCCTGGAGATTATATTTCTACCTTTTATCAGCTCCTGATACAAAATCTCAGTCAGCTGAAGACCCAGGACATTGTATTATGAAGATGACTATCAATAATCTACAGTCTTAATTTAAGATCTTTTTTGAAAGCATAAATGGGAAGTTTAGATGCACTGAAACCACTGAAAGTACTGAAATGTCAGTACATAGAGTGCCACAGGAACGCAAGGGCACCCCCTGGGCCATCCAACAACTGCCCAGCTGTTCCAGGCAAGTACTTATTTTTATCTTCAACCCAGAGAGACTCACAAAACATCCAATCCCTGCATCCCACCAGTCTTAAAACACTCAGCAGAATTCGTGATCTCTGTACTATATGTTCACATCCTCCGTGTTTGTGTGCTTCTATCATAAATAACCTAGTGGCAGGGAAAACTGAAAGTGATCTCATATGTTTTGTTAGGTGACAGGGAACAATGAAGCTTCCTGAAGTTTCAGTGGTACCAGAAACAGAAATCTTATTGTATACTCCCTGTCTGTTTTGCCTATGATATTTCACAGGCAGCTGGTAAGGACTGAAGCATGGTATGGTTTGTCCTCTCCAAACCCAGATAAACTGGGGGCCAGTCATCCTTGTGGCCATGATCAGTGTTATGCAGGTAACTTTACCTCACAACACAAGCAAAAATAGAAGCAAGACACACCTGCAGTGACAGCATGGTTCATGATCTGAGGATTTTTTGGATGGATCTGATTGCTTTAAGACATGCCAAACAGTGAATTAACAGACACGAGTGTTAGCAAATACTCCCTTCCAATAATTGTTAAAATGAGAAACAAGCAGAAATAGCTCAGACTGACACTGTCACATATTCAGTATACTTGTACATATATTTACATATGTGCATGGGTATATAAAATAGGGTTGAGCCAATGTCACTAAATAGATTATAAACCTGGTTTAGGAGCAGCAGTGGAAATATCAGGTACTCAAATTATCTTGCAGAAAAGTCTATGAAACTTGGTAAGATAAAAGTGCCTTGGTTTATCTGAAATGGCACAGTTCAAGATATAGATCCTTTTATAGCTTTAGTAATTGTACAGAAAGATAAGAGCTTTTTATAGGAAACATGAGAGCAGCCAAAGTATATAAAGACAATTCTGGTCACACACTTCATCATATTCCCCTGGAGACTTTGAAAAGGAGCAGCCACAGGTTTCCTTTAAGTCAAAGTGTGCTAATACAATCCCCCCCATCCCCAGTTGTCAGAGTGAGATTCAGGATATGATTATGGGGATCAATGCCCTGCTCTGACCTTACTTCTTGAATGCTACAGCCTCTGAGTGAGAAATGTAAAACTGCAGGTTTCTCTTGAGAGCTCATATACTGAGAATAAGTATCATCATTTCCATTAGCTGCTACAGGAACAACCACTGTGACTAGAGTAGCAATGCTGAGGAGTAAAATCAAGCTGCTCTGTACATAGCACTGAGCACAAACTCAGTAATAGCACCAAGAAAACTGGGTTGAAAATCTCTTCTTTTACTTAAATTCTGTAGAATAAAACCCAGTCCAAAACACTGACATTTAGAGAAAATAGCAAAACATAAAACTCTCTGAGATATTCCTGCACTTAACTCACTGTAAGGAGTAGATAAATGAAAAGGAATGGTGGAAGAATCTCCTTCCTAAAGCCTTGCTTTAGAAGCAGCATTTTTCTCCTTGTTTCTTTTATTTTCCCCAGGACTTGGCAAGAATATTTGCTCCTATTTCAGTTTATCGTAATCACAGCTCTTCCTGGAAGTCAATATTATTGTGAGGCATTCCTTTGTAAGTCATGAAATCATGAGCTAAAGTAGGGAAGCTTTCAGCCTTCAATTTCCTGTCTGCTAACTCGCTGTCAGTGCTTTCTCTTTCCACGGCTGATTCGCAGCTCCTATTGCTGTTGTTAACCAAGACTGGACTAATAAATCCATAGATGAACAACTATTATGTGTTTGTGTGTGCAAACACACACACAGAACAGAGGACAGAGAAGAGGGACAGATATTGGAAATGGATGGCTAGACAACAGGATGGGCAGTGTGCATGCAGCAACAGGAAAATACAACTGGTTTTACAACGGAAAACACAGCTCACCAGATGTGTATTCCCAAATGCTATGCTTAATGACCAAGTTGGAAACAATTAGATGCGAGGGGCTGAGGATTCAGGCACGCTCCATACAGATTCAAAGAATCACACTAGGAGTGACGTGGAACTTTGGTTTTTTTTAATTACTATTTACTTATTTATTTATTTTTAATAGTAAGAAGCTCTTTGAGTGTCTTTGTTGTATTCTTTGGACAGTATCTCCCCAGCGCGGAGCGCACGCTGGCACTCCCGCTGCTGCCTGATTGCCGGCGGGGCGGCAGGGCGGCTGTCCGACTCACCCTCTCACTGATTAAGTCGCTACTTTCATTTGCAAATTTCCACACAGTGTCCCTGTGCCCGAAGTGATAACAATCACTGTCGTTTCCGATTTGTAATCCAGGAACATGTACTGGCCATTGCCCCGACAGAGCTTTGCAGTTCTCAAATATAAAGTGACAGTCCTTGTGGTGTGATTAATGCGGTGAAAGCACAGCACAGAGAGTCAAAGATGAGACACACTGCTTATTTCAAGTCCTGCTCCACTGAGAGCTTATGTGAATTCTTAGCATGTATCACTGGTTTTGCTTTCTCCATCATCTTTCTACAATAATTCTGATTTTACAGTAAACCCCATGTAAGTCACATGTAGCAACACGACTGACGTTTCCTTGCCAAGTAAACCCGCATTCGGAAGGGTGGTTTTGTAATAACTCAGAAGCATTTAGAATGTAATCAAAAATACCTCGAATAAACAAACATATCAGATTAGCAGGACTATTAAACAAAAGGAAAATATCCCAGGCCTTTAAAGCATGCTGTAACTCTTCAGAATCAGACATGACCAGGACTCAAAATCAGATACAGATATTCCTAAACTTTCAAGTGTTCCAATTCAGGATTGTAGTTCAATCTCATTTTCATAAGGATAGCCATGTGGTACTATTCTTCTCCCTGGGGGGTAAGGAAAAGTATGTGTTGTACTGACTTTGTAGTTGCTGTACACAAATGTAGACTTTCAGGTCATTAGTTTAACCACATGGGTAGAACATACAGGAATTAGGATAACATTTCTAAGGACCACAAGTGTTTGACTGAAAGAAGTACTGACATCAATAACACTCATATTTATCACACTTTGTACTGTAATAGTAGAGAACAAAGTGTTAATGAATGCTTAGGAAAGCTTGGCTGCTCTTTCACTGAGATGTAGGTCACAGCCAGGTTAATAGTTACACATTCTGCCCATCAACTGGCAATAAGGCGCAGGCCCTGTAGTCACAATGTTATAGCATGGCAATTTCTTCAGTCCTGAAAACAGATGAAACATCTTGTCAGGCAATAAAGAAATACTGGTGGCCGTGACTCTGATCATGCTCCTATCTGCTGCTTCCAGAGGCTGGGGTTCAATTACATCTGAACCCCAACCCCACCTTCAAACCCCTGTGAACAGAGCACAAGAAACAAGGTATACAAAGTCAGGAATAAATGCTCCTCTTTCAGGAAAATGTTGTCTTTTTCAGAATGCAGGTTTTCCATCCTTCATCTAATGCTGATGGAAACAGCATTAACTCTATTCCACATCTAAAGATCTGATCAGGTGGTAGAGAGACCAGAGTGCTGGAGTCAACAAAGCCATACAGGAGAACAGTAGGGTTCAGGAAGCTCCTGATCCTGCATCGCTCTCTCATCTGGATCCAATTCTTTCCATTCAAGTAGTGCTGTGTTTTCATTTCCATGAGGTCAGATAATGTGGGGTTAGGACACATGAATTTATCTGTGGGAAACCCCCGCTATGATCCTCCACTGGGATGACACAGGAAGGTTATTTAAAGTCTGAAATCCTGACATACTAAATTCAATGGACTTTTTGCAGTTAATCTCAACTGGCCAGGATTTCACCTCTGAGACTCCACTTATCTTACTGATTTCTGCCCCAGAACAGGTAAAGCTATCTTCCCAAAGCCAAGAGGAGTGCAGTTACTGTAATATTAACTAGCTGTCTGCAATTCCAATCTGTTCTGAAACCGAACTTTGGAGGCTGTCATCTTACTGTAAACTTATTAGCGTGCTATCCAAGATTATTTTCTTGTGAAAATAATGCTGTTAACATCAGTACCAGCATGCACATAGGATTTATTATCCATTATTACATTTGGACTAAACTGCTAGCTCCTAGACATGAAAAGAAAGCTAAAACATAAGTGATTCTGTTCCACTTGAAATAAATTATTATGCTACCACAAACTCCCGGCAGGAAAAGGGAAGGGAACACATAGATTTCTGGAGAATGTGTAGAACATTTAATGGATTTCTGCGTGACGACAGTGGAAGTAGTGGCACTGGTTATTTTATCAGTGTGATAACAGAAAAGGAGGGAAAAATGACTTGATTTTTTTCTTTGCAAGAGCTCTGCAAGGCCACCACAAAGGTGTTTTCATTTTAAAGGAAGAATACAGGAAGGATTATGCAAAATGAGCAAAAACTGAGGGCTTCCAGTTGAGAACTGAACTTCCTGAAAAGCCAAGGTGTTGGGGGGTTGTTTGAAGCTTATCTTTTTGTCTCTCTTCAGTTCCTGTAGCTGATCTTTCACAGCTAGGCAGCAGCAACAGCTCTGCCTTCAGGGCACCCCAGAGGAAGGCACATTCCGAGCAGATCTGCAGTCCACTGATGCTACATGAAAGAAGATCATAGCATGAAAGAGTCTTCATCATCATGTTCCAACCTGTGGCATGTGGGACTGGAGGCTCAGCTGGAACCCTGCAACAGTTTGGTTGATCTTAATGATCTGACTTTTCCAGGTAGAATTTCTACTTGCCAAAGAAAACTAGATATCAGATCTCAAATGTGGCACAATGCTCTGCTGTAGTTGAAGGTTCCTTCTCCAAACTGACAGCTGGTTCTGACAATGGGATTCTCCCTTCTCTCCATGTCTTTTAAAACATCTATGGTAATCTCAGTTACTGCAGCTCCCTTTTATCTGGGATGGTTGCACAGCTTTTCCTTGATGTGTGGGTGCCCAGTGTGCTTTCTCAAGTGACAGATTTCTGCAAGAAGTAGAAATAAATTCTTCGAGATGTGCTACTGAAATTCTTTCTGAGGGTTACAAAAATGTAAGCCAGAGGTAGCCTAGCTTTCCCCCCTTGTCCCAGTGCCCAGAAACTCACTGCAAACCAAGGATTTGCCCAGCTCTCCTTGAATGAAATACATTCATAATCCTCTTTCTATTGTTGTTAGGCAGAAGGGATATTGACTGCATTGCTGGAGTTTGGAGCTCATCATTCTTGAGACAGCCCAGTACAAAGGTTTAGCCTATTCCCTGCATCCCTGGTGGTGACAGTGTGCTCGTGTATGTGACAGCAGATTCTCCAATACGTAAGAAGTAGGTTCTGTTCTCACTCTGCCAGGAAAGATTGTGTTCAATAGATGAGTCAGTGTAGGTAAAAAGGAAACTGACATTGATAATTCATCTGCTAAAATTAAGAGGGTGAGTCCCTGTTTAAGGGTCATGAGTATAAAACACATTGAAATACAGGGAATAGCTAAAAAACAAGTGACTTTTGAACTTATGGTTTCCTGGCTGCTGTGAACTCTCCCCAAGGCTGCTAGCTTGTCTGACACGAAGTCTCTGATACACCTGAGAAACATTAATCTGAAACATAGGCTGTCCCAGGAATTTTCCTTCATGTAGCAACTTTAATTTCCTTTTGTAGATACAAGGTAAATGCTGCCTCCCTGAAGGCGAGCTCGGCGTGAACTACCAAACTCACATAGCTGAAATTATGAGTTGCATAAACCTCGACAGGAAAATGTTTCCCTTACTATTTGCTTCTTCCTCCAGCGCTGCTTTGTATTTGTTAGTAAACAAATGCTCCAGAAACAGGAATGACTCAGGCGTGATGGCAGCCCTCTTATTACCCAGATGCTTCATGCAAACAATTACATTTGAAAGAGCGAAGTGGCCAGTGACAAATGTCAAAACCAGCTCAGCAGTGGACATATTTCATTGCTGTGCTTGAGAGAGGTGGAGAGTCTTGGCACAGACTGCGCTGTAGATCAGCTGAACCAGCACAAAGAAGCATGCTTGAATCCTTCACTGCAATGGATCTTCCTAATCCCCATCTTTTAACATATGGTTTGCAAAGCCAGAGTGTTAAGAAGATTTTTTTAATATAAAATGGCTTTCTTAGTCCTGAAATGTTAATCAGATTGGTATTTCATTTTATTTCTATTATACTTAAAACCTATTCTGCTCTTGCATGAACTGTAAAGCTTGGATTGAGAAGTGAGATGAATACTAAAACCAAAATGTAAACTATATAATTAGCTCTGGAGGACTTAATAGTTGGAGGGATAACACTTTAGGAAATAATCCTAACTTTTCAAGGCAGGAAATACTCAAATGGTTTTATTCAAGCTGCAGCTCCTAGGGTACTGTGAGCAGTCACCCCTCGGTACATCAGCAAAACGACGGCTTAACAATCAATCATTGATGAGTAACAGAGTGACATTTGATTGCTGTAAATATCCTTCCAGAACAATTATGTGTAAAATGAGAGACAAACACGGAGAGCCATGAGAGATAACCACAGAGAGCCACTAGTTTGTTGTGTCCTACTTGGGTCATTTGCATTGATTTTTAAACATGGCTGTTGGCTATTTCAAAACAAAACTGCATGGTTTCTGAACAAAAAGGGATGTGAAACACACTGGAAGCCACTCTTTGCATCACTAAAAAAGGGAAAAAAACAAACCCATGTAACAGAACATCAGAAATACAGGGGGGAAAAATGTGAGAGCTATGCATGACTATAGGCCTGTTAATATCCAAGTTCAGACCAAATTTGTTACTTCAGCTGCCCCCCAAACTTTGTTTAAAACTGTTTGCTTCTCAATATTCGTGAAACTTTGATACCATTAAAGGACAAGTTAGTTAGGTCATTAAATTAAATTTAAATTCATACAGCTTATCCAACATAAATAAATAACCCAAATATTTTTCATCCAAATCAAATGTGATGTTCAGTTAAGGGAACAGAACATTCTGTGAGAATTCAAATCCACACAGTGACTTGAAACATTTCCCTAAGACAATGCCAGCTTAAAGCCACCCTTGTGTTTAGTCCTTTTTTACCTTACTTGCAGTCTTTCCAAGTAATACCAACAGGGATATCTAAACAAGAAAGAAGATCATTCTGGTGATTTGGTTTGCTTTTCATAGCTAATGATATTCTGTCTCTGTGCAATTTCCACTCATTTAACCGTGCCCAAGAAAGACCATAAATGAAGCCAAGATGACAACGTCAGTCTCCACGTAAGCCCAAGACACCATATCCAGGCAACTTGCAGACAAAGACACAAACATCTGTTTTATGATGGCTGTTCTTTGAAACAGACACAGGACTTCTCAGTCCTGAATGTACAACTCGGTGCTCCTGAGTGTCTGTATGTGTGTGCACATGGCTGAAAATGTGAGCATCTGCTACTCTACAGTCTCCTTCCCTGGAGATCTCTGTAATGGGCATCTGAACTGAACCAAAGCCAGAAAGTTATTTAATTAAACCCCTCTGATATCTAGCAAATGAAAATGTCTTTGACTCTTGCTAACCTGAGCTGTATTTCACAAGTGAGCTGTTTGTGGTGGGACCTCCAGATCATTAATGATTTTTTGAGTCATGCAGTTAAGTCATAGGTGTCTGCCTTCTTAGCCAGCTGCATAAGAGGTCTAACCACGATCTCATTGATGACAATGCTTGAAATGGATATTTGTTGGTTTTTCCCTGTTGAGCTCCCCTTTCATAAGGTAGTTAACAGATCTTTCATGACTGTAGGAATCCACATCAACTGGCTCTTGACCTAGTTAACATCAGCTCCTCAAAGATCTGTATTTACTTTAAAATCTTGGCATCTGTTTGGAAAGAAGCCTTATCTTGGCTGAATTTCCATTGCTAGGCTTTTACTGGACTTGTTTCTGCCACTGCAACTCAGTACTAACCTTATTAGCTTCAGCCACAGAAATATTGTATCACCATGGGGACACAGAATAAAGCACACTAGACACAGTACTGCAAAGGGCTGGACGTTCAGCAAAGCCTGAGGCCAGAACAGGGCTAATTTTAAACAGTGTTTCCACCATAGGATCACAGATGTCAGGGGTTGGAAGGGACCTCGGGAGATCTTTGAGTTCAACCCCCCTGCCAGAGCAGGACCACAGAATCCAGCACAGGTCCCACAGGAACACATACAGAGGGGTCTTGAATGTCTCCAGAGAAGGAGACTCCACAGCTTCTCTGGGCAGCCTGCTCCAGTGCTCTGTGACCCTCACAGTCAAGAAGTTCCTCCTCATGTCAAGGTGGAACCTCCTGTGCTGTAGTATATATCCATTACCCCTTGTCCTATCCTAGGGTGCAACTGAGCAGAGCCTGTCCCCTCCCTCTTGCCCCCCAGCCCTAGATATTTATAAATATTTATTAAATCCCCTCCCAGCCTTCTCTTCTCCAGACTGAACAGCCCCAGGGCTCGCAGCTTCCCCTCACAGAGCACATGCTCCAGTCCCTTCATCATCCTGGTGTTTTCTGCTGGTATCCAGGGAGAAAATTCACTCTTGGAGAGCTTTTTGTTGTTAAAACTTGTTATTTTGATCTGAAAACATGGATTTTCCAATTGATACTTATGGAAAGGTTTCATTGTAATAGGCACCAGTGTGCTTTATTTTATGAAGTATTGATGGGTTTGTTCTTTTTGCATGGAGGCAAAGCAAACCATGAACTGAAGTTGTGCACTATGGAAGATTTATGGAGAATAAAGTTATTTTGAAGTTATTTCAAAATCCCCTTCTTTCATCACCACCTCCCTTTTTATACCCCACCTGCCCCATTTTCCACATATTTCCCCTCAAACCCACAGCACCTGGGCTCTATTGGAGTCTCCTCCCACCCCAGGTGTGGTCACTTTGCCCTCCCCACCCACTCCCCTATTTAATCTGCCCCAGGAAGGGCAGCAGCCCTAAGCTGAGCCCATCTGGGCTGAGGATCCTCCTCTCATCTCTGGTGAGTACCCATGGAGTCCCCATGGTGTGCACTGGGTGATGGTGGTGGTGACAAAAGGCCGGGGGGCCTGGTGGCCCCCCGGTTGTTAGGGCTAGGACTGATGACTCCTCCAATACCACCCATGGGTGCTGGCTGGGGCTCCTTGCTGGGGCTGAGCTTCTCTGGGTGGTATCTCCAGCCTTCTTGCAGGATCCTTTCAGGTACTGGAATGCAGCTACAAGATCCCTCCAGAATCTTCTTCAGGCCAAACAACCCATGGATGCCATAACTGGATGCAGTGCTCAAGGTGCGGTCTCAGGAGAGCAGAGTCAAGGGGCAGAGTCACCTCTATTGCCCTGCTGCCCACGTTCCTCTTGATTCAGCTGAGGACATGGTTTACCTTCTGGGCTGCATGAGGGCACTGCTGGCTTTTGGTGAGCTTCTCTTCCATCAATGCATCCAAGTCTCTTTCTTCAGAGCTACTCTCAACCCACTCTGCACCTATCCTGTATTTGTTCCTAGTATTGGACTGATGCAGATGCTGTGAAGAGCCTGGGGTTCCTAATGATGAATACTCGAGTAGGATCATGGTGTGACAGCCTGAGGTGAGGCCTTTCTTTTCATAGCACTGTTCATGAATTTTGCAAGAATCATTGCAAACACACACACAACTGGCTGCTACTCACAGCAATGCAGTGGTTAAATTATTGAAAGGATGCCACTGTATTTCATGGTGAGCTTAAGATTTCAGGTATGAATCAGGGAGTCTCTAAAGATAGTTTTTGAATGTAATTGTGAAAACCTATTGGCCCAAGGATGATAATATGCTAAATCCATCACAGACTTGAGCAATACTTTAAATTTGGATGCCTCCACACCACCAAAATGCCGCTGTGTGCATCAGACTTCTGAATCTGCGATACCTACTTCCCACAGATTTCTTATTTGGGCATAGACTTAGGCTGGATGTTAGGAAGAAGTTCTTCATAGAAATAGTTATTGGCCTTTGGACTGTGCTGCCCAGGGAGGTGGTGGAGTCACCATCACTGGAAGTGTTTAGGAAGAGACTGGATGGGGTGCTTGGTGCCATGGTTTAGTTGATTAGATGGTGCTGGGTGATAGGTTGGACTCAATGATCTCAAAGGTCTCTTCCAACCTGGCTGATTCTATTCTATCAGAGTGGGGAGATGCCCAGAATATTGATGCAAAAATAAACTTTTATTTATGCAGAAAATACATTAACTTTTGGCTTGAAATGTTGTGATTTCAAGAGTTCTCACACCCCACATGTGCAACAAGTTGTGCAGCGTTCAACTCTGGCAAGCCTTTCTTCCAAAGAAATCAAAGCGGAGAACCACACACTCAAACTGGACTTCCAGCCTGTGATTTAGTTTATCTATTTGTGTTCTTTAGAGACAGAGCTAGCTATCCTTACAAAAACACAAGAGCTTAACAGGATTTGAACCTGATAGGGTTACTTTGGAACTGTCTAACTGTCACACAACCTGAGACCAGAAATGCTCACCAGAATCACTCACTGTCGTAATGGAAAAGTTCAAGACTAGAAGAGATCCAGCACCTGCTTTTAAGAAGATCCTGTTTTCTGTATAGAAGAGGCATTGAAAAGGATAGCAGGACACAGCCAATGCAAACAGGTTTCAAATGAATTACTTTTAATCAGTCATCACTTAAATGAAATGGAGCTCTTTGCTTTCCTTTTTCCAAATAATGTGGTTTCTGTTGTTGTGTCTGCTTGAAAGTGGTGTAGTCTGTTTGTGATTGCTTCCATGGCTTATGGCTGTGGAAATAAAACTGCCAGCAGTCAAGATTTCACATGTCAGAGTTTCATTATTTTTCAGAGAATCCATTTAGCTCTCTCAAATATTTGCTGCTCATTGTGTGAGAGGCCTTTTGTTTTCTGTGATCTAGATAAGGAACAGGGGAAATAAAAATATCAACCTATCATATTTCCAGAATGCAATTAAGTCCTTCACCTTCAGCAGTGGCAGAACGATTACTGCCGAGTATGCTCTTCAAGCAGGTCTTTGAATCATGGCTGTTATGATCTGGTGATAGAGGACCCCGTTCTCAAGTGATATATAGCATCACTGAGCTCTGTGAGTTTGCTGTCAAAGATCAGAGACAGAATTAGTAAGTTGGGGAGCTACAGGTTTCAAAAAAGCCCATAAATGTGTCACCACCTCCTGACAAATGAATAGTTTCACTGACGAGGTCATTCACAGATGTCAGATAATCACCTGCCATTACAGCAACTGTGGAAATTCGCATTTCCCTTTCCCACCCCTTTTATTTTCTCCCTTGTCTTCTCCTTCCTATTCTCATTCTCTTCTCTCTTTCCCCTTCCCTTCACAACATGAAGCAGTGATAGACATTTTGTCTCTTGTCTTTCCTTCCAGATGAAGATACGTCCAGGATGACCATCCAGGACTTCTTACAGCCATCAGGGCAGTACCTAAGCACACTGTTTGGTCTTTCACCGTGCAAGCACAATTTGGGAAAACAACAAAGCAAGCCATTAGAACAGCAGTGTTTAGTCTAGAGGAAAAACATACCTGAAATTCAGTGATGGCATGATCAAAGATTCCCCAACCTGGCTACTGAATTGCTGCAAGAATAACTCAGAAATTGGAAATGTGTTATTCTTTAGCCTAGTAATTTATTTACTGACAGGATATGTAGGATAAACATTTTACCTACTGGCTTCTTAATTGTGGAATTTACAGTACTAGTTCATTATTCCCTTCATTCATTGCATTTCCTTTATGTGGATGTGATCCCAAATACAGAAAATGTCTGTCTTCCCTCAGGCTCCCCAGATGTTTTACAGTGGGAGTGCTGGTGCTTAATGTTTCACCTGCTACACAGTTGGTATTTAACCTTTTAGGAGATTTAGGAACATTTACAACCCTTGCTCCCAGGATGCAAAGACTCATCACTGAGTGGATTTTATTGCAACAGATCCTAGAACAGCTCAAGTGCTTTAACAAATGTAACATTAGCAGACTTTGGGTTGAGGCAGCAGGGTTCAACTCGCAACGTTCAAGGTATTTTCAAGAGCTATTTATTCAAAAGAGAGGGAAGATATTGATAAGCTGACAGGGAGGTTGTTTATGGTCTAGTGTTGGCTGCTAAGACAAGTTATTAGCAAGCTATGATGATAGAATATACAGGATTGATAACATCATGGAGACTTGTGCAAAAACTATGTCCACCCTCATTGATCTGGAGCTATTTTTCAGTCTCTGATGAAACTAATCCCACATAGTTTGCATTCCATTACTTAGAGCACAGAATTTCCTTTCTTGCCCCACTTCCTTTCTGTTCTTTCCTTCTCATATTCTATTTAAAACTTTCCTTTTCTCTGTGGCTATCCAACTAATTATGTATCCATGTTTAAGCAAAAGCAGTCAGCACCATCTTTCAGCACCTCATAATCTCTTTTTACATAGGAATCTTCTGTCCCTGTCTTAGTAAAGATAAATTTGTTTCCTTCAAAATCAGATTACTTTAATGCTGTGAAATTGACACTGAGATTGTATTTCATGAAAGAAGGAGTTTAAGTTGAGGAGCTTTTATTGAAGTCGCACAGTCTCAGTTTATATAGCTTTTATCTGTCTCCTGGGAGTGATTTGGATTAGGTGTTTTCTATCTGAATGAAATACTTAGCAAAAGAACTATTCTCTCCATCCATGCATGCAGCTTTACACTGTAAATACCACTACTACCCCTTGAAATTACATGGTTCATAGAATGGTTTAGGTTGAAAAGGACCTTGAAGATCATCCAGTTCCAACCCCCTGCCATGGGCAGGGACACCTCCCCCTTGCCCAGGTTGCTCAAGGCCTCCTCCACCCTGCCCTTGGACACCTCCAGGGTGGAGGTATCCATGACCTCCCAGGGAAACTTGTTCCAGTGTCTCACCACCTTCACTGGAAAGAATTTCCTACTAATAGGCAGTCTCAGTCTACTGTCTTCAAGCTTAAAGCCATTGCCTCTCATCCTATCACTACAAGCCCTTGTAAAAAGTCCCTTTCTGCCTTTCTTGTAACCCCTTTCAGACCCTGGAAGGCCACCCTAACAGCTCCCTGGAGTTTCCTCTTCTCCAGGCTGACCAGCTCCAACTCTCACAGCCTGTCCTCAAAGATGAGGTGCTCCAGCTCTCTGATCATCTTCATGGCTCTTCTCTGGACCTGCTCCAGCAGTTCTATGTGGTTAGCATCCACAGATCACCAATGCAATTTCTGCTGATGTTAGTTGTACAGAAAGAGGCTAAACCATGGCATTTAAATTTGAGGGAAAGGTTGAAAGAAATCAAAGACTCACTACAGAGGAAGAATGAAATTGCAGGCCTGATTCTGTTCCACTACAGTCTCTTGAATTTGTATGGTTTTGTTCCAATTTACTCCACAAGAGGTAGCTTATTTCAGCAGGGTGGGCTCATTTCCATATGACCTTCCAAGTAAGAAATCAATGAAGAAAAAATTCCTGTTGTCTCAGTGCTCACCCTGAATTTCTTCATGTGATGTTTTTGTGCCAATCCCTTCTGTCATTTTTCTAAACTCCTGACATACAGATATTCCAGTTCCAGATTGTATCCCTAGCTGTCTGACTCAGCTGCAGAACATGGAGCTGAATTTGTGCCAGATAAGGTCCTTTTCCTCAGGCCTGCTTTCTATCACTTCCTCCCCCCAGCCTGTATTGGTAGTGAGGATTGCTGTGACCCAAGTGCAGAGCCCTGCATTTGGTCTTATTGAAGCTCCTGAGTTTCACCTGGGCACACCACTCTGCCCTGTTACAGTAAAAAGATCCACAGCAGAAATCTGAGGTTAATTTACAAAACAAGTAGACATTTCAGTAACATTTTCTATTGCTTCACTTGAGGAATAAGTGAGTGGGTTAAAGGAGAAGACAAATAAGAGAACATACCAGGAGACCTCAGCACTGGCAGCAGTTGAAGTCTTTTCTTAGGAAATAACAAATACAAGATCAGACAGATATAAAATGGCTGCAGTGGATTACACCAAATGTTTGTCTTTTCCAGAATCCTCTTCCTGACAATGGCCAAGAGTAGAAGCCCTGTAAGAGCAGGGCATGTGTAAGTTCTCCAGGAGAGTATAGATACCCACAGCTTAGGAGCTTCTTGAAATGAGTTTGTTTGCAGACAGTTGTATTTTATAGTCACTGCTGGCCCCAACCCTCACACATTTATCTAACAGCATTAAAAAAACATTTATATAGTTGGCCTCTCCAACATCCTGTGGCAATGAGTTCCATAATTTTATTATGCATCATGAGAAAAAATGCTTCCTTTTGTTTGTCTGTCCCAAAGGGAAAGATGGACAAAGGGAAAGATGCTGCATGTACCCAGCAATGGGTAACGCTGCTGTGGGAGACACTTGCAGAGCTGCACAAGGAAGATACTGATCCTGACCACAGCTTTGCAGCTAGGAGAGTGAGGGGGCACCCACACCGCAGTCCAAAGCCTGAGCTGAGTTTTGCAGTAGGGCAGAGCAGATAAGCTTGTGCTTGTAATGTGTTAGAGAATTTCTCCTTTTGGCCATGTGCTCTTTTCAGTCCTGGGTATCTGTGCCACAAACCAATGCCAGATGTTTATCCACATGCTACCAGGGAGACATTTAAGTGAGTGACAAAAAGGCTTTATCTTATGTACACTCCACTGAAGAGACCCAGCCTGCTATGGGAATAACACGAACATGAGACTGTATGGCAGACCCAGAAGGCAGCCTGTGGCATGGTCAGCAGCATGTTTGCATACACTGTAGTTTGTCCTCTTTGAAGTGCTCCTGTGATGAGTTGCAAATATCCACATGTTGAGATGGTAAACCTGCATGTGAACTGCCAAGAGTGAATTTCCACCTTAAAGTGTGACTTGCTTTATGGACAGCTGCAGCCTAATACCCTTCCCTTTCTAGAAACTAAAAGCAAATCCCCTAATGTTTCTCTTCAACTTACTCCTACATATCTTCTATTTAGCAAACAAAAAGCCAACGTGTTGTACACTTGTTCAATGTCCAAATGATTAAAACTTCTCACTGTGAAGCTGCTAACCACAGAATTTGAAAACTGTCACTACTGAACTGAAAAATAGTCTAAGTGCTTTCAGAGAGAAAACATTTTCATAGCCAGAGCCTAAGGGAGGAAGGCAGTGGTAGCACTTTGAATCAGAGGCTGCATTCTGCAAGCACTGATGTGCAGTAGTAACACCTCTGTGGGGCAGATTCTCAAGGGTTTTCCCTTGAAAAGGAGGACTGCAGTATGACAGGTAGAAAACGCTGGCTTCACAGATTTTGGCTGCATGTAAAGCTTCTGGTAAGGAGCAGGTAAAATATGAGTACTGCAAGCAATAGATGAGAGAGACAGAGAGAAAAGTTGCACGGAGTTTCCACTAAATGGCTATTACTTAGAGTCATTATAGCAGCTTAAGTGCCTGGGAAGCATAAAATGATGGTAAATAAATGCAGCTGAAGATCTCTGGTGGTCAGGAATGTGCATTAGCCAGTTGTATCTTGTCATTCTTTCATCTTTTGCAGTACTTTGAGCAGTTTAGACCAGATCTGGATTCCAGTGTTGTAGTTTTGTAGAAGCAAGCATTGCCAGGCACAATTTGTACTAAATAACTATCTGGAGAAAAGGAAGAGTAAGTTAATCAACACAGGTGGTTACCTAGTCTTGGTGTCTTTGCTTATTTGTAGTGTTTTATGTACAAGGGTATAAAAATGATAGCAGCAATTCACATGAACTGCCTGTCAAATTAGAGTGAAGTGAAGGAGTTCTCATTTCAGCTGGGAAGAACAGTGAATAGGAATAGCTCTTGCAGTCAGAAAGGCAAGACATTAGGTTGCAGATAAGTGATCAAAATATGGACTTCAAAGAAGACATCAAGAGGACAACCCTGCAAAGATAAATTGCTTCACCAGTGCACAGTAAACATTCAAAGGACATGCTGCTGAAAGGGCTCTCTTATGGAAAGATCTCAAGGTTTGGCAACAGAGGCTACCAACTGGTACTGCTCCAGGCTATTGTCTTCTGGACAAAGACTTACACCATGGCTGCCTCCTTCTTGGAAGCAGAAGGCTATATAGCTAGGCACAGGGAGAAAGCCTTGTCCAGTACAGCTTTAAAATACACAGGTTAATGTACTTTCCTCTTCAATTCACTTGTATATTCAACAAACATCTGTTTTGAACACAACATCTATACTTGGCTGTTACCTTAAGCAATTGTTTTAGGGTAACTGGACAGCAGAATTCTCTTTAAGGGATGTGGAAAATTTATAAATGAGAGAATTGGGACACCTCCTGTTCCCTATTTCCACTGCATTTTCTCTGCTGCAAAGAGTAACAGAGGACGTCTCAACTTCATGGGCCAATGGCAAGCTACTTGCATATACCAGGATACTGGTGTAGATGCTTGAACCAAAGCAGTATATGACAGAAGGAGAGGCAAAGAGCACAGATCTAGATATTATTCAAACCATCTCCCACTGCTGTCACAGTACTGCTGATCTACACCACTGCTCACAGGTCCCTTCTCTCTTCACTGCTGCTGTAAGGATTCTGCATTCCTAATGCACCCACAGAGCTCAAGAGCCTGGAGGTGGACAGTGCACATTCTGTGCTCCCTTTCCCATTCTGAATGTCCCATCAAATAATAACTGGCTGGGATAATTACAGCTTGGTCTGTCTTGCTTTGCTCACCTTTTTATCACTTCAAATTGATGTGATTTTAACTGGCTTCTACTTTGAGCTGTTAGACACTGTGGTCGTGGGGCGCTAGCTTTGACATGGGGCTGCCCATCTCAACAGCAATCACTGCACTACAGTGTTTGGCACAGTGATCCTCAAAAGGAAGCTGAAAAATAGCATGCAATTATCTGAGATAAACAGGCACATTTTATAATGACAAGCTGAATGGACACAGAACAAATTGGAAACTCCTGTGCTCTAGAGCTTACTGTGCCACTGTCCCTTTTTGGCACATCTGTGCCTTAGTTTCCTTTGGAAAGAAAGGGGATTAATTCACCTTTACATCTGAATAAAAGTAATCCTGCCCTCTAAGTGTTCCCGGTAGTGTTGATGTTATTCAATTCTTAGTTGGAACTGGCAACACTTTTATACAACCAGGGACAATGGAGTAAGTATCTGGTAGAACAAGTCTGTAAAAAAGCTTTGTGACAGAGCAAGCTCTCAAAAACCCAACAGAGAAGGGAAAAAAGAGATTTTTAATGATAAATCAGTTCTGGCCAAAAGCTTAAACTACAGCTGCAGATATTAAGCCATCAATAAAAGTATTCTACAAGCAAGGACAGGGTACATTTTTATTTCAATTAATTAGCAAGGTGGCTATCTTTTATTCAGTCCTGCCTATTTCTTGGTCCCTTTATTTTCTGAAACATTTAAATTTAGTCTTCAACAGCAGAAGATCCACTAAAAGGAAAATATCTCCTTCTTGTACAGTCTTGAGACCAAAGCCACAAACAATATCTAAGTGGGCAGGAGCAAAGTTGAGATCACAGAGAACTGGATCCCAATCCCATTTCAGATGACTGACTTCTCATGGTAAGGTCACTTAACCTGCACTGTGCCTTAGCTTACTTTCTTAGAAATAGGGCTTGCAACTGCCTGCCTTCCAGAGATGGTGACTGATTCAGGGGCATTTAGGTATTGCAGCAATGAGACATGTGGAGGATTTCAAGGCAGGCACAACTCTGCTTTTGTACCAGGAAATGATGAAGGTTTGCTTACTCGGAGAGAAGGGATTTTATATCTAAATGACAGGACTTGTGAGTGTGCAATCCGATCTTGTAACTGATGGTGCTTGTATCACAGTAAACTCCTTATATTCAGAAAGAGTGAAGAGAGACAATAATGCACTGTACCGAGCACAGCACACTTCATTGGCCACATCACTTTGAAAGAGTGTTAGAAACATCATCACTTAAACAGCTGACAGCATGATCTTGAAGGTCTTTTCCAACCAAACATGTTCTATGGCTCTGTGAAAGGCTTAAAGACCTGGGGCTGTTTAGACTGGAAAAGAGAAGGCTGAGAGGAGATCTTACTGGTGTTTATAAATATCTGAAGGGTGGGTGTCAAATAGATGGGAACAGCCTCTTCAGTGGTGTCCTGACAATGGGCAGTGCATACAGACTGGAACACAGCAAGTTCCACCTCAACATGAGGAAGAATTTCTTTACCCTAAGGGTGACAGAGCACTGGAACAGGCTGCTCAGAGAGGTTGTGGAGTCTCCTTCTACAGACTTTGAAGACTGTGGTGGGTTAACACCTTTTTCTGAAAACAAAAGAAGAAAGCAGGGTGGAGGGCTTGCGGGTACTTTACACTCCCTGAAGGGCGTCTCCCCCCTGGGAAAGCTGAGTCTGTTCCACTCCCCCCTCCCTGCCCAGCAAGGGTATAAAAAGCAGGACCTCATAGCTGTTGGAGCTCCTTTTTGGCTCCTGCCTCTGCTGGATGAGAGCTACTGCAGCTGCTCTCCTGATCCTCAGCCACGTGGCTGGACCTGATCCTTCTCCCTGCTGCCTCTGCGCCTCTTCAGAGACAGACTGGTTTTGTATTATTTTTTTTCTATTCCCCTCCCATCCATTCTTGTTCCTTGCCCTTGTGAACCTTATTCCCTGTTATTGCTATATATATATATATATTTGAAGAGAAAAAAATTATTTGCCTCTCTACTTCCAAGCTGACTCCAGATTGTTGATTAGTGGATTTGCTCCTTACCCTTTTTTTTCCCTCCTCTCCCTGTTTGGAGGGAGGAGGTGGGGGGGAAGTGGGGAAGAGATTCTCAGCCTTTTCCCCATTTGAGCTTTTAACTCTAAGTTAAGGCTCAAACCACTACAAAGACTCTTCCAGATTTATTCCTGTGTGACCTGCCCTAGGTGATCTTGCTTTGGCAGCTGGGGTTGGACTTGATCTCCAGAGGTCCCTTCCAACCCTAAACATTCAATGATTCTATAGAGAGCTGTACATTTTTGGGGCATGCAGCAACTCTGTTCTGGTATTAGAGAGTGTGCATAAATGTCTATGTGATTCCACCCACCTTCAGATCTCTATGCTTCTCTTTTGGGAAGCTGAATTGAATTGTTTTAAAAAGCATTTCTCAGTTAAATAAAAGCGTACCCAAACCTCCTTATGTTTGTTCAGAGCCAAATGGATCTATCAGATCTATTCCTGAGCCACTAGGCTAGCCTGTTCTACCTACCACCCCATGGTTTGCCTATACAACACCTTTTGGATGTAAGAAAATGTAATTATTTTCATTTGTCAGAGTAGAAAACTGAACCATTTGGTCTCTGGTTCCTACAGTAAGTCAGTTAAATAAATGCAGGTTGGACCCTATCTGGCTTAACACAGAGAGCTTAGGACTGTTCTTTCAGACTGTAGAGATGACAGCAGTAGGATCATGGGCCCACAGTGATGAGAGTGCACTAAGACTGTGCCAATCTAAATATGATCCCTGGACAGAAAGTAGGGAATAGTAACAGAACAGCTGGCAAGGCAATCTGGCTGGTGCAGTGGGTTGATGAAATCTGTTCTTTCATCACTTGTCAGTTCTATAAAATCAGTGCAGTCCAAAAACAGGGAAAAAAATAATCTGGATGTAGTGCACTGCTTTACAATGATAATTATCTGAGGGTCACACGACTGTGCTCCAGACCTACAGATAGCACAGGCTTAGCAATCATTTTGCTATTAGATTCAAACTATTCTGACAGATAAAAGAGAATGTTAAAATACTACTCTCATTAAAGGTAAGGAATTAACAGAGACACATAGAAAATGAGCATCCAAGGGAGTCTGACAGTTCCATACTACAAAAGTACTGCAGAGAGCTAGATAGTCAGAAATCAGTCAGAAAGAGATTAGTTAGGACAGACAAACCAAGAGGTTTCTCATCCCCACGGGAGTCTGATGTTTGAGTGAGTTTTGCTCCTTGCCTACACAGCAGACTGGAACTTCTGGGGTGACAAGAGACACAGGGAAAGCAAAAGAGCTGTATCACGAGGAGTCAACACGGATTCGCCACGGGGAAGGCGTGCCTGACCAATCTGATAGCCTTTTACTAGGGCATAAAGAGATGGATACCCGAGGGGACACCGGTGGATATGTTCTACCTAGACTTCAGCAAGGCCATTGACAAGGTCTCCCACGGCTTTCTCACAGCCTGTTCTATTCTGTTGAGCTAAAATGACAAGTCCAGCAAGATGTACAACTTAAATAAATGAGATTGGTTGGCATTCAAATATGCACATGTTAAGCTCTGACACTGGGACAGGACACGATGTACTGGCAAATCAAGGCATATTCTAAAGGCCTTTAAATGAAAGCTCAGATACCATGGTTTTGTTAATATAATCTTACTGAAGCTCAAAAAAATGCAGACACACATATATATGAGAATAGATATAAGAATAGGATTTATATATATGTATAAGAATGATCAGCTGTGTCTACGTGTTCAGTCCCTTGGAAACTTTCAATGTGCACTGACAGCAGTGACAAAAGATCAGCAACTCTGCCAGCAGTGCCAGCAGAGCTCACACGTGGCTGGCTGTTCCTTTCAAATTTGCCCAGATTTCCCCGTCTGTGCTGATGAAGCCATGTCTAAAGGAGGATTGGTACATAGAAACCTTTGAGAAACCTAGAAATGTTCACTGGGGAAAAAATGTCTGAAGATGAAGATAACTGACAAAAAGTTCTGCTTTCTCCTGAGCTGCCCTTTGAGGGGTAGGGTGGGACCACTGCAGAGCCCAGCAGAAGAACAGGAGCCACTGACATACAGGAGGTTCTAAGCCTGCAGAGGCAGTGTATCTGCAGCAGTACATATTACCATGTGCCCTGAGGTGCACTTCAGCAACACTCAGACCAAGTGGGAAGAAAAAGGACTGGGACAGTTTATGAGAGACCATAAATGCTTCATTTGTAGTGCTGTGCTAGGGAAATGATGAGAAAGGAAAGCCTTCTGACCCTTTGCTTTGCATGTAGATACAGAAATTGCCAGGGTCAAATCCTTACAATAATTCTGCTCTCACTGGCATGTCAATAAAGATCTCACTCTCCTTGTCCTGCCTCCTCTCTGAATGATGCATCCAGTCCCTTATGGATGCATAAGGCAAAAATATAATTCATTAAAAAAACCCAAAACACCCACAATGTAAATCCCAGCTGGTCCAGCTGAGGGGTGAGACACCTGAAGAGCATGCCAAAGAGCAGGGTAGCGTTCTATGTGCACTTGCCAAAGTGGGGAGCAGACTGAGGATAGATGTGAGATGTACAGAGAAAAGCATGAAATTCTGCTCTCTTCACCTGTCCTGAGAAAGTAGAATTCAAGGCAAAAACTCAAAGGGGTAATAAGGATCTCAGTATTATAAACATCCTTCCTTTCCCTTTCTGGGGAAGAGATGAAATGCCATCTTGGCAGAGCTGTCTTGAGATGAGGGAGCTGAGACTTCTCCCTCAAATACACCTGTCTAACATCTAGGCCAGTTCCCAAGGCCAGGCTCAAAGGAGACATCTGGCACCCTCATTCTTTACACAGCCCAAACACTCTTTTGGTCCCAGGGCAGCTCTGCCTACATGCATAGACAAGGACAATCCTGAAAGCAATAAATAACTGGGTGTTCTAGGCACCCTGAATCACTTTGGCTCTCACTTTTGTGCATCCAAACGACACAGCAATCTTCCAAGGAGTGGCCAAAAGGTGACCATTCTTGGCTGAAATGGTAAAACCCATCTTAAAGTGACCTTTACTTGTTTCCATGGTGACATGTCACTGAAGAAAAGATGGTCTGACAAGAAGAAATGTGCTAATGGTTTACTTTTTCAGTCCATTGATGTTACTTTACATATTCTCTCATTCCAGTCATTAAAAATCGCCTCTCGCCTCTGTGTAGTCATTGGGCTGCGTGGAAAGGTAAACACTGAAGTCTTTATTCGTCTGGTGGTTGACAGCATCTCTCCTTGGGGAGTGAAAGAAATTGTCTTTCTTTCCCCTCTTGTCAAAAAACAATAGAGGTTGCATTAGTTGCAGCAGATATGGAAATCTACCAGGAAAGGAAAGTAAGTAGTGCTCCTGTAGAAACCTAATAAAAATGTCTATTAGGCTTTTCAAAATGACTCTTAACTACCAGGCAAGGGATAATGAAATTGGCAAAACACGAAAAGCAAAGTCTGACTTTGCTTTACAGCTTTCAAACGACCCACAAACCTCATTAAAAGGGATCAGCAGTGGCAAACACACACTCTGCCAAAGTTCTCTGGCAACACGTTCCAAAACCCTGAAAGAGAACAGGTTTGCATAGGAGCAACAGGCTTGCTGGTAAGATTAGCTGCTGTCAACATCTCTCACACCACAAACAGAAAAATCCCTTTTGACTTGTTTTCTTAATGAGTTATCCTGCTGGATTTATTTCATCCACAGTCCATGGGAGCAGATCCTGCAGTTCTTTATCGAGATAAAATCCAGATGAAGCTGATGAAAGGGGGTGCTGCCTGAGAAAGGCTGGTACTGCACTGGCTGGAGCTACTGCTGTATTTCAGCTGTAAGGGGTTTTTGCTGTTGTTTGTTTGTTTGTTTTAAGAACAGTGCTGTGCAGAATTTATCATATTATTGTACAAATTAGTGTTTATAAACTACAATTAAGGGTAGATTTTACCCTGAATTAAACTAAACAGAACAAAATAGCAATCAGGAGCTGCATTCTCCGCTTCCCTCTAGCTGTTCATAGAATCATAGAATCATTTAGGTTGGAAAAGACCTCTAAGACTTTGAAGAGCACAGTCATAAAACTAACACTGCCAACTCCACCACTAAGCCACATCCCCAAGTGGCACATCTACAAATCTTTTCAGTACCACCGGGGGTGATGACTCAACCACTTCCCTGAGCAGCCAGTTCCACACCCACACCCCCCTCACTACAACCTTTGAGGCAGTGGTGGAGAGTCACATCTGCGAGACAGCAGGATCAGGATTTCACCTTAGATTTCCTTCTAGAAGATATGGTCCAACTCAGGTGCAGACTATGGGTTTGAACAGGAGCTATTTATGCTATGACAGCGTGCTAGTTAACTGCTCCTCTCAGATATTAGAATGTGTTAGCTTTGGAAAAAATATTGTCAGTTTGTGAGCCAAAATATCCTACTATTTCTTTACACACACACAAAGTACAAATAATAGCCTGCAAAATTGTACTCAGGTGCCATTCCACGTGTTCAATAAGAAAGGGAAAAAAGCAGAAGTGGATATACTTAGCTGTACTGAGGCAACAGGGGAAGGAGGAGTGAATAGAAGTTGTGTTGATTGACCAGTGAGTTTTACTGATGAGTCTGCAGAGCTGAGTTTGCTTTGAGTAGTCCTGAGAACTCCATCCTGCTATTCAAGTCAATAGGAATACTACCAAGAGCATGGTTTTGGAGAGGGAAACATCAGATTACAACAAAGCAATCTGATTTTCACTGAGACTCTATGTCTGTACAACTTTATTCACTGTGTGTCCTGCTCTGTTTTTGGACCATGAGTGCAGAATTTTAATGAGCCCCATGCAGAGCTCTTTTCAGAGTGAGCTTTGCAAAGAAGCATGCCACACTGAGGAATTCCTTGTGTGCTACTGCTTTATTGTATTATGCATGTTTAAGTCCATCTTGATCTCACTCCATATATTTCCTTGTCCCTACTGCATAGGGCTGATAGATTGTCCCCCCCCAAAAGAAGTTCATCTTTGCAGTTATTCATTGCCACCCACCATCCCTTTTTTCCTTTCATGTGGAGGCACGTAAAACCTGCACAATTAAAAGAGAAGACCCAAGTTTGAGAACCTTTTTCTTTGTTGAAGACTGAAATCCAAACCCTCAAAATATCTAGATATAAAATTCAATCTGAGATGTGCCAGAAAGCAATGGAAATAATTTCCTGGGCAAAACCTGAAAACCAGGCTTTTAACTGCTTTAGAGAGACAAGAGGGATGCTAAGTACCTTAGTAGTTTCACTGCTTTCCTTTAGGTAACTTACAGTGATGCATGACTAACACAGGAGGCAATACAGTGCCTAAAAATAAATGTTTTGTACCAAGTGCCTTTCTTGCCTCTGCACTTCATAGCCAGCACTGTACCCTCAACCACAATTCTAAAAGCAGCAGGCAGTGAGGATGTGAGACCAGGACGGGCACAGAAGCAGCAGCAGATGCCGTAGGTCAGTGTAGACGCTGCAGCTTCAATGCCTAATCCAGCACACGGGGGAGTTCTGGGATGGGCTGTGTTTCCCAAGCCCAGCTTCTCAGGTGGTCTCAAAGTACAATAAATCCACATGATGTTTCCATGATGTGCAGACTAGAAAGGCAGAAAATATTAGGAGTCATGTTCTCATTACAGAAGAGGGCTTTGTGGCAACCTTCAGTCATGACCAAAGCACCAGGATAAAATCATCCTCTGATAAGCATTACATGCCTAATTAAAACAAGATAAAGAAAAAAAAACACACACTTGATTTCACTCCAGATTCAGCTTTAACTTTGTACAAATATTCTGGTATTATTCTAGCTTTCTTGTTCCCCTGAACTTCCTGCTCAGATTGGAAATGGAAGGGCCAGACACTTCTCCTCTTCTCAAGGGATTTTCAGAGCAATTCTGAAGAATAGAACATCCATATTTTCTAAGTTGGAGCTGACATTCAACTATGAATCATCGATCATCAGTGATTCTTAACAGTGAGATGTACTGGCCACAATCCATAGGAGCTATCATCAAAGGCATGAAAAATCTTTGCAATCAACAGTGGGAAGATTTGGCTGTCTGTTTAAAATTTGTATGAGAATTTCCACAAACTTCCAATATTTTCTTTGAACAGGAACATTGGTTAATAGGAGTGGTGCATTTTGTATGTGATAAATTGAGACAAGCTCCAAGGGGTAGAGATGAGCACAGGAGAAACTTAGAAAGCAAATTTACCAAAATAGAACTTGACTCTTTTGTTCTGATTACTTTTGTCTTTGACAAGATGTAACTGACATTTTGTCTGTGCTGAGTATGGGTTGGGGTCAGAACATACTTTTGGCAGTATTAGTAAGGTATATTCTGCTGGGTTTTTTTTCAGTTCATAGCCTTTCTCTAAGGAACTGGTGAAAAGTATCAAAGAAAAGCAAGATAGCTTCATATGGGAATACAAAAGTCCTCATCCTCTAGAAAGCACTGAAAAACACTCTGGCTTGCAAATCCCAGACGTCTGAAATGCCATAGGTAAGTGAAAGAAAAGAATGGATTTACAAATGCTTCTTCAGTTAAGCTCAGCTCATTACCAGTTAATTATTAAATATACATTACAGTCATTCTTTAGCTGAGATACTTGGGAACCAGATGGCTCCTATGAACAGAGTTAAAAATACCTAAGACTGTCTTCAGAAACATCTGGTACTGGCAACTGTCAGAAAGAGTGCCAAGCTTCAGAATTCAAATACAGCCATTGAGTTTGAGTGCTTCTGTCATTACATTTATGACTGAAAAGGACCAAAGCAAAGATCTAGCTATGAAATTTTATCTGGCTTCAGATGCCAAACTGTTTCTTCAAGGTATTTGCCTGTGTTGAAACCAAAGACTTTTTTTCTGCAGCTTTGACCAAGCACAGCTGAATTCCAAGGCACAGGTATATCTGTCACGTGTTGTATTTTCTCTTCTAACTGAAATCAAAATGTGCAACCTTGGGTTTTTATTTCCTTACCTTTGGACTTCACAAAAGCTGCTGAATGCTTGTCAGGTGACAACGTTTCCTGAGTGAGCCTAATCTCACCAAGCCTTTCAACCACCTCTCCCTGCACCTTCATCAAACTTTTCTCATGAAAAGTTCCATCTCAGGTGGAAAGAGCATTATTTATCTTGCTGGCATTTGGATTAATCTTCAATTCATGTTCTGGTAAGGGAGCCAAAACAGCCATCAAAGCACAGTTGAAGTGTTTCAGTATTCTCTTACTCTTTTATTTATGTTTCCAACAGGAAAGTCCAGTTTCACCCTAAAATATGTCAGCTTGACAACCTATGGGTATAGTCCTCCCTCTCCAAAGACTGTCTCCAATTTAACCACTGGATTTCCTGCTGAATCCAAGTCTCCACCTGGGAAGTTTATTTTCACAGAAAACAGAATGGAGGTGTATGTCTGGGGGGGCCAGGGGGTGGTGAAGAGCGTCCATCTGGAAATGTTCTTGCACTAAAACATCAGTCAGACAAATGATTTCCAGTGTGATGCTGCATGTATGGGGGACAAGTCTACTAGGAAACGGGAGCACTGAGGAGGAAGCCCAGGGCAGATTTTCCCATTCCTATCATGGCTTTTCCCAAAGTCCAAGTTAAGAGTGTGCTATAGTGCTGTCCTGAAGATGCTATAGAAGAAAACTTTCTCAGGATACAGACCATGTGATCTGCCTTACAACAATTACGCCACCATGGCTCATGAAATATTAGAGTGTTTACCAAACGTGACATTGGAAACAATCCCATGTATTTGTGATCATCCCATGCAGGAAACAAGAGGTTGCAGTAGCCCCTCTTGTACTACCTGGTAAGATCAGCTCTTTGTAGATGCACTAATGTTATCAATTCTTTTCAGAAAAAAACATCAAACAAGACCCAGCCAAACCACAACAAAAGGCAGTTTAAGAGTAAGGTCAATTTTCAGTGCTTGGTTCTCTTCTTCTAGATTGTTTTCTTCTTGTTTACTGCAGATAACATTTCCATACTTTTCTCCCCTGCAAACAAGAGTGGCTAGTACATTTATTGAGTTCCTACATAAAAAGAACTCTTTTTTCATAATGTGGTAATTCCAAGAACTTAGCCTTTCTGAGGGGAAAATAAGAGAGATTTGTTCACACTTAGACTAGATGAGTAACACTAGAAAGTGAAATTCTTTACATGCAAATGCTTATCTACTAATCATGAAGCAACTTTCCACTTAATGCTGGAATTTCCTCAGATATTATGAAGAGTGAGTTTATTGTTCATTCACATCAAGCTTTCTGAGAACTGGATCTAAACCCTCTATTTGCAGCTTTTCTTAGATAAGTCATTTTAATAAGCAGCCACAGAACCCCATCCAAAAAACCCTCACACAAACTCTATGCTTATTTTACTCATAACAACAACAAATTAGCTGCTGTGATAATTCTGAATCTAGATTAAATTTCACAGATTTTTAAAGCTAAGCATTAATTCCATAACTAGGCTTTCCTCGTGCCTCTGGACACCCTCTTGCTTGTCCTCTCTTAACTTACTGTGTCTGAACAGTCTCCACCTTCCTGTCTTCCCCTTATCCAGAGCTAAATTCACTAACCAAGATACCTGGCAATTTGTCTGTCCCACCCAACTGTCCATTTTTCTAAAGAGGGTGCAAAGTGTGGTGTTCAGCCACTGTCCCTGGTTAATGCCATACTCAAGTGACTCTGACTACTGCACTTGTTATGCTGGAAGCCTCACAAGAGAGCTGCCTGTCTCTCCTGGGCCACCCACTGCACAACCACAAGCTATCCAGGCCATTAAAAAAAAGCCTTTTTAGACTTCCAGGTTCAGTTTTTGTGTTTGTGTTTCTCCTGACGTGGTCTATGAATGTGCAGAGCAACTCTGATTAGAGAGGGGTTGGCAAATGTCTTTTCAAAAATCACAGAACCACAGAGCTGTCAGGGTTGGAAGGTGTGGGACGTTAAGGTCTTCAATCCCCACAGGAAGGGCCCTCAAACATCATCCAGTTCCAACCCCATGTCATGGGCAGGGACACCTCACACTAGATCAGGTTGCTCAAGGCCCCATCCTGCCTGGCCTTGAAAGAAGTGTTCTCTTACTGACACAGAGACTGTGGAGAGTGCACTGGGAAGCTGGCACAATGTGCAGCCCTCTCCTTGCTGTCCCAGCTCACATCAGGTGGTCCCCTGCAATACTTCTTGCTCTATACCCTTTAGAGCTTTTGCTTTTACAGTTATCTGATGCACAATGTTCTGTGCAGCTCTGCTGGAGACTAACTGTGGAAAGGATTGGAAGTCCACCAGTTTCAATTTGAAACATTTAGCTTTATTTTTTTTCCCCCTCAGCAGAGTATGCCTCAGGCCTGAGCTTTGGTGGTCTAGTAGTTAACACTGCTGTCTAGAATTTCACGGCACTAGGATTCCTTTTTCTCTTTTATCAGATTCCTTGAGAAAGTAATTTAATTTGTTATTCCCTCAACAAGTAGAGAGAGAAATGATGCTGTTCTCTCTGAGGAGGGGTGTCATGAGGACAGCTCTGATCCCTCCAAGAGAAGAAGACATGGCACGGTGGCATTTAGATTGAAAAAGTTGGGACATTCACTGCAACACAAAGTTATCTGCACAATGCAGAACAGACCAATTCACTTGCTCATAGAGGAGATGGAATTATGTAGAATTAATTTGTGTGTGGTTATAGGAGTTCGTACTGGCTTATTTTATGTAAGGTTTCTCAGATGTTCTGAGTATTTCCTTCAGCACAGACTAAGTCCCTAAGAGAAACACAACAAAGTCACAATTGTGGATAGCAATTATCTGTGGGAAGTTAAAACAAATCTCCAAGTACGCTTCAGCCAATTCACTCAACTGTTTCAGCTGTGAAAAGAATTTTTAAGGTAGCTTTGTCTAACCCTGCTTCATCATAGTCTGTAACATTTTGCACCTAAAAAGCATCCTGGTATCCTGGCACAGAGGAAAATCTGAGGGGGTAGGATACGTAAGTTCTGTCCTGATACCCTTGCCAAGTTGCATTCTTCAGCCTCCCTAGACGCCCTGACTGCTGAACATGCTTAAACTTCACAGGGCCAAAGAAGTGGTGGGGTGACTATGAAAAAGACATGGAGGGTGAAACAGTCTATACACAGGAAAATGGGAGCTTGGATTTAAACTAAATCCAAATGCAGAAGGGAAGTCCTTCAAGTATCTTGTCTTCAGAACTTCCTTCTACTTTGCTTTTTTGTGATTACGTTTCTCAGCAACGGTTAGACAAAAAATACACATCCTCACTCCAGACAAGGAGACTGAAAATGAAGTTTTCAGCACTGAGGGAGTAGACAGTGGTGAGAAATATTTAGGGGAAAAAACAGCTGAGTGCAGATGACAGATAAACGCTGGAGCATTGTGGCAGATGCTCCAGAAGCACTGCAGCCAAAGTCATTCCATTTACATATGCTTACTTCCAACCCCAAATTTCCTCAAGGTTTAGGGTTAGACAGGCCTGGAATTTTGAACCTAATTCAACTTTACTAGATCTGCTGGATGCCTAAGATGTAATCTAACTTGTGAAATACACACCCTGGAAAAGTTACGTTCTTGAGGATATGAACTGCAGGCCACACTCCATGAGTACAAATGTATGATTGTACTACATGGTCAGCAGCAAAATTACCTTGGGTTGCTGTAGAGGCTCATGCCAAGTCTGCCTGCTTAGGGCTTGATTATCTGGAAAAGTTGAGCATCTCTGTAACAAAAACCTATTCTCTTTCACACTCCCAAATCACTTGTGTCAGCAGTGGATACAACTCAAACCTTGATGATGTCTTTTCAAACTCTTGGCCAGCATTCCTTCCTGTAGTCAATAGTGACTAGCAGAGACACTGTAGTTCTGGATACTCAGACACTACTCAGTTGTTTATCACTTCTCATCTTTATACCTCATTTTGTCATTATATTTCAAAGCTTGTTATTAATGAATTTTACAGATGTGACACTGGCCATGTATTTGGCTCAATACAAATTTCATCTCAGGTATTTTAGTCATCCTTTTAGCAGTTTAAAGTATCTTAAATTTGGAAGCCATTGCATTTATGTCAGTTCTATAATTTATATATTACTCTTGCATAAATCTTCTCCCTTTTTAAAGTCACCTTTATTTTAATGCATAATTATCCTGCATAAAAGATTTTTATTAAATACTCACATCCTGCAAAATGTAATCGATTTAAAGCTTTTCAGTGATATGTTTTGGAAACCCCCAGTAGCTAAGGTCAGTTATCTTTGGTGTAAGAGGTGTCTGTCACCTAACTATAACAGATTTTATCTAACTTGAAATAAAATCACAGACAGAAGTCTGCCTTCCCAATAAAGCTGGTCACACCGGGAGAGACAGATGCTTTGGATCTTTTCATGCTGTAACCTTGAAAATTTATTCTACTGGCAGAAAGAAATGAGCATCAAAGCACTTACATGGCTGGTTTGTTGACAAAGCCTGACCACTGGTCACCTTTAGGCTTAGCTTTCAGTTCTTTGAGAGAAATCCTATATATAATATACATAAACTAGAAAATAAAATATTAAAAAGAAAAGAAACTTCCATGGCTATAGCTTCATGACAGCTACAGTAAGCACACAAATCTCTTTCTTATGGCTATGCTTAGGACATGGTAAAGTGCTAAATGTGCAAGCAATTATGAACTTGGCACAGTAGCGGTATTTATTTTAAGCTCTACTTGTGCTGCTTTGGTGGAGGATGTTTACTTAACCAGACTCTATTAAACATGCTGAAGACTTTGTACTCTAAAACATTTTTAATTGATGAAACACAGAAGCAATCAATCATCACAAATGGTAAAGAAAGGCAGACAGGCCCAGGCAAACAGAATAAGATCTGTAGGTGTCTTTTTATCTTTTGAGGGGAAAAAGCAGCCTATTTGTGCTTCTGAATTAAGTGTTTGTGAAAAGAGAAGGCCTGATAGTGGTGGAGACTGAAGTCTCTATTTATTTACAAGTAGGGCATAGTGATGGGAACTCTTGCACGGTCTCTTGCCTTTCCTATTCAACCTCTGACCTAATGGATCCGATGAGCTTATCCTCTCTCATGGCAGGAAAAATCCTTGCTGAGTATACAACCTGTGGGTCTGACTTACCCAAACAATGCTGAATGGTGATGCTTTTCATGCACCATTTGTAAACATATGAAAGCCATTGCACTGCCTAACATTCCTGCTCCAGGAAGTAAATTCAATGGAACCCTGAGCACCAGGAGATGGGAAGAGTTTCTCCAGCCACCTCATTTTCAAACCGCATCCATTCTGAGCTTCCAGATGTTAATTTACAAACGATGTACTAATAAAGGCAGGGCTTAAGTGTTAGTCTAAGAGCAATAAATTAGCAGTACACAATGCTGAAGCTGTGTCAGAGCATAGTACTTCTCTGAAAAAAAAAAAAAAAAAAAGAGAAAAGGATTATTGACAGCTATTTCTCAATAAAACCTTAAAACACTTGCTCAGACAAAAATTCTCCTGGTTTCAGTGGGAACTTTGCCTGAGAGAGAATGGCATGACTATATCCATAGTAGAAAACATTACATACTTAAACAGATGGTATTCCAAAGTGCTATAGTCACTTGTGCATCTCATAACTCTGAAGCTGGAAGGAAAGGAAATTATTAGCTGTGCTTAGTTGTATTTCCTCTCAACTTTGCATAGAGATATTTACATTGACTGCCACAAGTCTGCCTGGCCTGCATCAAGAACAGTGTGGCCAGCAGGACCAGGGAGGTCATTCTGCCCCTGTACACTGCACTGGTTAGGCCACACCTCGAGTACTGTGTTCAGTTCTGGGCCCCTCAGTTTAGGAAGGAGGTTGACTTACTGGAACGAGTCCAGAGAAGGGTAACAAAGTTGGTGAGGGGTCTGGAACACAGCCCTATGAGGAGAGGCTGAGGGAGCTGGGGTTGCTCAGCCTGGAGAAGAGGAGACTCAGGGGTGACCTTATCACTCTCTACAACTACCTGAAGGGAGGTTGTAGACAGGCAGATGTTGGTCTCTTCTCCCAGGCAGCCAGTACCAGAACAAGAGGACACAGTCTCAGGCTGCGCCAGGGGAGGTTCAGGTTGGATGTTAGGAAGAAGTTCTATACAGAAAGAGTGATTGCCCATTGGAATGGGCTGCCCGGGGAGGTGGTGGAGTCGCCATCATTGAAGGTGTTCAGAAGGAGACTTGATGGGGTGCTTGGTGCCATGGGTTAGCTGTTTGGGTGGGTTGGATTGGTTGATGGGTTGGACACGATGATCTTGAAGGTCTCTTCCAACCTGGTTTGGTTTATTCTAAAGGTTTATTCTAATATTCTAAAGGTTCTAAAGTGCTTCTTTTCCTGAACAGATCACAGACAGAAGCATGGGAGGCACACCTAGATATAGACACAGGTATGAATGAGCACAGACATTCATAAATCTATCCAAACCAGCTTCCATAGGAACAAATAAAAGACCCTAAAAGCAGGAAATATTGCTGATTTTTCTTACATTTCAAAACATTTAATACATTGAAGACAGACTGTTTAAAATGTATACAGATCTTACTTTCTCACTGTCAGGGTTTGCCTTGGATCTGTATTTTTCTTACTCTTTATTTATACTTGTATATTCACAGATTCACAGAATGGGTTGGCTTAGAAGGGACCTTAAAGATCACCTAGATTAAACTCCCCTTGCCATGGGCAGGGACACCTTCCACTAGCCGAGGTTGCTCAAGGCCTCATCCCACCTTGCCTTGAACACCCCCAGGGAGGTGCATGGCCTCCTATATATACTCTACATATATACTTTCAGAGCACTGATATAAATGAAAACGTTCTTTCATTACCTTCCCAGAAACACACAATGGCTTCTGCCATTAAGCACTCCCAAAGCCCTGTAAAACTTACTGAAATGTTTATAGTTACAGCTATGTAAATCACAGTCACCTGCTCTAACAAGTGTGACAAAGTTATAATTTTTATTAAAGCTTACTATTTTTTTTCTTTCTTATGTCAGAAATCGCTGAAATTGTATTTTTGATGCCTTGATCTGTGAAGGTAAAGAAGAATAATTGATTTTGCCTTGCCAAAACAAGTCATGTATTCAAACCATTCTATTTCTTGGACTAACCCAGCATCTGTTCTTTGTGCCTATCACTTTTCCCACACCACAGCAGCAGCAATAGGAGGGGCATGAAGGGGCATATGGCTATGTCTCTCCTGAGCACAGATCCCTTCCTGCCAGGGGATAGTACCCTTTGCTCTACTCCCCTCCCTCTGACTGCACCAGTGCAGCCCTGTGTCCAGCATGCTCCCCCAGCAGGAGGTTGGGACTGTGGAGCAAGTGCGGAGAACACCTGTCTCAGTGCCTAGACCCAGCCCAGGACAGAGTAGCGTGGTGCTTTAAGGGCATCTCAGGAGGAGGCAAGACCAGGCATCAGTCTTCTCCTGGGCAAATACACAAGGAGCACACGAACAGCAACTTTCCCCGGCAAACTAGGTAGGCTTTTAAGAAAGATTCAGCCAGGGTTTAGTTCTGTGTAACAGAGTATTTCTTAGTGTGATGTAAGAGGGAAGGCAATTCATTTTCTCTCTGTCATTCTGAAACCCAGATACTATTATTATTACAATGTATTTATATACAACTCCACAACCACTTTCCCCCAAACCTCTGAGGCTGTTTTCTGCTGCAATCATAACTTGCTTTCTCCACAGCAATCACATCATGCTTACTCATCTCTGTACCTGAACCAGTTGTTTGTGTGTCTGCTATATTAAATAATCACAATTCCCATTCATGTCAACATATATATAAAACCACAAAAGTTTATACTGAATTCTTTCCTTTTCTTTCTGATGTGGTCAGGGAAAAGTCAGATTTAACTAAGAGACTTTGGTGACTTACTGCACAGAACTGATAGAGGAAAAGCCTCAAATTAATGTTCTCCCTTTAATGTTCCTTAACATAATACAGAAAACAGCTGCAGAGAAACACATTTGCTCACTGTTTATTTCAAATGATGGAAAGCAGAACAAAACTTTGTCAATAATGCAAAGAATTCTTAGCCAGGTCCTCTGAAATTGTAAACTTTCCTAAAATCCAATTAATGATAATCAAATAGCTTGACATCTATTAATGCAGACGTAGAGCACAAAGTAAACTCTCAGGAATATTTGTGATTGCTGTTTTCCTTGTTTAACTTTTCCTTATTATGTGTTTTGCAACCTTGTACAAAGCAGGCAGAAGAGAGACCTGAAGAAAACAATGTTTGTAAGAGAAAGAAGAAATGAACAAAGTGTTTTACCAAAGTTTTCACAAAAGCAGTAACATCAGTGATTATTTCCAGTTTTGACTTGATGCTGCCTATCCTTGTCTCTTTTGCTTTCCACTCAGTACTGGCTTTTGATTCTCCAGCTGCCCCATTAGCTATGCAATCATGAAGCATATTATGAATTTAGATTCATATCTGTAAGACATTTAGGCATCTGCATCCTAAGCTCTGAGTAAGTACACAGTCTTGAGAGCAGAGCACAGTCTGTGTTCTGGCACTGCAGGCATGGTATTTATAACTTAGCAGGAAATAGTACAGTACAGATGTAGGTTTCACTCCTTTGTAGTGCTTAGTTGGAGTTGTGACTTGAAAAGGTGTGCCTTTATCTACTTGGCATCAGCAGCCTAAATATATTCTCTTCATAGAAGACAGCCAGAAATATTCATTAAAAGTTGTGATTAGGCTTTATATTTTCTGCTCTATGCAAAACCCATGCTGACACCTTTCTAATCTTGATGAATAGGTCCAATGAATGGAACACTAACATGACATGTAAGAAAACCCACAAGTACCTCCTCATACCTTACCAGCATAGAAGTCAGGCTGAGTAAGGTTCTTAAATAGATCTTTTTGGATCATCAGAAAGATTACAGAGTGAGTAGACCATTGATTAACAACTTGTGAGAGAGATGGTGTTATGTCTGTTTAGGATGACAGCAGGTGTAGCTGTTGCTTTCACTAAGTATGTCCTATATGCTTATCTGCAGTTTAAGGTGACCTAGAATCGCCAGAGCCACTTTCAATCTAGCAAGCAACGTTCATTGGCCATTTGGTTTGAGAGATTTGCGTTGAGCTTCTTCTTAAGTCAGCTTTTTTATTTAGGTTTGTTTTTTTTTAGCTACCTTTATTTTTAAAGGCCTTTGGATTGGTTTCTGTGCCCTACAACATTTTAAACTACTTTCTTGCTCATTGAATTCTAATAGTATCCTTCAGGAGAGATATTTGGGTTCTAAACCATTGTTTCAATGACTGTTCATCCACTGCACTGTCTCATCCCAAGAAGCATTATTTCAGCTAGCAAGGGTCAAAGGACATAGCTAAAAAATCTGGCAGAGCCCTGTTGCACGCCAGCACATGGTTTTAAAGCTCACAGCCCTCTGGTCATAAAGAGCTCCTCTCCAAGAGCTCTTCCTTCCTCACAGAAAGTGGCTTGAGAGATCAAGACTGGCTTATCTCTCAAATAAGGATTAAGGATAAGAGTAGGAGAGTGGGACAAAGAGTGAATTTTTCCTAAATAATGGGTGTCAGTGCCAACAGCCCTGTGGGGTAGTCAGCTTCTCACAATCAGCCACTGCCTGTCTGATCAGAAGACCCAGGAGGGCAGACAGTGTGGGCTATATCTAGCCTCATATTTGAACATGCATTGGGAAGCTCAGAAAAGCTGGGATTGCTCAGCCTGGGAAAGAGGAGACTCAGGGGTGACCTTATCACTCTCTACAACTACCTGAAGGGAGGTTGTGGACAGGCGGATGATGGTCTCTTCTCCCAGGCAGCCAGCACCAGAACAAGAGGACACAGTCTCAGGCTGCGCCAGGGGAGGTTCAGGCTAGATGTTAGGAAGAAGTTCTATACAGAGAGAGTGATTGCCCATTGGAATGGGCTGCCCAAGGAGGTGGTGGAGTCGCCGTCATTGGAGGTGTTCAGAAGGAGACTTGATGGGGTGCTTGGTGCCATGGGTTAGCTGTTTGGGTGGGTTGGATTGGTTGATGGGTTGGACACGATGATCTTGAAGGTCTCTTCCAACCTGGTTTGGTTTATTCTATTCTAAATAAAATTCAGAGCCTAATAAAACAACAACAAAATCTATGAAAAACTTTTGACAAATCTCCTGGCTCCTCAGGAAAAAAAGTACTAGAAATCTCAAGCACAAAATGCTTTCCCCAGAGGATTCTTAGCCCAGATTTTGTGTAGTAAAGAAGCTGCTACCCAACAAGCCTTCAAATATTAGGATACAGTAAGTACCTAAGTGTTGGGAGGCTAATCCACATGGAACCTGAACTCTGATCTTTTCAGTACATGTGACTTTTACCCACATAAAGTTCTGGTAATCCAGAATGCTGAGGAAGGGTAGCATTCTGCAGCTGGAGTCAGACTAGAGATAGTGGTTTATTCCTTTAAGAAAAAGAAAAGAAAATCATAACCAGGCCAGCAAGCATCCACATTACTGGAACTCTAACAACCTTGTCACTTTTTGTCAGGAATTATTTTTCATTTTAGCTGATGTCCATAAATTACACAAATCCCATTCCAGTTTTAAAAAGCAACAAGCCTCATAACCATTATGAAGAGACACAAGCTTGACATGCCAAAAGAGTCTGTTTGTTTCCCAATGGGCATCTAATTTGTTGTAACTGAAATCAGTTGCCAAACTCCAGCTGATTTTAAGGGAAGTAGAATTACAATCATTGTGGAATTTCAGCACAAATACATTCGATACACACATCTGCATACACTCTTCTGTGAAAATAACCTCAGACTCATCAAAAATCAAGGACATATCTTGCTCTCTAGGGCAAATTCAGAGCAAGAATTGAAATCAAACTGCTCTTCCTCCACATATCAGTGTTTCTCAGAGCAAAACATACAGGAAGTTGCAGGGGTCCTTCGAGCTAACACACGTAACACTGTTCCAAAACCATTTTCACTTAAAACAATTCCAAATTATTGTGGAAAGGATATTGCCAAAAGGAGTTCAAACACAAAGCTGCAGTGGAAACCTACTTTCCAGGCAGGATTTGTCACCTCCACTTCCAGGCTACCACGTGGCTCAACACAAATACATTTCCACACTCCTTGTTCTGCCATGAGCCACTGAACGGATTCACAAGGACCTGCGACCCAGAAAGTCCTGCGACTGCCAAGTGTGAAGGTCCAGACTCCCAGGTCCTCTAAGGTCAGGAAGATCCTGGCAAAATTTCAGCCTGGACAGACATGAAGCCTGGAGTTTGAAGCTCATGGGAGCCGTAGCATCCAAGTGCCAAAGTTTCTGGGTCAGCTTTGACTCCTAGGCACTCCAGTTCCTCCACATCCTGAAAACTCAGGGAATCCAAGACCTATGGCACAAAGCCAGCTCATCAGACTGGCTGTTCCTGAGCCAAGCATTTCCTTTCACAGATAATTATCAAACTGAATCCTAGCTTAAAAATCTTGGAAATTTTTGAAAGTACCTGAATAATAGAGTGAGAACTGGAAAGTTACCTACAAAAATCACCACAGGATAACAAAAGAAAAGAGATACTGCTGAAGAAATAAAGCCACACCATAAAGAACAGAAACACTTGAACAGATCATCTAATGCCAAGTTATACTAAATAAAAGAATAAAAGATGAAAGAAACAGGACAACGAGGTGGTGAACAAAACAGCTGAAAGTGGAAGGTGATTCCTGTATGACCTACAACTCAAAACATGCTGTGCTTCGGTTTTCCATTACAATATCTACATGGAGACTGGGGAGGCAGGTAGTTATTTAACATCTAGAAATGCAAATTTCTGCCACCAAAGGTATCTTTATTAGTTCAAGTTTTCTAGAGAAAAAAAACACCATAGAAACAGAACCAACTCTCAGAATTCAGGGGATCTACACTCAGATTGTATCAACAAGCACAGAAAAATGCTACGGTAATGCCTGGAAGTGGGGTGCTTGGTGCCATGGGTTAGTTGTTTAGGTGGGTTGGATTGGTTGATGGGTTGGACATGATGATCTTGAAGGTCTCTTCCAACCTGGTTTATTCTATGTATTCCATGTATTCTATGGAAAATTCAACTGACAAAGAGTTGAAAGTGATGAGCTTGTTCTACTTGAAAAGAAAAACACTTTTTATTCTCAATAAAATGACCTCCTTTCTTTAAAATATTGTTTCCTACTATTTCAGTTGTTAAGAATATTCAGTAGAGGTGGTTGAAGCTCAGTGTGTGTCTGACTCTTACTGCTATGTGACCTCTTGATGTGAAGAATGGGAAAATCAAGATTTGAAGTACACTCTTCTACCTAATTTGATAGATTGAGAATAGCAGTTAATGACGAGAGCAAACTATGCTAAACTTAAAGCAAAATTGTGTTTCTACGAGCTGTACTTTGCCCTCAAAGCAATAACAGTCAGTCTGGGTGTGGTGGGTGCATACGAAATTGTCAGTGCTCTCACCAGGCCAGAACTACACATTTTCTAACAAGGTAGCTAAACAGCTACATTATTTCTGTATGGCAGCTTTCAACCCAATCAGCCTGTGCTGAAGAGAGATTCCTTTCCACATTTGCAGTGCAGACAGCTCATGCCATTTCTGAAGACAGTACAAGGTGATTGCATCACAGTAAATAATAAACAAAATGGGATAAAAAGGATTCTTCCAAGATGTATGTTGTGTCACTCAAAGTTACAAATATCTTAAGTTTAATTCAATACTCTTCTTTTTACAGCACTCATGCTGGCTTTAAATGAAGGTAGACTACCTCCACATGAAAGCTGATCTGTAGTAACTCTCAAAATATCCTGTGCTAGTATTGATTGTTAATTCAGATTGTATTCACCACTCCCAGTTTAATTTCTCATCTTAGATCTTTCTGCCAGGCAGCCCAGTTTTCCTTGGATGCATCCACACAGCAGAGTTTTGAACTGCCTTCTTCTAAATCCTTTTGGGTATTTCCCAAAGAAGGAGCCTTGCAGCTGGCTATGAATCTCTTGAGCAAAAAAATACAGACATAGAACAAAAGTGAAAAGCAAACATGCAATGCAGTTAGTGACAATTTAAATCAAGCATATGCTTCAAACCATATGTTCAAAATTATGCAAAAGAAAACAATGCCTGTTCTGCCTGTAGTCACATTTTGTTGATCTCAGAGGTTTGATAGTGATCTGCAGCCAATATAAGAGGAAACAGAAGCAAAGACAGTGAGATATTCATAGACTCATAGAATGGTTTAGGTTGGAAGGGACCTTGAACATCATTTAGTTGCAACCTCTCTGCCATGGACAGGGACACCTTCCACTAGACCAGGTTGCTCAAGGCCTCACCCAATCTGGTCTTGAACACACCCAGGGAGGAGGCATTCATGACCTCCCTGGACAACCTGTTTCAGTGTCTCACCACCCTCACAGTAAAGAATTTCTTCCTAAAATCCAGTCTAAATCTTCCATACTCAAGCTTAAAACCTAAAGTTCCCTCTCATCCTATCACTACAAATCCTTGTGAAATTCTCCAGTAAAGTATGGCAAGAAAGAGAGAATATCCTACATCACTGAGGCAAATGAATCAAATCACTGTCAACATTCTGTAGCTTTGAGACATTACAAGAACAACCCCCAAAAAACTTCTTTTACTGCTGCTAGGAGTGTCAGACATATTGAAAGGAGGGGTGATCATTTCTCCTTAGATGAAAAGTCTTCAACAGTTTTTCAGATCTAGCAACGTTGTTCGTTGGAATCTTCTTGCCAGAGAAAACCTGATGTGTTTTCTGCTCAGCAGCAATGTCTTTACTGCTGCTGTTCCTTACATTTTTACCAAATTTGTGTGTGCTTACATATCTTAATAGTTCATTCCCTTACGGGCTCTATAGCAGAGATAACAGAGGCTTGACCTAGCAAGCTAGCTCTTCCAGACTAGAAGACCCTTGAAAAAAATGATAAATCAAACAAAAGTATGTTGTTCTAAATATTTATATGAACACAGCTTTTCTAAGACCTGCAGTAGAAACCATGAAGGAGCATAGGAACCATCAGCTAAAACTGGACACAGCAGAGCAAGCACATTAAATGGTTATAGAAGTGTGATCAGCTGTTGACATTAGTTCAAAAGCGAAGGCAATACTCTGAAGCAAGCATGGAGCTCTGTCAGTATTAAAAAGTGCTATGACAAATATATGCACCGTACCTATGGCATGAAGGCAGCTTCTCTCATAATGCCAGGAATTGAATCTGCAGAGTTTGACATGAGTCTTGACAGCGCTGAAATTAACTTCAAGTTCTACCTTTAGCATCACTATATCTACAATTTCTTCCTAGATGCTTTATTTGTATCAGAAAATGTAAGAAAGCAATTATTCATTATTTGAATCCTAACATTTGCTTCAATTGTGTTTCACCTGTACTTATAACATATTCATTAAATAGATTCATAGAATGTTTTGGGTTGGAAGGGACCTCAAAGATCATTTAGTTCCAGACCGTACTGTGGGCCTCATCCAGCCTGGCCTTGAGGACCTCCAGGGAGGAGCATCCACAGCCTCCCTGGGCAACCTGTTCCAGTGTCTCACCGCCCTCATGATAAAGAATTTCTTCCTAATATCCAGTCAAAATTTGTCCTCCTTAAGCTTCAGTCCATTCCTCTTCATGCCATCACTATAAGCCCTTGTGAAAAGTCCCTCCCTCCCTGGCCCTGGAAGGCCACTTGAGGTCTCCCCAGAGCCCTCAAAGTGCTCCAGCTCTCTAATCATCTTCATGGCCCTGCTTCTGCAATGATAGCAGGAGCTGAAAATTATGTTTGGGTTAAGAAAATGCAAGGAAAGAGAGAGGCTGTTTCTGGGGAGGGACACTCAAGTCACCCGTATAATTGTTTGAAATTTTACTTGGTCACCTTCACAGTAAGATGGTTTTTTTTCTCAGCATGTTGCAATGCAGAAAGACCAAAGCAAAATGCACATAGGCTTGGTGACTGGCATACAGTATTAAAAGGCATCATCATTATCAGAAGATGCCAGAGGGATGACATATAGCCCTATCAGCCAAGTCATGCAGGCTCCACCAAGTTCAGAAAAAAAGGGCCCCTGGTTTTCAGATCATCTCTGTAACATTCCTTCTGGTGTAGATTTAGTGTATCTCTAAATAAAGCAGTGGAATATTATCACATGTTCAGTATGGATCTCCTTTTTTCTTTTGCTATAAGAGCAATCCTGCAGATTGATGATTTTGTTCCCCCCTCCTTTAGCATGCACTAACATAGCCAGCTACAAAATATTTTCCTTAATTAAAACAATAAACCAGGGCAGTAGAAGAAAAGTTACAAATAGTTCTCTTTGAACTCAGATGCCTCTAGTTCAGTGGGGACAGTTTGCATGATCTTTTCTGTGTCAACATTCCACATGCATATTCTCTCTATCAACTGCAGAAGCAACTGTTCCCAGATAAACAGGATGACACCAATGCTGTGTATCCCTTTTTAAACAGCTCACTGGGCCTGCATCTGGATATTGCACTCAGACTTCTTCATATCCCAAACAATGCAGGAACCTGATTCTATTTTCACTCAAGTCAGTCCTACAAAAGTCATTTTGTAGCAGTCTGCCAATTCTGGCAGTAGAAAAAATGCTTTTCAATGACTTTTTCTTTCCAGTTTATGAAGAAAAGACACAAAACAACAACTTTTCTAAAAGGAAAGGGAGATTCACTTATATATAAATAAACAGATAAAAAAGAGACAGATGACAGTGTGTAACCAAGAATTCTAACCTCTTGGTTGAAAACCACAACATTTAGGTTTGCAGTCTGCTCTCTGCCACAAGGCTGCTTCTACTGAATGTCTCAAGCCCTCAGGTTGGAAGGTCTTTTAACTGGATTACATTTGCTATAGAGCACTTCTGTGACACAAGAGTCTCATGGAAATGTCCAAATAATCTTCAGGACATGTCAACCAAAAGGATTGTTCTATTTTAAAACATTATATAAAAAGAAACAAAACCATTTCCTGACTGCCTTCAGCAAAAGAGAGAAGGAAGCTCAAATGTTCCCTGAAGATACAGGGCATGCAGAATCCCAGACTGCCTCGTCAGTTTGAGTGCTTCTGTTTCAACAGGTATCTCACTTCTTCTTTGGTGTTTTAGGGGAAGGAGGATTACTGATGACAACACAAGAGACAAAGTTATGCTTAGGGGTTTGTTTGGGCTTTCTTTTTTATTTTGGCATGAACAAAACCAGCAATTCTGAAAATGTCTGTGTAAAATTATTCTCAGGAGATGTACATCACACTTCCAGGCCTGGGGAGTGCTGGGAGAAGGCTGTGCACATCATAAAAGCTGTGTACAGAATTCTGTCCTCAAAAAAATAAATCTGAGTGTGTCTGATTCTCACAGACTGGGCCTGAGTCTTCTTTCAGCTGCAGCAGATTGACATTGGCCTTGTTCCATTGGTGCCATTGACATGATTTCTAACTCACACTGTTGTTGCAGGGCTATCTAAAAGTGGCCCTTTTTTGTACTATAAAACTGCCACTGCACATGTATGAGCTGTTATCTTTGTAGGCATTTGGAGGAAAGAGCTGGCTGGGGACAGAGATCGTACTGTGGTCTCAGTTCTTGATGTGGTACCCCACAAATTTATGCTGACACAATGCAGTGATTGTAGAACATCTTGTCAGGAAGCACACCATCTGTTTTCTGCCTCTGCTTTTCTATAAATAACAGACTTCAGTTTCCACGGGTGCCAGGCTAGCATTTTGCAATATATCCTTCCAGCTCTTTAAAATTCCTCCTGACCATCTGGGAATTTCCTGTTCTGCCACACAGGTTTATCTGGGCAGAGCTACGGTCTATCTTGTAGCATCAAGAAATCCCCTTACTTACCTTAAGACAGAGGTGTTTGGAAGTAGATCTGTCTAAGAAAACAGCACCAAAAAGTAGACCTGGAAATTCTGCCACTCCTGAAAGAGCCAGGGGAAGGAAGGGATGAGAGGTCAGCTTCAGCTGGGTGGGCCAGAGGTTGGGAAATGCCCTTTCCTGGACAGGAAGCGAGCTTAGATTTTTACCACTGATTTACTGTGAGCAGCATTGGGCCAAGTTTCACAGGAATTCATTAGCATCACACTCTGGGTGAGAGAGAGAGAGTTGAGAGACTTTTTCTTTTCCCCTCCAGTTTTGAATCCTCTGGAGGCTATCTAATAATAATGCTTTGAGTTTGTGGAATGTGTTGAAAGCCTCATTTGGCTTTATTTTCCCATAGGAAATGACTATTTTTTCTAGTCATTCTTTTTGATAAGGGCTCATGCCAGCAACACCTGAAAAGCATGGGAGCAGTCCCAGACTAAGCCTGGTAGAGGCAAACCCGAAATTAATATCCACTCTGACAGAAAAAGCACAGAGCAGCTCTGACTTAGGTTGTGAAGCTGTCTCATAATACAAAGCTTGTACTGCACTGCGAGCACTATTCAAAAATAGTCTTGCTGCACCTTGGCTTGTAGAAGGATTTTGCTCTGGAAAACATGCCAGCATTCATAACCACCCTGACATAACCAGCACTGAGGTGACATCTTTAAAGATTAAGAGGGGAAATTTACCCTAAAGCACGTTTGCAGTGTTCCAGCAGAGTGAGTTATTGCCCAGGGCTAGTCTTAGTGACAAAAGATTAAAGAATTTTGATTGCAGTTTCAGGAGGTCTGCATTACTTAGGTAGCAAAATAATGGATAGAAATGTTGAAGTAGTCTTTAAAAACGCAGAAACCCCAGGAGGATGTTCCACGCGGTTTGTATTTTACAAATCAAGAATTCATATCATATCTTCGTGCCCATAAGAGTGCAAGGAAAACAATTTCAGTCTTACTCAATTCTGCTTCTAGGAAATACCCCAGGGGGTCAGCAGACAAATTGCTAGATGTTTGAGAGGTATGTGGGAGTGTTAAGTCCTGGGCCGAGGAAAATGTTTTTGGGGTGGTTTTTCATTTGGTTTGGGCCTTGGGTTTTGGTTGCTTGTTTGTTTGGTTTGTTTTTCCCATGGGGCTTATAATGCAGTTTTTTGGGGAGTAACACTGGTCAGCATTAAGGTAGAAAGTAACAGCTGCTGCTGCTTTTAACAACTGCTGCTTTTTTTGCCTCACTGGTCTAACATTAAAGAAAAACAATCAATAGTCCTAGCTTTAAGAACCTGAATTCCAGAAACTTTCTTCTCTTTCTCTTTGTGATTAATTTTATAACACTTTGCAATGCTGGCACATCTATTTCAATTTAGAAACATGGGTGTATATATGTGTGTGTGTGTGTATACACATATATGTGCCTATAAATATGTGCATTAACTAAACACAAATACATAACTTATTCAGTCATTCACTGTTCACATAACAATAATGGAATATTTTTATGTTTTAAAGACTTATTCGTGCTCAGCACAGCATGTGTGGTAGTGGTTATCGTGCATGTGACCCTATAAACCCCTAGGTGAATTGTGCAAGGAATTCACCTCTTTTGATGCTCTGAATGGTTGTGACATTGTTCTTTGTAGGAAGGCTTCCACAAGAAGCCTTTGGACTTCCCATTCTCATCCACTTATCCAAAAGTACAAAATAGATGTGTCCTTGTTTAGAGTAACAGAGTAATTTCCACTTGATTCTGCCTCCTGTTGAAGTCTACTGAAAAGCAGCCACATGCTTGTGGTAACACTCTCCAGTGGTGAAATGAAAACTACTTTTTTCCTAGGGCTGAAGCCTGTAATGAGCTAGATATTTCCTGGAAAGTCCAGAGTATCATCAACTCCAAACAGAACCCTTGTTCAGGTCCTTAAATCTTGCAAAACCTAAAGTTGGTCAGTTTGGGCAAATGCCTTTCTAGCATTTCTGGCCTCCACTTCATCACAGACTCTCTGGGGTGCTTGCCTGATGCTAGTTTGTTTCTTCACTTAATGCTCCAGTATATGCAGCAAACACAATTATTTTCAATGTTGTACTTGGCAGGTGTGAGAGTGTTCCTGGTAAGAAAGTGATGCATTGGTGATCGCCTGCACCCCCACCCATTGCATTCTGATTCTACTCAACATTTCAGCTGGGATGTGTCTGCGTTTCAGACACTTTGATAGCCAGCAAAATGTGGAGAATTCATGGGTTCTTCATTGAAAACATGTCCTAAGCATTTTCTTTATTCTTCTTAGATTAAGGAAAATAATTGTGGTGGGTTTTGTTGTTGCTGGTTTTGGTTGGTTGATTGGTTTGGTTGGTTTTTTAAATGAAAACAGTGTTATTTTAAATAAAGTTTTCCTCAGCAACTGTGATTTTTTCTACAGCAGACTGACACTGTTGAAATACATAGCATGGTGCTTGCAGAGCCACATGGCCAGTAGATGCTTCACAGCCACATTGTTCAGGGCGTTTTACTGAGCAGAGTACTGGACACCAGAGTAATTGTTCAGGTTCTTCTGTCTGCAGAAGTAGTTATCTTGCTGTGTGTGCTGTAATGGCACGTTGATACGTCTGGCAGCACACAAATTTATGGATTATAACCACCTTCCAGTCAGACTTTTAATGAAAGTCTTCTGTCAACCTCAAACAAACAGACTTCTTGCTCTGAAACACCACCCCCCACCTCTTAGCTTATATTTTGCCTTTCCAGTCTTTCTCCAGATCACTTAACAATTTCCCTGAGGTGACCCTTTCCAATAGTCTGCAGTTACAATTCATCTTCAGTTTCCTTGGGAGTTACCCATCCCATAACTACTGTATGGAAATGCTTTATCATTAAAATGACAAGTATCAATTGAGAAAGCTACATGTGTTCTTATTGCATTTACAATTTACCCAACCCACAAACTCATCACAGATATTCCACAGTTTACCCAAGCATTCTATTGGATCTTTAGAGCAGTGTATGTAAGTATGCAATGTGGTGAAAGCATTGTGCCAGTGAGGTGAGATGCAGAAACTCTACTGATAGCTTAGTTTCAGGGAAGCCAGTGGAGTGGTAAAAAGAGTCAGTCTTCTCAGCAAAACTCACCTAATGAGGATTTGAAATTGCTCATTCAACAGGATACTTCTCAGTTGCAGATGGAGACATGTGTCATACCTTTGTACAGTGACTGCCACCATTTCTCATCAGGCAAACTATGAAACTTGCCCTTTTACTGATGGACATTGAATCCATCCTGCTGCAATCATCCTTCACCTTTAATGATCACCCTTTGGTACTTGGCAAACTCCTCTTGCCCCGTGTGCCTCTGCAAATACAGCTGTCTTGTTCATGCTTCCCTGCATAAAGCTCCAGTATTGAACAGGTACAAATAATTCTTCAACAACTGCCAGGAAGGCAGAGGCCGTAACGGTTGAGCTGTACGATGTCATGGAGGTAAACCATGTCAGGAGAATATACAAAAGGATATTTATTGCAGCAGCCAGGATTCTTGGGAAAGCCAAGAGATCAAACTGGATCATTCAAGAAAAATGTGAAGAGAAACAACCTTAATCATCACCTCTGTAGTTAACAGGCTGAAGTGATAAAGAATTTTGCAGTCCATATCTCCTCCGCACAAGAATAGCAACACAGAAAAACTTTCTAGCAGAGCATTGATGGCCTTTCCCATTAACAGGATAGAAGTGACACAAGAGAGATAGGTGGCCCTTGACCATTTATCTCTACTATAGTAAGTCACACACAGAGTGAAGTATGGAGTTTTAGCCAAGGAACAAAGGGGAACAGTTCATTCAGGAAGAGATTAGGTCACCTCTTTGAGCAAGTTTCCCTCTAAGCAGATCCTCAAAATTCCAGGCACAGCACCAAAGGCATCATGGTTTGGGGGCTGCCTGTTACGGTGTTGACTTGCTGATGTGGCCTAGAAGGCCACAGGAATTTCCTGATGAGTTAAGACTTCAGAAGGTAAATATATAAACATGATAGGAATGAATAATACTTAAACGATAATGGCAGTGATCCTAAATCCTCATTTAATCTACATTTATCTACATACAAATGCCCAGGTTTCAGAGGCTGCAATGGGCTTCTTCAGGTTGTACATAATGTGATTTCAGAACTCTCCAATCGTTTCTAGACAGGTGTTTCATTCACAATATCAGGGCTTTAGGAGAACTAGTGCTCTGAGGATTTTCTGAAGATCCTTGCCTTCCTGCAACACAAGCTCAGGACTCAGGAGAAAGGATGGGCATGTAAAGGAGACTGCTCACCCTCACTGCTACCCAGCTGATGGGAGTGTCTTTGAAAAGAGATTTATTTAATACACTTCTCTTTCCTGCACAATACTTCTGCACCAGAACTAAAGCTCTCAGAAGATAATTATTGCTGAAGGCATTCGACGCTGAGCATACAAACGTGCAAATTAGCACATTCCAATAGAGCCAGAGGTGGTTTAATCCAAATTTCAAATTCATTCCACACAATGCCTAGCAGAAACATTTAAAAACCATCATTTAACAGCAACTGTATTCTTTTTTCCTAAATCCCCACTGTTCCAGACCGTATTTGTAGGTGAGTTCAGAAAGAAAAACACTTTTATAAACGTAGGCTGACAACTTTAAAACATTCATAAATGATATGATCCAAAGGGCAGGCAAATCTACCACCATCCTGAAGATAAATGTAAAATCATCTCTAAAGACTGTGGCAGAACTGCTGCTTTGATTCTTTTGGGTATTTAAATGTGTTGCATGGATTTGGAGTGTACTAAAGGTTGAACACAGATCCACAGACTCACAGACTGCATCAGGCTGGAAGGGACCATCAAAGGTCATCTTATCCAACCTCCAGCAGTGAGCAGGGGCACCTCCAGCTAGAGCAGGCAGACCCAGGGCCACATCAAGTCTGATCTTGAATGTCTTCAGGAATGGGGCCTCAACCACATCCCTGGGCAGCCTCCTCCAGTATTTAATCACTCTCATTGTACAGAACGTCGTCCTTATGTCCAACCTAAATCTACCCTGCTCCAGTTTCAAACCATTGCCCCTCATCCTATCCCTACAGGCCCTTCTAAACAGTCCTTCTCCAGCCTTCCTGTAGGTCTCCTTCGGATATTGAAATGTAGTTACAGGTTCTCCCCAGAGCCTTCTCTCCAGGCTGACCAGCCCAAGTTCTTTCAGCCTGTCCTCACAGGAGAGGTGACCTAGCCCTCTAGTCATCTTTTGCTACATCTCCAAATAACAAATTCACACACTAAGAATTTTTTCTTTCACCTACAGTCAGGACGAAAGGACTCTGCTTTGAAGGCTGGAGAACCTTCCATAAGGACTAAGAGCTTGTAGTAATGTTTGAAATGGTGGGCAGGAGCACTCAAGTGACACCAGTGCTTTTCTTCTGGAAACTGCCCCAGCCCCCTCTGCAGGTTTAGGGTAGCATGGATCCCAGATGAGGAAACTAAAATCCTGACCTGCTAACCAATGCTATCCCTAAGACAGGAGTTGTGTAACATAGATAGGATCTTTCAGGAAAATCCTCTTGCACACAGAAAGCCTTAAAAGGAAATTTAGATGTGAAAGAAGGCAGGGTCAGCCTATAAATGGCCTATCAGCCTGCAGCAGAATTCATTTTTAGATCCCAAATTGATTAACACCTATCTGATTGTCTGTGCTCTAGTGTGAAAGAAGCCATGCTGTCAAAATGAGACAAATTACCTTCTAAGGTTGTCTGCTCATACTCCTAGTTGTCTCCCACAGTTCTTGCCTTAATTTCCTGGCAGAGATGCCTAGAGCTTATCCTATCTCTAGGGTAATCTCTAAAGCCTATTTGCCTGCTTGGTACAGAAGGAGTAGAACAGAGTCAGAAGGGAATTGTGCTAGCTGGAACAA